>NC_080832.1:31081015-31826015 GCF_030435755.1 Ochotona princeps | reverse complement strand
TTGGGGAGACGCTGGTCAAAGGATACAAAATTTCACTGGGACAAACAACCTCAAGAACTATTGTATGCTGCAGTCATTACAGTTACAAACAATATACTATATGCTTGAGAACTGCTGAGACAGTAATCTTAAATGTAAGTATGTGTGGATAATCTCTATGCTAAATATTGTGACTTAGCTATTTCACAACGCATACATATTATCAATTTAAAAAAAGATTAATACTTTTTGCATTTAACCTGTAGCATAAAGGAATTTGCTTATATATTTTAAAAAACGTCTAAAAAGAAACATTAACAAGCAAAAGAATGGATTCCTAATAGTTAGGAAAGAACCTTAAATTTTTTTTTTTTTAAGATTTTTTATTATTATTGGAAAGCCAGATATACAGAGAGGAGGAGAGACAGAGAGGAAGATCTCCTGTCCGATGATTCACTCCCCAAGTGAGCCGCAACGGGCCAGTGTGCGCCAATCCGATGCCTGGAACCAGGAACCTCTTCCAGGTCTCCCTCACGGGTGCAGGGTCCCAAAGCTTTGGGCCATCCTCGACTGCTTTCCCAGGCCACAAGCAGGGAGCTGGATGGGAAGTAGAGCTGCCGGGATTAGAACCGGCGCCCATATGGGATCCCGGGGCTTTCAAGACGAGGACTTTAGCCACTAGGCCACGCCACCGGGCCCAAAAATGTTTTTAATACTAAATTTTATAAGGAACTGACAGAACAAATAACAATTCTTGCAGCAACACTAGTTACAAAGCATGAAGATATTTTAACTGGTCCACAGGCTGATGTTATATAATGGTTTAAAATTACATATTTTTGGTAACTATAAATCAATAAATAATTAAAATCATAAATTTCCTCCAGAAATATACTAAAAGATAATACCTTCAAAAATGAAGTTTTTTTTTGGTGGGGGTTGGGGGTGAGAGAATAAATAAAGTGTTCTACAAGCTATTATAAATTTTAAATGTGCAAACCTAGACTTTTTTTTGAAACTATGATCAGCTTGAGACATGTCTAAATTACCTCTTTCGCTGCCAAAAGCTGCTGCACCACAGCAGAGCTCACTGTATTAGGAATTGTCAGAATTTTCTCCAAAATCACCTTTAAGAGATCCCGAACACCCTGAGACAAGAAAGAAGAAACAGGTCAAAACCAAGTCATATCCCCTGTATTAGACAAAATATTCCAAAGTTTCACGGTTACCTGCCAGCTGACACCCTAAAATGTTCTGAATATGGTAACACTACCTAACACCAACCTAAGGGAAGGTCCATGCCCTTGGCTTCAGCCCCAGCCCAGCCCCGTCCATTGCAGGCATTACGAAGTGAACCAGCAGATGCGAGCTCCCTGTTTATCAAAGAAATACATTAAGGGCTTAAAAATAACGGTAAATGAGTACTAGAGAGTTGTGTAATTTTTTAACCCCTTAAAGGAGCTAAGACAAAAAGAAATTTTTGTAAATACTTTCACTTCATTTCTCTCAACTAAAAATAAGCTACAAACATGGAAAAATTGATCACATGTGAAAGCAGTTACTTGAATAATTAGAAAAAGTACCTTATAGTCTACGCCACCAATTATTTTCCGAACCAGTTTAAATGTTAAAGCCCAAAGCTGTGTTCTTTCCCATTCAAGAGTGTCAGAGTTTATCAGGGATTCACAAACCATCCTAGAAAAAAAGGAATGCCCATTCCAGTCACAAGGCAGAATTATACCAGTTCTCTAATAGCCACAGGCAGTGTAATCTGGGTCTTGTATCTGTCACAGCAAGTAAATATTCTTAATAAAAGCACATTGCTAATCAAGCACACTTTGACACGCTGTTACATTTCACATTCTTAAATGTAAAGATCAAACACAAGTAGAATTAAATATTATTTTGTATTTTAATTGGAAAGAAATCAAAATGCTTTTGGTTAAATATTTAACCATTCATCAGCTTACGGCATCTTACTTTTGCTAGATGGCCACAGTAGGATTTTCAGTCTCACATGCTATCCTGAAAGTGACACTGAGGAGAGAACATGTTCTCTCTCCACAAATGGGGGCAAGGGCTCCCTGGGAGGGGGGACGCCTGCCTGACCAATGTCCTACCCACTTTGGACTGTAATCACATGCGGGAGTTTGAAAACAAAAAAACTAACCGAATCTTTAGGCCAGTTATCCACAAGCCATGACTGATAATAAAATGATTCTTGCAATGTCGTGGTAATTCATTGTGCGGCAAAAATAAACTGGAACAGACCAATCAGAGGGCATGATCTCAGCCCTGGCTGAAGGGCACAGGCTGCCTGGTACTGAGTTCAAGTGCTCATTTTGCATATGTCTCCCAGAAAGAAAAATCTGATACATCATGATCACCTGATGAGCCTCACTTCCTTCTTTCCCTTACTCTTTTTACAACTCCAACCAATTTCCAAATGTTTATAAAGCTGACAATTCTTTGGACTGCTTGTACCCACAACTTAACATACCTGGGTGGAAGAAGACCAGTCTCAACTGCCATTGCCAAACAGTCATAAAGAAAAGAAATTCTTTTCGGACTATGTTGGCCATGAATAAATTTCACAACCCACTGGATGCACTGTTCATGAGACTCCTGGAAAATTAGAAAATGGCTTTATATGTGGTTAAAATCACATTGTGCACCAAATACCTGGCATTATATAAAAATTATGAATGCAATTCCTCATCATGAACATGAAAATAATTCTTTAAAAGAATTTGATTATTTGATTTATTAAGCTTAAAACCTAGAATTATAGAAATTCCCATCATTTTTATTCTGCGGAGCCAATAAACATCATTAAGATTTTATATACTGTGATCAATGGGAAACTCCACTGATTGTGAAGGCACTGTGGGCAGTGCCTTAATGACTGACATAAATATTCCTGACATGGAGAGAGACTCTCTTAGGGGACAGTCCACAAGACTCATGAAAATTAACATGACGTTAACCACCAGAAGCCCAAATAAGACCCCAATATGATCTCAATGATTGAATTTCAAGCCTTGTGAAACTCTAAAACTGATACCAAAATGTCATCATAACAAAGTCTGCCTTCTCTGATGCCACCAAGTTATCTACGCCTGTCCCTCTGCACTACCACTGTACTCTAACACCTGCAACTATAGTTTAGAAACATTTTCTTCTTAGCTCCTGCCAGAATATAGACTTCTTGAACACAAGGGCTACATCTTAAGTTATACTTAACAGACCATTTTATGAATGAAAATACGTTGCAAAGCTTTTCAGCGTCTCAGAGAGACATGCAGAACACAACTGTACTGAGATAACACTGCCAATATTTTTGACTGGCGAAGATCAAAAAGTTCATTAGTACTACTGGGAGGCTAGCTATTCTTATACATTGATGGTGGAAGGATAAGCGAGCACTACCCTTATGAAAAACCATTAGGCAAATCTTCAAAAAATTTAAAATAGAAATAACTTTTGACTCAGTGACACTATTTCTAGAAATTTATCCTATGTCCCAAGCACAATAAAATTCATTAAAGTTCTAACATATTAAAGGTAAAAAAAAATAATAATTCCTAAATGTCAGTCTGCTGAGAACTGGCTAAACTAAATAGAGTCATATACTAGAACATTATGCTGCTACAAAAAAGCAACGAAGGAAGATAGGAAAGTATGAGTAGCTCACTGGATTGAGAAACAAGTGACTTCAGAATTTTTTAAGAGAGAAAAAGGTAAAATGGTCATAAATGAACATATGGCATTTGACCATTCTGTAAGAACTTTTCTACACACACAAATCCTTCCATAAGGAAACAAACTGGAAATACTAGCTGCAGACAGGGAAAAGAACAGGTGACAAGCCTGGGGATATGGAGGTCTACTAGACATTCCGTCAACTTCCCCTGCACCTTTCATTCTGAGACACACAAACTTGCATCTACTGGAAAACAACTAACACTTTAAGATACAAATAAATGTACCGCCACTGTATGTTCGTGTGTGTCATTGTTCCATCTCAACACATGGAGCTCACATGAAAACAGTTCTTGTACCCCCTTGCCCTGGCAGAACACACCACCAGAACATAAGATTTTCAAGGATCACACACTTTGTGTTTTTTCTAGATATATTTTCTGAAGACAAAGCTATGCTGTATCTCTGTATCTTTATAAAGCATTCTGGTATCTTCCCTGTATTATCCTTACCAGGGATCTCAGTATCAATACCCAGCCTGCTAATTTTGTGTTGAGCAAGAAAGACTTTTTATCCATTGCAAGTAAAACTTCACTGCTTCCAAGAGCACCAGATAAGTCATAATAGAATGAAAATGGTCTTATATGATTATACAATTTCGCAATACAAATTCTCCATTGAAGCATATAAATGAATAAAAGAGAGATCACTATTTTCAATGACAGCAAATTTATTTTATTTTTTAATATCCAGAAAGATCTTAACAACTCGGAAGTAGGTGAAAAAGTGAAGGTGCCAAGAATCATCAACAGAGTATATTAAAAACGCAGTGGGTACCTGGGACAGACCACTCCAAAACTGCCGAAAGGCCCCTAGACAGCTGATCAATTTTGTTTTTTCATCTTCAGGGGTGTCCATAAACATGCTAAAAAAAAAAATCCCAAACAGCATTATCTATCACAAGTTTTGAAAGGTAATTAAACATAATCCAAAGAGTGGATCACATAACCTGCCCCAAACAACCCTAAGCAACAACTGCGTACAAACACAAAAATCTGCCAGGCGCAGACTCACCCGGGGAAAGCCTCTTCTATAATTTCTGTTTTCTGTTGAGGAAAACAACAACAAACACGTAAACGACGTGAATACGGGAGGAGTCCCTCCAGGAAGTGTTATAACGTTAACAGGCAGGACGCAGCAAGACCTGCCGGCCCGTCCGGACGCGGGAGACCGCGGGCGCACTTCACCCCGGGGTCCCACCAAGGCGGAGCAGGGCAAGCCCTCGCCCGGCACCACCGCCAGCCGCACTCACCACCACCTCCTCAAAAATGCTCTGCAGTTGCGTCTCCATCTGTACCATCGCCCCGCCCCCGGGGTGCCCAGGCCCGAGCTGCGACCAGGAAAGGGGGCAGGAGGACTGCCCCGCCGGCAGCAGCAGACACGGCGGAAAGCAGCCAGCCCCGAGGACCTGTGCGGAAGCCGGAAGGGGCTCGGTGCGCTCCGCTCCGGTCACCAGCCCCTCCGGAAACCAAGGGCCTAACCTGACGGTTCCGCGCGTCTGTCCGCTGGCCGAGATCGGCCTCAGGCGGGAGCTGCCGGCCTCAAATCCCGCCCCCGAATCCCGCCCCATCCCCACTCCTCCCTAGTTGTGGGGAGTGCTACTCGGGGTTAAGTCGCAGGCTGGGGATCGAAATCCCTGGCATCCCCAGGCCGAGTATGGCCAAGGCTGTGAGGGAGTCGGAGCTCCGTCAGCAGCGTGGAGCAGGATTGAAACCATGTTGTTTCTGACAGGCGGGACCAATGATGGCGACTCCGTGTCGTTACAGGAGTAGGGAATGCTTCTGGATCAATTCACTGAACAGAATGCTTGATGCTCTCAGTGACGTGCAGGTCTATGTTATTGCTTCCGTTATAGGTGGAGAAACTGAGGCCTGGAAAGATACACCTATATTCTAAGTTGAAAGAAAGGAAGAAGGGAAGGAAAGAAGAAAAACCAGTCAATGCGGATCAGGATTTCACGGAAAGTCTTTGAAAAACTAGAAACCAATCTCTCTGTCTCTTTGCCATGCCACATTGCCTTTCTGAGAAGTCAATTCACAGTGTTTTCTGTCTCTGCACGATTTTTACTAAGTAATGAAGATTGCTGCCATAACCATTTAACTGCTCTTGTGCCATGGAAAGCTTTCCATGGCAGCCTGGGTAGGCATATGGATAAAGTAATTATTCCATTTAAAATAAACAAGTCTATTTTGAGGCTCTTTTGTCTATTATATGAAGAGATATATTTCAATTTTTAAAAGTATTTAATTTTATTGGAAATGCAGGTTTATGGAGAGAAGGAGAGACATGGAGAAATATCTGTCCACTGGTTCATTCCCGAATGGTCACAGTGGCAGGAGCTGAATTGCTCTGAAACCAGGAGATGGGCATTTCTTCCGGGTTTCTCATGTGGGTTCCAGGTCCCCAGACATCAATACATTCTCCACTGTTTGCCCAGACCATAAACAGAGGGCTGGCTGGCAAGTGGTCAGAACTTCAACTGGCACCTATTTAGAATGCCAGAACCACAAGCATAGGCCTTGCCTATTGTACCACAGTACTGACCCCTCATATGTCCCATTTTAAATACATAATGATACTTCTTACCTCCCCCCTTCTTCCTTTGATTCTTTTTTCTTTTATTATTTTGCTATTTAAAAACTCAATTTATTTTATAGTCACAAGCTTAATACTCCACTAAAAACAAAATTCAATGTGTAGAAAGTAGAAAGACCAGTGTGCCACAGGAGTTTAGACAAGGGCTGTGAACAACAACAAATCTTGAGATGTCAGTTTCACCCATATCTGTTTGGAACTCTCTATATTAGCTACCATAGATCAGAGAAAACGTGTCATTTGCCTGTTCACACATTTGAGCTTCCTAGCCTCTTGTAAGACTACAAAAAAAAAAAAAAAAAAACCAGTATTTATTGCTTGATCATATGTTCCCAAAACCTGTGTGATAAACTAGTTCATTGGTACTGTTGACAGATGACTATTATTTTTTATTGAATGAGGACATATGCAATACGAATCATTTCTCTTATGAACACTTTTTTCATCTAAGTTTCTACTTAGATTCTTAAAAAAAAAAATTGCAGTGAATGGTTTTGAGCTTTCCCACATGCTAGTTCTCAACTGTCATTCTTTTAGAAGATCCAACCTATGAAATTTACTCAGCAATATACTTTTTCTGGAAAACATGGGTCTTTTGTCGTAGTAAGTCTGAATTTATATGTGTTTATGTATTGATAGGAAAAGATGTACTTGACTTACTGAGAAGTAGGGAAAGTCTTCAAAATTGAACAGTATTTAACCATTGAAATTACATTTGCAAAAGAATGAAATGGATGGATCAATGGCTTACTAGACTAATGTTTGGGAAACTGCAGTTTTAATTAAGAAACTTTCAGCCTCGACCGGACAGTTTTCTTCAGATAATCTACTCGAGAAAAAAGAAGCACGTCACAAAGTCTGTAGGCTTGTTCTTGATGAGAGTTAGAACTCCTTCACTGAGCCAGCAGTTCAGAGTAGCTGATGTCCACAGGAAGAACCCTTGTGGCTGCTCGGGGAAGGAGGAGCATCATCAAGGAGCCGCAGAGAACTTCAGAACAGCAGCATGCACAAAAGAAGTACTGGAGTGTAGGGCAGCACAGCTACAGACCCTTATCTGACTTGACGAACGCTGAGAAAGTCAAGTGAATCATTTATTATGGGTTTTTAACTGTTGAATCAACTTGCCTTCCATGGGATAAAGGCATGTTGGTTATGATACAGTATTTTTTTTATATACTCCTGGATTATACTTACATTTTATTGAAAGTATGCATGTTTTTCCCTTCAGATTATCAGTCCCCAACAAATCTGTTTTATTTTGATTGTTCTTTAACTTCTAATGATGGATCTAATGATCTTTAACTTCTTGGAGGGCTGTGGGACACTGCATACTTCCAGACACTCTCCCTTCCTTTGTGACTGCTGGACGTTGTACACGTGACTCCCAAGTAAAGGACTGTTAAACAAGTCCTTGACCTGGAGCTGTAATGTGCACAAACAGCCACTGTGTGTCATTGTTAACCACAGAATAACGATCAGAACCAGATGAGCGAATTCAAATTTCCTGAAGGAGACTAGCTTTAAGTTAGACTTAAAAGTATCGGTTTTCTGGGGTTGCCAACACAGAGTCCCAAACATCAGGTAAATTAGAAACAGAAATTTATTTTCTCACAATGTGGAAGTGTTGAATTGTGAGATCCAGGTGTTTTTTGGGAGGGCCTCTCCCTTTGGCTTATGGATAGCAGTCACTTGTCTTCATCTCGGTTCCCCTTGGTTCATGCCTGTGTCCTAATTTGCGTTTCTTAGAAGGACATCAGTCCTACTGAACCAGAGCTCATACTAATATAAACATGCCAAAACATCCACTTCTTGGCTCTAAAGTTGAATGTAGCTTTGGAGATCACATCTTGCGGTCAGTTCCAAGCAGACTCTGTGCTTAAGGGAGCCAGTTAGCTGCAATTCCTGACTGCAGACTTTACGGAGGCAAAGTACAAAAGGAAGCTAAAGCACCTTATTTTACCATAAAACAAAAAAATTATTGAACACTGATAAGATTCTTGAAAGCATTCCCAAAGATCCAGTCAGGGAAATATGAGTATCAGAATAATAATGGTGAAATGGAGTATAGACTACTGAATAAAATAGGAAAATCTGAGACTGTAGTTAGAGATTATATAATCATAAAATTTTTAAAAAGCCTTCATAGACAATACTTAATAATAAAAAGACAAAAAACAAGTCCACGGGGAAGTTTGGCAAAGACAACCCTTAACCAAGTAGGCACCATCAATACTGAGAAAAATTGAAATCATGCACTTCCTAGTAGAATGTGATGAGGAAAACACAAGTGCATTTCTGTTTGTTTTCTGGCAAAATTGTATAAACTGAATCTAACGATGTGGAAATGTAGAGCAGAACATTAAGGTGCATTCTACAAAACAGGCTTATAATACTCAAAAGTGTCATAGTCCAGGAAGTCCAGGACTGTCCGGGAGACTTCCAGAATTAGAAAAACTCTATCACAACTAAAAAGCATAATTTTGAACAGAATACATTTGCTCTTGAGGAAAATAATAATAATAATACTGATAATAATAATAATAATAAAGAAACCTTGAATAGGATGTGATGATTAAATGGGACATGCATATCAAAGTGGATTCCTTAATTTTGGTGGTAATGAAAGAAAATGTCCTTACAGAATGTATGTGTACTGAAATATTTTGAGAAGATGTGAGATCAGACTAACAACTCACTCTAAAATAGTTAGGGGAAAATTGTTCTTTGCCTTGATTTATCCAACCTTTCTATTAGTTTTCAACCATATCAAAATTTCACAATGGGTGTTCAACACTACAGTTATGTGGACGCTTTGGATGTCTGAGCTGTGATGATGGGCCCTACCATCTTAGAGAGTGAAGGAGCCATTACAAAGTGTGTAAATGAGTAAGATCTCCCAATTAGTATACATCTGGCACTAGACTGAATTTGTTTTTCTAGATAAAACATTTCCATGTATTAATATCAATCACAAGGACATAAATGATCATTTCCTGAGTTAACAGTGAAATGTAAAGTTTAATCTATATCAGTAATACA
The DNA here is from genome assembly GCF_030435755.1 of Ochotona princeps. Classification (NCBI taxonomy): domain Eukaryota; kingdom Metazoa; phylum Chordata; class Mammalia; order Lagomorpha; family Ochotonidae; genus Ochotona; species Ochotona princeps. The sequence goes on along the minus strand of NC_080832.1, from coordinate 31,816,640 downwards.
TTTTATTCTACATCTAATACTAGACTGGATTCCAAAGCAAAGGGTGCTGGTAGGTCTCCTCCCACAGCCAGTACAGCTGCTCGGCCAGGGAAGATCTGTGGGTGCTGCTCTGGCCACATCAAAAGCCCTCAATGGCTACCACCTTGGCCCAACAATCAAGTGGTGATCTGCTTTGCCCACCCTCCCTGCCTCTGCAGATTTAATGTTAAAAACACAGGCAATTGTGCTGGCATGCTGGGTTAGTTAACACAAAGTTGGGATGAACCAGTCCCAGAATGCCAGGCAACTGTTTTCGGTTTTTCTCCCAGCGGTTTAACACTTGCCTGGGCACAAGACAACCCAAGTCATTGCTTATATCTGTGCTAGACTGAATCTTTAAATCATATTCAGCTTCCCTTCCCACAGGTACTAGCTGTTTTGCAAATGGTAAAACTGAAGGTTCAAGAACTTAAGGGATTAGATACTTTGTTTCGTTTCCTCTCTCTCTCCTTCCTTTCTCCCTCCCCCTTGTGCTCCTTTCTTGTTTGTTGCATTTTATATCTCTGCTACCATGTATCTAATATCCAAAAATTCTTATTTTCATTGAATTTTTGCTCGTTGTATATGAATTTTCTTATATCTATACTAATACTAATGAGTTTTAATTTCTTTCTGTTGGATATTCTCTGTTCTCTCTATGTAGCTCTTAACCATGTATTTCACTTGTCTGTATTAGTAGAGAACTAACTAGCTAACTGCAAAGGCTGGGCTGGTGGATAGTGCTGGTCAACAGGAAGTGTCTTCCTAGGGTGGCCTGGGGTATGGATTCTTAAAAAATCTCTGAAGTGAGAGCTGCAGATCTTACCTCTTCAGCTGATCTGATCCCTCCAAGCTCATAGAAATAGGTCAGGTACTTTTGGCTGCCCACTTTCCGAGAGTAAAATGAAGCAAACAGCCTGGGTTATTAGCCTTTTAAAAATTACTGTTATTTTAAAAAAATTTATTGGAAAGGCAGAGTGTGTCTTTTCAGAGTCTTTCAGGGTTGCCTGATCAACTACTTAGATAATTTTCTGAATGCCTTTTCTCAGAAAAATGTACTACTCCTCTCTTGATTTCTGTGTGCTTCCTTATCTCTATTATGGTACTTGGCGCACTAAATTCTCATGAGAGGATCTGTTTCTGTATTTGACTAAAACTGCTTATGGCAGATGTAAACATGTCCGTATCTCCTTAACACCTGGCATGACGTTTAAGGCTTGATGGTAATCAGCTATCTTTCATTACTCTTGGCTGACCAAAAGTACTCAAAGAGATCTTATTTTTCTTTGCAGCAATAGCTGCTTCTGGAATGCTAGATAGAAAAAAAAAAAAAAGGGTTGGATTACTGTAATTGTATGCCACTAGTTCGTCATCATTTAAAACAATTCCATTTCTTTTATATTAATGTATGCTAGCTTAGTTAAATCTCCAATGTTAAAAATCCCTTTAATAATTTATTCAGCAAGCGTTCATTCGCTGTCTTTTGCGTGCCTGCCGTTGTGCTTTGTACCAGAACAAAATAGCTGAAATCAACTTATTTTCTGTGACCGTTGAGCAAACATGCCAGAGAAGGCGCCAGGATTCCAAGGAATGACTCAGTGTGTGGCACGTTTCAGATAAGCCAGCAGACCATGACCTGTACTTTGTGCTTAGTGCAGCTGATTGGTGCCGATATGTGGACAGGTGTACTTACGGGACTGCTCTCTGGAAATATGGCAGCTTTGGGAAATCTCTTGGGAGATCTTTAGAGTATGAGTCATAAATGAAGTTCCCATGATGGCACTAAAAACAAGAAGAGTCTATTAATCTCAGAATGTTTTGAAATCAAATCACTTCTGAATTTTGAAATGAGTAAGAGAAACTTCCTAGAATTCCAATGCTACTAAGAAAGAATTTCAGCGCTTGAGACAAAGTTTGAGAAGCAGTCTTCTAGGATCCAGAGATAATGTCAGGAATGTTAAACTGTTTTGCAGAAAAGAGTTGCAATGCTAGAAATGTCATCAAATCAAATTTTTCCTCCTCAAACTCATTGTAAATATTTATCTGTGCTTGTTGGTAATGAGATTTTACACATCTGCTTTTAGAAAAGTGTTTTTATTCACACAGATAGGTACTGCCAAATACTGGTATTAGTTCATAGCCACTGATTCTATTGTATCAGTTACTTTTTGGGTATCTACTGACCCAGGCATTTTATGTATATTTCAATCCCCAAAATTCAGGCCCTATGTTTTATGATTAGATATCTGTCTTTTTGCCTTGTGTGTACTCTTGCCAGTCAGACCTGGTTTTTCATTGCTGACACTAGTGTCACATAGACAGCTCCATCTTAAGCCAGCTCCAGCACTGGCTAACATTCATCTTTCCTATACCAGTTACCTACATGGCTAGCTTTCATTGTGCTTTGGTTGCTTGCCAATCTCCCTGTAAATTTTTCTGCCCTGTCTTCATGACCTCATAATTGGCTATTATAAAGTGGATCACCTGTTATCATGTTATTTGAGATCATCCCTCCTTAATGGTCTGCCTTTCTTCTTCCCCTTATCATTGGGCTGGAGCCGAGCTTCTGTCTCAGTTTATTCACCTCCCTCAGTGTATCTAGTTTTTGTGGGCTTCTTCTCCCCCTATATGGCTTGTCTATTGACCATTTAAGTTGTAGTTCTGGACCCAAGAAAGGAGAATTAAGAAAGTTAACAGGGCCTCGGCTTTTCCCAAGACAGCAGCAAATGGATTTTATATGATTTTAGAAAAGTTCCCCAAATTTTGCAGACAGCAGGACCTTCTAGAAAGTAATGCATTTTCATGATTTAGATTGGTGGAGGGTGCATTGATAGTTATCTAACCATTGAGGGCAAGTGATCCTGACCATTGAGTATTTGGTAACAAACAGTGACGCTTTCAGAGCTGAAAAGGTGCGGATTGTTGTTGAAGTCAAAGGGGAGAATAAGAAGGAGGTTTTCAAGGCCCAGGTAACTCAGAAAGTGCAGGTTCAGATCTAGGTGATACAGGGTACTCCAAAGTCTAAGCTACAAAGAGGGTGTGGATTTGGCCAATGTTCAACATTCAGATGAACAGTTAGGAATACACTTCTAGAAGTTCAAAGACTCAGAGGAGTTGGGGGTTAGTGTTTAGCTGGGTGACTGTCAAACAAAGCAAGCCTAGTGAGTTTCGCTGACGTCCGCCCGACTGGTGCCATCCTTTGCAGACAGGTGAGGTGAGGTAAGGTGGGTGGTGTGGGTATGCTGGGCATTACAAGGACAAGCCCGAGGGCAGCAAGTGAAGGAGGACTTGGGTACATGCCTGGTGTGGTCGGACTGTGTGCTGCATGGAGGAAAGTCTCCCTGCCTCCTACAGTATTTGAAGGAAGGATACTTTAAAGCTTTGAAAAGACTGATGTTGGAGGCCAGGTTGAGATTCAGAGGAAGAAAAGGATACTGACACCATCATGTTGAAACCAAGATGAAACCAAGATGGCTAACACAGAGAAGGCAAAACAAGCCTAATTATTGCTGTACTTATTTGATTAGTCCAGGTTTGTCGCACTGGAGAAAACAAACAGATGAGAAGTTTTGTTTTTGAACATGTATAAAGTAATTCTTATCATCTAAGTCATTTTAGACGAATTTGAATGGCTATGAGTTAGGAGCCTAATAAATGAATATTGTTTGGAAGCCAAATTAAAAAAAAAATGACCACAGACTCAGCAATGGCAACCTCTTCAGTTCCCTGCATATTCTTTTTACTCAGGTAGATTCCTTGATGTTTACTCACCTCAGAACCTGAAGGGCTAAGATCCTTCGCCATTACAATATTCAAAACTTAGCAACTTAGAGATAATCTGAGACTTTTTTCTTACCTTAATTTTTGATTGTCCAGAGTAATGCTGTCAACTTCATTGTTTATTTTTACTTTCTTATTTTATTTGAAGGGCACAGAGAGTGACAGAGAGGTAAAAAGAAACAGACTGACTTGCTGGTTACTCTCCTAAATGCCTGAAATAATCGTGGGATGGGACAGATTGAAGCTGGGAGACTAGAACTCAATTCAGATTTCTGTTGGTGGCAGAGACCCAAGTACTTGTACTATCACCTGTTGCCTCTAAATGTACATATTAGGAAGAAGCTGGAATTATGAATCGAACTGGAACTTAAAGTTGGGCACTCTGGTATGGTATGCTGGCATTTGAAAGTGTTGTGACAGATGCCTGAACACTATAGTCACTTTAAAGGTGAAGAATTTAGTGTCCAGTCATTTTAACTTGTGACAGAGTCAAGACACCAGGGAAGACTTCCTATTTATATGTACAGTGTTCTCTGAGAGAAAAGGGAATGGGAGATGCGCATGGAAGAATACGATGTCCTGTCCGTGTGAGAGGTAGCTAATAACATGGGGAAGATATGGTTCAAGGGCCAGTGGTTCCCTAGTACACCAAAGTAATTTAGGGGCATGTTACAATGGCTCAATTGGCCACTCCTTCTCTTGCACTCTTGCAAGCTCTGGGATCTTTAATGGGCACTGGTTTGTATAATTGGCTGCTCCACTTCCCATCCAGCTCCCTGCTTGTGGCCTGGGAAAGCAGTAGAGGATGGTCCCAAATCTCACAACCCTGTACCTACATGGGAGACCCAGAAGAATCTTCTGGCTCCTAGCTTCAGATCAGCTCAGCTCTGGCCATTGCAGGAGTGAACCAGCGGATGGAAGGTTTTGTCTCTGCTTTTCTCCATATAAATCTAATTTTTCAATAAAAAATCTAAATAACAAAGCAAAACAAAACTAATACCAATCACAGATTGGAAGATACTGGGAAGAGGCACCTGAAAGTGTAACTGAAGTATCAGAGTTACCATTCTAGAGTCAAGGCATACAAATGACTGCAACAAAGTATTAAAAATCAAGATGGCATGGGAGAACTCCTGGAGGCTTAAATAAGAGGAGTCAGAAATAAGACAACCTTGATAGTGAGGAGCAGTATAAAAATGTGTCCCAAAGGGGTATAGAGTTCACTGGAAAAACTGAACTAGAGTGATTGTGTTTCGGGATGGGGGTAGGGACTGAGCAATTGACTCACCTGAGTGTGGGATTGGCATGTCCGTATCCATAAGAGAGGGTGGACTAGACACTGGGGCCGATGCCACTGTGCTGAGGAAGAATTTGTTTTCTGCTAAAGCTACTTTTAAGACTTTAACTGGTTTGATGAGGCCTATTCATGTTGCTCAAGGTTATTGTCTTTTTAAAAAGTCTACTGTCTGTAGTTGTTGCTACATCTGTAAGATGTCATCATAGCAATACCTAGATTCATGTTTGATGAAGTAACTGACTGCTACATCCTAGACAAGTTGTTGTACAAAATTAACCATCACAGAGAGGAGGATACAAGTGGGAGCCCCAGCCAACAAAGTCAAGAAGAGGGGGTACATGAAAAGCCATGAAACAAAACCAACAATAGGAGAAAAATAGGAAATTTAGAGCAACATAAAGTTAAACAGCATGCCGCTGAATGACCAATATGTCACGGAAGAAATGAAAAAGAAAATAAAAAAAACATTCTTGATGCAAACAACACTACTGTGTGACCTATGTACAATAAGTGTGTAATAGGGATTGTCATATCCAGATGTGAAGATACAATGTAGTGTGCATCTCTACTTCCAAATCAGAGATGGACTCCCAATGAAACTTTTAAATGTATCTGGACAACAGGATGCTGGACTCTGCCATTGTCCATAATTACAATGTCAGGGTACACTTACATAGCAAAATGATGGATTTATGACTGCTTATGAAGGATGTACTACTGTAGTAATATGGGGGTATTCAGTAGGGGGAGGGGTCTTGGGGATCCTTGGTGAAAGGAAAATCCCAAAGCCTATGGAAGTGTAAAATAAAATAATAATTTAAAAAAGAAAGAAGTAGTAGTAGTAGAAGGTCAATCATCATAAATGCAAAAGAGCAATCAAAACCCAGAAACTAGGTCTGGCGCAATAGCGCAGTGGTTAAAGTCCTTGCCTTGCATGCACTGGGGTCCCATATGGGTGCTGGTTCTAATCACAGCAGCCCCACTTCCCATCCAGCTCCCTGCTTGTGGCCTGGGAAAGCAGTCGAGGACGGCCCAAAGCCTTAGGACCTTGCACCTGCATGGGAGACCCAGAAGAGCTCTTGGCTCCCGGCTTCGGATTGGCTCAGCTGCAGCCGTTGCAGTCACTTGGGGAGTGAATGATCGGATGGAAGATCTTCCTCTCTGTCTCTCCTCCTTTGTATATCTGCCTTTCCAATAAAAATAAATAAATCTTAAAAAGAAAAAACCAGGAGCACTGAAGTCCTGTAACAGATAATTAGATCAAAACCACAGATCCTGATGTTCTGCCAACTTTGAGGCAAACTTAATAAAGGCATTGAATAAGAATGATATAACAACCAAATGCTTGGAAGTAACTAGTCATCTGAACTTCAGTGTAAAAATTCACAAATTTTGTTTCAATACAAAATGAATGTTTGCAGAAGACAATTTGAATGTATACATGATTTAACATATGATGTAGACTGACCTTAATTATACATAAAATCATTTGGAGAGACCAGTGTTGTGGGATAGTGAATACAGCTGCTGCCTGTGCTGCTGGCATCCCATATTGGTGCTGGTTGTCCTCCTAGCTACTCCGCTTTCAGCTCCCTGCCAGTAGCTTGGGAAAAGCAATGGAAGATGGCCCAAGTGTTTGGGTGCCTGAAACCTACTTGGCAGACCCAAATGAAACCCCTGGCTCCTGGCTTTGACCTGATCCAGTGCCAGCTGTTACAGCCGTTTGGGATGTAAATCAGTGCATGGAAGATTTCTTTCTGTCTCTACCTCTCTTTTTGTAGTTATGCTTTCAAACAAATGAATAAATCTTTAAAAATAGTCTGGGGAAATATTTGAAAACTACTGCTTCATTCACCAAAGTTATAGGAGGTTCTAAGGGAACTGATGTTCAGCTGGGTTTCAGAATTAAAACCCGAAAATTAGGGCCCGGCGGCGTGGCCTAGCGGCTAAAGTCCTCGCCTTGAAAGCCCCGGGATCCCATATGGGCGCCGGTTCTAATCCCGGCAGCTCCACTTCCCATCCAGCTCCCTGCTTGTGGCCTGGGAAAGCAGTTGAGGACGGCCCAATGCATTGGGACACTGCACCCGCGTGGGAGACCCGGAAGAGGTTCCAGGTTCCCGGCTTCGGATCGGCGCGCATCGGCCCGTTGCGGCTCACTTGGGGAGTGAATCATCGGACGGAAGATCTTCCTCTCTGTCTCTCCTCCTCTCTGTATATCTGGCTGTAATAAAATGAATAAATCTTTAAAAAGAAAAAAAAAAAAAACGAAAATTAAACCCAAATCACACACATATAAAAACATCACTCTGTATGTTTGTTTTAAAGTTTATACATTAGAGAACACCATGTGCAAAAGATATTCAAATATATTTATGTTTTTTTCTGATGTTTGAGGATATGGTAGTCCATTGTCATCTAACCCCTACACTGTAGCGTGGGAATAGGGGATCTTAATTATTAGGCTTTGGGGATTGGAAATGTTTATTTAGAGCAGTAGTATAGTGTGTAATCTCTATATTGAGAATTTGTGAGGTTTATTTACCAAGGAAATTACTTTGGGACTAACATTCTCTCGCACCATATGTTAACAATTTAGCTTAAGGCCACTGGAACCAGATAAGCTTAATGCTCACCATTTACTGTAATTTTCTAACCACACTGATAGCAAGTTTCATTATAAACCTGTAACCTTTTCTCAGTACAGATTACATGTATTAGGAATTCTCAGTCTATTTAAACAGAAAAACAGTGAAATTTAATTGAATAGTGGATTTGGAGAATTAGAAGACTTGGTTCCCGTTCCTGTTCTGGCATTAGACCACTATGTGACTTTGGCACATAAGTCACATTACTTCATTAAATACTGAAAACCTTAAGTTACTCACCCAAAAAATAGGAGCAAAATGCTTTCAGAAAGTATTTGACATAAGAGGATTTGACATAAGAGAATGAACAAAGAAAAGCATGTCTTTAATTGTAAACATTGTAAAATGTAAAATACAATTATTTTATGATCAAGTACTTTGTATTGGTTCAGAATCTTTATTACGATTCAGTCACTTTTTAAAATGTGTTGGTTTTCAATTATGACACCAAATTTACATAACGTGGAAACTCTGAAATTTCTGTAGTAAAGGTTTTTGATTATTTTAGGGAAAAGAATGAGCAGATTGTATTAAAAAGTTGGTTACTGTATTACTCTTATGCATGTGTTGATTGTATTAAGTAAAATTTTAAGGAAAAAAAACTACAGTTGTCTATGATATACTAGTCGTGGACTTTAATCTTTTGACACTGTGATTCTTACAGTACTTTTCTCCTGCCTAAATTGCCCAATCACGAAAGAGCTGTGCTCTCCCTGTCACTTAAAAGTCAGGCTCAGATGTGTAATCCTGCAGTCTGTTTTTGTCCACTGGAGGAAAGAAGGAACTCTATTGTTTTCTGGTAAAACAGGTTTATGCAACAGCCAGAACAATGGCTCCTAGGAGAACTTCAGCAACGGGAAAGCCTGATGAGAACACTACTAATATATACAAAATACTATGTATTGTAAGTACCCTTCTTGATTTTGTTCTTTCTAGTTCCATAACAAGCATTAGAAGTGTGCAACTCTTGTTGGTGCTGCTATTTAAATGCAAAATTTTTCAATAACTATATTCAGCTTTGGTCCTTATGAAAACTATGGTGCAAGTTAATATTCTTAGTTGTGTTTTGCAAGTGGGAACTTTTGGGTAAGAGCAAGTTAATATTTGATTAAAAAGTCAGAATCCATGACACTTTGCAGTACTGCTTTCTTTGCCTGATTATATTCACCGCTCCAACTCAGCTCTCTATGCTTGAACATTTTAAGACCAGAAACAAGAATTCAACATTTTCTATCTTAGATTCTTTGCTGCACTATTTTTCTCCTACTTCACTCAACCATCACGATAGTCTGTTTTATCTCTTTTACTTCGCTTTTTATGTCATAAAATCTCCTGTCCTAAAGAAATGAAATTTTAAACCTTCCCATTACTTTGCTGCTTTCTCTTTTCACCATCAAACTCTGGGATACGTGGGATCCATGCATAATCTCAGTTTTGTCACATTCATCCATCCACCCTTTGTGTTCTGGCTTTAGACTGTGCTTGAAGTCACTTCTCTCCCATTCCCACTGCTGCTTCCACAGATGGTATTGAGTAGTTTCTCATTTTGAATGATTTTTTCCATGATGACATTGAAATTCTCCTTCTATGGTTTTCTCATTTCTTGCATTCTGGAACCACTTACATTGCTCTCACTACATATCTCATGTGCACATTGCCTCAGAGCCCATCTTGAGATCTTTTACTTTGATGATTTCACCTTTTCTTGTAGTTCTAAGATTGAGATATTTAACAAGACTACCAAGAAAACGCTGTCTCTCACCATTTGTTACATCCTTGGTATGTGATTTCTGAAGGCTTCCTGGTGCCCGACCTCAAGACAAAAATCAAGTGAATTATTCCCTTCTGGACTTATATCTTGCTATAGCTTTCTTTTAATCAAAGTCACAACACTCCATTTCTCCAGCATTGTTATAAAGAGCAAATGATATCATGTGCATCAGCATTGAAACCAGTGACCATAACAAAATAAACCTTCAGTATGTCAGTGAAATTAAAAGATGACAGTTTTGATGCAAAAACTTTTGAATTTCTTGAGGTTTTTTCATAATGCACTTTATTCACACATTTTTTGAAGTATTCTTGTGTTTTATTTATTCTTCTGATAATTTTAGAGCTTTCTTTCTAGCCACTACACTTTTATAGTTGTCTTTCTTATCAATTCCAGAAATGATAGCATCCTCAAGAACAAAACCTTTGCACAATTTATTCTCCTTCTTTTTATTCATCCAATGGTTTTTAGTATAAAGAAGCCAAGTGTTTTAAAAGTACGATTTCAAAAGTGCCCCATTTTTTCTAAGTTTAAACAAAATTTCATTACAAATTACTTGCAATGTTCTTAGAATTATTTGTTTAGCAAAGCTAAAGCCAAATTTTGGGCTGCCTTTAGGCTTTTGGAGTTCTGAGTATTCTTCCCATTATGTGCACATTGTAAGAAGGCTTCAGATACATGTGAAACTCCAAATCATGACACTTTTTCCAAATGACATATTGAGTAAACCACTGTAAAAAGATTAAAAATTAAACTTTTACATTGAAGAAATGTATACAGTGACAAAGAAAGCAAACCACAAATGCATGAGAGAAATACAAGATCAGTAAGAGATACTTATATTTAATAGTATAAAAATTGTAAAGAATCTAAGGAAAGTTAGCCAGTTTAAGTAGTGAAAAAACTAGAGATAATATATCCACCAGGAGCTATTGACTTGTAAATTTATGCTGTTTTTGTCATATGGAGTTTCTTGACATTGGTTGTGTAGCTTTGTACCTAGGGATACTTATCAGAAATGACAAGATGTAAACAATATTCTAAATAATCATTTCTGTCCACTTCCAGTCTCCATCCATTCCCCTGAATGAACCATAATGAAAAGGTCACCGACCTTTGCAAAATATTGAGACTTTCTGTGCCACGTTTTTCATCATGAGCTTTACTTCTATTGAAAAAGTTAGACCTGTTACTATTGCCAGTTGATTTTCAGAATGAAAAAAACCTCCCCAAATCATTAGTTTATGTAATTTCTTATTAGATAAGTAAATGTTCATGTGCTGTGTTCTTTCTGTGGAACTTGCAGCACTGTGCTTTAAATGGCAGGGTAGCAAATGTTGTTAGATAATCCTTCCCATTCTTCACTACACTGTAAAGTGTTGAACTTCTGTCAACCTGAATGTTTGTCATTGAACATACAAACGGAGAAGAGGGCAGAGAGACAAGGATTCCATTGAATTGTCTTATGTCTTAATCTAATCATAGCATAAAGTCCGCTACATAGAGAGCTTCATCAGCAATACTGAACATGAATGACACAGCAGTCTTCCATAAAAAAGCTTCACAACTACTCCAAATCCTTTGTTTCAACAACTGCAAAAAATATATCATTTGCAAGCTAATTTTTTGGGCACTATATTTTATATACATGAAATGTGCTCTTTATCTTCTGATGAACCCAGTAGGAAAAATAACAAAATCCTTGTTTTCTAGAAATTAAGTAATTAAAGATTTCACAATTCTGGAATGCATTTAGATACAGGAATTCACTTACACCGATTAATTTAGATACGTGAATGCATTTAGGTACATTTACAAAAATGGCCCAAAATAAAGTGATTCTTGAAGTTTTGATTCTTACTTGAACTCACTGTATCTGAATTATAGGTGTGTATAAAAGCGTCTGTAATATATGCTGCTATAAAAAGTTCTTCCCAGACCTTCTTCCTTGTTTTCAGACAGTAGATAAAATAATGTGATCACCCTCTTAGTTGGATCTTAGATGTGGCCTAACTTGTATAATACAGATATCTCATATCCATGAAGAGAGGAGGGTGATCTATGTATTTGTATTTTTTTTAAAAAAGAGTGAAACTTATCTTGCCCCTTCCTCTTTTTTAAAATAGGTTCTTCTTGCTTTGCTGGTGGTCGTGTCACTTGGATTAGGCCTGGGGCTTGGACTCAGGAAACCAGAAGGGCAAGGTATTCTGCAAAGTCTTTTCTGAAAATATTTCCTTATTCCTTTTGTTTGGTCTTCATCCATTACAGTTTGTCTCTTCTCCAGGCTGGCCTTTCATTCCCATTGAGCAGAAACCCACATGTGGTCAGTGCCATCCACTCTCATTTCTGGACTTTCCTGTTTCACCCTCACACACGAACATCTGCTTCCAAGGAGAGTCCTATTATTCTATGACTGATTATTTACCTGTTTTCATCTTCAGAGGAGACTGATAACTGGTTCCAAGACTTTCTGCTCAACCTCCTTCTTTAAGCATAAATGATGACAAAGGTTCCAACCACCTGCTCTTAGGGTCTTTGTTGCTTCACACCTGAAATCTCCTTTGCTCCTCCAGTACCTTTATCCCACATTAACGTTATCCTATCTCTGAAATCTTGTTGTTTCTTGTTAGGCATTGTCAAGTTCTTAAAAAGCCATGTATAATGAAGACCTCAAATTTTTGAAAAGCAAAATAAAGTAGGAAATGCATACCACCCATAAAATGAATGCCTTTCATTTTTTGTGTATTCTATTAATGTGAATGATAAATTCACTGTATACAAATTATTATGTAAGAATTGCTTCCTGCAGTCTCCTTGTATGTTGTTTTCATGTTTTTGCTGAGATGAAGTGTGTATTTGGTTTCTAGATCATTCCTTTTCTTTTTTCAATTTGATAACTTCTGATTGGGTCACAGTGAGGAAGATCTCTCTCTCTCTCGTTCAAGGGAGTCTTAGTGAGGTTGGCTGATCATTTTCAAGCTATATTTTCCCCAGGCAGACAGATCTTTGAGCAAGCAGCTAAGATACTCTAAGATACTGGTTGGGATACCCACATCCTACATTGGAGTGCCTAGCTTTGAATTCTGGCACTAGATCCTGATTCCAGCTTTATACTGATGTGGATTCTTACATGTAGTATGTGAAAGTTCAAGCAATTGGATTGGATTACCAGCTGTCAGCTTTCACTAACCCCAGTTATTGCAGAAATTTGCAGAGTCAACTAACAGATGTAATCTCTTGTGGTCTCTCAGAAAAATTCATGTGTGTGCGTGTGTGTGTGTGTGTATGAGAGAGAGAGAGATGGGAAAATAGAACTGAAAGCTGAAAATTGCTGTCTTCACTTGGTCATTGGTTTGCTGTGTTTTTAAAGAAGTAGTGCCTGGGGCTACCATGGTGGTATAGCTAGCTAGTCCTCCACCTGGGGCACTGGCATTCCATATGGGCACTGGTTCATATCCTAGCTACTCTGTTTATGATCCAGCTCCCACTTATGGCCTGGAAAAGCAGCAGACTGCTCCAGTGTGGGAGCCCCAGAAGAAACTATTGACTCCTGGCTTTGGATTGGCTCAACTCAGGCCAATACAGCCATTTGGGGAGTGAATCAGTGGATGAAAGTGATCTCTCTCTTCTCTCTCTCTTTCTCTCTCTCTCTCTCTCTCCCTCTGTGTGTGTGTATGTGTGTGTCTTCTTTCTGTAAATCTGCCTTTCAAATAAAAATAAATATAAATCTTAAAAATAAAAAGCAGGGACGCGCTTTTTGGTGGCAGCCTAATGTCTAAAGTCCTTGTCTTGCATGCACTGGGATCCCATATGGGTGCTGGTTCATGTCCTGCTTTCCCAGTTCCCATCCAGCTCCCTGCCTGTGGTCTGGGAAAGCAGTCGAGGACGGCCCAAAGCCTTGGGACCCTGCACCCGCGTGGGAGACCCGGGAGAGGTTCCTGGCTCCTGGCTTCAGATTGGCTCAGCTCCAGCCACTGCAGCTCACTTGGGGAGTGAATCAGCGAATAGAAACTTTTTCTTTGTTTTTCCTCCTCTCTGTATATCTGATTTTCCAATAAAAATAAATGAATCTTAAAAAAAAGAAAAAGCAGTAATGCCAGTCCTTCTAAGCTCTAATGAAGTCAGCAGTCCATTTTGGTGCTAATATTCTGATGCAAGTATACAATTGGCATTATTTATTGGTTATCTTATCCCCCAAATACATAAATTGATTACAAAATCATATAATGGTACTAATCTTAAACAAAATCTCTTGTTGTTCCAGTTCTTTTATTAACACCCTTCTTTACCTTAATACATCAATTGGCTGATTTCCAAGAATCATTTTCTTGCTATCTTCCCTTTGTCTCAGTCTGTCAGGGCTTTTAGGCAGAATTCCCTTCTATCTCCTATGTAAAACATTTGTGTTCACTGCCCGCCTTGCTTTTGCTGACACATTTACCATAATAATTCCTTCTTATTATCCCTCACCATTTAAAATATTCACCTTCTTTACATTTTTTTTTACCACATTTGTTTCTCTGCACCCAACCCTAGATCCTTCTCTTCTCCCGTTAGCCCACCTTCTTCAGGCAATGCATATTTTGCCTAGGGTGAGTTTAACAATGTATATTTGTTCCTGCCAATTTACTATTTTGTGTTCACTTATTTTTTTTATTCGTCAAAAGTTGACTATGTGCTTGGTATTATTCTAATTTTTGAGAATACAAAGAGAAAGAGAACAGAAAAATATTTCATATGTATGTTCTACCTGAAACACAGGTAGTACACATTCAAGTGATTTAAATAACACATATTAGTGAATACGCTTTGGAATAATTACAATCCAAAAGAGGAATTTCAGCTATGAAATCAGGGTGAGGTTTGTGCAGGGATGGTGGAAGAGAGGAATGGAGAAACTACTGAATTAAGATCCAAGAAAGTGAAGATAGGAGTCACTATTGTGGCATTGCATGTAAAGCTGCCTACCGTGCTAGCATCCCATATGGGCTCCGATTTGTGTGCAGGTCACTAGTTACAATGGCCAAGAAAAAGCAGTGGAAGACAAAAATTGCCCAAGTGCTTTGGGTTCCTGCTGCTCACCTAGGAGATTCAGAATAAGCTCCTGGCTTTAGCTTGGCCCAGCACTGGCCCTCTGGGGAGTGAACCAGCAGGTGAAAGACCTGTGTACCTGTCTCTTTCTGTAACTCTTCCAAATAAATAAATCAATCTTTTTAAAAAAAGTGCAGGAGAAATATAGGGATACTTCTACAAAAAAACATTTTAGGTATGGAGGAATGTACAGGGTCTAAAGCAGGAGTTCACTTGCCACGTCCTATTAAAGGAATGACAGAGATTATGAACTAGAACTTGGAGTATCAGAAGGAGGGAGTAATAAATTAGATTAGCTAGATAAAGGGAACCAGATAACATAAGAGTTGGTGCAGAGCTTGGTCTTTAGCTTTCATTTTGAGTATAATAGGAAGTGACTGAAGGATTTGAACAGAGGAATGACATCCTGTAGTATATTTTTCAATAGAATCACTAGGGTTCCTGTGTTAGGTATATACATGGTAGAATAGAAACTGAAGTAAAAAGAACAACTTGCAAGTCCCAAAAATTGAGTTAAAGTGATGCCTCGTAAAAAGTACTTGTAACTAGCACAAAGTATTTGGATTGTGGGTATATTTTGATGTGGTAGATGAGTTTTATTGACACATTGAATATGGAATGAGAAAGAGAGGTGTCAATGATGACCCAAAGAATTTTTGGCATGAATGTCTGGAAATATGAAACTTCCGTAACTGATACGACAAAGAATCTAGAAGAAGTTGGCATGGGGAAGAAATCAGGTACCGAGTTGTGGAATGCTGTAGATATCTGTAGATATTTTAACATTTCAATATCTATAGAAATCTAAGTGAAGAAGATAGATCAATGAAGCTTATCCTAGGGGAAGCTGTCTGGGCATGCCCTGTATGTATATTGGCATCATAAACAGAATTTAAAATCATATGCCTGGATTGCACCAACCTTAAATAACCAGCGAGGTGAAGAAAGAAATTCAGGAGACCCAGAAAGAGTGGTTAGGAATGTGGGTGGAAAGCCAGGGGTCTCTTGGAAACTAAATGCAGAAAAGTTTTAAAAGTTAATGTAAAAATGGAAAGGCCATAATGCAAATTGTGGTTTCTCCTTATCAATTTTTTCTTATTACATCATTGACCTGTTCTTAAGATAATTAAAATTGCTGTATATGCATCTTGTGCATGGTACTCTTTGGCACGTGTCCAATGTGCCATCTGACCTATGCCCTCTTACGTGCTGAGGATGTTATGTTTGCTTTATAATATGTTTGGGAATGGGATTCTGACCTAAGGATGTAAGTAGTTACAGGTTGAACTCCAGGAAGACTGCCACAGCGTTCTCATTTTCTCTGCATTGTTTCTTCTACAAACAAGCATTTTTTTCTTTTTTCATTTATTTTTCCAGAAAGACAGTGTTTATATTTTAGGGGTTTTTTTTTTGTTTGTTTGTTTTTGCTAGAGTCATTCATTTTCCTCGAAAATCAGAGTTATAAAAAGAGAGAGCAAGAGAGAGAGAGAGAGACAGAGACAGAGACAGAGAAAGAGATATCTTCCATCCCCTGGTTCACTACCCAAATAGTTACAATGACCAGAGCTCTGAACTGGGTCATGAACTTGGGTGCAGGGGCCCAGGGACTTGGACTACCATTTGCTACTCTCTCAGATCATAACCCAGGGCCATCATCACAGGAGGAGGATTAGTTTGCTTTGCTGCCATCACAGCAGTATACATTTCCAAAGGTTTTTTTGAAAATGCACTAGAATTATTATACATATTTGAAGTAAAATGTTCACTACTTTGAAGATAGGCTTTTTAAACTATTGGTAGATTTGAATATGTGGTAGAAAATCTGCTGTTTTTTCATCACATTTTCTTTTACTATAGCTATTATCACTACTGTGTTTCCTAACTCAGAATCAAATTAGATTATCATCATATTATTATATTTTTTCTGGTAATTTTGTCCACATCACAGCAATATTATGTTTTTATTTTTACATTTCTCAATTTTCCCTCCTACCATGCTTTATTTCGTTGTCTATCTTTTCCAGTGTTCAAAAATATATTTTTAAGATTTTTGTTGCACCGTCATATAACTTCCCCAAAGTTTTTTCCAATAAATGCTGTCAGCAAGAATGAATCTTATTGATTTGATTGCTAGTGAAAAATTATTGCATGTTTCAGATGGTTACTCATCTTTTGAAATAGTGCCTTGCAAATCATGTGAGTCTTGTGTTGTATGTCCCTTGGGGTCAACTGACAGTGGGATGAATTTGAGGAGTCTATCACTTGAGGATTACCACTCTCAGTGCGTTTATATCAGCCCTCACCTTCTTTAATCCCTTTTGTGTATTTTGAAAGTACATATGCCAAAGTGCAGTTCTTACCCGGTTGACTCCTGAGACATCTGTGTTTAATGAAGCCTTTATAATACTTTTTTGTCTATTTTGTGAAGCAAATATATAAAACAGCCTCCTCCTCTCCCCTAGTATTGTGTGGTGTTAACCGTTGCATTTTCTTCATGAAAAAATATTTATTTTGCTTGAAAGTTAGGGAAAGAGAGAAAGAAAGAGAAAGAGGTGGAAATCAGAGAAAGTATTCATCTGCTGGTTTATTCATGACTGCTATTGACAGAGCTGAAACAATCTGAAGCTGGGAGCCAGGAGTGTCTTACGGTTTTCCATGTGGGTGCAGGACTTGGGCCATCCTCCATTGCTTTCCAAGGCCACTAGCAGGGAGCTGGATAGGAAATAGAGCAGCCGGGATTTGGGATGCTGGTGCCACAGTTAGAGTATTGTGCTATGCCACCATGCAGCCCCTTCACTATTGCTTTTAATTTGTACTTAAAAAAACTTAGTATAAAGTTTTTTAACCATCTTTTACCTAGCATATAGCTAAATGTAGCAATACCAAAACAAACAATGGAATAAATCATTACATTTTAATAAATATAACAATGCTTAAATAAGTAAATAAACAATTATGGAATAAACAACTAAATCTAAACAATATAATGACTTTTAGGGGGTGAAAACAAGGTATGCACAGGTGAATTCTTTCAGGTATATTATCATATCCTCCTTTTCCTCAGGAAATCCTTTAGGGTTCAAAGCAGGAAGCAAAAATCACAAGGGAACTTACAAATTGATTTTCATGGTAATACAGAGTAAGAAGTTGTATTCACCTGGACACACATTCCTTGTACAACAAGAACTACAGTGTTTCTGTTGCTGCTTATCAATGGCGTGATAATGACTCCAAAATCAGAAACTTTACTTTGTCTTCCTCTTCCCTGAACTCCAGACCCAAATATCCACATACATTCCCATGGATAGCTAAGAAAACTGAATTTATTATCTTTGCAGGTTCTTGCCCTACTTGCATCTTAGAAGGCATTTGCGATCATCCCTCTTCTTCACTTCATATGTAAAACATTCCTATTAATTGTGGCTTAATTTCTCTGAGCTTTATTTGCATTTTCCACGGATACATTTTGACAACTAACTTTCTCCAGGCCCTTATCATGTTTGTTTTGGGTTAAAATCTCATGATTCGCTGAGGAGGTTCCATTTCTGCTATTCCCCTTCACCAGTTTTCTATAAAAAGTTTCTAAAATGCAATCCTAATAACTTATTGTCTTTATGATTTATGGATTTCCTTCAGACTTCTTAGTATGACATAGCACCTCTTCCCTCAACACTTCATCTTTGTTTTTGAAATTTACTTCTTCACCATTGTGACCTATCTGCTGTTCCCCAGATTTTCTTTTCTTAGCATCGCTGGTTTTGAAAGTCCTGATCCATCTCCCCAGACTCAGCGAGCATGCACACGCCCGTCCCAGTTTTCGTTTTGCTCCGTCTGTGCTCCATGTGCTTTCATCATGTAGGAGTAACTCACTATCACAATACTCTGGCAGATCACATAGCACCGTACAAATCATCTATTTGTCCTGGTCTGTGTAACTTACTTCTGCATGCTTCCACCATTTCAAATGAGCTGTTGGATAGCTTTTAAATGCAGGCGTCCCTGTTTCCCTCGCTCTACAGGCAGCTGCAGGAAAAAGTGCTTTGATTCATCATACAGAGGACTGGAGGGCTGCCGATGTGATACGGGTTGTGAGGCTCGTGGTGATTGCTGCTGGGATTTTACAGACACCTGTGTGACAGCAAGTAAGATTGCCAAAATGTGTTTGTTTTTTAGCTTGTTGATTTGCTATCGTTAATGTGTGTTCAAATTTTACCTATACACTCAATGTATTAAGGTTATCACACCTATTTACTACAAACTGGGTAGATTAATCAACAGAAATTCCCTGTCTCACAGTTACACAGACTGTAAGTCTACATTATAGATGTTGGTAAGATTGGGTGCTTCTGGAGGCTATACAGGGAAATCCAGTCAATGCCTCTCCCACTGCAAACTCTGCCTCCATTGTCACATAACCTGTGTCTCTCTGTATCCAAGTTTTTTTTTTCCTTTTTATAAGGATATTAGGCATATTTGATTAGGACTGATACAGGAGACCTCATTTTACCTAATTTTTTACAAGAAATATTAGCTTATTTCTATATAAGGTCATAGTCACAAATATGAGTTAGGACTTTAGCATCTTCTGAGTGGGGGATATTTATATAATTTCATTTATAGTGCTAATATAATTTCCTTTGTAGTATATATTTTATATATGAATATGTATACCATTATATTACATATAATTAATGTTGAGGACTAATAGTCTGTGATGATGATGATAGAGTATAATTACAAAGCTTCAAGGGAGTTTTTACTATAGCTTATATTTAAACATCTGTAGCCTCATTTGAGTGGTCCTCAAACTTCACAGTACATAAGACTCATTGGGAAGATATGATTCTTGGCTGTGCAGATTCTGGCACACCACAGAACACAATTTGTGAAATACTGTTATCTAAGTGGAAAAGATTATGGAAAGCAGAGGGTCTGTGATTAAACAAAAGCAAAGGTTAGAATAATAGAGCTCCATCCACTATGTGCTCTGAAAAGGGTAAGAAGGGGAGGGAAAATTCACTAACAATACAGTTTTGTATTCCCAGCATATGATCTCATCAGGTATTTTATTTTCTCAACAAAATGCTGAAGAACTGTACACAAAATAGTAGCAAACAATGGTCACAACGTGTTTATCTATACATAGGGCTAACGTTGGTTTTATTCACTATTTCCGACTAGTTGGCAATGGGAAATAGCCTTTCTTAAGTGTCTTTGCTACATTCAGCAATGAGACTTATATAAACTACTCTTCTACTAAGTGCAGAGTTTGAAAGAATAGCAACGGTGTGTTTGGTAGCTGACCTAACACTTCTGTCATTCCCAGCTGAGAGGTACTCCCACTTGCCTGCATTCTCGAGGATGTGACTGTTTTCCTGATCCTGCTCTTCTTTGCTGTCTATTCATGCACAAGGCTGGGCCAAACCATCCTTGCATGATAGTGACCAGTCAAGACTCAGGATTCTTCGTTGAGCAGAGCCCGTACTCACGGGCAGCAATGGGGCTGGTATGTGGAGTTTCTTCAGACTAGCATACCTGTGAGACAGACTGGAGTCACAGACTTATAAAACTGAATTTCTCTCTGCTATTCATGCCAGTGATGAAAGTAGTGTATTGTCCCTCTTTTTTTTTCATTATGTGTTTTGGCTTATAATAAACATACAGGAAATGTATGACATTTGTATCTTTCGTATTAAATACTCAAGAGAAATGAAATGCTAAGCATCGAGTTGCTTAATTTTACAGCTCAACTATGGACATGCAATACATTTCGCTGTGGAGAGACCAGACTATCGTCCAGCCTTTGCTCATGTGCAGATGACTGCTTGCAGAGGAAAGACTGCTGTACTGATTACGGAAGCGTCTGCCAAGGTAAGACAGGATGCTCGCACACCTGCGTCTGGGAGTTCAATGAGCTCCTTTTGGCTGCAAAACTTACAGCAAGACAGAGAATTGCCAGTTACTCCACACAAAGGAAAAGCTCAGATGTGTTTACTGGAGGAAGAAATGCACATGGAAGAAGGAAATCCATTGACCATGTATCACAGAGAGGAAACAAGAGCTGAACTTCCATATTTGTCTGGAAGACAAGGTCTTGTTCTGTTCAATGACCACACCAAACATGTGAGAGCTTCAAAACATTCATGGAAAATGGATATTATGAGAAAAATTTGTGCATTCGTTTCTAAAAAATTGCACCAAATGGACTTATGTTTTACTTTCATTTTTTTTCTCTGAATTTTTGGATCCCCCATTCCACTGCCCTGTATTTATGGTTTCAGTCCCTGAATGGTAGACCCTTAAATGAAAACATCTGGAAAATTGGGAAGAGGTTATTTAAGGGATTGTGTCCTGAGTGGTTAGATGTACACTCAGGGAATTAGTGCAGAGTCAAGATGAGATTGAATGTTATTCAGTTTTTTATTCTACCTGCCCACCACCTTATAAGTGATATGAAAATTTTTTTTTAGTATCATCAATTCCTCAGCACACCTGATGAAATTTAGGAATAATATATATACATGCCAATGAGATTTCTTCAAACTCTCCACTCCTTTTCTTATGACAACACATCCAACTAAGCTATCTAACTTAAACTTCCTTATTTTCAAATAAAAGAGGTGACTTTTAAATCTGATTACTGAGATGGAAAGAAAATACAATAGTAAGCAGAATCATTATTAATCTATGAGTGGAAAATAACTTCTATGCTAAGAGATGAGTTGGTTTCATAAAAATATAAAATCAGACAAAAAGTATCACTACAAAAGAAAATAAAAGCCTGACATGATAACTCCTTCCTAAAAAAAATAGTGATTATCTAATATTTAGTAGTAAATAGTGCATTAAGAAGATAATTTCACTGTAAAGAAATATTGAGTGGTTGGAAGGATGAATGTATCAAGTTTTAGATTTTTTTCCCTTAACAAAATATGCTCATAATTACCCCCAAATTTTAGATCATGCTGATGCAAATTCTAGAGTTTGTATAATTCATCCATAAAATTTTCAATATGTACCTGGAATAGTTAAGGATTTAATAAAATTATAATACTGTTTATACATCCAAAACTAATGACCAATTTTTTTATCTCATAATATTTTAAAAAGGATTGTAACAGAACCTAAGTAGGTTTTAAATGTCACAACTGATTAGAATATTTCAAGTCTATATTTTTAAAAATATATTCTCCCTTTTTTCAGCATGTACTCTTTTTGCTAGAGAAATTAGGTCATTTGTCTTGTAGCATTTTGTAGCTATGGTTTCCTAATTGCATCTCCGTGATTTGAGTAGTTTGCCATCTTTAAGGTTCAGTGCAATTTACTTCTTTGTTTTTCTGTAAGTGCACTTGGTAGGTGGTGTTACTACTTTTATCAAGAGGTATGTTGCACCTATTCCTGTGTTTTGGGGAGGATGCTAGTCATGGTTCCATGTTGGGAAACATTAGGGAAATATTCTGTTATTTTGAGTTTTCAAATTAGCTGCAATGTTCTCTTTTTACATTTATTTATTAATGCACAGAGAATTAATTTCATGAATCTCATAGATATGATTCCCAGAATACAATGATACTTCCTTCCACGCATCTCTCCTTCTCCAGCTCTTCCTTTTTTTTCTTTTAATATTTTTGTGATAATATGCTGACAATGTACTTTCTAGGCACAGCTCGATGTTCCTTTGAACAAAAAGTTCTAAAAATAAAAGGTAGATAGACCACTGTTTTGCAGGGGTATTAGAGACAACAAGCATTAGAGACAACAATCAAATCATAAGATGTCAGTTTAACTATGTATTAAGGTTCTTCTGTACTCTATTAGAGAAAACATGATTTTGAGTCTGGATTATTTCACTAACAATATTCTCCTGTTGCATCCATTTTGCTGCAGAAAGCAGGATTGCATTCTTTCTAGACTGAGTTGTATTCCACAATGTGTATATACCAGGTTTTCTTCATCTCATTCTTAGCGTAAATCTGGGAGCTGAAAAAGAAACATGCGTGAAGCAATATATTATTTTTGGTCAAGGTTTTGAACATTTATTAAATCACCCCCACTTGCTATCAACTATTGGCATCATAACTATTTATTTTCCTTCTCTCTTCTTTAGATTATTTATGTCTATTTATTAAAATTCACTTATTTTAGGGATTCAGAAAATGCTGTTCTGGCGGGGGTAGGGAGGGAGCATTACTGAGAAGCAGAAGAAACATTCCTTTCAGCGACAGGAATCTATTGTTTTTCTTGGTAAAGAATGTCTTTCTGATGTTTCCTTGTAGATTATGATCTGTGCAAGTCATTAGAGGCACTGCCCTTGCCAACTTGTCAAACGGCACTTATTGTATGCTGAATTAAATGGTTCAGGCAGACCATGTCTCTTGAACACTATTTTCGTGTGTCTTAAAAGTTTTGGTTTTATGTTTTTCAGGAGAAACCCGATGGGCAGAAGAAGACTGTGTCTCGGCCGACCAGTCTCAGTGTCCAGCAGGGTGAGAATGAATGACATGGGTATTTTTATCTTCCTCTTAAAGACTGGCACATGGAAATGTAGTTGAGAGTCCTGGTGGCATTTCCTCATTCTGCTTATGTTTCAAAACAGAAGAGTAACACATTAGGATACTGCTTGTGGCTTCAAAGTTACACCAGATTGTTTGCTTTACAGTGTGTACAGGGAATTTTTATGGTAATGTACTATATTCATATTTTGCAACAATGACTTAAAAACTCAGTGGAGCATTAATAACCAGCATTTCTATGATCAGGACTCTCAATTGAAATTACTTCTGCCAGAACTCTTTTCTACTAGCAATCTGGTGCCTCAGATTTCTCTGTTTTGAGCATAGGGAATAAGGCTTGTATATGGACATTGTTAACAATGAGAGGAAGCCTTTAAGGAATAGATGGGAAGAGCTTTGGCAGGTGCACCCAGGTAATGAACATAAGTGGCCTTGCTGACCCAGCCATGTACCAGCTCCACACATTTATGGCTATACTTTACGTTCTTTGCCCCTGCGTGGGGACACGTCCTCACCATCATCTCAGAGCCATTGCCCTTGACACTTCTCTGCTAAGCAGCACGTATGACAGTGAGATAGAAGATAGTGCAACGAGTTCTTGGCAATAGGAAGAATCTGAGGAAACATTTTAAAGTTATTTCACTTGATTTTTAACCAAAGACAAATCTGTAGATTTTCTCCTCTTCCATGCTGGAAAACAAGACAAAATCATACTTTTTGAAATTGTTTCTAGAATTGTAAGGAAAACTGTTGATAGTATCCAAAATTCTTTATTTCAAAACATGAAAATAGATTTTAAAAACATGGATACAAGACCAGAAGTGCATACCGTCCAAATTTGGAGAAAAACTGAGTGCAGTGTGTGTGAGTGTGTGTGTGTGTGTGTGTGTGTGTGTGTGTGAGAGAGAGAGAGAGAGAGAGAGAGAGAGAGAGAAAGTCCATTGTTCTCAGTGCCTGTTTGATTCAGGAAAAGTAGCCTTCCTCGGTCTGTGAAAGGAGAAAGTGTACAAAGCAACATGGACTGTTTGTATTTTGTTTTAAATTACAGACTAATGTTAATTGTTTGCAATGTGTATCTTTTATTCTTCAAAACTGAAGCCTTTTTTTTCTTTTGGATTTAAAGAAACATTGCTAGCTGAAGCCAGTCTGACATGTTAGGAGAGATATCTAACTCATGGGAAAATGAACAGCCTGATTGAAAACCACATCCTGAGCCTTTTCAAAAAAATAATGAAACATATTTTCATCAAGTTCATTTGAAATGTGAGGGCACAGACATGTTAGCCATATTCAGGGAAGCAATAGGCTAGGAGAGAAGGGATGGAATAGATGTGTCTTTGCCTTCCATCCTGTATGCATGAGAAGAGAGAGCCCCTCCACGTTGTCAGACTTCATAGGAGGCTGGAAAGAGAAATGGTTACATGACACACTCTGGATTCCCTGCTGAGGTGAAATACTTCTTGGTTAAGTGGCCATTTGATTGATGGATAGGTGGATGAGATTCACATAGAGTAGGGAGCTGCGCGTGCGCATGCGCACGCACACACACACAAATGTTTCACCAGCTGCTTCACTATCTATATGTCGCAATGGCTGGAGCTGGGCCAGTCCAAAGCTAGGAGCCAAGAGTTTCCCTGGGGCCCAGAGACCCAGGAAGTTGGGCAATCTTTTGCTGAAGCAGGATCACAGGTAGACCAGTCTGGACTCAAACTGGGGTCAATATGGATTGACAGTACTGTAGGTGGAGTAACCTACTACAACATATGCTGGCCCCAAGTGGAGTGCTCTTTACGAAGGGAGGATGATATTTTGCTGTTCCCCAAGTACCAGATAGTGATACATTGGCCCTGTACAGATTGACAAACTGTCTATCTTAAACATTAAGACTTTTAATGTCCCTACCAGTAAAAGACTACAGTTAGAGATGACACACTCCATTAACCACTGCACAGGATCCTCATTGTTTTCTTTGTATGAATTGTAAGACCTGTCAGTTGTCTCTAACTACTTTAGGTGGGGTGTCCACAAAATTGGGTACTTGCTGTACAAGTTGGCTTAAAGAGTTGGTTAAATCCACTAAAGCAATAGTTGGGTTTTAAATATCAGCCTTATATGACTTGTCAATATCTTCTAATGTTACATAAGAAGAGCTCACTAAGGTGTTTTCCTAGCAATAGCAACTTCCAGAGATTATCAGAAAATAAGGTAGGGACTGGTGCTGAAGTTGAACATGTTAAGGCTTCATCTTCAAGCACTGTTATCCTATATGGGTGCTGGTTCCTGACCCAGGTGTTCCACATCTGATGCAGCTCCCTGCATATGGCCTGGGGAAGCAGCAGAGGATGGCTTAAAGCCATCCTCATGTGTGAGAGCTGGGTGAGGCTCCTGCATCGTAGCTTCACATTGGCTCAGCTCCAGCCATTGTGGTCATTTGGGGACTGAACCACTGGATGGAAGATCTTTTCCTCTCTGTATCTCTTTCTCTCTGTAAATCTACCTTTAAATAAGCATAAATATTAAAATATGAGACAAATTGGGAAAAAAATCTGTCTTAAACTGTAGCAGCCCTAAAATGTTGAAATCAAAGGCTTTACTTCTCCTTCTGCTCTTTGAAGAGGTGCTTGAGATATTCGATAGGTTCCGTGGAATAGGCAGACTTATCTTTTGTGTGCACCTGGATATGTTCCTCACCTTTGCACAGAAGTCAGCAAGGGAGGTGACCTAATCACGCAGGATGCCAGGGCTACACCCACAGGTTGTAGTCCTTGCGATAGTTGAACCTGATGTGTTTTAGTCCCAAAGGACATGAAAGCACGGTCTGCTTGCCAGCACCCAAAGCCCCATGACTGCTCTCCCCACTCTCTCAAGGAGGGCACACGGCTGGAACCGATTCTGCCAGAGTGGCCTACTGCCAACCCACTGCATGGCCCATGATTGCTAGCCCCAAGGAGTTTGGGCTGCCCCAGGCAGTGTCAGTAGGGCCCCTTTAGGTCTTCCTCCAGCCCACCACATGAGTGTGTCCTCATTCAAGTTTCATTATAAGCAGTAAAAATAATATTGGTTTCACGTTCACTTTATTGACAAGAAGAACTAAAAATGAAAAGAAGATACAATTTCCTTTCCATAAATAGTGAATCTACTATGATTTGTATAATCTATCGCCTCTTTTGATTATGGAACAATAAATTTATAAAGATTGTCAGAATAGATTCTGACAAAACATTTGAATCTACTTTAGTCCAGGAAGTAGGATCTTTACAAATTCATCCTAAGAAAACAATGAAGGATGTTGTAGGTGTTATGGAGTGCAGTCAGTGATTGCTCCTTCACCTCTCGTGTACTCTTCCCCCCACGTCCTAATTCAGCCGGGATGTTGCATGCAGATGAGTCCAATTAGTCTTCTTAGCTACAAGCCCAGTTCCTGTTCCTGCCCATCCCAATGAGCACCAATTAACTCCTTAACTCACAACACTCAGGTATTCGCTCCTGCCCACCTGTGACTCACCTCTCAACTCAGAGGAGACGGAATTGCATTGTTGTGTAACCACTCCCCTTGCAAGCCCCTTTAAAAGGCCTGTGAAGCAGGGACTCACTCCCTCTCTTTCTGGTCAGGTGTTTCCTTTACTCTGGCACCTCGACTCTTGGCTGACCCAGGACAGGTAATCCCCTGAGCATGGTCCCTGTGTACTGCTTTGATTGGACAAGGGAGATAGTAATGTTATTTCTGGCCTGTGTACTATCTGGAGTTCCAGGAGAGGTGAGGCCTAGCAGTAGTGGAATGTGGGCAGAGAAGCCAAGGAAAGGTGGATGTTTGCAGCCTTGTAAGTGTGTCCAGGTTATTTGTTGTATATCTCTTAGGATAATTTATCTTGTTGAGGAAGCTGGGACATAGGTCTTCAGCTTGACGGATGGACTTAAGGGTAATGACCATTTGTTCCCCTTTGGATTGTGTTTGGTTGGATTATGATTGGTTGGATTGCCATATGGACTTGTGATCTGCTATTTTTAGTATGTTATTATCACTAAGCTTGGTTAATAAAGACTCGTTTATAAAACCTTAGACATGTCTGGTGTGATCTCACTCGCACCCCGTAACAGTAGGCATATGAATATTCATGGAAGCAGAGAATAAAATCTGCTCTGAGTAGCAAACTTGGAGATGCAGGAAGGACATTAAGAAAAGGATATATTGGCCTGGCACGGTAACCTAATGGTGAAAGTCCTTGCCTTGCATCCACTGGGATCACGTATGGCTGCTGGTTCTTATGCTGCCTGCTCTACTTCCCATCTGGCTCCCTGCTTGTGGCCTGGGAAGGCAGTGGAGGGTGGCCGAAAGGCTTGGGACCCTGCACCAGCGTGGGAGACCCAAAGAAGCTCCTGGTTCCTGGCTTCAGATCAGCTTAGCTGCTGTTGCTGTTGCTGTCATTTGAGGAGTGAAGCAGCAGGCAGAAGATCTTTCTGTATCTCCTTCTCTCTGTAAATCTGCCTTTCCAGCGCCCAACCAGCACACGTGAGAACCAGAAGGGGCAGAGCCGGCATGGGAATTTAGGGGCTGGTCCCCCCACCGGACTCCTACTCCCACAGGAGAGCGTGGGCTGGTCTGGGGACAGACCACACTAAGCAGGGCTACAACACCTGTGCGCCGCATGGGTACAAGACCAGGGAAAAGCCAGGCTGAGCAAATTATCCCCTGCTGGGGCAAGCCTAAATTAGAATGGATGAGGGGTGTAAGGACTTAGTTGCAACACCAGCTGGCAGAAGCTGGCTCTGGGGACTAATTCTGTTAAGTCAAATCTCGGAACCACCCGATAAGTGCATAAACCGGGATGGTGAGTGACCCAGGAGGGAAACCATGGGTTCCCCCCTTCTGGGTCACTGCTCCCGCGGAAGGACATACTTGGAAGGGGGCTGGGGTGGCTAGACAGAGAGGAACACAACAACATCTGTGGCGGCAGAATGGCTGAGCTGGTTAGTTAGAACTAAGTTTTAAAACCCAGGGACAAATACAAGAGCTAAATGGGATGTGGGACAGACTGGACTAGTCTGCTATACACACAGGCAAACCAGGATGGGGGGCAGGCCTAGTGGGGGTTATTGTGGGTTGCCCCGACTAGGCTCCAGCCCCCACTGGTTGATACAAGTGCCGAGTACATGCTAGGCAAAACCAACCTAGTTTGCAACACCCACTGGTTCCAGAGCAACTCCAGTCCGAAAACAAAATCAGCCCAGGAATTGCACCTACAAACTGATTGTAGCGATGACCAGCTGGACTCAGAACGCTAGCCAAGATTAAGACGGAGGACGGAACGGGTCAATCAACCATCCTGGATATATGCTGGCAGCGAAAACTGGGCGAATGAAGACTCTATGATGGACAGTGTCAACCA
This sequence comes from Ochotona princeps, assembly GCF_030435755.1. Taxonomy (NCBI): domain Eukaryota; kingdom Metazoa; phylum Chordata; class Mammalia; order Lagomorpha; family Ochotonidae; genus Ochotona; species Ochotona princeps. The sequence continues at coordinate 31,788,138 of NC_080832.1, read as the reverse complement.
GTGAACTCTACAACGACCTCATCGAGCTGGGAGAGGCGAGGCTAGCAGTGATTCATAACTAGAGAAATATTAAAACCACTAGGGATTGATCGCAGCTAAATAGTCCCCCCAAGAAGCTGTTCAATCCATCTGGACAATGAGCAGCTGGACTATATGCTTGGCATCTGTTTGCAGGGGAAGAATCTTGATTGAATTTGAACTGTAACGATGCAACGGGGAGGGGGGGTCCACCGTGGTGGAGGGGCATGGGGAGGGGTGGGGGGAACCCCAGAGCCTATGAAACTGTCACATAATGCAAAAAAAAAAAAAAGCAAGCAAGAAATATATAAAGAAAGGAAGATGGAAAGAAAGAAAGGACAAAAGAAAGGAAAGTTGAAGGAAGAACTGGGTGCAAGTGTTGTGGTACTTCTAGTTAAAGCCTCAATATGCAATACTAGTATTCTTTATTGGAGCACCAGTTCAAATCTGGGGTGCTCTGTATCCAATATAGCTGGTTGTTACTTGGCGAGCAGGCATCAGCGGAAGATAACCCAAGTGCTTTAGCATGTAACACTCTCATGGGAGACCTAGATGGAGTTTTGGGCTTCTGGTTTTGGTCTGGCTCAGACCTGACCGCTGTGGCCAGGAGTGAATCAATGTATGGAAGATTTCTTTCTCTCACTCTGTCTCATCCTCAGTCTTGTACTCTCTCTATCATACTGCCTTTTACATATGTAATTAAATCTTTGAATTAAGAAAGGGTATACTGGATCTTTGCACTTCACTCGGATTGCATAAATGGTTGATCTTGTCTTTAAGCTGAAAAGTTACTTGTGGCATGTTTATTAATATAGAATTTAAATTAGAAGTATGCAAATGACTCCATGACAACATAAATATTCTTAATGTAACTATTAGGCCGCTTTAATTTCTTGATGAATTTTCTGCATAGTGCAGCTTTCCGTTTTCATTTTTAAATTGAGATGCAGTTTGTACACACAATGAAATGCTCCTGTACTAAGTCCATGGAATCATGAGGCTTGGAGATTTATAAACCAATTGAAGATGTAGATGTGTAACATTTCCAAGATACAGAACATTTCCACATTACAGAAGGGTGCCACATGTGTCTTCACAGATCTTACTTCCCAAAGGCAATCACTGTTTCAATTTCTATCATCATAGATTAATGTTTTAGAATTTTATATGAATGGAACTTCAGCATATGGTCTCTTGCATCAGATTTATGATTAGTAAAATACTTCTGAGATTCATAAATGTAATCAAATACATTACATTTCTTACCAGAATCTTTCTCAATTTAAAGCATTGTTCTCATTCTGTTTTCATAGTAGTGCTATATGATATTTAAGACCGAGTTCATGTTACATGCCCTGAAGATCTTGCTTTCACCTTCAATGGATTGTATGTCATCTTTCTATGTATGTGAAAAGCACTTTGCACTCAAATCTAGTTCTTGTCCATTCCTGTTTATTTCTCAATTTTGACACCCAGAGAACAAATTTAACTCTTTAATACCCTTATTCTCAGCTTCTAGTGGAATGCCTGGTTCAAATATTTCTGAAATGAATCACTGTACAAAAAAATGTATATTCTAGGAAGCCAAATAGTCTTGTTCTTCACATTCTCCTCACTGTTTTTTTCACAATGTAGAATTAGATGATTAACCTGATATATTTCTAGCTTTACTAAATGTGTCATTAAAGGAAAAAACAGCCACCAGAATCTGTCTTATTTTTAACTGTCATCAAGATTCAAAATCCCTTTTTAATAGTACTGGTTAATTTGTCAGAATTTTAATACAATTTTTTGGCCATATATCTTGGAAAAGTATATTTTGTTTATGAATTTAGGTCTAACATGTGGAATAGAGAGCTGAAGATAATTTCTTCTGCATACACATTTGCATGCACTATATTTAGAATTTTTAAAAATTCTTAATCTTTATTTGAGAGATGGGAAGAGAGAAAGGGAAAGGGGAAAAGAGAGATAGAGAGATCCTATCCATTGGTTCTCTCAGCAAATACTTATGGTGGCCAGGGACTGTACCAGGCAAGTTGGGAGCTGAGAACTCAATCTAGGCCTCCCACATGGTGTCAGCAACCCAGTCACTTGAGCCATTACTGCTGCTTCCCAATAATATCAGCAGGAAGCAGAAATCAGGAGCAGGATCCAGGTATTAAATTCAGGTATTCCAACATGGGGCAGGAATGTCTTAACTCGCATCCTAACCACTAAGTTGACTGTTCAACACTTTGGAATTTAAGCACATTTACTGTGTTTGTATATTATGCTGTTCATATTAATCCCAAACTGGATTGTAGGAAAATTTTCATTAACTGTAGAATAAGTTGTGTTTTACTCATCTGCTATAATGCTAGACATGATGGGAGTGAAAGATCTAACTACAGACAACACGATGAGATAAATCACAAACAAAATGTCAAGTCAAAGAATCCAGATACATTGGAATAGGTGTGATATGATTGTATTTGCATATACACATAACTGCAAAAATAATGTAAGTTAACTCACGCTGTTAGAAGCCAAGAGACAGATCATCCTTGTGTAGGTATGATTTACAGAGTTTATTGACTAGAAGAACTCAACAGGAAGTAGTATTTTAGTAATACAAAGTAATATTAGTAAAGAAGTAATATTCTAGTAAAAAAGAAATATTCTACAAAGAATATTACAAAGAAGTAATATTCTACTTCTTTGTCTACCGAGTGATTCTTGGTTAGTAAAACTTCAACAAACCACACAATTTTGAAATGTATATATACTATGTATAATATGAATCTCATTTAAAAGGTGAAGAAGACATAGTATTAAAAAATAAAAGTTTTCATTTATGATCCAAAAGCTATCTTCTATCATTTAACAGTAACACTAGTTAGACTAAGATGATAGGGAATTGGAAGAAGTACAGATTAATACCCTGAGAAATCAGAATAAAAAAGTCAAAAGATGTAGAGTGCTAGAAAAATAGGTGTTGTGAAGTTCCTAAATTCCAAATAATTACATTCAAAAGATGGTAGTGCAAGGTAATCAAAGACCCAGGCTATGTTCCTTATCGTACTTTCCAAGAATTTTCTATTTTGGAGAATTGCAATTAATATAGAAAAAAACTTTTTAAATGATCACAAGAGTGGATAAATTTTTTTTTTTTTGCATTTTCAGGTTTGATCTGCCTCCAGTTATCCTGTTTTCTCTGGATGGCTTCAGAGCTGAGTATTTAGAAACTTGGAGCACTTTAATGCCTAATATCAACAAACTGAGTAAGTTCTCTACAACAGGTGGCACACAAAGGGTGAAGATACCAACCTGAGCAATCTTTGACGATGCAACTTTCTTACTGGCTTTGATGTTGATAATTTCTCAGCCCAAGTGTTCTTGGTTGAGATCATGTCTTCCCCACATGACATCTATGTACTATTAATAGCAAGTGTTTTCATACTGTGGGTCCTTTCTACCTTGTTTTCCTTTGGTAACATGCTCGTCTGTTAGTTTATCTTGATATGCTATATTTGAATATAATGTCTGTCCTACACAAACTTGTTCATATATGCTCTTTCAAAAGAGGCACTTGTCAGAACTGGTTGCTGGATTTGGGATTAGGATTATGAAGATAACCTCAAAGGAAGAATGTGACAAGAAGCATCGCTATTAAGAAAACTAGGGTCCCATCTTCACTGTCCCAGCAAGCTCCCTGGGGTGGACTACAATGTGTAAGGCTGAACATGAATTCATACCACAGGACATTGAATCACTGCAGTGATTACTGTCTAGTCAAGCATACGACTTTTAGAATCCTGCTGGAATGAAGTGGGAACATTATCTTAGTGTGAATAGCAGCAAACAAAGATCAGTAAACTATCAAGTGAGATAGTGAAAAATTACGAATTTAAGAACTCATAAATGGTTGAATTCATGAATTCCCCATAGAAGTTGCCATCGTTACTTGGAATCTTGTTTATCTCACATAAATGAAATTTTAGCCCCTGGAAACCACGGTTCTAATCTTTATGATTATGACTATTTTAATACCTTGTATAAGAGGAATCATAGAATATTTGTGATTTTATTATTGATTGTTTTCCCCTTTTATAATTTCATCAGGGTTCACGTAGGTTGTTGCATTTTGTGGGATTTCATTATTGTTAAGGTGGAATAATACTCTCATATTTGTACATCTTGTTTTCACACTACTCATCTGTCAATGGGCCTTTGGCTATTGTGAATAGTGCTACAGAGAGCATGGGAGTGCTGGCATCTTTTTGAGTCCTTGATTTCAGTTTTTTTGGATAAATATTCTGAAGTGATATTTCAGAGTCATGTAGTAAATCTCTTATTTTATTGAGGATTTTCCATATTAAAAAGCCATTTTCCTTTACCACAACTAACCATGTACAAAGGCTCCAATTTTACAACATTCTCATCAAGTCTGTATTGGTCAGATTTACAATTTACAAATATTTTATCTAATTCCTTTTCATTCTGTCGGTTGTTCCTTTTGCTGTATGAAATTTTTTTAAGCTTCATATTGTCCCACTTAACTGTTTTTGCTTTTTTTGCTTTCAATGTTACAGTTTTGAAATCATTGCCAAACCTGATGTTGTGAGAATTTCCCTCTATGCTTCCTTCTAGAACTTTTATTATTTTAGCTCTTACAGTTAAAGCTGTAACTCAATTTAAGTTGTTTGTGTGAGTTATAAAGGTTCAAATTCATTCTTCTGAATGTGGGCATCTGGTTATCTCACACAATTTATTGCAGAGACTATCCATTTTGGAATCCTATTGAACCTTGCTGACTAATTTCTGTATTGGTTTATCTCTGGACCCTCTATTCTGTCCCACTCGCTTTTATGTCTGTCTTTATGATAGCATCATCCCGGTTTAATTTGTATACATTAATTTGAAGTTAGGGACTGTGATGCCTCCAGCTTTGTTCTAATTTTTAGGATCATTTTAGGTATTCAGGGCCATCTGTTCTGTATAATTTTTAAATTTCTACTAAAAGTACCATTCATGTTTTGACAACAATTTCATTGAATCTATTGATGGTTTTGGGTAGTATGAACAGATTTGATAAGATTAAGTGTTGGATTCATGAGAATGAGATATCTTTCCATTTGTGTATATCTTTTTAAATTTTTCACCGATATTTCATATCTGTGACTCAATATCTGTATTTTACTTTATAGTATTTATTTCTAAGCATTTTATTTTGATGCCATTCTAAATGGAAGTTTTCCCCAATTTCATTTTTGCATGGTTCCTCCTTTTTTGTACATAAAAATGAAACTGATGTTTCTATGTTAGCTTTGTGTCTGCAAACTTACTAAATGTATTAGTTCTAATAGTTTTTGAGAAACTTTTTGAGTTTTCTATATGTGGTAACATCTCATCTCCAAAGATGGAGAGTTTTACTTCTTTTCCTGTTTCAGTCCTTTTGTTTCTGTCTTCTTGCCTAAAAGTTCTGACTAGGAATTCCAATAATGTGTTAAAACGAAGTAGACAGGGTGGTCATCCTCTTGCAACTTCTGATCTTTGTTGAAAAGCTTCCTAATTTTAATCATTGAGCATTATCGTAGCTGCAGGACTTCCATATTTCTTTCTATTCTTAATTTGCTGGGTTTTTAAACATAAAATGGTGTTGAATTGTATCAAGGTTTTGGGCATCTGTCAAGGTTTATGTTGTGGTTTTATCTTTCATTCTTTCAATTTAACATACTCACATTAATAGATTTTCTATTTTGAACCATCCTTAAGTGGGGACAAAAATCACTTGGCCTTTTATCTGGAAGACTGAGTCACAGAGAGAAAAAGAAAAGGAGAGAAATCTTCCACCTGCTGGTTCAGTTTTCAAATGACAAAAAAGGCCAGAACTGGGCCAGTACAAAAGGACTTCCATAGGGCATGGGGCCTAAGCATTTGGACCATCCACCATTGCTTTTCCAAAGTCATTGAGAGAGAACTGGATGACAAGTGGAACAATGGGACATGAGCTCGAACCCATATGAGATGCTGGTACAACAGGTGGAAGTTTCACATGATATGACACTATACTGCCTTAGTGTGTAATCTTTTTAATGTGTGGTTTAATTTGTTTGCTGACATTTGTTGAGGATTTGTATAAATATCTTTATCAGAAATGTTGCCTTGGCATTTTGTTTTCATGTGGTATCTGTATTGCTTTCTTATCAGAGTAATGTTGTTCTCATAAGAAGAAATTTAAGAGTATTCCTGTGTCCCCAGTTGTTTTTGAAGAAATTGAGAATTGACAATACTTTTTAAAGTATTTTATAGAATTTGTCAATGAAACTGTATGGTCCTGAACTTTTCTTTCTTGAAAGGTTTTGACTCAATAGTCAATACAATCTTCATACTAATTATGTTTGTTCAACTTCTTAGTTCTTCATGGTTTGAGCTGAATAGATGGTATACTTCCAGGACTTTGCCCATTTCTCCTAAATCATCCAGTTAATCGGCATACGGTTGTAGTATTCTTGTTCCTAGCAAAAGTAGTTTTTGGTTCATTAATTTTATATCTAATTAATCCACCATTAATCCACCATTGTGAAAAGTTTTGTTTGCAGTTCTTTGTCCCACTCTTTCCCTCTTTTGCTGTGTTACTTAATATTTTATTTTTAATACAATGATATGTTTTGATTCCTTTCTCAAGTTTTGCCGTATAACTTCCTCTGTTTCAAGTGCAGGAGTCCCTTTAACATTTTTGCAAGCCAAGTCTGGTGATGACGAACATCCTCAGTTTCTGTTTGTTCAGGAAAATTGTTCTCCTTTACAAAATTTACTGTCTTTTTCTGAAACTCAGTTTTCTGAGTAGCATATTTGTGGCTGGTAGGTTTTTTTTTTTTTTTCTTAAATTTTTACGTATCATCTCGGTCCCTTCTGGCTTGCATGGTTTCTGTTGAGAAAACATCAAGTAGCCTTACAAAGCTTCCTTTGTAAACATACAAAGCTGTTTTTCTTTCATGGCTTTCAAAATTATCTCTGTCTTTGACTTCTGATAAATTGATTATAATATGTCTTGGTGTGGATTTTTTTTTTAAAGATTTATTCATTTTATTACAGCCAGATATATACAGAGGAGAGACAGAGAGGAAGATCTTCCGTCCGATGATTCACTCCCCAAGTGAGCCGCAACGGGCCGATGCACGCCGATCCGAAGCCGGGAACCTGGAACCTCTTCCGGGTCTCCCACGCGGGTGCAGTGTCCCAAAGCCTTGGGCCGTCCTCAACTGCTTTCCCAGGCCACAAGCAGGGAGCTGGATGGGAAGTGGAGCTGCCGGGATTAGAACCGGCGCCCATATGGGATCCCGGGGCTTTCAAGGCGAGGACTTTAGCTGCTAGGCCACGCCGCCGGGCCCGGTGTGGATTTTTTTTAAAGGTTCATTGTATTTGGGTTCCTTTGAGGATTTTAAGTTATTATTTCTTTGAATTAACTTTGTGGTTCTTACAGCATATATTAGTTCCATGTATAGTTTAATCTTTATTTTTCCTCTTTTTATTCTTTTTGTTCTTCTGCCTGAATAATTTCCATTGACCTGTTTTTGGATTTACAGATCAGTTCTTCTGCTGTTCATGTCTTCTCATGAATTTTTCAGTTTGTTTAGTATGTTCTTCTGATCCAAGATTTCTATTTATGACTTTTTAATACGGTCTCTTCGTTGTAAGTTCAATTTGCATGTGTTGTTCTCTTGACCTCAGTGAGCATCTTTATGATGAATGTTTTGAATTGTCTGTTAGACCAATTATGTATCTCTGCTCCATTAAGATCCATTTCTGAAGATCTGTCTTTTCCTTGGTTTTGTTTTCCTCTTTCTTAATTCTCTATACACTCTGTGTTGGCATCTGAATATAAAACAAAGTCATTTCTCTGGCTTCATGGACTGGATTCATATAGGAGAAACACTAAAAAAAATTGGCCTGGTCAAAGAATCTGAAGAACCCTCAGAACTACATGCTAGTTAAAACTTTTATTGTTCTTAGCATACCACCAATCATCAGGAGCATGTTAGTTGCAAAAGTGCATTGAAATAAGCAAGACTGAAGCTAATTTCATAGGAAGTCACCAAAGAAGTCAGATCATTAGACACCATGTACCATTGTTTCTGCCTCCAGGGATTGGTTGGAGTCTAGGTTTTTCTAAACCTCTTTTCTCTGTTCTGAGCCTAGGAGGGGCTAAGGTGGTTGTCCTGTTGGCTCAAACCATTGCCTTTGTTCTTTCTGGCTCCCAGATGACTAGAGTATTCCATATCCTGTTAGTGTTCCAAAATAGGTAAGTCAGAAGCCAGTCCTTGGACACCTCCCTGTTGTGACATTGGCTTTGTGGTCCAAATGTTTCCCATATCAGTGAGAAATTGAGATCTGGATTTATCACCTGCTTCCTCTGTACTGAGCCAGGAGGAGTTGTGATTAGTGTCTGCATGACAGCCAAACATTCTCTGTTCTCTGTAGTCTCCATGTGGCTAATGTATTTTGGCTCTCATCAGTTCTCCAAGACAAGTAAGACTGCTTTCAGTCTCTTGGGTAACACCAAAACTAGGGCGGTTCAATTCTGAGAGCTGGGTCTTACTGGTCTCTACTGGTCTCTTACTGGTCTCTGAGAGCTGGTCTCTACTCTTAGGAGTAGAGATTTTGTTACATATTGGAGATGTCACAGCAACCATGTGACTAGGCTCTACAAGAGGTTGTGCTACAAAATCATATACAAAACTAAAATTGTTAGAAGCCATGGATGTTGCTGTATAGCTTACTATATTTTCTGTCTGTAGGGATGTCTTAACAGCATTTAATTATGCCAATTCTCATATAAGACCATAAAGAGTACGTTGTTGTTCGGACTTGTGCATTCTTTTGACTGTTATTTGTTCATTAAGTCTTCTGTCCCTTCTTCGAGTTTAAAGTTATCGTAAGCTTAGCTACATTAGCTTATCCCATTTATATATTTCACATCAGTTTTGTCTGGTACGTTTTTTCTACAAAAAGCTTATTTTTAAATAATAGTAAGGTGAATATGTATATAGTAAAAACAAAGCCTGTTTATTGATTTTCCAACCTTTCCTTGACTGAAGCAACTATTCCTATTGATTTTGTTATGTACTGTTCTAGAAGTTTTCTGTTCAGTAGTAATTTAGATTATTGACAGCTGCAATGAATAATGTTAAGAAATCATGTTTCTGTGAGCTGTTATCCAAGTAGCTCTGATTCAAAGGCAATTGTAGATAGTCTTCAGTTGTGTCCTGTTTAGAACATCTTAACCAGGGTGGTAACATATTTTCACAATACTTGTAGCTTCACATTTTATTTTGTATTCTGCAGCTTTTGACATTAATAATTTGAGTTTGCCTTATATGTTCCAAGGAAGTAAAACAGATACTGGCTTTACATCTCTGTTCTCCGACCTTTTCCTCACTTACATTCTTTTTAGATATGTATGTGAATTGGATGTCATTTCATTTTCAAATCATATAACTTTTTGACAATATTGCATGTGTTATTCTTTGATTTAAGGGCATGATTTATTTATTGCTGATATTAAGAAGTTAAAGATTATCTTCATCATCAATTACATGTTAAATTCTAGAGTTCTGGCAAACTGAAGTGTGTCAGAATCAACTGGGGTGCATATTAATATGTATGTGTGTTTTGAGTGCTAGCTCCTCCATGCCTTCCTCCCAGCCTTGGCCCATCAAAAGATGCTACTTAGTGGACTCGAGAGGGAGCCCTAAAATATTGTAAAGAAGGAAATTCCTGGTCATTTTGGAAACATTTAGCAGAGACTGGGAAAGAACCCAATCCCAGGCCTGCTTAAGGAAACACTCATTGTTTCCAGCTGCAGAGTTTATTACTTTTTGGACAGTAATCAATTTCTTTTTTTTTTTTTTCATTTTAAATGAATCTATAATGGAGATGTTTTCATTTAGAATGGCAGGCAATGGGATTTGGGTATGGAAAAGTTTGTGTACTTCACTGCTGTAAAGGAAATAGTTTGAGCCAATGGCTCTTACCTCTTTTAAACAGGTTACTGTACAGATTGAAAACAAAAGAACAATGAGAGCAAAATTAATCGCATGCTTTGGAAGCAACAGGCTCCTGGAAAATTCACTAATAAAATGAGAACTGATCTGAAATAAATAAACAGCAAAGTTAGTTCATTTTGTAAACATGACTGGTACTAACGTGTGTGGCCATAGAAGTTGAATTCCTGTTTTCTAGAAGGTTTGCATTTTGTTATTTTGGGTATTTTTCTACAGGAAGCTTAAGCTGAGATGCAAAGACTTTTGAAATTTTTCTTGTAATGGCTGGATTTGGAAAGAGGGAAACAAAGTTGGCACTCTCTAATTTAGCATTCACTGTATGTAGGTCAGGGGTCAGTAAGCTGTAGACTGTTCACCACAATCCTTCCCATTCTGGTTGTTTTTGTATAATCTACCTTTTGCTAAGAATTGTTTACAGGTTTAAATGATTACTTTGTAAAAAAGATGTTTTTGTAATGTATGAAACATTATATGAAATTCAAGTTTTAATTTTCACAAAGATTTATTGAAACTTAGCCATGCTCACTTGTTTACATGTTACCTATGGATGCTAGACCTAGAAACAGTTCACTCCTTTCCTAAAACTGGTATGTTTGGAAATGGACAAAGTTTAGGGATCACAATTTCAACATCTTTCTATCTAATGCACATTTTAGTTCTCTTTTTCTGAGAAATTTTCAGACTTGTATTCCAAAAAAAAAAAAAATCTGAAAGATTTTCTAAGGATGAAATAACTTCCTGATTTCTCATCATATTTTGTTACAGAAACATGTGGAGTTCATTCAAAATACATGAGGCCTATGTATCCTACCAAGACCTTTCCAAATCATTACACCATTGTTACGGTGAGTACTTGGTCCATTGGCAAGACTGACAGGACTCAGAAAGGGCACAGTGGGCAGTAACTGGCTGAGCTCAGTGCCACAGAGTCATAAGCACATGTGGTGAGACTTCATAGCTTAATTCAGAGTGGGAAGGCAGGGCTCCAAATTGAGGACAATGAAGTGCTGTGGAACATTAACTTTGAAAGAGTGTCCCAGCATTAGCTAAATTTCAGCTTTGTGAGAGTCTAGGAAAGCCTCTTTGATGTGAGAAACACCCTCTTTGGTCTTTTGACTGTCCCTCACTTAGCTGAACATTTACTGGAAACAGTGGGCTATATGGCTATATGAAAACAGCCCCTTTGATGTGGGAATTTCCTCTTTCCCATCATTTTCTTTATATTTAAATTGATAAAAGTTCTGTTTCACAATGAATTCATGCCAGCTTGGACTCGAGATAAAGGGAACTAAAGCAAGTGAATACTCCTCAATGTATGAAAAGATGTAAGTAGAATAATTAAAATGAAGTCAAAGGAAAATTAAGTCACTTAAAATATACAGCTATAGAATACATACTAAGAATTTTCTGTCTCAGCCTTTACCCCCAAAGGACAATTGTATATGCATTACTTTTCATTATTCTATTACTATGGCACAATAACATTTAAATTTAAACCTTTGCATATCATATATGTGTATGTTTATTTATTATCATATTTGAGTTTTGCCATATTAAGTTTTATTTGTGGGGCAAGTGTTTGACTCGGTGCTTAAAGCCCTGCTTGGGAATGCCTGCATCTGTAGCTAAATCCCTGGAGTCTGAGACCTAGTTCTAATCCTGATTACAGCTTCCTGCTAATAGACACTGCGAGTCGCAGTTAATGGCTCTGGTGCTTAGGCTCCTGCCACCCCCATTGAAAACTGCGATGCAATTTATGGCGCAGGCCTGGCTGAGGGGAAATCTCTCCCTTTCTCTCTCTCTCTCTCTGCCTTTCTCTCTGTATCTCTGTCACCTTTTTTCTCTTTCTGTCTCTCAAATGAATAAAAAAATTTGATTGTTGCTCTCAAGTTAGCGAAAGTAGTGTTTTCTTGGTTATTTGCAGACGTGTACAAAGCAGCCATACACACATGCCCAACAGAAATTCAGCAAGATGACACTGCATTCCAAGTTTAACTGAAATACTATAACAAATGTCATTTTTATAATCCATTGTTTATTTACTGTCATGCTTTACATATTTGTGGTTTCTGTTGGTGATTTTGCTGTTAAAAATGACGCCCAAGCATAGTGTTAGAGTGATATCTAGTGTTCTTAAGAGCAAAAAGGCTATAGTAACAGAAAACAAATGTTAGCTAAATTTGGACAAAGACAAGTTACAAATAAAAAACAATGCACAACAAATAATACATCTTAAAACTACACAAGAAGCAGGATTATGTATTAATCATTAGATGGAAAGGTAATAGACAACTTTGCTATTTATTGATTTAAAAGTTACAAATATATTTTAGCTGTACAGAATACCAAATGTGGAGTCTGCAAATAAAATTTGTAGAAATTACATTGTTGTAGTGATAAAACATTAAGATCCAAAGCAGTAATCCTGTATTCTCCCAAGAGCACTGATTTTGTATGCACTAATTTAGTGTGGCAATTTTACAGAGCATAAGTACCTTGAATAGCAAAAATTGGCTGAATACATCCATATAAACATATATACAATGGAGATATTTGCATATGTAAACAAATAAGAGATTATTCTAATTATGAAGAATCTTTAAACATATGCTGAAATTGCATATTATGAAAAAAAACTGTGCAAGTATTTCAAAGTTTGTTGCATCACAATAAATGTATCCTTAGTTTTTCAAAACAGTTTGAAGCAGACTCATAAGTGCTGTTAACTTATACTTTATATATAGACATATCATACATTCACACAGGATCATATATATTGTACTAAATCAAGTAATGTACTAAAATGATGACTCTAAAACCTGTCTAAAAATAGCTACCACTGCAGGGAATGTGATAGATATTCAAAGAAAATGTGTGGAAATACTGAGTGAATTACATGGGATTGGACTGCTGGGTGATGCACAGACTTGCTGAAGGACGGATGGACGGAGATTGAGCAGAATCCACTCTGAAGCACTAGTAACACATTTTCATCCCTTTAAGCCAGAATATTCCACACATAAAGTCTTCTATTTAACAAATGTATTGCTGTTGTTTTCAATACAATGTAATAGGAAAAAGTTCATTAACAAGTTCTTTAGGCAATAAGGGTTATATCAACACAATCAACACAAACCATTTGGCTAATGTGATTTGTTTGCTTCTATAAACTATGGTAGAATGTGTATGTGTTTGACATAGTCTTTGTTATAAATATATAATAAATATATAAAATGAATGCATAGTATATATAAATATATAAGTACATATTTACATATTATGTGTAAGGCATATATGTGTATCTCATGATATTTGAGGTCAAATCCAAGTGTTTTATATTGAAAAGTCTATGGGTATGTGGTATAAGTTATAAATCTTATGCTGTTTTAAGTATGCATTTTGTTAATACTTTATCTTATCTTAAATATTTTGAAATTATCATTTTAGGGCTTATATCCTGAATCACATGGCATCATTGATAATAACATGTATGATGTAAATCTCAACAAGAATTTTTCACTTTCTTCAACGGAGAAAAATGAGCCTACTTGGTGGCATGGACAACCGGTATGTAGCATTCCACTTGGAATTCAAATAACCTCTGTTCCCAGTGCGAGAATAAATCAGACTGTGTGCCCAACTCTGAGCTTCACATTCCAAGTTCTAAGGGCAGGGGTAGTACATTGTCTGCACAGTTTACAATTATACTTGGAATGTGTTAAACATTTGTTATTGCTCACTCAGAGGATCTGTTGTGGAAACTTGGCTATGGCGCATAAATGTACCAATCTAGAAATTACTCAAAGATTATTAACTTTTCCTCATATTCTGTTTGTAATTATTTTAAATGGGAGGAAAAACTGAACAATTTTGCCAATTTGGAAATGACCTTATTCTTGCTGATTTACTATGTTTTTAATTTTCAAGGCAGAGTTTCAAGATTATGTATTTTAACCATTGCAGAGACAAATTATTACTAGCTGCAATACATTTTACAGCTGTTATTCTTTTATTTCCAGTAAGTTGCATAATTTCTACCCAAAGTGATTATCCCATTGACTTTCATTTATTCTAATTTTTTTCTTTTTACAGGTGTGGCTGACAGCAATGTATCAAGGGTTAAAAGCTGGCACCTTTTTTTGGCCAGGATCTGATGTGCCTGTAAATGGCTCCTATCCTTCTTTGTATTTCCTTTACAACGGGTAATGAAGCACTTTCTAAAACTTTTTCATAGAATTGGGAATGATAGCAATTTTTAAAATTGGGGCCTGGTTGATGGCTCAATTGGCTAATCCTCTACCTACAAGTACCAACATCTAATGTGAGTGCTCGTTCATGTCCTGGATGCCCCAGCTCTCATCAATCTCTCTGCTTGTGTCTTGGGAAAGCAGTTGAGGGTGGCCCAAAGCCATGGGACCCTCAACTGGAGACCTGGAAGAAGCTCCTGGCTCAATTCTGATTGTTGTAGCTGTTTGAACAGTGAACCAGCAGATGGAAGATCTTTCTCTATCTCTCCTCTCTGTAAATCTGCCTTTTCAATAAAAAATTTAAAACAATTTAAAGAAAGAAATAATTAGAAAAAAATTTTTAAACCAAAGTTTTGAGAATGATTTTATTCTTTCAGTTGTTTGGATCAAAAAGTCTGGAAGCCATTGGTTCCTCTCCTTTACATCTCTCATTCAGTAAATGCTTTGGGTTTTAATTCAGCTTGTATGTAATGGGGAAGATCTTGGGTCTAGCATTTGGGAAGTCTCATTTCTGCATCAGGGTACCTTGATTTCATACCCATCTCTGGATCCCAATTCCAGCTTTTTACCAATGTAGACCTAGAGAGGTAGCAGTGATGACTCCAGCCATTGTGTTCCTGCCACCTGCATGGAGGACTTCGATTGACTTAGTTCCTTACCTTGGCCCAGTGGAGACTGAGCCATTTTAGGCATTTAGGAAGTGAAACCATGCATGAATGGGAGACATCTCTTTCTTTTTCTTAGTCTCTGACTTTTGAGTGAGTAAATTATATGCATGTGTGTTTATGTCTATATATCTGAGACCTTTTCATTATCTCTGTCATCACCATGCTTATCTGAACAGCTGCTGCTTCACAAATCTCTCCACTTTTTGTTCTCTGTAATCTAGTCTCAATTCTCTAGTCAGGAGGATTCCTTTAAAATTCCAAGTCTAATGATGGAACACTTTTGTATCAAGAACTACTGTGTTAGGCTCTGTAGCCCAGAGAAGGAGCTACAGGCCCGGTCCTGGATGACCCTGTTAGGAGTGCTCTCCTCCCCTCCCTGAGGTTCACTCTGACTTGTCCAAGAGCCTCATCACCCGGGCTAGTGTTACCAGGTGCCTGGTGCATCGACCATTCCCCTGCCTGAAATGGTCCCTCTGAGGTCTCTGAATGCCCTCCTATTCACCTCTTTCAGACTGCTGCTTCAAATGTATTATTTTATGCCATCACAGTAAGATTTAAAATTCTAAATCAGTCCCACCCCAATTTTTCAGTCTCTGTGAGTTTTTCTGTATGATATATCACTTTCCGTACACTGTGCCATCTGTTTATTTTATTCCAATTTTTATTTTCTTCTCACACCGGAACATCATTTTTTAAAAACTTTTCTCACTGATAAATTCATACACAGTGTATGATGATAGGTGTTCATGATATATAAGTAAATAAATGAATAAATGTTAATAGATCAATGAAGCATAATCAATGCTTTTAATTATGGTTTGGGGCAAACAGAAGGAGACAAGGGTAAGGAGGAAACTAAAATATTCATTTTATTTGTAAAACAGCAAGCATATTTGCATGAAGGTACTAGCAAAATTCCCTTTGTGTAATATTAGAGCCATTTCAGTATTCTGATCATACTGGAAGCAAAGCAGATATTTACCTTTCTGCATAAGCACATAAAGGAATTGTTTTTGATCGAATAAATTCTGAAAATTATTTTTCTATTTTTTTTAGAAGCGTTCCGTATGAGAGGAGGATCACTACATTGTTGGAATGGCTGGACTTGCCCAAAAATGAAAGGTAGTATGTGACATGGTAACAGTGCTACCATAGCAGGATATATGTGAAGAAAAAAAGAAATCATGTTCTTGCTCTCAATGGCAGTTTTTGAGAAAACTTGGCATTGCCTTTTAGTGGCAACTTTGTAAAAATTATTCCTGAAAGCAGATGATTCTCAGTTTCTGAGAATGTGATGGACACTACTGACCGGTGGAGAGCAGAAGGAGAAGCGCTAGGGTCGGGGATGAGCTGCTGTGAGAACTGACCAGGCCATGGATATTTGCCCAAGACCATGGCATCAGGTTGGATTTGGAAGATCCTTGAGATGTGGTCTAGTTAAACAGCTCCTCAGAATCTACACATTAAGAAAGAACTTGGTATATATGGCAATAAAAAGTCAGAATCCAGGAAATGTAGAGGGCCATGGCATAAGAACATGACAGATTTCATAACTAAGACATGCCAATGCTTGTATCTAGGACGGTTTAGTTGATTTCCTATTAAAATATCTAGCCCTGCTGAGGCCAACTGGAACATCTGGGTCTGAAGGAAAAGGAAGCCAGAGAGAAAGAGAGGGTAATAGGCACAAGTTCAACATCAACAAAATCTTCAAATCCAGCCTTGAAATTAATTCAAAATTGATAATATCTTTCTGTGCTTTAATTTTCCTTCTAGACCTGATTTTTACACCATCTATGTGGAACAACCTGATACTGCTGGACATAATGGTGGACCTGTCAGTGCCACAGTAAGTATTTCTTAATTAATTAATTAATTAATTAATTAGAAAGGTAGCGTTACAGAGAGAGAGAGAGAGAGAAAGAGAGAGAGAAACAAAGAGAGACCTTCCTTCTGCTGGTTCTCTAAATAAATGACAATAGATAACGAGGTTGGGCCAGGCCAAATCCAGAAGCCAAAAGCCTTCTGGGTCTCTCGCATGGGTCCAGGGGCCCAAGCACTTGGGCCACCCTCCACTGCTTTCCCAGTTCATGAGCAGTGAACAGGATTGGAAGTGGAATAGCCAGGACATGAACTGGAGTCCACTTGGGATGCTGGTGCTACAGGGCTGAGGCTTCACCTGATATACCACAACACTAAGACTTGGGTGGTAGCAATCATAGTGAATGAAAAAAGATTCAGTTGAAATTCATTTAGGTAGTAGACTTGGGATGACTAGATACGAGTTGGATGCAAGGGATGGGGGTCAAGAATGGCTTCCTGCTTTTTATCATTGGCCAGCAAGTAGGTACTGATGATGGACTCCCTGACATAAACAGACTAGTCTGGATCAGCTGCCTATTTTGTAGTTAAGCTGCCTATAACATCAAAACAAAGACTCCAGAAGGCAATTTGAATATAGGCAAAGAGTACACTAAAAGCAGTGCACTCTGTTGACTCTCTAGTATTGAAGAAGAATTGATCCCAAAATACTCCAACCAGTAACAAATAATACGAATAACCTTCTGTAAAATAAACTGTGATTCACTACTGATAGATTATCATCTCCTAGAATGAAAAATTAGAAAGGGAAATTCAGTTCAGAAAGGAAAAGTAATATAAAGAACAGATTCACTTCAAGGTTGGTAATGCTCATGTACATGGTAGAAAAGTTATACACTACCCAAGAATTCTGCGTTGGGAGCAGCATGTGGAGCTGGAAGATGTCAGGCCGGAGCTGTGCCTCCGCAGGGTGGCTTCCACATTCCCCTATAGAACCCCAGCTACTTGGGTGCTTTGCAAACTGGAACCCAGTTATGCAAATGGGTACTTCTGGATCCAAAGAGAGTTTATGAGGATCCTATCTGTTGACTTTAAGAAACAAAAACAACACTAGGCTTGATTTTAATATAGCCACAGTGTGTGGTGTGTGTGCTGTGAAAATCAGTAATCACAGTTCCCATGAATATATATTTAATTATTTATATATAATGTATGTTATACACATTATCTATTTATATAATACACAATATGTATATTTGTATGTAACATATAAATATATAAGATATATTTAAACATGGATCCTACCTGAACCTTTTCTTTTTCCTTACTACTGTTGGCAAATACTTCTATTTCTGTTCTCTAACTATCCAAATAAAAACCCTACTCACTCATTACAGATTTTTAATTTCTTTCTCTTGTTTTTTGGGAGGTGGGCTGGAATTGGAGGCTGGCATCTATTCATTTCATATTTTTCTATGTGTTCTTCATGGAGGACTCCAGGTTTGGAAAATTTGTGATGAATTTGGTTCATTACTCTTTCCCTGTGAGACTTTATGCTGTTCTGACACATAGATGACCTCAAAACTTTGAGTCCAGTGATAGCAGTGTGTCAGGGTGCTGGGGGAAGATTGGAGAGAAGAGGCATCTGTGTGATTGGAAGGAGACAAGAATGATTATGTGAAAGTGGACATTATGCCATGACAGGGGTGGAAACCATGACTTCACTGCCAAATAAGAGTGCACAGTAATCATAAAACCAAGTGTCAGTAAAACACCTTAGAGTTGATGATGAACTTAGAGTGGATATAGCTTGTTTTGAGTTTAAGTCCTGCACTGTGGGACATGCTATGCATGAACATGATATTTGCCATCTTTAAATCTTAAGTTTCTTGTTCCTTTCAGCCAGAAGTTCCAAAAGGTTCATCCACAAATGTTGGCTGTGAGGATTTCTTGATCGAATATATTAAAGCTCGTAACACTCCTTGGCTCATGAAATGGTTG
The DNA here is from genome assembly GCF_030435755.1 of Ochotona princeps. NCBI lineage: Eukaryota > Metazoa > Chordata > Mammalia > Lagomorpha > Ochotonidae > Ochotona > Ochotona princeps. The sequence continues at coordinate 31,769,334 of NC_080832.1, read as the reverse complement.
TTCAAAAGGAAAAAAGATATTGAGTGTTATAATAGTACCATGAGAGAATGAATATTTTCTCCAATTCATTTATTCACTGAAAGAAACTTCTGAAAACAGTAAGGCAGTAAAATCCACTTAAACTCTGTCCATTCCATATATTATACTAATAAGGTACAGAAGAATTACATTCAAGAGTGTAAACAGTAAAATAAAAATGAGTTTTCATTTTGTTATTTGGAAATAGCCATGGTTACTAGCACTCGGAACATTTGTTTTCAATTTTCTGTGCTTGTGTGTTTATTAAGCAATGGTAATTAAAAATAAAGTCAAGAATAGGCATGTGTGTGAATGTATGCAATGTGGTTTTCTTTTCTTATGTGTAATTTGTATAGTGAATATTGTAATGGGTATGGTGTAGGATTTTTTTAACGACATGTTGTAATTAGTTTTTCTAGAATTTATGTTATGAACCAATAGCGCAATAATATGTATCTTTATATGGCGATTGGATGCTTGGAAGTATAATTATATGGTGATAAGGCATGCCTTGTTTAAACCGTCCGGTAACTCACTGGCACATGCTCCTCCAAGTGTGTAAACACCTGGGCTCTGTTAGAGGTGTCTGGGCAGTCTTCCCTAATATCAGCCATCATCATGAAAACATTTACAGGTTAATAGTGTTCGTTGACATTCAACATTGTTTTTGTGTATCTGTTGACTAGTGTGGGGAATACTCCAAAAAACAGAAGAGTTTTGTTTCTAGAGATTTAGTAAATGGGTATTTGGTAAGTGGGAGCATGAGAACTGGGTTCTGGTGTTCTATTTCAAAAGTCAACAATTCAAAGAAGGAAATATATTAAATGTTTACTTCATTATTTAATGATTTGATGAACTCAAATGATTAGTTTTCTCTCTGTGTCTCTTTTAGGTGATACAAGCCTTACAATTAGTAGATGATGCTTTTGGAATGTTGATGGAAGGCTTACAACAGCGGAACTTACATAATTGTGTGAATATAATCCTTTTGGCTGATCATGGTATGTTTATTTTTAGAAAAACCATATTTTACTTGTGCGTATACACAATAGCTTAAAGTATTAAAGCGAGGGTATTTTCAGACAAAGAAGCTTTTAAAGAAGCAATTATTTTGTGGTAGACAGAGATTAGGACATGATTTAAATTTCTAATTTAATTATTTTAACATTCTTAAAGATTTATCCATGAATTTTATTTTCTGTGAAAAATAGAAGGAATAGTACTTAACAAGATTGCTATTCCATCTATAAAAAATGGATTTTAGAACTTCCTTTTAGTAAGTGATTCCTTCATTTTGTTAGTTTATTTTATTGACACATTTTTCCAGGATTTAAGAGAGTATTTATTTAGTTTATTTGAGAAAAAAAGAGAGAGGAATAGAAGGAAGAAGGGGATAAGGAAGGGGGCGAGAGAGAGAGAGAGAGAGAGATAGAGAGAGTGAGAGAAATACCTGATAGAGCTCCCATTCCCACTTTAGTCCCCAGTGCACAGAAAAGATGGAGCTAAATCAGACTGAAACCACAAGACTGGAACTCAGCCTTAGTCTCCCACATGGTGGGAGGGACCCAGCTACTTGAGCCACCGCCTGCTGCCTCCCAGGGTATGCATTACCAGGAAGGTGGGCTCAGGAATGAAAACACACGCTCCAAAATGGGATTGGGCCTCCCAAAAATCATCTATGCGGAACACTCACTCTGTCCCTTTATTTGAGCCAGGTGAATGGCTGTGTGATTAATCACAAGTTTTTGCATCTAAGTTCCCCATCACTGCATATTTCTCCACAGGAGGCGAACTCTTGATTTTTTTTTTCACCTAAAGGTAAAAGGAAGTGAAACATCAACCCTACCCTCCCCCGTAGTGCACAGAACGCATTCAAGCACTTTTAAAGTGCTCATTCATTTCACAGAGATTTTATAAGTGTCTACTCAATGCTGAGTACTCAGAGCAGTGTAGGTCTTCCCCGCATTCAAGGCGGTCAGACTGTCTTCTACAGCGTATTCACACCACAACAGTGGGGACAGCAGACACTGGTACCAGCAAGCAAAGAGCCAATCTGTAGACTGTTAGCTGTATCTCAGAACGTTAATGAGAAACACTGAAATGGATTCTAAATTTGTTCAGTGATTCCCTAACACTGCCTATTGTTTTAAAAATGAAGAAAAAAAAAGCATTGCTAGTACACATTTTGTTTGGAGAAATTGGTAAAAATAAGAACTTCATTTTTGCTTGAAGAATTTTTGAATGTTTTTAGCACCGGCTGCTTTCATAAACTTTAATATACTTTTTAAGGAACTATTTTCTAATGTATTACGTAATGTATTTTCTTGATATATATATTATTTTGTAAACATGCATGTTGCTTTTTTGACTTAAAAAGGCATCATGTTGTGTTTCATAATTGCTGACTAAGCTACCTTATAAACATAATTCTTTTCTCCCACTGTGTGACTTTCAAGTTCTGCTATCTAGAGTAAAATAATGGGTTAAATTGTATAATTCTTCAATGAAACTTGACTTGGGATCTGTAGTATAACATATTTATTGTTTGATAGGCCCAAACACAAGCAATGGTTACTACATATGGATGCATTTTTATTCTAGGAATGGAACAGACGTCTTGTGACAAGATGGAATATATGACTGATTACTTTGACCAAATAACCTTCTACATGTATGAAGGACCTGCCGCCCGCATCAGGAGTCGTAATATACCTTCTGACTTTTTTACATGTAAGTATAAAGACACCTGGAGGAAAAAAGAGATGAATGAGAAGTGAATAACCATGGCCTCTGCTTCTGAGAGCACATATTCGCCGTCTTGCTTCTGAATCCTTGGGGAGACACTAGCAGGCAGTGACACATCTCCATGTTGAAGTACAGTCCTTCTATAAGTCCAAGGTAACATCTACCATTGCTTGGTCAAAATACACTCTATTCCATTCTCAAATGCTGAAATAATTGTTTACTTTTAAGATAACTATTTGATTTCATCAAATCAGAGTTCTTTTAAAACATAAGTGTCAGATTCATCTCTGTTGTTCACATTTTTTTCCAGTCATCAAGTATCGATTGTAATGTGACTTATTTTTCTTTTGAAACAGTTAAGTCTGAAGAAATTGTTAGGAACCTCAGTGTAAGTATAAGTTTTTTTTTATATGTATGTTTAGCTTAATGTCATCACCTTAATTTGTGTTATTTTTCTGTAATCAGTTTTTAAGCAATCAATGGTTTTGTATGCATTTTAGTTGCTTTTTTAAAAAGTCTTAGTTACTTTCATTTTGGAGTTAACATCATTACATTACAGGTAGTTAGTTTGGGGTAACTTACTCATTCCTAGTTTTTGTTGAAAGGGTTGGTGGTTCCATTCCAAAGGGTTTGGGTGGTGAGCTTCATCAATGTGTCTCGTGTGTGTGTGTGTGTGTGTGTGTGTCTCGTGTGTGTGTGTGTGTTTCTTGATATCAGAAATTTGGTGCATCAACAGACTCCCAGAAATCTTTTTGTACAGTTCAGACCAATAATCTCTTTGCCTCCTAAGTATGATGCTTACTGCTTTTGATTGAATCTCACATCCTTGGAAAATCTCAGAAAGTTTCTAAAACATGTTTTTTTCAACATGAGAATCAGTACCTATTAGAGAGACATGGAAAGTTCTAGTGCTTTAGTGTTAGTAGTTGTACATGTAATAATTGGATATGTATATCGTTTGGCATTTAAGATTTTACTGTTGCTTAGACTGACACTAATCTATTTATGTATAGGTGGGATATAGTTATAGTAAGAATTCTAAGGATAGTGTCTGATTAAAGAAAATGAACAATGGGAAAAGAATAGTTCATATAATAGGGAACCATTGAAACTTTGTAGTAGAAATCCTTTAGAATTAATCCTGTTTTTGGTCATTTTGAATCAATATATTTTCTTGCATCATTAAAGAGAACATTCTAAAAACAGTGTGCTCAGTATATAGTCATAGTACTGAATAAACATACACAAAAATAAACTTTAAATTACAGGCAGAGGGTGAAATGATAAATTATTAAAATTAGGAAACAGTTTTTTTCTTACATTCTCGAATATTTTAATTCTGAGTAATATAATCATCTCGCCCCCTTCTGGTGAGATGTAGACCTTCAGTGTGTTCGTGTACACTGAGTAATTCAGGATCTGCCAAAGGTGTTTTTTTTTTTTGCCCCATCACCTCACAATCCATAAAGATGATATTATGCTGGTGTGGATGGGAGAGTCTTTCATGGTTCCGGTTGTGAGAGGTGCTTGAATACTGCAAGTTTGGAAATCCATTGCATGTTATCACAGACACAGAACTCCAGAACCACTAAGAAATGGGCTGCCATGTCAAGAAGCAGTACACCATGACAGGATAATATCCCACGGGGTATTGCAGTATCCCCAGTAGTGCTGTTCTGTGCATCTCTGCTGAGTTTACATTGCTCAAACATGAGCTTACAACCCTGCAAATTCTACAACATTTTGGAGGCATCAAAGACGTGAACACCAACTTCGCAGCCCTGATAATCAGCTTCATCTCAAGTCCCTAAACAAAGGATAATTCCATGGTTCTTCAGCACGGGTAGTGTAGCCCCAGTTCTGTCTGCATTTGTTCTTGGAAGGAAAGTGTTCAGCAGCCGGGATGTGTGACCCATTCAGTGCCACAAACTACTCCCTTGCAAGTTGGTGAAAATACACAGTCAGAAGCGTCCATTATGTTCTTGTTAGGTTCAGAAGTGCTCTTGGGCTCATTCCCACACCACTTCAGACCAGCATCCCACTGTGCCCAGCCTAACAGTTCATGCGTGGAACTTAAAGGGATATTGGTTTAAAAAGCAAAGTAATGATATATAGAAAAGCAGAAAAATAAGCCCAGAAATGATATCAAAATTCCCAAAACAAGTTGGCTGAAGTATGTATGCAAAACTTTTTCCTTTCCTCTCTTTTTTTTCTTAAATTTGTTTACATGTTTGTTTGGAAATCAGAGTCGCAGAGAAAAAAGAAAGAGACACAAATTTTTCCTCTATTCCCCTGTTTACTTCCTGAATGGCTGCAATGGCCAAGGCTGGGCAAAGCCAAAGGCAACAGCCGGAAACTTCATCTAGGTCTCCCATGCGGGTGCAGGGGCCTAAGTACTTGGGCCATCTTCCGTTGCCTTTCCCGGCCAGCAATAGGGAGCTGAATCACAAGTGGAGCAGGTGGGACTGGATGCAGTGTCCCAGTGGGATGCTGACACTGTAGGCGGTGGCTTAACCCACTGTATTATAATATCTTCCTCTTCTTCCTATAATCTTTCCTTATTCTAACTTTTCCTGTTTGTTTTGGGCTTTTTTCTTTGTAAATTGTGTTTCACAGCTTCTAATTTTTCTTATGCAAAGACATACTAAGATATGTGAGATATTGTGGGTTTTGATAAGTAAGAAAATGAGGAAATAGGAAAAAATGGTAATTTCCTCATATCACCATTTGTATGTTTATTCTCTTCTTACCTCTTGTTTCTCAAAAAGGCCATGAGAGAAAGTTCTCTTTTTCTCATTTCCTTTTTTTTTTCTTTTGCATAATTAGATACCAGTATTATTTGCATTTTAAAAAATGATCCTGGTGGATTGACACAGAACCAGCTGCTGCACTCTCTTGGGGAGTGAATCATCGGACAGAAGATCTTCCTCTCTGTCTCTCCTCCTCTCTGTATATCTGACTTTGTAATAAAAATAAATAAATCTTTAAAAAAATTAAAAAATGATCCTGCAATGACAGTAGTTATTATTAAGGAAGCCAATCTTTGATCTAATTTGAGAAATTTATGAAGTTTTTACAAATAGGATGACAACTATTTCAAAAGTGGTTGTCATGATTTGAAAACTAATTGTTGGTTATTTAAAAAATGAATTAGTTGTGAAGAGATTTATATACATTTAACCATATTTTTCTCCATATCTCTATATATTTTCATGTGCAATTTAGACTTTAAATTTGAAATTCTCACTCTAAACCTAGACACATATCAATTTGTTGTCTAAAGAAGCGGGTGAGGGACTTGTGGTGGCTTCAAGACGCATGCTCGAGCATGAAAACTGAAAATATCAAACACCAAATTACAATTTAAGCTAGATTTTTAATTGCAGTTGACTGTAGCAACAAAAATCATGTGTGATTAGGGAATTTTGCTACATCAGCAATAGGTTTGATAGTCCTACTTTAGCTAAACAAAGTGTCATGGAAGATGAAACCTTTGAATTAGTCTGCATGGCTTGTGTTGCACAAATACATTTTTGCACATTTTTCAGTGTCGAAAACCCGATCAGCATTTCAAGCCCTACTTGACTCCTGATTTGCCTAAACGACTACACTATGCCAACCATATCAGAATTGACAAGGTTCATCTCATGCTGGATCGGCAGTGGCTGGCTGTGAGGTTGGTGGGTCTGTTTATTTCTCTCATCATGCTTTTATCAGTCATCTTTCAGTATTCAACTATTTAGCCTTACTCTGCTAGTAAGATTATGCAAAACTTCCTGGACATTGACATTTTTTTGACATTTTTCTGCTCTGCTGGATCTGAAATAATCAATATTAAATGACTGATTTTAGCAAGCTACTCTTTATAATGTAGATGAGAATGATGGAGAGCCTGAGACCATTCTGGCCCCTGTCCAGGGGCGATCAGACTTAACCTTCCTACTCCTGTTCCCGCTGAGCCATCCTTAAAGGCCACAGAAAGGATAAAGATGACCTTTATTGTCTTGCAAGCAATTGATTAGGCAGCTCTTTGAAATCTTTTATGACTGTAAAGTCAAGTTAGTCAGTGAATTTAACCTAGAAATGTCATGCATGTTGATACCCAGCACTTGCAACACATGAACATGTTTAGAGAAAATAAAAATAATTTGGAGTCACTGCATTCCAAGTAAGCACCTGTTCATTAATCCACAGAAATTTACTGAATGATTATTTTAAGTTATGCCAGACCTACTCCAGGCATTAAGGATACAGACATGTTTTATACCGATGATGCTCTAATGCCAGGGGCATACAATAACAATGATATTACAATAGTAAAAAGGTGCTTTTGGCAGAGAAGATGATGATGAAAGTGAACAGTACACGTAGGCTCTAATATGTGATGTGTATGTGTGCAGAATAAGGAATTGGGGACTTGGAAGAGCCTGTTCTGCAAGATCCTGGAGCCCCACCTCTTCAGAGTGTGCAGGCTTCACACTGCATCGCTAGATGGCGCTGGCCACTCTCTTTTGAATTGGAAAGTTGCTGTACTGTGACTCAGGACAACATTCTCTGAAAGTCCCTAGAACATGAGAACAAAATTAAACTCTGCTGCCATTTATTATGGAAAGTTGCAAGTGACTTATATACAAAACTTATAGATGAAAGTGCTGAAATAAGGATAAGATCTTTAAATATTTACTGTTAGGAGGATGAGAACAAATGCATGTGGGGGTTACTGGGACAGGATCCAGGGTGATGACCAGCCATCAGAATGCCTTTGGGCATCACCCATTAAACACAGTGTCAGATGATATTTTGTTCTTTCCGGATAGCAAGGAGAGGGTGTAGGAAAACCAACAGCCTTAGTTTTCAAGGCTGACTCCCCACTTTGTGCAAACTTGGAAATTTTAATATCTTACATATTCATCTTTTTCCGTATCTGTAACACAAGGTGAACCTGTTTTCATTATTCTTTTGCCATTAACTTATAAGGCAAACTAACTATATCTTAAGATTTTTTCATTATAACCTTGATAAGAGCAGCTAACGAATTTAATCTGATTAAATCCTGGGCCCACTATCTGCAGCTCTTAAGACATAAGTCTTAGGCAACCTATTGTTACATGAATGTGATGTTCTCTTCAGCCATAATGCAAACTCTTTGGTAAGTAGATCTTCTTTTCACAATAATAACAAACTAACACAGTTCATGCAAGCTGTTTTCATTACCGCAATCCTTATTTTACATAATTGTGCTAGGTTTTACTAGTTGTCAGGAACCCCATTATTTCAAATAATGGTTGAATTCTTATAGTCAGTATTTTAGAGATCACATATAATTGCAGTTTCATTTAAGAATAGCAACTAATGAAGAGATCCCAGGGACCTCATTTAAGAATTAAATGCACACAACCCCTGCTCTAAAGATCTTTGGCAGTTGAGAAGGAAGATAATAACTCTAATAGAGTGACAACTGCTGCACTAGAACCAAGAACCTATAAAAGATTAAAAGCAAAAGGAATGGACACACCCATGTGTGAGTGTCGGAGAATGTTAGAGAACAGGTGCTTCCTCATCTGGGTTCTGGTGATTCGGAATGGGACAGGGTGAATATTGCCATGTCGAAGGTCTGTGCCATATGTGTATTTTGTGCATTAGGTCAAGAAGGTGGGAGGGGATGGAAATCACACTCTTTAAATTGGTTTCATTTCATTTACTTGAAAGGGAGTAAAGAGCACGGTCTCTCACCTGCTGGTTCACTCCCCAGATGCTGCAAGTGTCAGGGATGGGTTGAGCCAAATCAAAGCTAGGAGCTAAGAATTCAGTCCCAGTCTCCAACATTGGGGGAGGGGGCCCAGGTAGTTGAGACATCACCTACTGCCTCCCAGGTTGTGCACTGGCAGGAAGCAGAGACAGGTCTCAAACACAGGCATTCCAATATTGATGCGAGTGTCCAAAGTGGCATCTTGATCTCTGCCTGGAACATTTACCTCAGGAACTACGCTCCTGCTCAGCCCAGTCAATACCAACAGGGACTGTGTTGGCAGGAGGAAGAGGACCCTTTTCTTACGCCAGAAGAGCCTAGCTGCCTGCCAGGCTATGTCCATCAACAGGCACCTCTTTCTCCAAAGGATCTGCTGGAGAAGCCGGACACCTGCTGGGGCAGGATAGGTAGAGAGCAGGAGGCAGGCCACCAGGTGGAAGGATCAGATACCAGCAATTGCTAGGACCTCTGCTTTGCTGGAGCACCGGGTGAACGAGGCAGCCCTCTGGCTGAAGGAACTTGCCTTTCGTGACTAGGGACAGTGACTTCGATTGCTAAGAAAGTGGAAGATAGTTCGGAGGCACGAGGTGACTCGAGGTCATACTTGGGAGTTTGCTTTTTTGGGAGCTCCTTCTAGCTGCCGGCTGGAGGAGGAGAAAAGAGGGAGGCCTGTTATCTGTTCATCACTATACAACAATCCCGAGGGAGGCTGTGGAACGTGGGGAAATGAGTTACATCGCATATCACCAGGAAGGTTTGATGATTAATGAGGTTCCAGATTTTGCAGCATAATGCGGTTCATCAGTGTGTCTCACACTTGTTTCCATTACAGCAGTGATCATGTGCAAGAGGATTTAAGTGCACTGTGTGCAGTATGTGGGAAGATCTCAAAGTTCCAATCAATTAAGGGACTAACTAAGCTGATGAGGATCTGGCTTACAGTGGGGGTAGTAGGAGAGGACAGGACAAACAGGAAATGTGCGTGAATTCCGGAAAATCAAATACCTTGGCCACTGTTTAGGTATCAGGAGAGAAGCCGCCTTCACCTCCTACCTGCGTCACTGCCCAGCTGTGGTAGACACGCCTAGCTTTGATTTCAACTGTGTTAATTAGACAGGGAAAAGATAATAGAAGATTTGTTACAAAAGATACACGCAGTACTTGGAAACTGAGAGCTAAATTACCACAGATAAAACTGACTCAATTTTTCCAAATACCTGATATCACTCTTCCATATGTAATATCTAGGGCCAAATTAATGACTGCAAGGCATGAACACGAACAGTTAGAGGAGAAAATTTCTGAACTTTCCACCTGAGAAGCAAAACAGCTTTTTTTCCCAACCAATTATATTTTTTCTTTTAAATAAAATTTTGCAATATTTATTAATTGAGCTGGGTTGAGTAATGGAAATATAAGAAGCCTAGAGTTTTCTTAAAATAAGGACAAGATAGATTTTATAACATCTTATCAAATATTTGATTCAAAAGCATTTTTCTTTCATTCATTAATGAGCACTAACTTGCCACACAAAATTTAAAATTTAAAGACTTCCAATTCAATTTCAGTATTCTTAGGAAACCTAATGAAGTGAGAATAAAACTGCTTTGTAAAATCAGTTTTACCCCACTCCAGCAGTTTTGTTGGAATTAACCAAGATAATGACATGGCCCTACAGGGTAATCTAATGTGAATCCATGATAAAGGAGAAACACTCCTTATTGCCCCACCATAGTGTGGCCTGTTCAGAGTTGTGATTTGTTTTGTTTTTAAGTTTTGTGATTTATTTTTATTTTTCTATTTAAACTGACAGTCAGTTACAGATTTCTTAACATTGAGCTTCTTTTTCAGACCATAAATTACTGCCTTGTTTTCAATTGCACCTTCAAGGTAAAGGCAAACAGAAACCGCGTTTGTGTGTGTGTGTGTGTGTGTGTGTGTGTGTGTGTGTGTGTTTGTGTGTGTATGTGTGTTGGATTTGGAGATGGAAGTTGGGAAAGCAAATGAAGAGAAACCATTCAAGGTCAGCCTTTGGAAACAGAAGTCTTTTGTTCCCAATGGAGACCAAAACTGAACCAGTATAATATTGCTGCTTTAAAACTAACTAGGTTTATTTATTGCTACTTTTTCCCAAGCGGAAAAACCAACCATGTATAAAATTTCTAACACTGCACAATTCAAAGATTAAAATATGAGAAAGTAAGCAAAAGACAAATTAATTGAATTTGAAAACAATGTGTGGAAGAAAATTCCAAAAGCTAAAATAAGTGCTGATGTCAAGAATGTTCTTTCACTGACTTCTTATCAAGTGTTATGTTTTGCTTTCCATGTATACTTTCATATTCTTTTCCTAGGCATCTTCTCTATTCAGTAAAAATTGATAATTTTTTCAGTTCCAAAGGTTTTTTATTTTCTAAAATGCTAAAATTCTTAGTGATTTATAAATAAAAATATTTGTAATGGTGTTGTCATTGGTGTTGAAGGGTACAGGTGAGCTTGAAGACATCATCATTGCTTTCTCTCTAACCTTTGTTATTCCTTGGTTTATATCTAGAGTCAAAAGATCTTTAGGTTCTATTGATAGATGCTGAAATCCTTTTACTCTGATCATTTTGTTTATTTTTTTTCCTCTGGCTATATGCTTAAGCATCAAAATATGCACCGTTGCTAAGAGAAACGTGTTTATATAAAAGCAGAAGTTAATAAGAACTCACGCGTAATTTAAAATAAGATCTTGTGTCAATACAATGGTGAATGTGTAATATTTCTTTTTAGGAACAGAGCAAGTACATACTGTGGAGGAGGCAACCATGGTTATAACAATGAATTTAAGAGCATGGAGGTAAGGCACTACATTGTTTTTTGTATCATCTTTATGACTGATAATGTCTAACACTCTTTTTAAAGATTAAATTTTTTCAATTTGAAAGTGACAGAAAGTGAGACATAGATGTCTTTCATATGCTGTTTCATAACCCAAATTACTGGGACTGAGCTATGCTGAAGTCAGGAGCCTGAAACTCCTGTGGGTATCTAACGTAGGATGGCAGGGACCGAAGCGTTTGAGCCATCATCTACTGCATTGCTAGGAACATAGGTAGGAGTTTGTATTAGAAATATGACATATACAGGACTGTACATGGCACCATGGCATAGGATGGAGGCTTAATCCACAGCATTATAGCACCCCATTATTGAGATTCTTAAATACACCTATGAGCAAAACAGATAAAGATCCCTTATCTGATGAAACCTTTATTCTAGTGGAGGAATACATGCACTAGATTAGTCCAGGAATATATGACTTACTGTGATAAGTAAAATTCTATGAAAAATGAAGAAAAAGTAAAGGATTATAGGGGAAAAGTGAGACAGTTTGGGAATACCATAGGGCAGGGTGCAGCATTAAGTGAGATACAGAGGCTAAGAGTCACTGAGGTGACCTTTGAGCAGAAACTTGAAAAAAGTGAAGGGGTTAGCTTTTCAGAAACTCAAAGAACAAGTGTCCCAGGCAGAAAAACAGCCACAGCAGAGGGCAGGAATGGGTTAACCATTGGAAGGATGCTGGCGTTTGGTTCCAGCTGATTTGGCTTCAAGGAGCAAGGGAATTATGGGCTGTGTTAAGGTTTGAAGTGTTTGTTGGGCATACAAATAGAGATGATGAATAGACAAAGAGAGTCTACCCTGCAGAGAAAGAAAACAATGGAGTCTTATGTAGGTAGAAGAAGACTAAATAATTCAATCAGGGACACTTGTACTTGAAGAGGTTGGGAAGAAAAAAAAAATTACTAGTGAAGAGACTGAGAAACAGAGCCCAGAGAGGAAGCAAGAAAAGCAGGAGTAAATGGTGTTCTAAAAGTCCAGGGAAGAGAGTATAGAAAGAGTCCTTGAAGAAAATGCAACTGATGTTCCCCTCCCAGTGTCAGAGTTTGTGAGTTTGAGAATTTGCAACCTGTCTTGTCTAGCTCCCTTTGTCATTCACACCATATGCTTGTCAAAATAGAAAAAAAAAATGGGTTAGGCCAATTAATATTCTGCCTCTTAACACTGGCTTAATAAGTTGTATCTGTTTGTAAGAATGCGGGTTTGAAAATCCTTTCTCTTAATTAGGGTACTATATGATAATTACATTAATTACTGCTAGAAAAACCTGTACCTCAACTTCTTTGCTGATCATCTTGGAAAAAAAAAATATGCACACTCCTGTTATCTGAAAAAAAATCATTTGTCTGTGTTTTATTCTTTTCCTCTACTTATTTATAATTCAGAATAATTGGATATCTTGTGAATCATATCAATAAGTTGGCATTAATTCATTAAGTGTAAAAAAATTTAGTTTTCCATCCAAAAATAAAAGGAAATAGTATTTGAGATATAATTAGCTTAAGACATTCTGTGAAAATTGAGTGCTTAGAAATGTCAACATTTTTACCACATCTTATTGTATTTGAGCAGTAAAATGAAAGAATAGAATAAAAAAGACTTTGTGGTTTTATAAAGTGAATATCTGATATATAACATCCAGAAATTGCAGAATTATATGACTTTGGGTTGTCTGTTATGGCTTGTCTCCTCAAAGGGTGTTGATATGTGAGGTGCTATGCAGAGCAGCGGAGACAGGAAAGATAAACACAACAGCCCTAATATTTCATCAGCATTTGTATAATATCACTGGTAGAAATGATTAAAAGGTATTTTTCAATCTGAAAAAAAATCCTTGCAGAGACCTGTAGTACAAATAAGATAGTTGTCACAGAAGGGAAATTATGTCTCTTGTTACACTTGCGTTTGAGTTTGATGACATCTAGTAATAAGGTGACTGTTACCACCTAGGCTATATTTTTGGCACATGGACCCAGTTTTAAAGAGAAGACTGAAGTTGAACCATTTGAAAATATTGAAGTCTATAACCTAATGTGTGGTATGTATATTTAAATAAATTCAGCAGCAAAATCTCGATGGTTCCCAATATATGTCCATTGAACTTGGTGATAAATTGAATCGCAAAGATTGGCTGCTCAGCATTAAGAAGACAGAAAGTAGAAATGATAAGAAAGATTTACTATTCAAAATTACTCAGCTACCTTATATGAATGGATTCTTTCATCTTATTAGAAATGCTAAACTTTAGATCTCAGAATACCAAAATACTCTAATCAGCCAGTTGCTATATGACAATTTAATCAAACGTGGCAAAATCAGGTAAGACCTCCAACATTTCAAAGCAGGATAAATGCATCTAAAAATATTCCAGCATTCCTGTGTTGGAAATCGGAAGGCTTCTGGTATAAACGGATATTAAGAAAGTCCTATCTGGATAAAACTTACTCTATTCAGCAATAAGGCATCAGTAGTAAAGAGTCAGGCATCTTGGCATATCAACCTGCATGTTTTTTAAAGATTTTTATTATTATTATTGGAAAGCCGGATATACAGAGAGGAGGAGAGACAGAGAGGAAGATCTTCCATCCGATGATTCACTCCCCAAGTGAGCCGCAACGGTCGGTGCTGTGCCGATCCAAAGCCAGGAACCCGGAACCTCTTCTGGGTCTCCCGCGTGGGTACAGGGTCCCAAAGCGTTGGACCGTCCTCAACTGCTTTCCCAGGCCACAAGCAGGGAGCTGGATGGGAAGTGGAGCTGCCGGGATTAGAACCGGCGGCCATATGGGATCCTGGGGCTTTCAAGGCGAGGACTTTAGCCACTAGGCCACGCCGCCGGGCCCGATCAACCTGCATTTTTACATGCCAGCCTCAGATCATTGTAGAGAGTCATTTTTCTGGCAAGGTAATGAGAAAATGACAATTTTACTCTTAGCTTTAGGAATTTGAATGTATATATGTTCACAGCTGTCTCTCTGCTTTGGCTTGCAGAAACTGAACATCATTTTGAGATCAAAAAGTGCTTTAAAACATAATGTGTTGTAAACTGAAAAACTTAAATTTTGGTGACTGGGTTTGTAGTCAGGACTGCTGTTTAGAGAGATGAGTTAAGCGGCGGGCAGGAGGAGATGCTCATAAGGCTGTTTGTAACAGCTGTCTCCTCTGTTTTGGTAGAAAGCAATCAGAAAAAGTTCTTTGAATAATAAACAGAATTAACTAGCCTATTTTTAAAGTATCTGTTCTTAGAGAATTTTCATATAGTTATAATACAAGTAAGATCATAAATTATTCATCCTCTCTGGTTTTTTTGAGAGAGAAAATCACGATGCTCCTTAGAAGCAATGCGATCCTTTAAAGCCACATACCTGTTCTCTGAAAGAGCAGAAATAGTTCATGAATGCTCCCGTGGCTCTTCTGCGGCAACTATTCTTGTTCCTTAGAACAAGCTGTTAGAAACTACAGGGATAGAAATGAATGGCACTTGTAGGACACAACTACATTAGAACAGAATTTCTTAAAAGGATGTATGAGTAGGCGTTTTGAGTCCCCCCCCCTGCTTCCCAAATCCCACCTAAGAGTTGAAGTTTTCCAATTTTAAATTATTTTGAACTTACTTTTTTAAACACAGATCTTCTACATATTCAGCCAGCACCGAACAATGGTACCCATGGTAGCTTGAACCACCTTCTGAAGACGCCTTTTTATGAACCGACGCATGCAGAGGAAGCCTCAGAGTTGTCCGTTTGTAGCTTTACAACTCCACTGCCCGTGGATAATCTAGACTGTTCATGCCCCACTCTACAAAACGTAAGTAACAGCTTCATGTGTCCTTAAGTATGTCAAGAAGCAAGCTCATCCATAGCTCAAATGACTGACAACTAGGCTGGTGTACTGGCTTAGATATTCACTAAGTAAATATATATGGTTTCTTTGAACCTTATGTGAAAATGAAAGATTATAATGCATATGGTGTAAGATAAAGCATTAAATACTCTTTGTAAAATGAAAAGCATTATTTGGAATGTAATTGTTCATTCTGTTGTGAGCTTACTGTATTTAACCATTCAAAACAGTAAGCTTGGAGCTCTTTTTAAAATCCTTTATAAACCAGTTTCAGAATTTAAGAATCAGATGCTCATGTTTGCCTATTTAAAGCCCCAAGAACTGAGGAAACTGCAGATATTGCAACCTGGCAGTAAGTATACCTGCTAGGGAAGTTCTTGGGGGATATTCCTTTGGGTAGCAGCAGAGAATTTTTATCAGACCATACCTGGAAGCTGGCTAACAGTCAGTCAAAACTGAGAATGTCTTTTCAGCAGATCAGGTTTTACATTGAGATAAAGAGGAAGATTTCAGCCCCAAGAAATTCTCAAGTAGAAGTTTCAGAATTAAAAGTGGTTGGGAGGGCCAGAGATCAGGACAGGAGATCAAATAACAAGAGTGAAACTGACCTATGAGAATCAATGCACCTGGATAAAGTCCAGGATTTCAGAATGTAATTGTACCCCAGATATCAGCAGGCTAAAGCCAACATCAAGGCCCATTTGATGCCAAGTTGAAAATGTGGTTGGAGAGCTGAATAAACACCTGTTGCCTCAGATAAGAATGGTTTCTTACATTTAGGGGTCAGTGAAGATTTTATATTCTCTAGTCCTTAAAAAACAGTTATAAATAATTAACCAAGTAGAAGAGGCTGTAAAAGAAAAAAGCCTAGATAAGTTTTTCAATACAGATAAATCTACAGCTAAAATCAGGGTACAGGTGAGGATTTCTGATAGAATATTGCAGAACAATACAATGAAATTGCCATCAAAGAGAGTGACAGTTACAGAGATTAAAGAGGCTCAGGGAAATTGGATGAAAATACCAAGATTACAGAAGTTTACTGGCTGCAAACTCCTTTCTTTTCAAAGTATGGTCGTGGACCTGCGTCTGCATCTCCTGGTTCTTTCCCAGGCTTACAAAATCAGAGTGCATTTTAAACTAAACCTTCAGGTGGCTTTAGCACAGACTAAAGTTTGAGATCCACATTCAGACATTGTCAGACCACCCAGTTGTTGATTTTAACTGTGGTCAGGATGCTTTGCCCTGTTTCCATAATCTCTTACAACCTACACAAAAAGGGCCACAGCCAGCTCCACATTTATGTGTAGTGTCAGAATAGGAATTTTCACACATTAGTCTTGTTTCTTTGGTTGTAAAACATTTAATGAGATCACTGCAGAAATAATCTTGTTATATACTTTTGAACTTTCATTTCTTCTTTTATCCCCTTATTATGTTGCAGGATGCTGAAACAGAATACGTGAATCAAAGGCTAAATCTCAGCCAAGCAGAGAGTAAGTTAACTGTGAAAACACACTGTTGAACATAACAAACACCATTTGCTCTTGATGGGGATTCTCTCAAGTTACATCACAGAAATTTTTACATACATAGATTTCATTTGGATACGGGAAGAACCCCTCTACAAATTTACTGATCACAGTAGCAAACATGGGGCCAGCTACAGTGATTCCAAGAGCAGCAGAGTTTTTCAAATGATCATGCCTCGTCTACCCTCCTGTATGCCCTTGCTCATACACAGATACACCAGGTGGCCGGGGTTTGAGTTCTACCTGTGCTGTTTGCTGATTGTATAACCAGGCAAACCACTTAACACCTCTGTATGCCAGTCTTCTGATCTATGGTAGTTGTACTGATCTCATGTAGTTGTAAAGACTTGAAGAGTTAACCTATGTAAAGAACATACGGCATGGCCTATGGCAACATTGTCACCTATTTTTTTTATTATTTATTATTTTTAATTCATTAATTACATTGTATTATGTGACACAGTTTCATAGGTACTTGGGTTCTCCCCACCCCTCCCCAAACCCTCCCACCATGGTGGATTCCTCCACCTTGTTGCATAACCACAGCTCAAGTTCAGTTGAGATTCCCCCATTGCAAGCATATACCAAACATAGAGTCCAGCATCTTATTGTCCAGTCAAGTTCAGTGGCTTCTTAGGTATACCCTCTCTGGTCTGAAGACAGAGCCAGCAGAGTATCATCCCAGTCAATTGAAAGCTCCAACATACCATCAGCAAAAATTTACATTATGGAATTAATTGACATAGTAATGAGTAACCAATATGTTAAAAGTAAATGCGAGTTCCCAGCCACCTTCTGTGACCACCTCACTTACATTTCAATTTTAGTTTATACACAACATATAACATTCATAACATAACGTTTTTAAGAGACATTTTGTAGGCTGATGGGGAGATGGAGATGCGCTGTTACACAGAAAGCTCCCATTCATTGGTTTCCTCCCTAAATGTCTGCAGCGGCTGGGTCAGGGGCCAGAGACTGGAATCCACATCTCCCACATGTGTACCAGGGACTTGACACATCATCTCTGCCTCCCAGGGTCTGCTTTGCAGAGAAGCTGGAGTAAGGAACCAAGCCAGGCCTTCTGATACAGGTGTCTTTACCCCTGTGCTCACCACCTGCTTTTACCAGTTGTCTTTTTTAAGTATCTAACATTCTGTTACAATACCAAACAAAATGTAAATTTTATGTAAATAGTTACTATACTGTACTGTTTAGAGAATAACAGCATGAACAATTCTATGTGCGTTCAGTGCAGGGATTTTTCAGTTCACAGTTGGTTGAATTCATACAGTGGCAGGTGGACGGAAATAAATATGTGATTCTATTAACACATTGTCTCACTCTTTTTAGGCTACTATACAAGTATTATAAACTACTGGATTATAAATAACTAAAACTGTATTTCTCATGGTTTTGAAGTCCTGGAAGTCTATGATGAAACTACCAGCAAACTCAGTGTCAGAGGAGGACTTGCTCTCACACAGATGCAGTCCTGTCCTTGCAACTTCATGTGACACAAGGACAGCAATCCCCCGGGGGTTCTTTTTTTAAGGGCAAATATCCCATTCAAGACAGTCTTCTCTCATAATGTAATAACTTCTTAACACTCATGCTTCCAAATGCCATAATCTGGGGCATTGGGGTTTGGCATGAATTTGGCGAGGGGATGTAAACATAGCAGATAAACTATTTGTAACATTTCAGTATGTTTTCTATGACCACTGTTAAAGTGAATTATCTGTATTATAAATAGTGAGCATTTCATTTTGAGGTGCTGTATCTTTAGATATGTGTTATGAGCTGTGGCATATGGGGGATCAGAGAGAGTAGGCCCTTGAGTTTGGCCAATTTACGTGACTAAGTCTAGGTTATATAATCTGCAGGGTGAGAACAGAACATATCCCTCATAGTGCTTTTGTAAGAATTTAAAAAGTGTGTAAGGTATTTAAAGTATGTAAAATATTAAGTATTTATCAGAGTACCTGACACGTCATTCATCAGAGAATGGTATTTACATGCACATGACGCACATGCTGACTGCACAAATTTTTACTTTCGTTATTTGTATTTTAGTAACAGCTACAGTGAGGGTGAATATGCCCTTTGGGAGGCCTAGAGTTACACAGAAGAATACAGAACACTGTCTCCTTTACCACGAGGAGTATGTCAGTGGATTTGGACGAGGCATGAATATGCCCATGTGGACTTCATACACAATCCCTAACCCGGTAAGTTTGTGAAGTCTATTGACCATAGAGATTAAAAAATAATAATAATAATAAATAAAATAAAATAAAGTAAAAAGTAAAGTAAAATAAAGGAAAGGAAACGAAAGGAAAGGAAAGGAAAGGAGAGGAAAGGAAAATGAACGTAATAAGAGATGATATTTTTCGCAGTTGAGATACCAAAAGGCTTTCATTGGCTGGTAGCATATGAAGCAATGCCCCCGATATTGCATAAAATTTTTCATACATACTCTGTGAGTACAAAAGAGGAATACGTTATCTTTTGCCTGGAGAAGTTAGCGTTGACAGGATAGTCGGTCAATTGGTAAGGCAAATGTGAATGGCATTTCAAATAGTAGCCACAGGAAGTACAGAGCACACATTCATTTTGTTTTCCGTAAATATATGAGTATCCCTAGAAGGTGCTGACAAACTAATTATTAAGGACTGCAAATTGTTCATTTATTTAGCTATTTGCTGTATGCTTAGAAGGCACAAAGAACAAAATGTAATCTTTCTGTGAAAGATCTAGTACTCTAGTAAGTCAGTCTAGATGTGCATGCACAGAGAAATGATATCATGCATCTCTCCAATCTGAGGTTGAGAATCCCTGTAAGTAACTATATCCTCTTTCCTCTTCACTGTCTGGCAAATCCTCCTTTGCTAAATTGTGCCAGGATAACTGACTGCCTAATCAGAAAAAGAAACATTAGATCCTTCCCTCACACCATACACAGAATGAAATTTCTGGTCCATTTATAAACCCAAATGTGGCTAGCAAATCCATGTTTTCCTTGATGACCTTGGCCTAGAGTATTCCTTAGGATACAAGAAAGGAAAAGTTACAGCAGAAATTTACATCAGCATTAATGTATGACAAAAAATACATAGCTATGTATAGGCAATATATTTATGCTGTATATAAGAAACAAGTGTTAAATATTAAAAATAGCAATTAGGATTTAGAATAGCTAGTAAATTTCTACCATGAACTAGAGAAAGGGAAACATCTTAGTTAAATGATGAAATGTGAACAAACATTGGACTTTAGTAGCAATCAGAGCCTTTGTAAATTAAAACAAAATATTAAAGTCTACAAATTTAAAAAAATCCGTTTTAGACACCCCTTTAGTGCAGACATGGCTTTATTTAGTTTATACCCAACACAATAGAGCTGCCCCATTTAAGCTTATCAAAAGAAACTCATTGTATGGATTAATTCCAACGATAATTTTTGAAGCCATTTACTGACAAGTTGTGTTACCAATCTGAAACATAAATAAATAATCTGCAATCTGTTTTTCATAGAAGAAAATCTCAGTATTTTATATCGAAAGGCTGTTGACAAACTCTAGCTATTACCGTTCTTGTTAAGAACACAGTTTCTTTTGATAGAGAAAGAAGCAATTGGTTGTACCTTGATTGTCTACTTTTCTTGTTTTAAGATTTTTGGAGAAAATTAAATACATTCCCCTCCTATTAATTAACATTTTTGTGTGTTCTGGGAGCTGCCTCTACTGCTGTCAATAGTTTAGTCAATAGTGGTCGTTGATCACCAGAGTGCTAATGCTTATTTCCCAATGAGGGAAATACAGTTAACTGAGTTCATGTGTATGGTTGGTGGCTACAGTATTTTCTTCATGTGTGCAATCATCAGTTATTCATGATTTTCTTAAACATATTTCGTTTCTTAAAATAACTTCCATTTTGTTTGAGAGGGGTCCCATCCTCAAGATCAGTCTTATTATTCAATTCTTTACTTTGAAAGTCCAGGTCCAAAGGGCTGTGTTTCTGTTTTTGATATTTTATTTGTCTGTCTTGCATGCCTGAATTTATATGAGTTCTGGAAGAAACCACAGGAGAGATTTTTGAGTTCAGACTAGGAGCTCAATACAGCTCATCTTAGTTATTGTTTTGGAAGTAGCTTATTTTGTTATCAGAAGTTCCTGTCCTTTCTCTGATACCACAAAACTGCTGGCATATTTCTTCCTCCTTATGATGAGATGGAGTTCTAGCAATTTTCTGTTTTCTAATACAATTTCAATTTTCTGTTTTCTGTTCGTATGTTGTGATTCAAGAAAATTGCATACTTGAATGTTTTAAGATGCGCATAAAATGTTGTAAATCATCTCTGTGCTTAAAAAAAAGCAGACTTTATATAACCACTTTCTGAAATAGGGAACCAATTGCCTGTGCCTTTAAGTTTTATAGTTTTTGTTTTAATCCTTGATTTTGGTGGGCTTTCTAATTTCTGTTGTTATCTTAGAAGAATTCTAAGGAAGTAGTTATGATTTGAAATCATGGTACTACAACTTCTTCAAAACCACTAGCATTGGTGAGGCTTGACTGCTTAAGCACAGATTTTGCTTCTGGGCCTGCTCAACAGGAAGATGTACAGTGATTTTTCCGTTAATAAATAAAAAATTGAAAATAAGAGGAAGAATTGTCACTATTGCTTTGAATAGGAACTTCAGAAGTTTAATATGAAACTAAAGGACATTTTTTGAGAACTAAACTGAACTCTGAAAAACATACTCTTAAAAACTCCCAGAGAAAAATGGAATTTAGGGAATTTGGTGCAGAAATGAAGACACTGCTAAGCATGCCCACATCCCATATGGAGTGCTTAACTCAAGTGCAGGCCCTGTTTCTAGTTCCAACTTCTGTTAATGCAATCCTGAGAGAAGCATGTAGCAGTTCACATACTTGAGTTTTCTGTCTGCACTGGAGACCTGAAATGAGTTCCGAGCTGCTGGTTTCAGCCTGACCTGGCCCCGTGTGTTCTTGAGGATTTGAGGAGTGACCATGGGAATGAAAGATATCTATCTGTGTCTGTCTCTTGCACCTTTCAAATTAAATGATGGAACATACATGAATAAAGTTATGAAAAATAAAAAATAGGATAAAAGATAAGTTTATTTTTGTGTAAAAGTTTCTGAGAATCCATGTACTATCCATGAATTTCTTGAAGACCCTTCAAATACATAGAATTTCAAAGTTTTTACATCAAAATAAACTTGACTTTTAGTTCTATTTTTTTATGAACCTTTGAACTACCCTCATCTAGTCATTATTTTTATATAGTATGTGCATTTATTTCCCATATCATTGCACCTTTCAAAACCTTTGTTTGCAAGTCTTACTGTAGATATAATAAATCATGACCTAATTGTGTTTTGTGTTTCTTAAAAACTAGGTACATTGTTGCGGTATTAGATTTTTTTAAACCATGAAAAAAACATTTTCCTGTGTGTGTGGGGGGGAAATTATACAACCAGATAATTAAAAGTGCATGCAATTATTTTCCTTATCATAATACCAGATTACAGCTACTCATCTTCCAGTAAATTTTAGCTTTGATATCCAGTCCAAGATAAGCTTCTAAAAGTTCGGTTAAAATAGTTGTCGCTTCTGTTCAAGCTCTATTTTGTCCCTGAAGAAGGCTCGACAGACATAAATATCCCATGTTCTTGACTGTGCTCATTGTATAATTCTCTTGTAGGTTTTGAGAAGTGACATGTTCAGATTTTATCTGAGTATTTTGAGTTCTAGTTACTGCTTTTCTGACCTATTGCTTAACTACAAAAAGTCCAGGGTTCTCTGAAAAGATGGCAGAATAGAACCTGTGGGTGTGTGAGGAGATAGTACGGTTGATATCACCTTCCTTAAGAAAGAAGGGGATGATACCTGCCCTCCACCCTTTCAGAGGGCTGCCCATCAGGCACATTTTTAGTCATGCACTTCTGTTTCAGGGCTGAAGACTTTGTACATAGGTGGGGGTGTTTGGCACAGCAGCTAAGTCCCCACTTGGGACAGATTACGTATTGAAGTGCCTGGGTTACAGTCCCCATTCTGCTCCCTATTTCAGCTTTCTGTCAGTGTGCACCCTGGGTGGCAACAGGAGATGGCTCAAATATCTGGTCCCGTGCACGCATGTGGGAGACTTTCACTGAGCTTTAGCCTACTGGCTTTGGGCTGGGCTCACCCAGCAGTTATAAGCATTTGAGGGAGAGAATCAGGAAGTGGAAGATCTCTGTCTCTCTCCCCAAACCCTCATCTCTATCTTAGTGCCTCTCTAATAAATAAGTAAAAATTAAGAAATAAAATGCAAAATTTCCAGTTAGCACAAAGGGGGTTTTATTTCTTTAATACATGCTTATCCTAAATCTATCCTGTTTCATTTTCCCCAACCCAAAGTCAATACCACCTTGAGATGATGTTAAACATTTTTTTCCTAGCAAATTGTTTGACCACAACTTTTGCGACTATAGTCTCATTAAGAATGCATTTTTAATTTTAATTGTTATAATTTTACCAATTGAATATAGACACCACAGTTCATTTAAACTTTGAATGTTTCTCACAGAAAACTTATTAAATCTGTGAAATACTAGTGATAAAGATGTATGTTAGGAAATCTACTCATAGCATTCCAGGCATCTATGGACCTGACTTAGCCCTCGATATTCCTCCTTCCTGCACTTGAAATCATATTCATGGACCCTTTATGCCAGGTGGAAAAAACTGGGCTTCGGGAACTGTCTACTCTGAGATGTTTCTGGAATAGTGCACATGAGTGTTTAAGCTTTTCATGCTTTGGCACCTGAAGGAGAATGAAATAAATAATGACGATTACTTCATTTAACACAAGAGTCTTAATCTTCTTCATTCACTTCCTGTTTAGTGGATAGATATCACTGTGGCACTGCCACAGAAACAGAAAGGAAGATACGTTTTTGTAGCTTTATGTCATTTAAAATGTTGGGTGTTTTGTTTTTTTCTGAAAATATATGTAGTTGGGAATTTAGTTGACTTTAGAATTAAGAAACAGTCTTTTTCCCTGGACTATCTGCTTATGTGCTTATAATTTCCCTACTTTTTCCATTTGTTTGTCTTATTTTCACTTTTAGAGATACATATGCATTTTCCAGATCTTATGAATATGTTATTTCTTCTCTCATATTTTTAGAACCCAAGATCTCTTTCTGTTTTCTCTTTTTTATTGCATCCTGTTTTTTCCTTATGAATATCATGTGTATTTTCAACTTTCTGATAATTTTCATTTCTGTTTGGTTTCTTCCTCTTACCCTCACCAAATTTGTGCAGGTCCATGGCTTTCACATTGCATTTTAAGGGTGAGGCACTAAACTACCTGGATGGAGTTCTCTAGCTTCAAGGCTTTATTGTAGGTTAGTTAGGGAGAGAACCAGCTGTTCTGTTGGGGAGAACAACTGTGGGAATCTAATTTTACTTTCCTTTCAGGCTGCTTTGTTTTTCACAGAGTGAAGCCTTGTAATTTGACCCAGTGTATATGAGTTGAAGGTTGCATGGGACCATGAGTGGGGAGGAGGAGCCTTGCATTCAGTATACAGAGTTCTCTTTAATTCTGTTGATCTCAATATATTACATCTTGTGTCCTTTAATGTGACTATCCCTCTGGTTCACATTCTTCAGAGAGTAAACATTCTGTGTGACTTTTTGTAGACTTTTAACCTATCCTCTCATTTCTAGATGTATCCACACCCTCTGTCTTTGGGAGACTATAGGTTCTGCCTTTTTGTGTTTCTAGGGTAAGAATCTGACCTTCACTCTTCCTCCAACCAAGGATCCTTGGTAGTTAATGTTTATGGCTACAAATCAGGTTACTAATCTATCTGCTTCCTTGCTTCTGAACATTTCTTGTCATCCCCTATCTATCACTATTATTATGGTCCTTTTAATTGGAGTATTAGAAAAGAGCAGATATAAATATACTCATTAAATCAAGTTGAGAAGTTTGCTCAGCCTCTGTAATGGTTCCATCAGGAACAGTGCAGCATGTTCAGGAGTACAGGGTGCCT
Source organism: Ochotona princeps (assembly GCF_030435755.1). NCBI lineage: Eukaryota > Metazoa > Chordata > Mammalia > Lagomorpha > Ochotonidae > Ochotona > Ochotona princeps. Next base: position 31,744,499 of record NC_080832.1, on the reverse strand, counting down.
GACTTTGTACTTCCCCCATCTTCAGCTCCTGCCCGTGCTGCACCTCTGTGTGGTGCACTCCGGCTTGTGGCTTCACAATGCAATGAGCATAGCTCTTCCTTTGGGAATAGACCTCACGCATATTGGATACCATCTGAGAGCTAGGTTTTGTTTTCAACACAATACATTGAATAAAGAAAGGGGATTCCAAAATCATTCTTTTAAAATAAATTATTTTAGGTCTTATTTAAAGGGCTATCTATTGTGAATAACAGAGGATATCTAAGTAAAAACCTCTTACAAATTAACCATTTCAAAATATTCATTTGATTAAGTACTCATCAAAATGTGATTGTATAATACAGAATTTCCTTAAGTTGTTGAGCTAGGCAGTACATTAGCAGAATGCTCCCTAGTAAGTAAATTATTGTATTAGTCTTTAGTGTCATAGGCAAAATTATAAAATATGTTTCTATGTGTTATGAATGAGGCATAACCTCAAATTATTTTAAATTTCAAAATTATATGTTTGCACAAGTGTAGCTCAAAAAGATGGAGTTTAACTTGATTGCAAATTCTTATTTAGATGAAGAGTAATACATTTCATTCATTGTATATTTTAAAAATAAATTGTTTAGGTTCATTTTGCAAGTAGAACACCTACTACATCACCATGGAAGAACAAGCATTTGAGAAGTTCTTAGTGTTTTAGCAATTGCTCCCACTATTCCTCTGCTCACTGTTCAGATTTTACTCTGCAAATATTCCTTTCCAAGGTGTATTTGATTTGCCCTCCTGATGTCCTTACACAGTGCTAACCACAGAAGAAAACATTGCTGAAGCCACCCATTGCTTGCGTAGACCTGATTCACTAAGAAAATAGGAAGAGGTTAAATGAAAAACACTCTAGGGAAGTTACAAACCATATAAGGCAGTGGGTGAGCCACAACTGTAGGCGTAATTTTTTTTTTCTTTTTTCTCTCTTTCAACAGGGAGACACATCGCCTCTTCCTCCCACTGTCTCAGACTGTCTGCGGGCTGATGTCAGGGTTGCTGCTTCGGAGAGCCAAAAATGTTCCTTCTATTCAGCAGACATGAATATCACCCACGGCTTCCTCTATCCGCCTGGTTAGTAGAAGTTCTTTTTTAGAGCAAGCAGCTTAGAAAACCCTCATCAGCTGGATGTGGGCATGTGCCTTAAACATACACTCTTCAACCAAACTACCCACTGGGACCCAACTAGCTGCCCAACAGGCTTGCAGTGGTTGTGGGCTGGACAGAGGCAGTACAACAGTTATAATAAAGACTAATAAATTCTGTTATGGAAAACACACACCAGCCCTAATCTGGCCCAGATGTTTAGAAAGTTTGGCAGGTTTAAGTTTAATTTTAAAACTGAAAATTATTTTTGAGAAGGATACAAGCATCTAAAAAAACATTTGTTTTTTCCTGGCTACTTCCCAGGCTGAGATCTGCACTGGGAATGCAGCTGTGCCTACGAAAGGAAATCAGGCTGGACGTCTGGCCTGTCGCTGGCACCCTGCGTTCTGGAGTTCAACTGGGGAGTAAGGAGCCAAGTGAATTTTAAGTATGCTTGTTTAAAGAGTGGATCTCTCATACAAAAACAAGCATGACTTTTCTAAACCTTAAGACTATTCAGCAGGATATGTCATTTTTGTGAACATGCTCATGAGATTTTCAGTAATTTTGTCTCTGAAAATTAATTTAATCCTGATATTGTTTCTGGAAGCATAATAAAAATGGATAAGTTACAGATTTATAATTTAGAGATTCTATGAGTTACAGCAGGAAAAAAAGGCTTAATGAACATCAGTAGTATTTAGCTTTAAACCCATAACTCAGAACAAATGAAATGTTTTATTTTAGTATGTAGTTATAAATGGGGCCACTAAATTTATATTAATCCTAGTATAAACCTTAGCAAGTTGCAAAATTTTACTAATAAAAAATTTTTAATGGCATTATATATTTATTTATTTGAAATGTGGAGCAACAGAGAGGAAAACTGGGAGAGGAAGAACAGGAGTTGAGAGAGAGAGAGAGGGTAAGAGAGAGGGGGTGAAAGAGAGAGCCAACGAGATAGAGAGAGAGAGAGACCGACCTTCCATCTATCCAGTAGTTCACCTCCCAGATGGCTGCAACAGGCAACAGTCAGGTCTAGCAGAGGTTGAAGTAGGGAAGCGTCAGCTCTATCCTGGTTCCCCAGATGGCTGACAGGGATTCAAGCACTATTTTCTCCTGTTTTCTCTATCTACTGCCTTTTGAAGTACATTAGAAGAAAGCTGATTTAAAAAAAGAAGAAGAAGAAGAAAGCTGATTGGAAGTTGAGCAGCCTGGGCTTGAATCAGCTCTCTCTCTCTCTCTTTTTCTTTTCTTCTATTTTCTTTTTCTTCTTTTTAAAATATTTACTTATTTTTATTTAAAAGGCAGATTTACAGAGAGGAGAGACAGACAGATCTTCTGTCTACTGGTGTACTCCCTAAATGGCTACAATGACCAGAGCTGAGCTGAGATGAACTAGGAGCCAGGAACTTTTGCCATGTCTCCCACCTGGGTTCAAGGGCCTAAAGACTTGAGCTATCCTCTGCTGATTTCCCAAGCAGGGAGCTGAATGGGAAGTGAAACACCCAGGACTAGAATCTGTGCTTATATGGGATACCAACATTCAGGTGAAGGATTAACATGTTATGCCACCGTGCTGACCCCAAATCAGCTCTCTTAAATGGGATTCCAGCATCACAAGTAGCACTTACCAGCTGTGTGACAATGCCAGCTCTATTAATAAAATTTCTTAAATTGGCATAAAATAGTATCTGTTAAGTTATAAAATATTGGTTGGCCTACAAATATTTACCTTGACAAAGAAATGAAACTCATAACAAAATAACTTGTCTCAATATTAAGTCGAAAATAATACTTCCTAGTTAATATTATAATTTCTATGTGTTAGGAATATAAATCTTAATATAAATGACTTTTTATTTTTCTGTGATGCAAAATAATGTTAGCTTGACCCTTTTAGCTTTCAGTTCTTGTTTTAAAAACTAAAAAAGGTTTCTACTGTGTCTGAGTGTTTCAAACACTGCATGAAAAGCAGGTTTGAGTACTTGGGCTATCTTCTGCTGCTTTCCCAGGTGCATCAGTAGAGAGCTGGATAGGAAGTGGAGCAGCTGGATCTTGAAGTGGCACCCAAACTGAGTGTCCATATCGCAGGGGGCAGCTTTACCTACTATGCTACAATGCCAGTCCCCAGCATTTGTCCTTCTGTGACCGCATTGCTATTTTTTCTCTTTGTAAAGTGTCCTCACAGTTCATCCATGTTGTCAAGTGTTTCACAATCTAAACTAGCCAAATTTCCAGCATCAAAGACTAACATTCTGGTTGTCTGTGACTGGAGAAGGGAAAATGGGGAGTTAGTAAGCAGTAGGTGTAAAGTTTCAGCCAGGCACGATGGAGAAGCTCTGGGGACCTCCATTAGAGCAGTGTACCCTACTTTGGTTTGGACGTGATTTGTGCGCCATAACCTCAGATGTTGAAGGAAACATTAGGAGGTGGAGCCCTTCAGAGGTGGGGCATAGTAAATGGCAAGTAGGTCATCAGGTACTGTGCTTGGAAGGGATTAAGGCTAGACTCCAGGAGTGTCAATTCTTCTGAGTGTAAACTGTTGTGAAAAGAGGAAGAGGGATCCCTGTCTGACCCCTGGCTTCCTGTCTCACTGTGTGATCTCTTTTGCACAGTCATTTCCCTTTCTGGTTCCCTGCCACGTTGTGACAGGTGCTGTCACCACAGGTCAGATGGGGCTGCCTGATCTTGGAGTTTCAGTCTCCAATGTCATGCAGTCAATGAATCTGTTATTTATAAAGTGCCTGGCTTCAATTATTTTCATATAGCAGTAGAAAATGGGTAAATCCATGCCTAAAGCCAACAACACTGGGTTCTATGCTTAAAAATTGTTGAAGAGAATATGTCTCCAGTTGGGTGCTCCTACAAACTAACTAAAATAAAATGAAACGCAAAAAAAAAAAAAAGAATTATAATAAACACTAGTAGCTTACTGCTTTGAATCTTCACAGTAACTGCAGGAGCTGATTGCCATGAGACACATGAAACAGAATTCAGCGCTCTGCTCACATGGTACAGGTGCGAGTATGCGAGCTAAGAGTTAAACCTGAATGGTCTCCTGGAGCACATTCACTTGGCACTCAGCCTAGTGGAAGGCCTACAAGTGAGTCCCCAGCAGCATTCATCTGCAGTGTTCTCATTGTCTTCATTGAGTGAAAACACTATTGATCTTGCAAAGAAGTTTTTTCTAGCAATGTTATTTTGCACATATCCAGTAACTCCATATCCAACAACAAATTATCACAAAATGTAACTGGAAGTAGCAAAAAACACATTCTCTCTCAGTCCCAAAGGCTGCAGACTTAAAACCAAGGCTCTATTGACAGAGCTGTGGCTCCGTGTGAAGATGGTAGAAGAGGAATCCTTTCTTTTCTCTTACAGTTTTTGGTGACTGGAGCCGTGGCTTGGCTTGGAGTTCTATCATTTCTTTTTTCTGTCTCCATCTCTGTATGGCCTTCTTTCTTAGGTATTTTCTCAATTCTCCTCCTTTTTATAAAGATATTAATTATTTGGATCTAGATCCTTCCCCTCATCCACTAAGATGTGCTGTCTTAAGACATCTGTGTGTGCAAAGAGCCTTTTTGGATGACATAGGTTTAAAGGTACTGGAGAGGAAGAAAGTTAGGATTTGAGTATGTCTCTTTTGGCATCATAGTTCAGCCCACTGAAAGAATCAGAAGCATAAAACCGGCATTATTGATGACCTCTACAAGGGAGTCCCAGCATCTCATGTTCTGACTGTTGGCAAATTTAATTGGTAGTACTAATGAATATGGTTTGAATGTTATATTTTCTTTTATCATTTTTATGTAAATTCTATTTGTTTTTCAGCCAACAACCAAACCTCTGAGAGTCAATATGATGCTTTAATTACAAGTAATTTGGTCCCTATGTATGAGGAGTTCAAAAGTAAGTATATATTAGATTATTGGCTTTAAAATAAATGAAACTTTTATTGTGACTCATTCCTGATATTAAGAGTCTTTCTTCAAATGTTTTAAATGTAAGTATAAGAAGCTCCCTGACACACTTTCTTTTCCAATTCAGTTTTGAAAAACTTGTAAATTTAATTTTTTTTCAATGAGGTGGAGAGAGAGGAAATAGGTACATTCAGGGCGGTATGGCTGTAGACAAGTAAGAGAGAGAAAGAGAGATCTTCTACATGCTTATTCATTCCCCAGATGGTATCAACACCAACATTGAGCTAGGAACTTCATCTGGGTCTCTCACGTGGTGGCAGGGGCCTAAACACCTGAGTTATGTTCTACTGTTTCCCAGGTCAATACCAGGGAACTGGATTGGAAGTGGAACAATTTGGATGTGTACTGGTGCCCACCAAGTTTAATTGTAAAGAGATATTCCACAAAATTAGTTTTATAGATGCTCATCATAAGTAAATGAAGTGGATATTTACTTCCAGTGAAATAACTAATAAGGCACTATGTGTGTTCTGGCCAGTTTTAACGCTCACTGCTCCAAAAGCAACTGAGCCTATGCAAGGACTTAGAAGCCACACTTGACTGTAGTTTCAGGACTGAGCCTAAAACAACAAAGTATATAATCAAATATGGCTGTTTGTTTTTGTTGTATGGGATATATTGTCGAATTGTCCAATCACCATGGATAATTATGAAGCAGACTTTAACACCATCGAAATGTGTCTGTCTATAATTAAAAACATTTCCATGTTTAATAAAGGTGTATAGTTTACACATCTTACTCTTTTCTTTTTAGAAATGTGGGACTACTTCCATAATGTTGTTCTTGTAAAATACGCTGCGGAAAGAAATGGAATAAATATTATCAGTGGTCCAGTGTTTGATTACAATTATGATGGTCATTTTGATACTCCTGAAGAAATTACAGCGTAAGTATCTTTTACAAACTGTTTTTTAAAATTTGGAAGGCAGAGTTACATAGTAAGAGGGAAAGAGAGAGGACTCTTCCATCCCTAGTTCACTCCCCAAACAGCCAAATGGCCAGTGATGTCTGAAGTCAGGAGATTTATCTGTGTCTCTCACATGGGTGAGAGAGGTCCCAAAAGTTGAGCCATCTTTCACCACCTTCCTCAGGCCATTAGCAGGGTCCTGGGTAGGAGGTGGAGCCGCTGGGACATAAGCTGGTACACACATGCGCTGCCACATTGCAAGCAGTGGCACTACTTGCTACACCAAGTCACCTCTCCCAGTAAATTAAAGAATATTAGCAATAGGATATCATGAGGAGGAAATTCAAGATTTTGAATGAAAAACAGTCTCAATATTATATAACATAATTAGACAGATGTTATTGTTGACTGTTTTCAAGCAGGTGTATTTTAGTATTAAGAAGAAGAAAACAAATTAGGGCCATGTGCAATAGCCTCAAGGCTAAATCCTAGCCTTGCATCTGCTGGGATCTCATATGGGTGCTAGTTCGTGTACCAGCTGCTCCACTTCCACTCCAACCCCCTGCTGTGGCCTGCGAAAGCAGTTGAGGATGTCCCAAAGACTTGGGACCCTGCACCAGCGTGAGAGACCTTGGAGTTCAGCCCTGGATGTTGGGGCTACTTGGGGGAGTGAACCAGCAAATGGAAGAACTGTCTCTCTGTCTCTCCTCCTCTCAGTAGATCTACCTTTCCAATAAAAGTAAAATAAATCTAAAAAGAAAAAAAACGAAAAAAGAAAAAAATGAACATGGCAAATATTTAGGCTAAAGTGTGTGGTAAAAATTATATTTAGGGCCTGGCAGCGTGGCCTAGTGGCTAAAGTCCTCGCCCTGAACGCCCCGGGATCCCATATGGGCGCCGGTTCTAATCCCGGCAGCTCCACTTCCCATCCAGCTCCCTGCTTGTGGCCTGGGAAAGCAGTCGAGGATGGCCCAAAGCCTTGGGTTCCTGCACCCTTGTGGGAGACCTGGAGGAGGTTCCAGGTTCTTGGCTTCAGATCGGCACGCACCGGCCCATTGCGGCTCACTTGGGGAGTGAATCATCAGATGGAAGATCTTCCTTTCTGCCTCTCCTTCTCTATATATATCTGGCTTTCCAATAAAAATAATAAATCTTCAAAAAAATTATATTTAGAGTTCCTGGTGCGATAACCTAGCGACTAATGTCCTTGACTTACACGCACCAGGATCCCATATGAGCACCGGTTCTAATCTTAGTGGCCCCACTTCCCATCCAGATTCCTGCTTGTGGCCTGGAAAGCAGTTGAGTACAGCCCAAGGCCTTTGGACCTTGTACCCGAGTGGGAAACCCGGAAGAGTCTCCGGGCTCCTGGCTATAGATCAGACCAGCTCTGACTGTTGAGGCCATGTGGGGAGTATGTCAATGGATGAAAAATCTTCTGTCTCTCCTCCTCTCTGTATATCTGACTTTCCAATAAAAAAAATTCTTAAAAAATGTATTTAGAAAATTTCAGAAGTAATAAGTGAAAATAAAATAAGATTTTGTAAAGGCTCAGGAGACATAGAATATTTGGTTTTAGAATCAGTCCAACAATGAATGAAAGGAATATGAAGTAAAGACTAAGGGAAATTTCACAAGGATAGTGAATGCAACACAATAAAGGCAGAGAACAGAGGGTGACCGCCTATAGACAAGCCGTGCTATTAATCGGTGTATTTTCCTATGTCTGCTCATACATGTTGCTCATTAGTTTTGAAGGCAACACACAGTAATAGTGTATTTTGAAGTTTCATCCATTGTTTCTGTTTTTAACAAAATGTAGAAAGGAACAAACGAAACAATTGTAATGACTAACAATGGGTTACGTGAAGTGATGACTCATACCTGTACTCTCTGATAAAGTAACATTTATGACTAGTAAGTGTTTAGGAATTCTCGTGGCGTTTCTCTGCTGTTTTCACTCTGTCCTTAGTTCAGTGTGTCTTGAGCCTACCTTTCATTGCAGAATGACTGTAACAAACTCCTGCAGAGCCAAGCACTTCCCATTGGCACTTAAACAAAGCAGCCTATGATAGTTGGCCTTAGGCTTTAGAGATGAGCAAGCTGAGGCACAGAGAGGTCAAGCAACTTGCATACACTCAACAATAACTCAGTAAGTGGTGAAGCCAGAACATGGACTGGGCGAGTCTGACCTAAGCCTGTGGTTTAAATAGCAGTAATATGTAGCTGTGTACAGCTGATTTGCCTTTTAGTGGACTGAGACTTACACTTTACCTTTTCTTAGGATTTATTTAAATTTTTTATTGTAAAACCAGATATATACAGAGGAGGAGAGACAGAGAGGAAGATCTTCCTTCTGTTGTTTCACTCCCCAAACGGCCTCAATGGCAGGAGTTGCGCTGATCCGTGTCGCGGCTAGCTGAGCCGGCATAGTAGGCACGGCGAATGTCCGAGCAAAAAGCACCAACACACGGAGACCATGATGGTGTTACAAGTGCTGGGAGCTCTCTGAGCCGTCTCTCCACAAGCCTCTTTATTACCATAGTATCTCCTCTTTCCCCCAAGCCCATCAACAGGACAATAGGATGCCAATGAGTCTGCAAAGGCTAGGTGCTACTGCCTTAGGCCCGATTCCTGAGTGCTCAGCTTAAGGAATGTAAATCAACTCCTCAGCCCACAACAATCCGAAGCCAGAAGCCAGGAGCCTCTTTTGAGTCTCACGTGGTTGCAGAGTCCCAAGGCTTTGGGCTGTCCTCTGTTGCTTTCCCAGGCCACTAGCAGGGAGCTGGATGGGAAGCGGGGCTGCTGGGATTAGAACCGGCGTACAAATGGTACCCCGGCGTGTGCAAGGTGAGGATTTTTAGCCACTAGGTTACCTTGCCGGGTCCTACACTTTACCTTTATTTGCACTCAATGCTTTTAAAAGGCACTTTTACGTTTGTTATTTGAAACCAAAGCACTGTCATGTCAGAGGGATTCATCCCCGTGTTTATTCTCTGAAGTTGAAAGCACAGGATAATCCTCTTGTTAAAACTGAAGAAACTCAGTCATACAATGTTACAAGGTGAAGTGCAAGTCCAGACATTTAGTGGAAGTGTATGGCTGGAATTGGAATTTGGCTCCTTCATCCTCAGTTTCTCCTCTGTTAGAAAACAATGCTATGATGTATAAAGCCATTACCAGTAGCAAACACAGGAGTCAGACTAACATGCTTTCTTATTTGTGTTTTATTTTTTCCATGTATGTTTGAATAATCGACTTTTACTTTTGTGATAAATATCTCTTCTGGATGATTGAAGTCAAAACATGTGTAAGACTTTGTACTTCTTATTCGTCAGTGTCTTCTGCAATGCTTTTACTTTGGCATCCCTTAAAACTATGGTAAAGGCATTCCTTCTCTGTTTAAGCAAACATGCAGTAACATGAGATCTTATTTTGTCTTTAGCCACATAGCCAACACCAATGTTCCCATCCCAACACACTACTTTGTGGTGCTGTCGAGTTGTGCAAACACCGTTGAAACACCTAACGACTGCACTGGGTGGCTGGATGTCCTACCCTTCATCATCCCTCACCGATCCACCAATTTGGAGAGCTGCCCTGTAAGTATGCCTTGAGAGAGTGTAGGCCCCGAGACAAGACTACACTCAATGGGGCTTTCATACGAGAGGCTCTGATTTAAAGACAGACCTTAGGTGTTTTATGGGTAGCACCCTCATAAAAATGACTGAATTTTCAAGCATTTTCTTAGACAATTGTTCCTTGTGTAGATAATTTCTATTGAAGCATATATCTGCATGCATGGTACTCCCCCTCCAGGAAATCAAGGTTAAAATGTTTTTCAGTGTAGGGGATGTAGGTCTGGAGTGAGTATGATGGGTGTGTAAGAGAGAAAACATTTTCAAGCCCTGGTCTGGGCCTTTTGCTCTTCTATCAGGACTTTTGAAAATGAATCTTCCATAAATTTGTTGTTTCCTGTCTTCGTAAGTCTTCACTTACGCACATCTCCACCAACTTACTCATCTTAAAATTTAATTTTTGATTATTTCATATTTCCGCACCTGAAAACATTTGATTATCTACACTGAGGGAAAAAAGCAAAACAAAAGAAAAACAAAAACAACAAAAAAAACCCTCCCAGCCTATATTTAAGTCTTTTCAAAAATCTAACCTCAGTTGAACTTGAGGATTTATTTTTAAACTAACCAGTCTGTGAAATCACTTGCACATTTCTTGAGTTTTGCTACCTCTTCATTGTTGCCCTTGTTCTTTCCTCTAGAATTTTCTTCTTAAAAAAAAAAATGTTGATTGAAAAGGCAGAGTGACAGAGAGAGAGGAAGAAACAAAGAAACAGAGTTTCCATTTGTTCTTTCACTCCCCCTAAGGCTGTAGGGACTATTCCAAGTCAAAGCCAACAGACTGGGACTCTATGTAGACCTCCCAATCAAGTGGCGAGGGCCCCAGAACTAGGACCATCCTCTGCTGCTTTCCTAGGTATATTACAGGGAACAGAACTGCCAAGACTCCAACTGGCTCTCCAGTGTTGTGGCCAGGGGTTTAACCCTCTGAGCCACAGTACTGGCCCTGACCTTATTCTTTCCAATCTGCTACAATCCAGCCTTACTTCATTGTGTTGTGTAAAAGTCTTCCTTGTCATCTAAATTGAAAGTGATCTCCCCCTCCAATTAATAAGGCATTGTCCCTATTGAATAAATGTCATCACTAATGAATTACACATTACCTGATATCTTCAGAAAATTTCTGTATCCTGCTATAAAGATAATTGCAATGAATATAACCATAATACATACATATCTGAGTATAATAAAATATTAAAGTGAAAATATGTGTAATCAATATATAATAAGCATAATGCTCTAATGATAATTACAAAGCATAATGTGATAAGTATTAACTTAAACCAAGATATAACTATGAGAGAGACTGTGAAGTAAATAAAATTTGTCAGTCAGCTATGTGAAAGGGGAAGACTGGATAGGGAAGAGTCAAAAGTGATTGAAATTTTAGGTGATTGGAAATTTAGAAAATGTGCCAAACAATCAGGAATTTTACAGCTGATTGTTTTCTCAGTGCTTTTCACTATGAAAGATGGTTTGAGTATCTGGAAAGAAATAAGAAAAGCAATATGGATTAGCATTTTAAATAGGTTATTTTTTATTTGAAAGCCAAAGAGACTGGGCATGGTAGGAGAGCAGAATGAGAGACAGAAAGAGAGAAAGAGATCTTCCATCCACTGACTCAACAGCAGGACTGGGTCGATCAGAAGCCAGGAATCAACAACTCCGTCTGTGTCTCACACCTAGATGGCAGGAACCCATTTCAGGCTCATTAGCAGAAAACTGGATAGGAAAGGAGTGAGTGAGACTTGAACCGGACACTCAGACATCAGATGTAGGCATTCCAAGAGACAGATTAACCCATGGTGCCACAAGGCCCATCCCTTAAATGGGTTTTGAAAATAGACATCATGGCTTTAGTAACCTTGGCCTCTGTGGATAAATAACTTAATGTCACTTTCCTTAAGTATTATACTTAATGTATATGAAAATTTCACAAGACCAACATTGTTATGTAGAGAGAAAGCAACTGCCTGTGATGCCAGCATCCCATATGAACACAGGTTCATGTTGCAGCATTTCTACTCCTGATCCAGCTTCCTGGAAAAAGCACTGGATGGTAGCTTAAGCACTGGGCCTGTATACCCAGATGGGAGACTCAGATGAATCTTCTGCCTGGCCCAGCCTTGGCCAGTGTGGTCATCTGGAAAGTGAATTAGTGGATAAAAGATATCTCTTTTTCTCTGTCTCTTTGGTTTTCCAATAAATAAATAAATCTTAAAGAAATAAAAACAAGCAAAAATCAGTAAAAAAAAAATAAGTCACCTCTACTTATGAAGTTGTTGTGAGGATTAAATGACATAATCCTTTTAGAGTATTATAATACTCTAGTTCCTGATACACAGTAAGAGAATGGTGTCTGTTGTAGCAGTGAAATTTCACATTGGAGCTATAGTCTGAAGTCAGCATATAATAAAATTAATTGCCTTATACTCAAATCACTGAGCAGGTGCAGTATATGCCCAAGCTGACCACTATTTCCACTATCAGTAGAGCAGGTAATTGTGTTGTTAGCTCTTAATTCAACAGTTGATCTACATTAAGAGTCACCTTGAATGACAACTCTGCACTTTCAAATTTTCTTTCCTGAGTATAATGGCTCTCTCTCTCAAAGTGGCCTGAGAGATAGAGGGCAGCATAACAATGGGACACCCCAAATTAGGCCTTACACTTGAATTAAGAGAAATCAGAATGATAGATGTAGGTCTGGTAATAAATCAAGGAAGTGAAATAGAACTGCTGAAAGAGACAGAGTGGAGAAAAGAGGTCCTTAGACTAAAGTAAAGGAAAGTCTGCACTTCTGGTACCTGAACAAGTAGAGTCAGGTAAGGAAACAGGTGTCACCGAACAAAGGAACAGTTAGTAGCCCTGGGCCTGAGAAAGGAGAAAGTGTCAGAAGCTTGGCACACCAGCAAAGCAAAATGTCTGCAGAAAACCCAGCCAATTAGGTCACCCTTGACAAAGCAGTAGTCTAGTGCGGTAGGCGCGATGTTCAGACTGAGTGACTAAGGAGAGGGAACGGAGTGATTCAAGAGGAAAACAGTGATGCAGATATTGTTTCAAACAGCAACAACCAAGTGATTTGTATTGTAGGTATATATTGCTTCTGTTTCTTTGGCATGTCTAATATATTTGAATGTGGAATCAAAGTATGTATTCACCTGGAACTTGTAAAAACTATATACAAAGGCACTCAAAAAAGCTTATGAAAAATGGTGCTAAAGTATACATTTATTTCGGTGTAAAAACATTTTTAAATCCATGCAGACTTCCATAATATACATTTTCCATGAACTTTATGAGAGTCCCTCGTATGTGCAAAGCTGCTATCTATTGGGTCACACTGCTACAACTGGAGTTTTGTTGGATAGATACCAGATAAACCAGGGATGTGTGTGTGTGTGTGTATGTGTGTGTATGTGTGTGTGTGTGTGTGTGTGTGTGTGCGTGTGAGAGAGAGAGAGAGACAGAGAGACAGAGAGAGAGAGATGAGAATAGTAGGGAGTGTATAAGTAGCAAAGGCTTTATAGAAAAATTGATAAAAAAATTAAATACTGTTGACATATATAATAAGAAAGGCAAGAAAAAAGATTAAAAGAACTAAATTGGAGCCTCATTAGAGGAATAAGCTCAAATTAGGCCACTTTTATTTATTTACTTATTTATTAGGAAAAAGTAACTAGCATCATGAATCTCATACACAGAAAACCATATTTTCAGTGTTTAGGAACAAAAATAATTTCCTGTTATCCTTGCTTGGCCTCAGATACAGCATGTGTATCTAACGAGCAAGCAGACCACTGTAATGAAAGCAAATGCATGTTAATAAATCATGCTCAACCAAAACAGTAAACTTTAGAACCTTTGTATTTGGGCAAAAAAAAGGTCTGAAATTTAAAAACATTGGAGAACTAATAAAGCAAGAGGAAAGAATGTCATAGAAATCCCTGCTTCTAAACTGTTGAACTACTTTATACAATGGTAACTTGCTAAAAGTCAAATGTCCAAGAAATAGCTGAACAGAGAATTTTTTAAAATCTGAGTATTATTCATAATATAATATGAATAATATAATATGAATAATACTCAGATTTTTAAAAATTCAGCAGGTATAAAACTGCCTTTTTCCCACCCCAGTTGGCAAAGGTAGCTCAGTGAGACGAATGCTGCGTGGTTTGTGTGAGTGCTAGTTGGCACAGACTCTGTGAGGAGTGCCAAGTTTAAAATCTGGTGAAGCAAAAACTGTGTACTGTATGAGCTAGCAACTTTAATGCACGGGCTAGAAATTCATGCCTTTAAACACAGGAGACATATGCCAAGGTAGTCATTTCAGTGTTATTTATCACTTATAACAGCAAAATTCTATAGAAAAGATAATTTAAAATTTTTACACATTTAAATATGGGAGTATCACAAACCTCAACAGAACTAAATCACTTAACTAGACTCACATATGACACCGTGAATTTAAACATAAAACAGAATCAACAAATAACTGGAAAAAGCATTTACAATATAATGTCATTTATATAAATGTGACAACTTATAAATCATTACCGTGTTTTACAAACTTATGTGTTTGTGGCAAGAACTTAAAAAACAGACTTCACACTGACTTACAATGCTTAGCCCCTAGCCACGGAATGCTAGGGACTTAATTTCATCTGCAATGTTTTTATTTCTTTACGATGAAGAAGTAATGGTTTGATGGTGGGCTATGTTTCCTATAGTTTCTACTTCTGCTTTTCTTTTTTTAATTTAATAAGCAACAAAGTTTCACTTCAGCAAAGTCAGATTAAAAGCAACAGAACCATTAGAGAAAGGACAACTTTTGAGTAACAAAATGTCTTTCAGTTAGTGAGTGGTCATGTTCTGTGGAAAATAGCCCTGTGTTTCTCCTTTCCAGGGAAACCAAACAGAAGATCTGTGGGTTGAAGAAAGATTCAAAGCACACGTGGCACGGGTCCGTGATGTTGAACTTCTTACTGGACTGGACTTTTATCAGGAAAAACAACAGCCTGTCTCTGAAATTTTGCAACTGAAGACATATTTACCCACATTTGAAACTGAGATTTAAATCATTATGGAAAATAATATTTGCAAAATCTAGATGATTTTTTCCTGCCAAAGAATCATAAAATAAAATTGTTTATTTTTCCTTAATTCCCCCGAATGCCTTGTTGCCTAATTTTCATTGTTTTCTCTCTTTTATTTCTGTGAAAATGCATTATTGTAAAGTCATCTTGCATGTTTTTAAGATTTATTTTATTGGAAAGTCAGATCTACAGAGAAGAGAGACAGGGAGAAATACCATCCATCATCTGCTTCACTCACCAAATGGTTACAATGGCCGGATCTGAGCTGATTAGAAGCCAGGAACAACGAGCTTCTTCTGGGTCTCCCATGCAGGGTCCCAAAGCTTTGAGCCACCGTCTACTGCTTTCACAGGCCACAAACAAGGAGCTGGATGGCAAGTGGAGCAGCTGAGACACAAACCAGCATCCATATGGGATCCTGGCCATTGCAAGGCAAGGATTTAGTTACTATGCTATTGCACCAGGTCCCCAAATAGTCTCTTTTAACTGCATTTCAGACCAGAAGACGATCTAAAGGACAAGATAGTCAAATTATGGAACTTCTCCAACAACCATTGGAATATTATTTTGCCCTCCAAGGACAGAAGTAGATCAAGATATTGAATAAATGGCTATTGCTAACCATAAGAATGACAGCACATTTGTATGAGTGGTATGTTGTCATTATTTGGAAATTCCACATAGAGCCAGATAGCACAAGTTTCAGGCTTTACCGTCTTGTGAGTATATCCATGCCTTGCTTAACAATGAAGCTATGTCCTGGGAAATGCACAGTTGTGCTGTTTGTTGTGAGGACATCCTAGGATATATTTACACAAAAACAGAAATGGCCGCATTACACACCGCAATCTAAGAAACTACTGTCCTGTTTACGGCCCACTGTTGACTGGATCATCACTTGCAGTGCATGCTTGGACTCAGCTGTGCTATCACAGCCAGGAAGCACTTAGAGATGGAATGTATAAGCTATGACAATAGCTATGTTCCAACGAAACTATTTGCATAAGCAAGCACAGTTCAAGCTGTAATTTATCAACCTCTCATTCAAACCATACTGAGTTGAGGGAGACAGGAAGTAACAGTAAGTCCAGAGCTTTAGGTAAAATGTTGATTTTATGACTTTTGTACTACCAAAATTTTTAAGAAATTCTGCATATATGTTTCTTTAAATTTTCCCAGTTGAACCAAAGAGGTACCAGTTCTTATCTGAGGGCAATACCATTGCTCAGGTTTATGGCTTTTCAGACAGTGCTTGTGTCAAAATCATCTCCAACACCAAGAAGAGTTCAGCTCAGAACAGTAGCTCTGCTGCTGTTGGAATGTGAGTGATCACCAAACCTCCCCCTCCTGGAGGGCGTGGCTTAAGCCTAATTTCCCCACGGCCTTAGGCACAGCCTTCAGGCCTACACCTGGAGTGTAACCTCCAACATGGCTACAAGGTCAAGGAGAGTATACCTGAACATGACCTCTGACATGACCAGAAGATTTAGGGAAATAGACGTGTCATACAGCCAATTGCAATGCCTTTGGTGGGTGTGGGGTCTGCCCGAAGGCTCCCTCCTGCCCTCCCCTTCCTTACCCTTTAGAATCTGTAACCTGTGCATAATAAAGCAGACATTCCTCACCAGCTTGTCTCTCTTGGTTCTTGCCACCGCCTGCCTCACCCTTGGTGACCCTGAGACTGGAAACTCTTGTGACCTGAGCATCAAAGAAAACAAGTTCTATTGCTTTCTGTTTTTATTGGGATTTCAGTTGAACCATGATCAGTAATTACAAAAAAATTGAAACTTCAGTTTAGCAGCACTGTATTTTTTTCACATTCTCTTCTCTCAGAGGATTGGCTGAAAAATTTACACGGTGCAAAATGTACAGTAAAGAGGGGCTAAATGACAAGATACATATTGCAAACTACAGTATTTCTGGTTGGAGAAGAGATCTTCTTACTGCCGGTTTACTCCTCAAATGGCTGCAGTTGGGCCAAGCCAAACTCCAGAGCCAGCACTCCATGCAGGTGCCCTGATGGAGGGAATGGACCCAGGCACTTGCACACTCTGCTGCTTTCCCATGCATGTTCTCTGAGAAAACTCGGGAAGTGGAACAGGCAGGACTTGAATCAACACTTTGATATGGGATGCCAGTCACTACAAGCAGCAGTTCATCCTGTTGTGCCACAACTCTGACCTTTTCATTTTGTTTTAGAAGTTTGAGACTATAAAGTCAGTTGCATTCAAACATACTTTTTAGGAAGAACTTTTAAATATACGGAAAGTTTGCAAGAGCGATGTAAAGAACACTCGTAGGAATATCTTCTTCCAGCTTCACCAAGTGTAAAACCACCTCACTATGTGTGTTTATGTACATCTTTATTTCTGAAACTTCCCAGAGGATATATGAACATCAAGTCTGTTTGCTTCTAATACAGTAAAATTTAAAATGTGGGTTTTTTTCCCCCCCAAGATCAAGGTCATAAATTCAAAGAACCACATTCAGGAAGGCTAACATTGATAAATTATTATAATCTAATTTACAGGCCCCTCATATTTATTAATAATCACATTATCTTCAATAAATCACATTTTCTCTCTAATAATGTCATTGTGAAACTTTTGTTCTGGACTAGGACTTGAGATAGAATCACTCATGCAGTATTTTCCATACTTTTTGGGCTCAATGTGTAATGACTGCTTAGCTTTTAACGAATCATACCAATATTTTAAAGAGTGTCTTGTAGACTGTCCCTCAATTTGGGTTTGTCTGATGTTTGCTCATGATAAATTTCTGCAATACAGTTCTGGCAGGATCATCATATTGGTGATATTCATCCTCTTGGCTTCAAATTTGGGAGGACATACTGCTCATTTGTGGTGTTAGAATACATGCTTAATTTAAGCACATGGTTAAGCTGATGTTCAGTGACCTTGTCTATAAACAGTATTCTTCCTATGTAATTTGTGCTTCTTATGGGAGGATGCTGGAGATGCTTTGCACATCCTGTTTCTGATTAAAATCTCACCCGTTGGCTTTTTTTCTTCCCACTAAGAAGCCTTCCCTGATTTGGATTTTACTTTGATGACTGTGAAAGAAGGACTTTAAAGAATTTTATTTTTAAAAAAGATTTATTTTACTCTATTTGCAAGGGAGAGTTACAGAGACAGAGGAGGAAGGAGAGAGATCTTCCATCTCTTCCATTCCAGCTTCCATTTCCTTCTCCAAATGGCCATAGCGGCAGAGCCAGGCTGAAGTCAGAAGCCAGAAACTTCCCTTGGATCTCCTGCATGGGTTCAGGAGTCCAAGAAGTGGCTCATTCTTTCTGCTTTCCCAGACCATTGGCAGGGAGTTGGTTTGGAAATAGAGCAGCCAGAACACAAACTGGCACTCGTATGAATGCCAGCACGGCAGTCAGAGGACTAGCCTATGCGCTGCTGTGCCAGCCCGAAAATTCTGTTATTTTATACTTCTTAGTCTTTTTTTTTTTTTTTTTGTAAAATAAGTGCTCTATTCTTATTTGTTTGATGTCTGTGTGGATTCATGGTTTCTTTTTTTTTTATCCCAAATGATCAAAATACATTGTGACCATTATTTATTTTGACACTCAGATAGTCTTGAGTTCAGTTTACAGGAAACCCTGTAAGTAGACTCATATGTCTTTTTGAGATATCTCTGTGATTTCTGGGGGTACTTCCTTATTTTGAGGTATGAAAGAATGTTTCAGGCTCATCTTGTACTTTTCCTGCAATAACTGCGGTATTGGTCATTTCTTTTTTTATAATACATTCATTTTATTTTTGATGATGTCTCCATAGTTAAGAAGGATAGACAGTGGGCCTGGCACTATAGCGTAGCGGTCAAAGTCCTCACCTTGAATGCACCAGGATCCCATATGGGCACTGGTTCTAATCCTGGCAGCTCCGCTTCCCATCCAGCTCTCTGCTTGTGGCCTGGGAAAGAAGTCCAGGACGGCCCAAACCTTTGGGACCCTGCACCCGTGTGGGAGACCCGGAAAAAGCTCCTGGCTTCAGATCAGTTCAGCTCTGGCTGTTGCAGCTGCTTGGGGAGTGAACCATTGGATGGAAGATCTTCCTCTCTGTCTCTCCTCCTCTCTATATATCTGTCTTTCCAATAAAAATAAATAAATCTTAAAAAAAAAAAGAAAGAAGAAGGATGCACACCCATTTGGACCACTGAATAGGGTCAAGGAATAGGGGAAAGTAAACAGGACAACTGCCTCCAATCTCCTTTTTTTTTCCCTATGTCTGAGGGGAGGAGGGAGATAAGGAGAGAGTGCTTTTCCCAGCAGCCTAACCACATTAGCACCCAAGGATGGGGCCACCTGATGTCATCCCAGGGTCCCCAATGTGGAACATGTTCTGAGGTTACTGCTTAAGTGGTTTGATAGTTCTGAAGTGCTGTTGATTTAGTTGCTCCAAGGATGAGGAAATCCTTCCAAGGTCCATTAGCTGACATAGTCCACCTTCAAGTCTCCACTCACCAAGATACTTGCTGTCAACACTTGACTGGGAGAGCTGTCCAATTAATTCTACCCTCCATGGCACTGGACATCCTCCACAGGCCTCAGTGAACTGGTTGTCAATGTCCCCATGTGCATCTGGGCATGCTGTCTGCTGTACATGCTTCAATAACTAAAGAGGCCCAGTTCTGACACATGCACTCCATGGTCAGACCACAGATTCTGTGATCTTCCCTGTGGTTAGCATTTTGAAGCCAGCGGCAATTTGGGAGATCCCCAAAGAAAGCTCACCTGAGGTGACTCCGTACCTGACTCCTGTGTGTGCTAGCCAGTGTAGGGTCTGACTCAGTCTGTCATCCACATCAACCTACACACACACAATGGTGGTTGCAGTTGCCTGATCAGTTCTGTCCCCAGCCCCATCTCATATGCAAACCAATGGATACTGCAGCCCAGCTCAACCCTGCCACCATATACTCAGTCCTCCTACATAACAGTGGGAACTATAACCTAGTCAGAGCAATCCCGTTACCCCCCTAGGACTGCTCCCAGCCCCAATTTCTGTGCATGCGGGTGTGCAGCAGACTGTTGCAGTCAGTCCTATATCCCACTCAGCTCTCGTACACATCAATGGGTGTTACAGTCTAGCTCAGCCCAACTGATCCCACCATCCAGCCCACACACATGCTGGTAGGTGTTACCACCTGTCTAACCAGGGCTGCCCTCCAGCCGTGGTTCCCAAGCTCAACAGTGGAAGCTGTAGCCCATTAGAGTGCCCATAATTTCCCCACTAGGCCCACTCCCAGCTCCAGATCTTGCACTTATCAGATGATTCTGTGCTTTAGCCTGATAGGACTTGCCCCTGGTCCCAGAACCTGCTAGCTGATGTTATGGCAAAGCCCCACCAGCTTACCAGCTTGCACTTACTCTGGCTCATGCATGCACCAGTGGATGTGGTGATTTAGACTATCCTGGCTCTTCTCCTAACAGCTCCCATGCAAGTCAGTGGGTTTGTAGCCCTTCCTTGCCTGGTCTGCCGCCAGTCCCAGCTCTCATGTTCACTGGTAGGAGCAGTGGCCCAGCAGACAAGTCCTCACAGTCCTCCTACCAGGCTCACCCCCGACCCTCTATTTCTTTTACATGTGATGGTGGAAGCTGCAGTCCAGTCTGGCATGTCTCGCCTCACCCTAGTAAGTGGCTTGACCCAGCCTGCCCCCAGTTCCAGCTCCTGATGATCGGTGCTACAAACCTAGCCCAGCCTGGACTGTCCCCAATCTTGGCCCTAATGTGAACTAGCTGGTGTTGTAGCCTGATCTGGCCTATCTAGCACCTTGTGCTGGTTCTGCCAGTTTGTATTATGAACTGGTCCAACCTGGCTCACCCCCAGACCTGAGCCATGCATATGCCAGTGGGTGCTATAACCTGGCCTGGTTTGTGCTGCTCCCAGCCTTGGTACATGTGCTCAACTACTGGGACTGTGCCCTGATAGAGGAGTTCCCCAAGCTCCTCCATCAGATCACCTCCCAATCACAGATCTCACACACACTGGGTTGTTCTTTGCCTGGCCTGACTTGGCCTACCTCCTGTCCTGGCAGATACAGCAGCCTTGCCTGACAAGACCACACTAATTCCAGCTCTTACTGTTGTATGCTACACCCCAAGACCCAGCTCTCAAGTGGTTCAGTGGGTACCAAAACCTAATCCAGCCTATACCTATCCTGGCTCCTGCGATCACTAGCAGGTGCTGGAGTCTAGCCCAGTCTGGCATAGACTCAGTCCATACCCATGCCAAGGGATACTGTAGCCAGTAGTTTGCTGTGCCCATTCCAGCTCCCATGCTTACTAGTAGAAACTACAGCTTAATTTGGGTGCTCATTGGTTCCCTGACCATGCCTGCTCTCAGTCACAGAGCTTGCACATGGCAGTGCTTGCTCTGAACCATCCTGGGATAACCTAAAATCCGCCTTAGACTTTGCCATTAGATGTTGCAGCCTGGGTTGGCCTTGCCTGGCCTGCCCCCAGTCCCAACTTCCCCTGGCGAATGCTATAACCTAGCTCTGCCTGGCCTCGCCTGCCCCCCATCCCTGGTTTACATACAAACCAGGAGGTGTGATAGTCCAGCCTTGCTCAGCATGATCTGTACTCTGTCCTGGCTGTTGCTCATGTCAATTTCCTCTGGTTTGGCCTTGCTCTGCGCAAAGCCAACCCATACTCCTGTCCAGCAGGTAAAGCAGCCCTCCCTGATCTGATCAACATACAGCTGACTCATGCTCATCAAAAGGAGCTATCGTCTACCATGGAGTTCCCCAGGTTCCCCTAGCAGCCCACTTCCATACCCAGATTTCATGCATGCCAGTTTTTACGTGGCACAGTCTATAACACTTTCCCCCTCAGTTGACCCTTGTGTGTGCTCATGGATGTTGTGTCCTGGGCCACCACACATCCAATTCTTGGGTGCACCTGCAGAAGCTGGAACCTGGGCCTGTCCAGTCTGTTCCTGTTATGGAGTGTAGCCAATGATGGTATAAGTCTCTATGAAGTCTTGCTTTATTGCTCCTTCACCTTGCCTTGAATACTCTTCCCCCCACATCCTAATTTAGCCAGGATATTGCATGCAGATGAGTCCAATTAGTCTAGATGTTTTTAGCTGCAAGCCCAGTTCCTGTTCCTGCCCATCCCAATGAGCACTAACCAACTCCTTAACCCACAACACTTAGGTATTCGCTGCTGCCCACCTGTGACTCACCTCTCAACTCAGAGGAGACGGTATTGCATTGTTGTGTAACCACTCCCCTTACAAGCCCCTTTAAAAGGCCCCTGAAGCAGGGGCTTACTCCCTCTCTTTCTGGTCAGGTGTTTTCGTTACTCTGGCACCTCGACTCTTGGCTGATCCAGGACAGGTAATCCCCCGAGCATGGTCCCTGTATACTGCTTTGATTGGACAAGGGAGATAGTAATGTTATTTCTGGCCTGTGTACTATCTGGAGTTCCAGGAGAGGCGAGGCCTAGCAGTAGCGGAATGTGGGCAGAGAAGCCAGGGAAAGGTGAATGTTTGCAGCTTTGTAAGTGTGTCCAGGTTATTTGTTGTATATCTCTTAGGATAACTTATATTGTTGGGGAAGCTGGTCTTCAGCTTAACGGATGGACTTAAGGGTAATGACCATTTGTTCCCCCTTTGGATTATGTTTGGTTGGATTATGATTGGTTGGATTGCCATATGGACTTGTGATTTGCTGTTTCGAGTATGCTTTATTATCACCAAGTTTGATTAATCAAGACTCCTTAATAAAACTTTAGACATGTCTATGTGATCTCGCTCATACCCTGTAACAGTTCCCAACCCCAGGATCCATGAGTATTGGTGAGTTCCATGGCCATGCCTAGCTTGATCCATCACCACTCCTAGTGCTCAAGTATACCATTTGATATGGGAGTCCCACAAGGGTGAGCCCATATAATCTACTCCCAGACCTAGTTCTCTCACATACTGGTTAGTGTCATGGTCCAGCCTCATATGATCCACCTCTACCCAAATGTCTTTGGTGAGTACTGTGGTTGAGCCTTGCCAGGCAGGCCCCTAGTCATGATTTCTTATGCATCAGTAGATGGTGAATGATACCAACAAGCCCAGTTCAGATCTGCCACATGGGCAGGTGAATTGGTTTGGCCCCAAGAGGTCCTCCAGTTTCCCTCCTCCAAACTAATTTGGTTTTTACCCTCTTATTATCTGAAAGTGCAGTAGCGTGGTTAGTGGAAGTCCCCCAGAAGTTACACACTACCTGTTACATTCTCTCTCAGCAATCCTCCCTCCCACACATCTCTAGATCCCCTTCCCTAAGCAATCCACAGCCCCCTTCCATGCCCACGTGCATGCAGCACCCCCAAGCCCAGGCTTCTGACAGTTTGTCATGCTGCCCTGGGGCCCTGCCCGCCTTCCTGGGGCCCACACAGGATCAGGTATGGATCCCCACACCCTGTCTGTTGATATGCCTCCCCATAAATCTAAAACAACAACAACAACAAAAAGAATAGGCAACTATGCTGACATACTGGCACAGTTAACACAAATTTGGCATTAACCAGGCCTAGAATGCATGCCGGCTATTAGCTGCGGTTCTCCCGGAAGTGTAACACCTGCCTAGGTACAAATAGAGCCTAGGTAGTTGCCTACAGCTGGGGTGGGATAGGGAGTCCCAGTTCCATTTAGTGGGCACTAATGACATAAAGTTTCAGTCTACAAAATCAAGGCTATATCTACAGTGCTTTGGCTCTATCTGTCCATAAATCTGTTTGTGTTTGTGACTACTAAAATGAAAAAACAATGAATCAAATTACCACAATGCTACAAGACTTATTCTAACTTTTGCTCATTTCATAGTTGTATCTTCCTTCTCCACTAGTGAGAAACTTAATTTTAACATCACCAACATATTCATTTAATCCAGGATCGACCATGTGGCACAGCAAGTGAAACTGCCACAAGCATCCCATATGGGCACCTAATGAGCCACAGCTGCTTCAATTGTGATGCAGTTCCCTGACAATGAAATAAAAGCGATGGAAAAACACCTAAGTGTTTGGGTTTCTGACACATGTTGGGGGACTTAAATGAAGCTCCTGACTCCTAGTCTTGGCCTGGCTCAGTCTTCACCATTGTGGTCATCTGGGGAATGAATCGAAAGATCTCTGTCTCTCCTTTTCTATCTGTAACTCAAATGACAAATTTTTATTTACTTCATCCTGCAATACTAAGATAATTGGAAAGTAGAGTTTTCCAGCCAAGTGAAAACTTACTTTCTCTACAGATGAGTAGGGTTGGATAAATGGGTGGAGACAGTTGGGATTTATCTTACATCGCAAATTTTACTGAGAAGTTAGTATAATAATATCCATTACAGTTTGATCATTTTAGAAACTGTAAGTGGAGTTTTTAGGGCTCTGTGTTTATGTTTGTAAATCAGGCTGATCTTGATGTGAACCCCATCCGGTTTGGGCATTTGAATTTATTTCTAAATTATGTTTGGGTTCCTTGCAATCCTCTTGCCCTGGGGAAATCTCTTTCCTTTCTCCAAGTCCATCCCCACCCTGCACCACCACTATGGCTCCCACAACTACTTGTCATCTGTTTACTTTGGGAGGGTTGGGCCTGGGAATGGAAACAGGAAACCGTTTTTCAAAAACACAAACAAGACTGTGGGGTGAAGTGATTTCCCTTTTACACAGCACCTCTGACAGACTACAATCAGTAGACTTACACTTAGACAAAATTCCAGACAGGAATACATCTCAGCCTTCCAATGAGAGAGAATTCAATTAATTCCATCTGGTCCCAAACCCACAGGATAAATGTAGTTGGATAACAACCACTACAGCATGGACTAGAGCAACACTCGCTCTCTCATCCTAACACACTGTGCTTCTTAATGTGTAAGAGATTCATAAGTCCAGGAGAAATCTGAGAGACCAGCTAGTTGGTCTCTGAGGCTCACTTCACTAACCAGTAATGTTCTATTAACATTATTCATATGCCAGTCATACCAGTTTCTAGGGAATAAACAATGATGTTTAATATTTATCAAAATTAAGAACATCTGCTAATGATGATCACAGTGACTGTCTGCCTGATGTGATGCCTGCAGAGTTTGTTTATAGTAACCCCTGAGGAGTCATCTTTTCTCACTTGAGTACTATAAGGCAGCAATATATTGGTGGGAACATGGGTCCTTTCCTCAATTACAGATATCAAACTCTCTACAATGTAATTTTCCCTCTATGAGAGGGAATAATTTAATACCCATCTTGTAGACTGTTGTGGGGATTTGATATTATTAGAGACAGACTGTGCACAATACAGGCTACATCATGGCACTATTAGCCTCTTTTAGTCATATAGAAAATGTTCCTTTTGAATTCACCAGGCAATTGCTTCTGCTCCCCTTAGGTTTGAGCAAAGTGTGAATGTTTCAAATGTGTGGACTGTGTCAAGTTGACCTTTGGTCTGTGATTTGGACGCCTGGTGCCTTTGTTTCCTGCCAGGATGAATTAGTCACATCAGGAACATCTGCCATCATGGTTTGTGGTTACGCAAATCTTTAAAGTGGCCTGTTTCTATTATGATCCCTGTTCATTGGTTAAATCCAAGGATATTTTAATCTTATGGCCACATTAGCAATTTGGAAAGGTGATGGTGGTAGTGGTGAAACCATGGTGTGATGGTGGTGAACCCATGATGTGGTTGACTCTGCTACTCTGAGATTCTGAAGGAAAAACAGCAACAGTTTGAACATGGTAGCTCAGATCAACCAATCATGGCAACAAATTCAGACACATCCTCAAAATCAGAAAATTGACTCATTTTGCAGTGAATTCATTCTCAACTTTGCCTCAGCTTCTAACTTCAGCCTCTTACAGCAAACTTGGAGTTTAATCTTCAACTGATGAGCTTGACGTAAGAGTCTATCAAAAGATGTATCGGCTTCAGCACCTGCTGTCTCTGTATCTGGGACCAAGCATCTTTCCTAGTCTTTCAGCTCCATGTCTTTCTATTCAAATCCTCACTGAATCTATTTATTCAACGAGTGTATACTGAGTTCTTGCTATGTTCCAGTTACTGTTCTTGGGACTGTGGGCAACCAATAAATGAACTGAAAAGGATGTCTCCAGCTTATATTCTAGCAAGGAACACAAAAAAATGAACCATAGATACCAAAAAGAAGTGCCATTTGTTGGGGATTTGGGTGGGGGGGAGGAAAAATTAAAGGAAAAGGATGGGGAAACTGAGGTGCATGGGTATGGGTGCAGATTGCAAAAAAAAAAAATAAAAAATAAAAAAAATAAGAAAAAGAAAGAAAATGCTAAATAAGGCATTAAGGACAAGCCTCCTGGGCAAGTGAACTCCTGAAAAAAGACTTGCAGCATGGAGTCTCAGCTGGTGTTTTTTGTTCTCTTTTTATCATTTTAATTAAAATAACAGGGAAGAGTTTCTTTTCAGAAAAAAATTACTGCATCAGACACTTTGTGGTAGCTGCAATAGTCTGCAGATGCTGGCTATTGGTTCATTTGGCAGCAGTGATCATATTGTGAGCCAGGAATGGGAGAGGGAACCTAGGCCAACCTTGAGCTGAATTACTCAGATCTCTAAAGAGAACTACTCCCCAACAGTATACTGGCAATGACCCTCTTACCAGTCCCAGCTCTCAGATGCCATAATTAGATCAAGTCTCTAATTCAATCAGCTTTTAACGTGAGTCCAAGAGAGCTGAGTGGCTGCGTGAGTTTTTGGGGAGATAAATCCTGCTCAACTCGTAACAGCTGTACAGATAACAAGGAAGGCTCACAACACAGTGACATGAGCCTGGTATGTCTAGAATGAAGCTGGCCCCCAGTTGTTAGGAAGTTCTTTTTCTCTGAGACCCCTCAGCATCATTTCTTTGAGATCCACCTCCAGAATAACAGATTAGGAATACTGATTGTTTAAAATTACAATCAACTCAGAAAAGTCCTCAAATGTGTTGACAATGACGAGGATCTGTCAAGTGCCAGTTATAGGAGCTCTGCTGTTGGTTGAGTGTTTGCCAGTTCTAAAGCTCATATTGGAATTTATTTGCTATTACAACTGTATTCAGAGCAGGGGTCAATCTTTGAGAGGTAATTAGACCACCAAAGCTCTGCTCTGGTAGACAGAACTGGACTCATAAAAAGATGCATTTCATGACAGGCGTTGTGAAGGAGTGAATTCAGGTACTACTTGGAATGCCCACATCTAGCATTGGAGTGCCTGGTTCGGGTCCTCACTATTCTGCTTTTGATTCGGTTATTATTTAGATAATGTACCTGGGAGGCAATGATTGATGAGTTAAATATTGCAGTTGATAATGCAAGCATGAAATACCTGATTGTAGTTCCTAGCTTTTTACTTCAACCTGGTCCAGTCCTCTAGCACCTCTATCTATCTCTGTCTCTTTGCATTTTAAATAAATAAGTAGGCATTGAAAAAACAAAAGGTTGAGTTTGATCCCCCTCCCAACTGCCCTTCCCAATGTGGGTGGGCCTTGTGCAATAAATTGATGGAATGAATTGAACCTGGGCAGGCTGATCCGCCTGGGCAAGAGGGAATTATCCACCAGACTGTCTTTAAACTTCATCCATCACATAATTTCATCAGTCTGGAGCTTCTCTTTGGGTCTCCAGCTTGCTGGCCCACCTTGCAGATGTTGCACTTGGCAGACCCCATACATTAGACAACTTCTTTAAATAAAGGTACTTGAAAAAGGTTGTAGAATTAAAAGATAATTTGTTGGGGTGAAAAAGATTCACATCTTTATGTAATTTTTCCTGATGTACAGCTTCTGTGAGCTTTGTGAACACCCCTCATCTATTCACATTATGTTATTTTCATATCTCTCCAGAGCGCTGATCATATACCTGCATGATCCAGGCGAAAGAATCTGTGTGTTTGAGGAACAGTAGGTACTAAAACATCCTTTGCAAGTATTTCCAGTACACATTAGTATGTCACAGGATCCAACCTGTGTATATAGTTCTAGTGTTAGAACAAATACCCTTTTGTAAATGTGCAGTCAGGAGTTGATTTTGTGTAAATAATAGTGCATTGAAAGGGAAAGTGCCAAGAACTTTAGGGAAGACGTGTGGAAGAGGAAGTGCAGCACAGTGAGCAGACACTGTGCTCTTGTATCAACTGTGTGGCTCTGTCGGCTTGCTTTTCATCATCAATTAAAGAGGCAAATGTGAGTACCTGTTACATGAGATAATGCATGACATCTGCTTAGAAAAGTGAACAGCTACTTCTGTAAGTTCTGACTTGTTTTGGAAATTACTGGGGATTACAATTTCAAATGTGAAAGAACATGGAGTATAGGAACATTTTTAATGGGACTGAGGAGAAAATATATGTTATTGAAAATGTAGGGGGAAGACATTTGGACACAGTTTAGGTACTCTGATCTCATATCAAAGTGCTTGGGTGTGATGCCTAGCTCCACTCCTGACTCCAGCTTCCTGATAGTATAGAAGCTCAAGTTGTAGGATTCCTCCAGTCTATGGCAAAGACCTGGAATGAGTTCCAGGCCCCCAGCTTTAACCCCAGCCAGGGGCCATTGCAGTTGATTTGGGGAAGGAACCAGAGGATGAGAACTCATTCCCTCTCTGTCACATTGAACCAGCTGTCCCACTTCCAGGAATATATCAAAAGGCAGTTGGATCATCCCACATTTATAACAGCCCAATTCATAATAGTGACAAAATGGAATTCACCTAAGTGTCCACCAACTGATTACTAAAGAAAATTCAAACATTATTCAACCATAAAAATAATGAAATTCTGATATGTTGCAACAAAATCTATGGAATTAGGAATCACCAAGCTAAATGAAGTAATTCAGATACATAAGGGTTAATATATTTTTTTGCTTAAGGGTAGAAGCTAGTATAGGGAGTATAAAAACATTGTGCTGATGATTTAATATTTGATATATAAATATGAACATTGCCTTCAATGAATTATATCATGAGCATGATAATGTACTCTTTTGCCTCATTCTATGTTGTAATAAATCCCACATTTTGTGACATTAATATCTCTGATTTCAAGAAAAAAAATAGCATACATGTGCCTGTATATTTTACTTGTGT
This sequence comes from Ochotona princeps, assembly GCF_030435755.1. NCBI lineage: Eukaryota > Metazoa > Chordata > Mammalia > Lagomorpha > Ochotonidae > Ochotona > Ochotona princeps. The sequence goes on along the minus strand of NC_080832.1, from coordinate 31,715,636 downwards.
AGGAAATGAATATGGCAAAATGTTGAAAATTATTTAACCTTAATATTAGGAAAAAAAAAAGAAAGAAAAGTATTTGAAACTCCTGAACAGCAAAGATGAAAATGAAAGAATAAAACTACCTTTGCTTCAACAAACAATTAAGCACCAACTCACACACCACTTCAGCCCTGGAAATATGTTGTCTGAGGTTTCAGCAGTGCCAATGTGTAGAGAAAAGTTTCCATACAATTTCAATAACCAAGTAGAGTCAGAGTGACTCAAGACCCGTCTGGAGTTTAGACTTATTTGATGGAAACTTTGTAGGCTGGGTTTTCCTCTATTCCTACTCCGACTTTACAAGCTAGGGCCCACATACTTGGAAACAGTAACTGGGCAATTACTAAATGGTTGCTGAGTGATGGTGTAAATAGCTGGAAAAAAGTTTGAGTTCGGATTCATGACCTTAGTCAGGTAAGTCTTCATACTCTCAAGCTCTAGTTTTATACGCTACTAGGGTGGACATACGACCATTGAAGGAAAGTGGGCATTGTTCTCATATTTCTGATTAAAACATCCTTCTTGGTGAACATATTCTACAGAAAAAAACTTTTTAGATTTTTAAATAAATTTTTTAATGATGTTTGGGAAGGTTTTATGTGCTCACAGAACCTACCGGAAGGTGCTTTTAGAGCATTTTTGTTGTAGGAGAGTGGTTACTCTAGTGAAACAAATGAACATTTACATCCTCTCGCATTGTTACCCCTTTTTTTGTGATGAGACATCACAAGTTTTCTCTTTCAACAAAAATCCTGACTTGTGAGAGGTAATACATGAGAAAGTTCCCACACACAGGAAGTTTAACGCAGAACATTCCTAGTCTCTTTGCTTGGTGCTCAATGGCTCATTTGGTCATCGGAAACCAAAACTCGTAGAATATGCTGGTAGCAGAGTTGAACAAGTCATTGCCACTTTTGTATTTTTTCATATTAATCACTTGCCCATCTGTTGAAAATAATATTCTCTTAACAGCAGAATTACTTTGTCAACGTCTCCCTTCCCACTCTCTGTCTCCACACCCATCATCCACACTGGTTTTGTAGGTGAATGTTTTAATAAACTGCTAGGGATGGAAGGTAAGACAGAAAAGACAGATTTGACTAACACTATTTTTATTTTTTTTTAAAGATTTATTTATTTTATTACAGTCAGATATACAGAGAGGAGGAGAGACAGAGAGGAAGATCTTCCATCCGCTGATTCACTCCCCAAGTGAGCCGCAACGGGTCAGTGCGCGCCAATCCAAAGCCGGGAACCTGGAACCTCTTCTGGGTCTCCCACGCGGGTGCAGGGTCCCAAAGCTTTGGGCCGTCCTCAACTGCCTTCCCAGGCCACAGGCAGGAAGCTGGATGGGAAGTGGAGCTGCCGGGATTAGAACCGGCGTCCATATGGGATCCCGGGGCATTCAAGGAGAGGACTTTAGCCGCTAGGCCACGCCACCGGGCCCATAACACTATTTTTAAATTTCATCTTTGTTTTTATGTTTGAATGCTTTTTGGTGGTGATGATAGTGTTCATTGTTGAAGCTATTGTTGACTGCATTCCTGGGTCTCCTTCTGGTGACAGAAATTCAAGTCAAGGACTGCCTTTGAAGCTGAGAATAACAGAAAGGGGATTCCAAGTACATATGGATTATATTCTCTTAATAATCCATTTTTTCTTAATTAAAAATGTTGTTGTGGCTATTAGATTATTTTTTATTGTCCCTTTAAATTTAGAATATTGTAAAAATGACAAATTTCCTAGCTAAAAGTATTTGCTTTCATGCTTTATCTCTTTATGCTCATCTCCTAACAAAAATAGGATATTTTAAAGATTCTTCCCATTTCACAAATGAGTACTTTCCATTTATACAGTTAACAGGGAAATTTCAGGCTAATGAGCAGTTCATCCATACTGAATTTAAAATGTTACCTGATTAGTGATAAGTGCCGTATTGATTTTGCTTTCTTTAAAATCACATGTGTTTACTATAAAAAGAGAAATACTGGTGAACAAAATAAATAAATAGAATATCACCCAGCATACCCAATTGTTATTGCTCTCTGGTGGTTTATATCATTTAGTACTGTTGGTTAGGGCAGTTATAGTCTGTGTGTTACTTCTTGTCTGTCCTTATATCTAATCAATTAGCCCCTCTGCTGAGTTCTCTAAATATATTGTTTTACTTCATCCACTTTTTACACTAATAGATAAATGGTATTTTTACAGACAAAGAAACATTTGTCTCTTCAAACAGAATATAGAGGTACTCTTTTCTGAGACTGCAAAGACAGAGCTTATCTACTTAATGTCCCTGGGACCTTAGATAGAACAGCTCCATGGCCAGTCATGGTGAAACATCCACCATAATTCTAGCGATCTTGATGCTGGCTTACATTGAATAATTCAACTTAGAATTTTCAGGAAGATAAAAAAATATGGATCTAAACCAAGTCTCCTTGTGTACTGAAGGAAATATTTCAGAGACATCCACTATCCAAAGAAGTCCCTGAATACAGGATAGGATGTATTCTTCCAGTGGGTCTGTTTTCTACTGTGGAAATATTAGGCTTGTCAAGAGAAAAGCAGAAGGGTTCTAAGCAGAATAATCAAAGCCATTGTGTTATTATTTATTTATTTATTAATATTTTAACATTTTTATTAGAAAGGCAGAGCTGTAGAGAAAAGGAGAAAGAGGTCTTCCATCCACTGGTTCACTCTGCAAATGGCCCCAAAGGCCAGAGCTGAGCCTCTTCAAAGCCAGGGGCCAGAAATCTCTTCCTGAATCTTTCACATTGGTACAGGAATCCAAGGACTTGAAGCATTCTCCTCTGCTTTCCCAAGTCATAACCAGAAAGCTAGATCAGAAGTGGAGCAGCCAAGACACAAATAAATGGCCAAATGTGATACTGGCACCACAGATGGAAGATTAGTGTGATGTATCACCATGCTGGCTCCAAGGCCATTTTTGTTAAAAGTTACATGTTTTTCATAAATTTTAAAAGCAATTAGTGTTACAATTATTGACAATGATTGTGGTTGACAAAGTAAAATCATCTTTTGCTTTAACGAAGACACTATGTTACACTTTCTCTTTTTAACAAACTACATACAATTTCCACCCAGGCGAGTGAAATAATTGTTGGGGAGAGTGGAGTAGAAGTGGGGAGGGAGAAAGGTCAGCTAATGGGAACTAAGTTACAGTTCTTTAGGAGACAGAAGTTCTGATGTCCAGCTACACAGCAGGGTGACTTTAGACAACAATAACATGAATGTACTTGTATGAAAACACTATAATTATGTACAATTTCATATATGAGGTTTTTTTTTTAAATTTCAAAGCTTGAAAATTATTGGTTTAATTGAAGTTTTTTTTAACAAATACAGTGTAAATTTGGGAAATATGAGGACTTCTTTCCAATAAATCTCTAAAAGCAAAAAACTATGAACCATGAGTCACCAGTGAGACTTCCAAGAATTAGAGCTGCTGAGTGTTGTTTCCCAGGATGATTCATTTTTCCAGGATGTTTAAGCATATGTCTTACAAGGCAGGTGGCAAAGAAAGAAACTAAGAGAGGCAATAAAACTTAAAGAAAAAATTGTCTTATTTTTGCATGAAGCTGTTTCTCATCCAAATGCATATTTCTGTTACTCTCACCTATTTTTTAAACTATCTGCTATTGGCTGTTTTGCTTTTTTTTCATTGTGGCAGTTGTGATGACATGTAAGTTATCCTCTCATCACAACCTGTTTCTTCAGTCTCCACTATTGTCTGGCTTCTTATCTGGTCCTACCTATACTTTTCTCGATAACGTAACAAAGATCATATTATATTCTACATTCTTTCCCTCTTTCAGTTTGTATGTTGAAATCCTAATCCACAGTATCTCAGAGCACGATTGGATTTAAAGACTGAGCCTTTATAGATGTAATTAGGTTAGCTTGAAGTCTACGGGGTGGGCTTTAATGCAGTGTGACTGGTGTCTAGATAACAAGAAATGTGAATGAAGACAGTTACAGAAGGAGAGGGCACAAAGACACAGCAAAGACCACTATCTGAAGACCAAGGTGGGAGGCCTGGAATGCAACCTTCCCTCACAGCACCTTAGATGTTGGTATTTATTCATTCAGCTGTTAATTTAATCAATCATCATTGAATAGTTTTTAAAAAAGATTTAGCTTTTTTTTTTTTTTTTTTTTTTTTTGACCAGTGGATTTAACAGAGAGAGCAAGAGTCAGAGAGATCTTTCATTCACTGGTTAACTTCCCAAATGGCCACAGTGGCCACAATTGAGCCAATATGAAGCCAGGAGCCAGGAGCTTCTTCTGGGTCTCACACATGTATATAAGGTCCCACGTACCTGGGTCATCCTCCACTGCTCTTGCAGGCCATTAGCAAAGAGATGGATTGAAAGTGGAGCAACAAGACATGAACTGGCACCTATAAGGGATGCAGACTCCACAAGTGAAGTATTAGCATGCTACCCCACTATGCTGGCCTTATAAACATAATTTCTATAACAATTTATTCTGAAAAGCTTCCTCACTTATGCATTTGTCTAAGAACATAGGAGATGAATTTTCATAAAACTTTCAAGCTGTATCTTTGAGCAGTTGTAAGCACTCTATGAAAATTTATTAGATCCTTTCGGCAAAATGGTGTTTCAGATGTGACACATAAAAAGTCGGTGTAGCCTGCAAAGAGCTTAGAGGTTCAGAGCAGACAGTCATTGGGGAAGCTAGCTGCCCCTGCATGCTATGGATTCATTAGACATAGCCAGGTTTAAAGGAGGACATGATTTACTTCACCGGCAGGTCTTTAGAGAGATGATGATTCTTGAGCACACCTGTGGAAAGAGGAGGAGCCATATTTGATGGATGCTATGAATTGAAGTTTGTCCTTCCAAAATGCAAATGTTGAAATCGAACCTTTACATGATGGTATTCAGAGAGGAGGCCTTTGGGAGATCATCAGGCTTAGATAAAGTCGTGACAATGCCCCCCCTGTGATGGAATGATTGGTCCTACAACTAAAGGAAGAACGCAGAGGTTTCTCTATGAAAAATGCTGTGATACCATGACCCGGCAGCAGTCTGGAACACAGGAAGGGAACTATGTCCTCGACACCTTGACACTGGACTCCCAGCCTTCAGGACTATGAGGCAGTAAATTTCTATAGTTTAAACCACCAGGATTACATTATTTTGTTATGGAAGCTCAAGCTCACTAGAACAAGGCAGTAGTATAGTGTGAGTGCAAAGGCTCAAGAGGAAATCATGAACAGAGGGTTTAACTAATTAACCATTTAGTTGTTCATCTGTTTAGTTATTCATTCATTCTCCTATCTTATTTTCAAAGTTTTCTTTATTTTTATTGGAAAGGTAGATCAGATTTATGGAGAAAAGGAAAGACAGAAAATTTTCCCATTTGCTGGGCCACTCCCCAAATGGCCACAACTAGAAATGAGCCAAAAGGAAACCAGGAGCCAGGATTCTCTCCCAGGATTCACATGCATATACAGGGTCCCAAAGATTTGGCCCATTCTCTATTGCTTTCCCAGGCCACAAGCAGGGAGCTGGATAGGAAGTGGAGCAGCTCAGACATGAACCGGCACCTCTATGGGATCCTGGTGCATGTAAAGTGAGGATTTAGTACCAGGTCTTCACTTATTTCTTTATTCATTGTTCCATGAATACTTACTCAACACCAATCAGACAGTAAGAATTCTTTTAAACATCTGAAGTACAGTGGTGGAAAACAAAGATCTTGCTCACACATGTTACATGGTAGTGAAAAGATTAACTAGCCATCAACAAACAAGCTACTTGCAAATTATGAATGTGCCAGACAAGGAAGACAAAAGAATGACAAGAAAAAAGCAGGAGCTACTACATATGGTGTGCCAAAGCAGGTGTCTCTGAGCAAGTGGCATTTGGATAAGTCCTGGATAATGAGAGTCAGGAAGCTGGAGAGTGACCCAGGTAGAGAGATTTGAAATTCTGCCTTCAATCAGCCCTTTTTGTAACAAACTTGTGGAGGGAACCAGTGAATGAAAGCTCTCTCTCGCTCGCTTTCTCTCTCTCTCGCTCGCTTTCTCTCTCTCTCTCTCTCTCTCTCTCTCTCAATTTCTCACTCAGTTTTTGAATAACAAATATATTTCAAAAATGTTGGATTTAATGTGCCTGTTGCCCAAGCAAATGAAATGATACAAGAGACAGTTGGATGTGCAAACTTGGAGATCAAGAGAATTCTGGCTCAAGAACCCTGGGGTCCTGATTTGTGTGTCATCGGCATTTCTGTGCCAGTTTTATCGACTGAAGTGAGCACACAGCAGGTGAATGCAGTGGAGTGACAAGGAACCCAGGCAGACTGCATGGTAATTCTGATGCTTAAAGAGGAAGAAAACAGAAGCGGAACCGATTCTATAAAATGTGGTGACACTGAAGCAAAAGAGTGAAAGTTTAAAGAAGTAGCCAGTGACTTCTCATTTCAGTAATAAAGCAGAAACCATTACTGTTGGGTAACTTCTAGATAAAAGGAGTGAAATGTGACAAACAGATACGCTGTATCTGTGAAGTTATACTGGCATAATAAGGGCTATTCCCTGGTTCTGCCAGAAGAGAGAGCGCAGTACTTGAATGAGAAGTATGTAAGCTGATGCTATAGTTGTCTTTTGGTAAGAAGCTTGGCGTCCATGAAAGAGCAGAAAATGATGTATTATAATTCTTAAGAATTAGAAATAATCTACAAATCTATACTAAGGCAATTGTGTGAACAAATTGAACCATGTACATACAATGATGTAATACTGTAGCTCACAGTGAGCTACAGTCATGAGTATTATCATAGATAAATTTCAAAAACATCATTGAAAGAACCAAAGAACTTTCAAAATGATCATATAGTACTCCAATTAAATGGAGTTTTAAGAGTGCTAACTAATTAGTATTAGTCAATAAAGTGCAAAAGTAATGAAATTACATTCATGCTAGTCGTTACTTACAATGAGAGAAAAGGGGAAGGACCAGAGGAGAGTAATATAAAATATTAAGATTTGTGGTAACTCAGTGTTCAGTGTGTTGGTCTGTGGAGTATGCATAAACATTTGTCTCAGCATGCTTGGGCTGCTATGTCTTAAAAACAGAACAAACAAAAGCAAACCACCATGGGGTGGGCAGCTTAGGAAAAACAGAAATTTACTCCTCTGGGTCTGTGGGCTGAGAAGTCTGGAACAAACACGCTGACATTTTTGTCTATAAAGACCGATTTTTTTTTTGAAAGGTGGGTTTTGGTATAGAGGCACTAGTTTCATTTGTGAGGTCATAGACTCATGACCTAATTACCTCCCAAAGGGTCCATATCCTAATACCATCACTTCAGTGGCTAGCTTTTTAACATGAAGTTGATGGAGGTATAGCATTCAGAACATGTTAATGTATCCATAATATTTTTAATAACAGAAGTAGTAGAGATGTCAAAAAGTCAACTATCAAAGCCAGAGGGATACAAGAGTGCTGATATGAGTGTGTGCGTGTGTGTGTGTGTGTGTGTGTGTGTGTGTTTGTGATGAGCGACTTGGAGTGTTTTGATAAATTACGTGGAAGGAACCAGTACAGATTCTTTCATATGAGTGAACTTAAAAATACATACATGAAAGACAGCCTCAATTTTGTCTCTCATTTGCAGAGAGAAGAGAAGCCATGTGTTTGAAATGTGATGAAATTAAACAGTTTTGTGAGACTAGAAAGAGGAAGCTGACCTCAAGGTTGTCTGCTGAATGTTTATGAAAACATATTACGGGACAAAACTGTGAGTGGATGACAGAATCTCTATGCACTAAAATAAATGGATCATTTCATTAGATTTTTAAAATATTTTTTTGAAGTGTTTTCATAAAACTAAGGGTAAGTAAGACCAAATAAACAAAAGGTCGTTTGAGTTCTGGAAGGCAAATGTACCAGATGGTTGAATTTAAAATACACATGATATTATAATGTATGTGGCTATATATATGTGCATGTTGCATACCTTCCTCCATAGGCCTTTTAACCCATAAGAACACTCAATCATGTTTCTGCTTGGTTTCAGTGTCTATTGTATGCTTATAGATGCAAATAGATATAATGGATTGGGAAGCAATTAGAAGACATATTCACATCCTGATTCTGTGAATTATCTAGGTGAGTGACTACAAAAAACTTCTATAGCTGTTTGAAATCTCAAAAAATAATAAACAGGCAGGTAGCAAGCTTAGACTAATGAACTGGCAGCCATACCTCCCCTTATGTAATACAGTCTGCCTATTTGCCAATCAAATGACCCCTTCTCCAGGTTGTACTTCCCCTCACCTGGGACTAGAGAATAGTATCTTGTAGCCATTACCCTTCCCAGGCTCATGAGAAGTCAGGCAATCAGCAAGGGTGCCCTTTCTTGCCCCATGGACTCAAGGTAGAAGTAGAACCATCTCTCTCCCACTTCCCCTCCTCTCTTTCCATTGTATCCCTGAATGTGTTCCTGTGATTTCCTCAACTTTTAAATAAACTTTAGATAGATAAATAGACAGATAGATAGACAGACAGATAGATACATAGCAAATTAAACCAGGAAAAAATCAGGTACAAGAACATAACAGAATTTTAGTTATTAAGTAACTTCTGGTGGACAGGGCTAGAGGTTTATTGATTAATGAGGCAATATCAGCCAGATGATGCTTTCTGCTTGATTAGTTATCCCATTCAAGGAGAGCTCCTAAAGCTCATGGTAAAATGAAATTTAATAATATAAATTAAGAATATAAGCTTTATTTCTACGTGTGAATTTTATCAAATTCAAAACAACTTTTATAAACTTTTATAAATACCAACCATTTACTCCATTCCTGAAGAACTAGGTGTCTTGGGAATTCAACTATGTCGGCAATCTTTTTCATGTTACTTTTTTATAATTATTTTTATTTTTGATTATTTTACATAGTTGATTAGGGTGATAAGGGTCAAGGGAAGGTGGGTGAGATCACCATTTCCACATTCTCTTTTTTTTCCCTTCCTATCTGGGGGAAGTAGAGAGATAAAGGGGAGAAGCCACATTTAGCCACCCAACCATCTCAGGGTTCCTGATGTGGGCCATGTTCTGAGGGTACTGCTCAAGAGGTTTTGCTAGTTCAACAGTTCTGAATTACTGCTGTTCTCACCAGTCCAAGCATGATGAAATCTCTCCAGAATCTGCTGGTTGACATAGTCCACCTTAGAGTCTTCATTTGCCCAGATACTCACTGCCAACTCTTGGCTGAGGTAGTTAATAAATTTATTCTGCCTTCTGGCCTCTGTTGTGTTACCACGTGTCCTCTGCAGACTCCTTTGTACTGCCATATCCTGCATGTGTACCCAGACTTGGCCATCACCATTCCATCTAAGCCACTGAGAAGGCTCACCTCTGACACATGTACTCCACACTCACACCATAGAACCTGCAGTTCTCTCCATGGTTAGGTTCTGAGTCCAGCAATTCAGCTGGGGGGATCCCCAAAGAAACTTCACATGAGGTTATCCCAGACCTGATTCTTGTGTGTGCATGCCAATACAGGGCCTGGCACAGTGTGTCACCCCAAATTGGCCTACATACACACTGTTAGTTGCAATTGCTGGGTCAATTCAGCCTCCAGTTCTGTCTTCTAAGCAAACCAATGGGTGTTGCAATCCAGTCCGATCCTGCCCACAGCACACTAGGCCTTCACGAATAACAGGTCCCTGTTTCCATGAGTGATTGTAGGTTCCATGGTCACAACTAGCTCAGCCCATCACCACCCCAACTCTTGAGCTAACCAGTGGGACTTGTAGTTCCATAAGATTGGGTCCACATATCCCCCACAGACTCCAATCCCGGACCTGGTTCTCTCATGTGCTGATTAGTGCCATGCCATGTCTAATGTGACCCATCCCCTGTACCGACATTCACTCAGATACTGGAATCTAACCCTGCTAGACAGGTTCCCAACCCTAGCTTTTATGTGGACTGACCTGTGGTGGTCAGAAATGTCCATGCTAACAAGTCCTACTCAGGACTTCCATGTGGGCTGGTGTATCAGTCTGACTCATACAGATCTTCTGATCTCTCCCCTCCAAATCACCAGGTCTCAGTCCCCAGGCTTACCTGCAAGTACAGTGGCCCTGCTGTTGGCAGTCCCTCAGGATTCATTCCTCACCTATATGTACAGTGACCTTATTCATGAATGTCCCTGGGCAATGATTCCATACACCCAAGACCCCAGAGTTGCTGCTTGGCAGCCAGTGGCCTAAGCCCAGCGCTGATTGGTGTTCTGGCTGCCCACAAACCCCAAATTCGCTCACCACTTAGCAGTAGTGACTGAGGATAAGGCCCCAAGCATGGAGTTGATCTGACTCAGGTACCCCCAGAGGTAGCATGCTGCTGGGAGTTCCATCCACCCAAGCCCTGAGATCTAACTCACCTTGGCCCCTTCCTCATGTTATTTTTTATAAAGTCTGTTCATTTTTTTATTTGAAAGCAGAGAGAATAAGAGAGAGATAAAAAAATAGAGAGAAAGAAAAAGGGAGAGAGAAAGGAAAACTGATGAGAAAGAAACAGAGTTCTTCTTTTACTTCATTACCCAAATGCTTTCAGCATTTGAGACAGGGACAGGCCAAAGCCAAAAGCCTGGATTTCCACTCAAGGCCCCCTCATGAAATAGGCAGATATCCATTCATGTGAGCCATGACCTGCTGGATCTAAAAGTATGAATTAACAAGAAACTGAATCAGAAATGGAAGTTGGACTTGAAACCCAGGCATTCTAATATGGGATGTGGGTATACCAAGCAGCAGCTCTACCCACTTTACCACAATGCTTGCTTTAAAAAAAATTTTTTTACATATTAATGTAGAAAAATGGATGCCTTTTAAATATTGTTTTAGATACTTTCTAAAATGATTTTTTTAAATCACTTAGAAGACAGAGTCACAGAATCAGAAGGAGGGCTCCTATCTGCTTGTTTTCTCCCCAGGTGGTCATGGAAGGAAACAAAAACACAAGTTTGGGCCCTATGCCCTTGAAATAGCAAAAAGAGTATCTCCCAACAGGTTCTCTGCTACAGCACATTTCAAAACACCAATCAAACCTGCTACCATCCCAGTCTGGGCATTTCTTCACCCTCAGGGAGCAAGATATACCAAGATTGAAAAGCTGTTTCAGTCCCCACCCCTGAGATCCCAAACTATAAAAAAGCCAGCCTGCTGGAGGACTGAACGTCTGCCACATGTTCAATTCTATCCACATGGGCAGTCAGCTACCCTCTGGATTTATTTTCCTTTTTTTTTTTAATTATTTATTATTTAACTTCATTAATTACATTGTATTATGTGACATAGTTACATAGATACTTGGGTTCTCCCACCCCTCCCCAAACCCTCCCACCATGGTGGATTCCTCCACCTTGTTGCATAACCACAGCTCAAGTTCAGTTGAGATTCCCCCATTGCAAGCGTATACCAAACATAGAGTCCAGCATCTTATTGTCCAGTCAAGTTCAACGGCTTCTTAGGTATACCCTCTCTGGTCTGAAGACAGAGCCAGCAGAGTATCATCCCAGTCAATTGAAAGCTCCAACATTTTTTTTGATAATAAGTTCAAATTGGTGAGGTGAACTCCTACCTTGTTCCTAATAGCCACAATAACTGCAGCTGTGGCGGGCTGAACTCCTTTGAGGACTCCAACATGGGTTGTAGGGCTTCAGACACTTGGTTCATACTCTGCTGACTTCTTAAACTCATCGGCAGGGATTGAGATAGAAAGCAGAGACCAGTATGTAAATCAGCACTCCAATATGAGATGCTGGTTTTAAAAAGTGATGTTTAACTCACTGTGGCACATTGCCAGTCCCAAATATTTTTCCAAAGATTAGGAAAAAAGAGAAGTCAGAAAGAGCTAAGTTAAGACTATTAGGTGGATGTCTAAGGTTTCTCATCAAAAGTCTTGTAAAATCACCACTGTTTGATGATAGGAATGAACCAGAGTTTTCCAGGGCATTTTTTTTTCTCTTACAGCTTTGGCTAACTTTATTAAAACAGCCTACTAAAAAGCAGATATTATTGGTCTTTAGCCCTCCAAAATCTTTACAAGCAGAGTACCTTGAGCATCTAAAAACCTGTTGCCATGACCTTTGTTCTTGACTGATCTCTGTTGGATTGTGTCACCTCTTGGTAGCCATTGCTTTGATTGTGATCTGTATTCAGGATTGTACTGCTAAAGCCATATTTATCTCTTCCTACAATTTTACAAAAAGCTACTTAAAGCTATAGGTTCCATTTGTTTAAAATTTCCAAGTCAATTTCTGCTTTTTTTTTGCATCTGATCTGAATACAATTTTGACACTCATGGAATAGAAAGCTTGCTCTACTTTAATTCTTCATCCAAAGTGTGTAAGTTCAGCCAATTGAAATGTCTCTCATGTTGGCTATTGATTCTCTTAATTTTCAATCCTTTCCAACTAGGGTCCAGAGAGGCCTAATTTTTTTTCTCTCCTGTTAATGTGGATGCCCTGACGCCTTGGACGTAATTCTCAGCATCATCTCATCTCTTCTTGAAACACGTTTTCCATTTATAAACGACTGATATGGACCCTCATGGTGGGGGCGGGGGAGGAGCATATTTTTGTTATAAATCTTTTATAAAGCACCAATGATTTCAACATTTTTCTACCCAAGTTAATCAAAGAGTTGTTTATTCTTGCTTAAATTTTAATAGAACTCATGTTGCTCCAGTAGAAGTTCTTTTGAAATGTATGACTTATCCTTCATAGTGCCATGAACTGCACTGTATTCCGGTATGTTAGAATAGGTTACAGTTTGTTTACTTTGATTAAAAACTGATGAAGTTTCTGCACATTTTTTCATAGTATTCACTTTTATAAATTTTCTGAAGAACCCTCACACATGTACACAGAGTTGAATATGTACTTAGCTGCATCAAAGACATTAGCTGCTGGGTAGTATTGCTTGGTAGTTTGATACGTAAACTCTAGAACTGCCTCTTACAAGTACTTCTCCTTGTGAAAATTAGGATTAAAAATGGCATGTGCGTTACTATAGAGCTGATACGAGAATTAAACATTTTTAGACTTAAAAAGCAGGTAGTATTAGGAAAGAGATGCAGAAATGGGCCACCAAATGTTGGAAAGAGGTGCAGAACAGAGAAAATGGGGAGTGAATTCACAGTCAAATTGAATTTATTAGAGATGAATAAATTGAGAGGGTGGCCAGCTGCTGATGTGTAAACAGAAGCACAAGGCAGAGACTGTGATTAGCGTAAGCTACACGCAGAAGGATGACCATGTGGAAGGGGCCCAGCTTCCAACAGGTTGGGCCTTATATAGTTTGAGGGTCTTGGGGTGCTTGGAGGTGTCGGCGCGTTTGGAGAAGTGAGAAGGTGAACGGAGACTGGGGTAGCTTTTGAGGGCATTTCAACTTCTGTAGGTCTTGCTTCCTGGGTGGTTGGGAGGAAATGCAGGTGGTGAATATGAAACAAAAGTGTAGGCTACTCTCTTAAAACCCAGTGAGTGTGCAATAAAACATTTGTTAATAGGTTACAAAGGCACAGAGACAAGTAATACTTTGTAGTTTTTCATGTATGTATATAAATGCATAAGAGGGGCCCGGCGTCGTGGCCTAGCGCCTGGGGTCCTCGCCTTGAACGCACCGGGATCCCATATGGGCGCTGGTTCTAATCCCGGCAGTTCCACTTCCCATCCAGCTCCCTGCTTGTGGCCTGGGAAGGCAGTCGAGAACGGCCCAATGCATTGCGACCCTGCACCCACGTGGGAGACCCGGAAGAGGTTCCAGGTTCCCGGCTTTGGATCGGCGCACACCGGCCCGCTGCGGCTCACTTGGGGAGTAAAACATCGGATGGAAGATCTTCCTCTCTGTCTCTCCTCCTCTCTGTATATCTGACTTTGTAATAAACTGAATAAATCTTTAAAAAAAATAAATGCATAAGAGACATTCTGGACAGTTGTAAAATTAAAATTGGACTTTTTTCAACTAAAAAAAAAAAAAAAAAAAAACAGTGAGTGCAAAAATCACTAAAGGGTCTGGCTATGTTTATTCTTTGGGAGTTCTAATGGCCCCCTAAACGAGAATGGCAGAAATTCAATCATTGCCCCATCAGATAGAAGAATGTCTGGCATCAATAATTGTTTGATAAGCATTAGATTAATATGTTCTCTGTTACCAAACATCAGCTTTAACTAATTATTGCAGATCAGTTTTTCCACTGAATGTCTTTTTCTCTGCTTTCTTCACAAAGCTTACATGTGATGTAGAAATGCTTACATGATGCAGAAATGTCTTCTTTCTTATGAGAGTTTCACTGTTGTGCCATAATTAACTCTGCTACTATCTCCTTTTACAACTTGGGGGCTGGGGTGACAGAGTAACAGTGGTTTACGTCTTCTTACATGAGGAAGAATCCCAGTGCTGGCAGCTTCATGCTGAAACAGTCAACCAGCAGCTTCCTGTTCCTAGGATTACTTTGGGGCTCAGTGGTTTCCTTCTTTCTTTTAGAGGGGCTTGATGGCATTTTTAACACTGCTAGTGAAAATGTTCTAGTCAGCAGCCGCCTGCCTCAGGATGTTTTTTTCTGAAGCCTTAAAACATATGCTAGTTTGGAATTTGGTAAATTATATTGAGGCAATAGCTACATAGGGTTCAAAGGAGGACTGAAGATGATTTGTGACATGCTGCTTAAAGCAACAGTCAAGCGGACAGCGCAGTAGCCTAGTGACTAAAACCCTTGTCTTGCATGCACTGGGATCCCATATGGGTGCCAGTTCATCCCCCAACTCTTCAACTTCCCATCCAGCTGCCTGCTTTGGGGCCTGGGAAAGCAGTAGAGGACAGCACAAAGTCTTGGGACCCTGCCACCTGTGTGGGAGACCTGGAAGAAGCTCCTGACTCCTGGCTTCGGATCAGTTCAGCTCTGGTCATTGGAGCCACGAGGAGAGCGAATCAGCAGATAGAAGATCTCCCTCTCTGTCTCCTTCTACCTGTATTTCTGTCTTTCCAATGAAAATAAATCTTAAAAAAATTAGTGAAAAGTGGGATGCTGCCTAGATACTGAATAAAATTGAGCTGACTTTTAGATAATGGTATTCATATACCGCAGTCAATGAGACAAATTCCTATTTTTTTTAAAGATGTATTTATTTTTATTGGAAAGGTAGATTTACAGAGAAGGAGAGACACAAAAATGCTCTATCTTCTGTTTCACTCTTGCAGTGGCCACAATGGCCAGAGTTGAACCAATCCAAAGCCAGGAGACAGGAGCCTCCTCTGTGTCTCCCACGTGGGTGCATTGTCTCAATGCCTTGGGCTGTCCTCCACTGCTTTCCCAGGTCATAAACAGGGAGCTGGATGGCAAGTGGAGCAGCTGGGACAAGAGGCAGCACCCATATGGGATCCCAGCTCTTGCAAGCTGAGGGTTAGGCCATTGAGCCCCAAATATGTATTATACATATACATACATATACATTAAACATCATATTATTAAGTAAAGAACAAATTGCAAAATTATGTGTAGAATATAATCTTTCCTTTTTTAAAATAAGTAGGTTTTATATGTTTCTATTTGAAAAGAGAAAATTTGGAACAAACTGCACATAATTATATTTTGAATGTTTTAATTGACTTTATGTTTCACTGTATTTTAGAAGTTTTTCAATGATTATGAACTGAATGCATGAGAACTATAAAGGATAAAATTATTTCAGAGAGGAGTTTCATCTGTTTGGCTGGTTTTCATCATGCAATTATGCTGGAAAAGAAGTTATCATGCAAGAATCCCAAGAGGGTCAGAGCTCAGCTTTGGAAATCACATTTTTTCTCCTGACTCTCCAGTGACCTGACCGGCAAATGCCTGGGGCTTATCTAAGGAACTGCTGGTGTAAACACTGCTGCTGCCCAGGGCTACAGTGGACATTCACTTTTTCTCACTTTCCCCTTTCTTCCTCCAGTTGTGCTCAATGGGACCGAGGGTCTCTATTGCACAAGGTCAAAGAACTCTACTATTTAAAGCCTCCAGAGGGAAAACTGAGAGAACAACCTTTATCTTGACCTAGTAATCAATGGCAGGCTCTCTAAACCACAATGGCTCCTTTCTGCTGAGCCCATTATCTTGAGTGAAAGACTATCTCTGAGCCACTCCCAACAGACAAGTGTCAGTGATTGGAGCTTTTGGCTAACGACTGCTAGGGCTGCTGCCAAGGTCCCCTAAGGCTGTACTCAGCCTTCTCTGGGAGATTTTCAAAGGCCAGAAACCCAAAAATATGAGAATGAAAAACAGCAGAAAAGGGTGAGAATCTCTTTTCTGGATATGTATGGCCAGCCTTGAGCTCTGCTTATAGGATGTGGCTGTTGCTGTGGCTGCAGGTGAACTAGCCAGGAGACCCCATGTCACAGCCGGTAGACCTTTGCTTTAGTTTCTTGTGACCAGACAGTCCAGTCCTAACTCATCCCATCCTGTGTGTTTTGTTTTCTTTAGAGCAGCATAGAGTAAAGCTAGGCAACTGTGGAGCCAACCTGTGTGATGGAGAACCTTGGTGGAAGAAGTATGTTAGTAAAACAATGAAAAACTAGGACTCTAGATTTTGTTCACAACTTGCCGGTGGAACTGAATATTCAGAATTTCTAAGACTCAGTCTGTGCCTTTGCCAAATGGGAATATATGGTATTCACTGCCAGAGGATATCACGATGGTTAAAGTCAAACATGGGCTTCAGATGCTGCATACCGGGCATGGCACTTAATAAATATTTAGAAAAAGTCAGCACAGGCAAAACAAAACAAAGCTTTAGGGGAGTTTAAGATTGGCCTGGGCCCGGCGCGGCATGGCCTAGCAGCTAAAGTCCTCGCCTTGAAAGCCCCGGGATCCCATATGGGCGCCGGTTCTAATCCCGGCAGCTCCACTTCCCATCCAGCTCCCTGCTTGTGGCCTGGGAAAGCAGTCGAGGACGGCCCAATGCATTGGGACCCTGCACCCGCGTGGGAGACCCGGAAGAGGTTCCAGGTTCCTGGCTTTGGATCGGCACGCACCGACCCGTTGCGGCTCACTTGGGGAGTGAAACATCGGACGAAAGATCTTCCTCTCTGTCTCTCCTCCTCTCTGTATATCTGACTTTATAATAAAATAAATAAATCTTTAAAAAAAAAAAAAAGATTGGCCTGATTCTGGGTTGAGAGGATGAGGAAGGACCACTTGCATAGAAGTCTATGTTTAGAACTAATGCATTGCAGAATATTCCAACCCAAGTCAGGTATTTAAGACAGTTACTTTCTCAGTAAACAAAATGCCTTTCCAGGACCTCATCCCATAGTATTTAAAACAGCACAATTACTTAATGAAGGGGATGACTTAGGTGCCTGTTTTCTTGAACGGTTCTTAAATGAACAACCATGACTTTCCTTAACCACAGAATTTCAGGCGTGCAGCTGTGCTGGAAAAGTTGCCAAAGGAGAGATATGCCACTGCTCAAGCTGTCAGCTTTCTGGTACAGGGAACAACAGAAAGCTTGGAATATGTAGTTTAGTGGGAAAAACTGAACTACTAGATACTAAAAATAAAGTAATTGAATCTGCTTAAACTGATCCTTGCAGCTGGCCATAACTCATTGAAAGTCAGTTCCAAAACGTGATAGCTCTCAAAGAGGCTTTTCATATAGTTCTCAAGTCTCTCTGAAAGGACTGTTTTCTCTGTGAACATTGGTGTTGAGGAGGGCTTCTACACACCATGTCAGATTTGAAGGTAAGCACGTTTGTTATAGGAATAGGAAAGCTTGCCTCAGAAATCTTTATTGAACTGGAGTCATCAAGTAAGCACGTTTGTTATAAGGAATAGGAAAGCTTGCCTCAGAAATCTTTATTGAACTGGAGTCATCAAATTGACTTTCCTATTGAAGTATGCCTTTTTTTTTCTCATTTCTGAAACAAATCAGACCTTTTAAAGAGTATATCATTTATTTTCATTATGTCAAAGGTAGAATAACAGAGAGAGGGGAGAAATAGAGTAGAGTGAGAACCCGAGAGAGGGAGGAAAGGAGAGAAAGAAAGAGAAACAGAAATAGAAAAGCATCCACTTACCGGTTTACTTCCCAAATGTCTGCAACTTGCAGGGCTAGAGCAGGATGAAGCTGGGAGCCTGGAACAAGTGATATCTTAGGTTTCACTCCATATGTCTTTTCAGATTACAAAGGCATCTTCAGCTGTGATTTCTGGGAGTGGCTTCTGTGCCTCCAACTGATAGTTAAACATTTGTCTAGAAGGATAGTGTGCTTTTTGTTTTCCTCTTCCAAATCTCCCCTGGCCTTCGCTGCTTTGAACTTTCACAAGCAATGAGAATCAGCTGTTACAAGAACAGGCCCACAGAGAACTGGGAAGATAATACTGTTCACACAGAATGTCTTCTAGTTGCTGCTAGCTTAGGGGAAAAGATGGGACCTGCTGTGGGCTGCTTAAAAGCACCACAGGGTATCAAATGAGAGATGCATCAGAAGTGTTCCTGATTCGGATCCACTCAGTCTCTTCCTTCCATTCCACTCCTTTGCGGGTTCCTTCCAATAGAGGAGCTATCACTCATGCCCCGAATCTTCTTTTCTCTCAGGACAAACATGTTTTTTGTTTCTGTTTTGAGTTGTCCTTCGTATGACAGAATCTGTACATCCTCAGCATTTTTGCTGTTGTCTCCAGCTTAGCAATCTTTCTTTGCGTTTTGATGGTGGTGATGGGGACTGAAGTCAATGCTATAGGTGAAGAGATCTCCCGAGTGTGGGGTGGCCTTGTGCTCTCTCTGAACTTGATTTCTGTCATTCACAGACCACAGGTACCTATCAATCTATGTTGGGCCAACAGTCTCCTATGTACCACCTTTTGTGTTGGTCAAGCACCAGCACTCAGTCTTTTGGGAGGATAGCTGCTTATCCTCGTAGAAGCCTTTGTCAAGCTCTTCCTGGATATCTAGCTGCACGCCTTAGCCTTTTTTCCCCACTGGCTGCTCAGGTAGAGTATGGAGTCCTTTTTCACCTGAGTATTTTCATCTGAGTGTGAATTTTTTGTTGTGTTTTGTTTTGGCATCTCTTGCGTGCCTGGCACAGAGTAGACCTACTTAGCAAGTGACTTCTGAATAAATGAATTTCTCTTGGTGATTGCATGGGCTGCTGTCATTGCCTCTGATTGGTTTTTAACATATGTGTCTTAAAGCCAAGGCATGGCTTATACAGTTCACTTTAGGGAATAGTAGAAGCCTTGGTTGTTATTTTCTGACCCTTAGCAAATAAGATCAATTTCTCATTCCCTTCTCAAAAGGCATTGGGGGTGGCCAGGAAGTCTCAAGAGCAGTTTGCTTGAGTGCTTGTCACTTGAACATGTGATGGTGAACCAGTTCGAACCAGTGTCCCTTCATCTCACACACTCAGGATCGACTCAGGTCTGGCCATTGTGGCCAGTTGGGGAGTGAATCAATGGATAGAAGATCTTTCTGTTTGTCTCTCCTTCACTTTACAACTCTGATCTACCTTTAAAATGAAAAATAAATAAAACAATTTAAAAAATTATATATAAGCTAACAAAGTGGAAAACTGGAAATTAGGGGAGGGTCCGGTGCAGTAGCTAGCAGCTAAACTCCTCACCTTGCACGAGCTGGGATCCCAAATATGTAGCCCTGCTTCCCATCCAGCTCCCTGCTTGTGGCCTGGAAAAGCAGTCAAGGATGGCTCAAAGCCTTGGGACCCTGCACCCACATGGGAGACCCGGAAGAGGCTCCAGGTTCCAGGCTTCGGGTGGGCTCAGCACCAGACATTGCGGCCACTTGGGGAGTGATTCCATCCCATGGAAGATCTGATTATCTGACTTTCCAATAAAAATAAAATAAATCTTTAAAAGAAATAAATTAGGGGGAAAAGAGCAGAGGAAAATGAATCAGGAATACTAAGCAATGACGTAAAAATAGTTACTGCTCACTAGCGTATTGAAGATTTCTCTGCACACCCCTCCTAAAACTGTTCACCTAAACTGTTGACACATGTCTTATTAGAGTTATAGAGTTAGACTACCTGTAAAACAGCCAGTTTCAGCAAAATCATGCTTCAACACTATAAACTGCTAAATACTAAAATTAAAATAGACACAAGACAGTTGAACAGTAATCTATAGCCATTTTAAGGTGTATAGAACCTGGTTGTGTATAAACTAATAATTGAAATGTCAATGAAGAAGTCACAGGATGTGGTTCAGAACTTGCATTCTCTCTCTCTTTTTTAACATATTGGTTACTCAATACCATATCAATTAATTCCGTAACATTATAAATTGTTACTGATGTTATGTTGGGGCTTTTATTTGATTGGGATGATACTCTGCTGGCTCTACCTTCAGACCAGAGATGGTCTCCCCAAGAAACCGTTGAATTTATCTGGATAATAAGATGCTGGACTTCATGCTTGGTAGATGCTTGCAATGAAAGAATGTCAACTGAATCTGAACTGTGGTAATGCAACAAGGTGGAGGAATCCACCATGGGGGGAAGGTTTGGGGAGGGGTGGGAGGAATCCTAGTGCCTATAAAACTGTGTCACATAATGCAATGTAATCAATAAAAAAAAATAGTTGATCAGGGTTTGGCACGGTAGCCTAGTAGCTAAAGTCCTCTGCTTGTGCATGCTGGGACCCCATTTGAGCACTGGTTCGTGTCCTGGAAGCCCCACTTCCCATCCAGCTTTCTGTTTATGGCCAGGGAAAGCAGTTGAGGACAGCCACAGCCTTGGGATCCTGCACCCATGTGGGAGACCTGGAGGAGGCAACTGGTTCCTGGCTTCGGATCGGTCCAGCCGTTGCAACCATTTGGGGAGTGAATCAGCAGACAAAAGCTCTTCCTCTCTGTCTCTCCTCCTCTCTATATATCTTACTTTCCAATTAAAAAAATAAATCATAAAAAAAGAACAGGTGATCATTTGGAATGAAGGGTGAATTTTATTGAAAGGCATCACTTAGTAAAGACCTGGATAAAGGAGAAGTAGGTGTCTGGTTATTACAGACAGGTGGAACAGCAGGAGCATAACCAGCCTGTGCCAGGCAAGTCCCAGGACCAGTAAAGAAGCCAGATGGTAGCAAAGAGGGAATGAGGGACAGATGAACAAGAGATAAGGACAGAGGGGAAATATGGCTGTTACGCGATCTGAGCAGCACACTGTGTGCTAAGTTCAATGGTGTGGGACAGAAAGAGTCACAAATGTTTTGAGCTGAGGAGCATCAGACTCTGATAAAGCATTTAGCAAACTTACTCAGTCACATTGGCAATAGATTGCTCATGAGAAAATGTGGAGTAGAGCAGAGCATATAGAAAATTAGCACAAAAATCAAGGCAAGATTTAGTCCCATTTAGTGTTGCGGCAATCCAGACCTCAGTGATACGGATGGAAGGCGTGATAATCAGATTGTGTGTGTGTTTTGAAGGTAGAACAAGCATAGCTATATGATTAGATTTAAGGGTTTCCGGAGAGAGAGAAGTCAACATGACTCCCAAGCAATGAATGATTGATGTTGATATCAACTGAAAGAGAAAAGAACAGATTCATGAGTAAAAAAAGGTCTTAGTTCTGACGTATTGCAGTTTAGATGTTCATGGCCTGTCACATTAATATGCTTTGTAATAAAAATATATGTTTATATGCATGTATGCATACATACACATACATAAATTATTCACTTTGTGTGGAAGGTATTCCTGGAATAACAATATATACCAGTAGAAAATTTTATTTGATTTATGGATAGCATAAATAAATAATACTAAACTTTCCGTGAATGTCACAAGCTATTAAAGGGATATTCATTTTGCATAAATTGTGTGTACTTCAATTGCTAGCAATGCTGAAGGGGAAGTGAGTGGAAGATCTTGTGGCACAAACATGGGGAGTTTGGGTTTTGAGATAGGCATTCCTCCCTGGGTACCAAAACACACTGATGCTCAATCTCTTAATATAAAATGGCATACCACCTGCATCTGCTTATACAGATTCTCTTGTATAACCTTAAATAATAACTAGATTGCTTATAATACCTAAGAGTGTATGTATGTATATATATATATATATACATACTACATATATATGTAGTTATTATTATTAGGAAATAGTGATGAGAAAATTTCCCACATATTTTTTACTCTGCTGCATATGGATTTGCAATCTGTGGATACGACCATCTGGGTTTACCTGACCCCTCAGCATGATCCTGAGTGACCAAGGAAAATGAACCAGGCATCTTTAGACTGATGAATGTCCTCACGGGAGAGCTTTTCTGAACTTTGGCGGTCGTTTGTCTTCTATCTACTATGCTTGAGAAGAAGACTGGCCGAGACCCATACTGCACACTGTATTTATTTCATTACCATGGAGACCTTTCTGGTTTTGTTGTCCTGAGTCAGGGGGGAGACAACTGAATCAATTAGGAGCAGAACTGGGAAGTAGCTCAGTTCATTTAGTTGACTTCCATGATTTTTTTTCTAGGCACAAATTCCAAATGACTTGGTTGAAACTGGACTCAGTTATGGAAAAAGTGAAATCATATGTCTGTATTTATTTTTGCAAGGTCTCCAGGCCAATAAAATTTGAACAAGTCAAGGTTTTCTACCACTTTCCTGGTCTAGACTCAGCTCCCTGAAGAGAGGGTATCCCTCATCTGTCAAAGAAATCCATCAGAGAAATGCTAGATCTTAAAAAAAAAAATCACAAGAAATATCTAATGGATGATATATCAGTTCTTCAGAACAGAAAGCTTAACAAATATCCTGTATAGTTTCCTCTGCGATGCAATGTAGTTTCCTCTACAAATGGCATGTATTCGGACAATGTAAAGCTTAGAAGCCCTGGGGAAATTTTTTTAAACTCTGGAGCATCAATTTTTCCATTTATGAAACAGAACCATAATAGCACATTGCAAAGATTTTTTATGTGCTAATAAATGCGAAGAGTTAAGCTTTGCTTACAGTAGATCTGGCATTGAGTGGTTGCTTTACATAGTAGCCTTTAATAGAGAGAGAATTAACAAAACATTGAGATATGAAAAGTAAGGTGGGGCTAGAATCAGGGGCATATTGAATAGTGTTAGCTGAGTGATTCATGATTGAATCATAATTATTCATTCTTTGTGAATTTATGTTTTTCTTAAAAATATTTTGCTCTTTAGAAACGTTATAATTTTGGCCAGGCACAATCCTACCTCTTCAAGTGTCAGGATCCCAAATGGGCACTGGTTTGTGTCCCAGCTGCTCTACTTCCATTCCAGCTCTCTGCTTGTGGCCTGGTAAAGCAGTAGACGGTGGCCCAGGCCCTTGGAACCCTGAGCCCACATACGAGACCTGGAAGAAGCCACTGTCTTCTGGTTTGGGATCAGCTTAGCTCTGACTCTGTGGCCACTTGGGGAGTGAACCCATGGGTAGTGATCTTTTTCTCTATCTCTCCTTCTCTGTAAATCTGCCTTCCTAATAAAAATAAGTAAGTCTTTAAAACAAAAGTTATAGTAATATTTGGATACAATGAATTATGAAATGGGCTAAAATAATTTTAAAGATTTAGTTAGCTATCGAATTTTACTATTTGTGTAGATCAGCACATATTTATTTTGAGCAAGGACAAGCAGAGTTGATCTAGACTCTGGGAATACCCTGGAACAGAGCCAGGTAAAGTGGATTCCATGTGAGTTCACAACCACGCCATCCTCTTTGGTGGGCCATCATTGTAGTTTAATTTTCTGAACAAGAAAAATCCCACTGTCACTGATTATCAATTCTCCCTTTTTGTCCTCTTCCCTAGAGCTGACTGTCAATAAAAGTCAAAAGCAACAAAATTTTTACAGCCTTGCCTCTACATAGCAACCGACAGCATACAATTTGTGATGCTTTAAAAATTTCATTTATATAACTGAGATTGAGAGAAGCACAAAATAGGTAGAGGTCTGTTTATCTTAAATGGACAGAGGCTGCAAACAGGGCAGAACACTTGCATGTGTACACCCAGTGCACTTGTTGCTGTCAACAATGAGGGACGTGGCATCAGTTCAGCATTTCTGGGAGTTGGAGATCTCACAATGAGATGATTTAATTGCTGCTCATTGCACTCACAATGCCCTCTGAGGCCTGGTCTTTTCTGCCTCCTTAACTGTAGTTCCCCTTTCTGGAACACCATCCTCTCATACACTGTCTTTCACTTCCTCCACCTTCAGTTAAAAGTTATCATCTCAAGGACTCCTCCCCTGATTACCTTGGTTGCAATTAACAACTGCTGTCTTCTAATATACCTTCTTTCTCTCCACTCAATTTTCCTCAACAAACTCCACAACTTCTTAAGTATCTGCTATATTTTCTTATTTTCCTTATTATCTGCGCCTCCCTACTAAACTGCAATGCCAGCCAGGTCTGGTTGTTTCAACTTTGATTATTGCTACCTTCCCATTGCCAGTCATGTATGAAGGTTTTCACAGTTTGCATTGTGTGTACCTTTAAAAAAGATTTATTTTTATTTGAAAAGCAGATTCTACAGAGAGAGAAAGCAAGCTCTAGAGAGAGGCTTTCCATCCACTGGGTAACTTTCCAAATGGCCACAATGGCTAGAGCTGAGCTGATCTGGCCTTCTGAGCCAGAAGCGTCTGCTGGGTCTTGCCTATGAGTGCAGGGGCCCAAGAACTTGAGGCATTCCCTGCTGTTTTCCCAGGTCATTAGCAGGGAGCATAATGGGAAAACAAATAGCAGGTACCCATATGGGATGCTAGTGCAAGCAGGCAGAGAATTAGCCACCACTTTCCATGAACTTCTTGAAGTAATCTTGTAATAGGCTCCCTTCATCTACCTGTCTGAAACCGTGACTGGATATTATAAGAAACGGCCATGAAAGCCTTGGTATTGGCAGCGATGGTGGTAAACGACTTGGGTAGGGAAGTCATAGGTCGGGCTACGCTGATCTGAGAGGCTTGGCAAGGAGTCCTTTTCTCTGAGCTGCTGGCTCTAAACTGAAGGGAGATGAGAATTCTGTGAGATTTGGGTAACTACACTGGTGATACTAAAAAGGAGCAAGGTTTTCTGGAAACAGTACCCAAAGAGAACATCCCAGGAAGGCTAGGTCAGTGGAGTGGAGAACACCATAGTCTGGCAGCATGTGAATCATACAGCCTTGGGTTGGCAGGATCGTGGAGCAGATGGATGCATCAGAGGTCAGCACAGCTTCAGTACTCTGGGAATACACAGCATCAGTGGACACCAGGGCAACGCATGCTGGCAGCCCTTGCTTCACAGGTGCAGAGCCACCTCTCCTGGCTTTGCTTCATCCTCTGTTGACTGAGGGATATTCTGTCTTGCTCCATTTTCCTTCTTAGATGGGGAATTTTGGTTGATCTTGCTCACTAGATTCTGATTTATTTTACCTAGGCATCTTTCACTGTCCTTGGAGGCAATGCTGCTCAAAGTATGGCTAAGCAGAAGGGAGAGCATGAAATAAGCAGAGCTGAGAACCTCCTGTGTGTGCTTGCCTTTGTTGTGGCCCCCTTGGTTGCCCAGCGACCTCTTCTCTTTTCTCCTTCCCTTGCTAGGACCACCTCCTGAATTGTCTTAAACCTTTCTCCATTACAGAAAAAGACAGGATAAAATATATTCTGTTATCCCTCTTAAAATGTTTTTATTTAATATTTTTATTATTATAGAAGGAACAGATAAAATCCTAACACAGTCACACTTTCCTCCATTCATCCTCCTTTCTTTGCTTAGCTTTCATACGAATGTTTCTATGTTCTTTATATATTGTTATTTCTCTTTAGAATATTTGCATTTTAGGAGAATCAAGATGGCGAAATAGGGTAAGGACACGTTTAAACAGACGGAAAAACATTTAATCAGGATGAAGCAGAGAGGGCATATTCCAGGAAGCAGGAAAGGACAGAACAACAGCAGAGGGGTACCTGGGGACTAACACACACAGGAAAGCAGTGGACACAACAGTGTGGTGTTGCAGTGACTGATATTCCAGCGGCATTCAGCTAATGGCAATCTGAACTCCACCAGCAGCCAACCAGGTGGGAAGGGACTTTCACTGGGAGCTTGGAGGTAAACCCAGACAAAGAACTGTCTGTCTTGCTAGTCCATTTGATTTGACCAGGAGCAGAGACATAGCAGCAGATCCCAGACGGGCAGTGCGAGAACAGGTTGGATTTCATAGCCTGGTCAGCCCCATAGAGCTGAATTGGGTGCCATTTTGCGTAAGGAGGCAAAGGCAAGGGAAAGGACTGAGCATACGCTGAGCTAGGGTGAACCCATTTCTGACTCAATGAACTGCAGCAATGTGGCATTCTACAGTACCACCCAAGACAGGTCTGGGTAGCCCTCAGACCTGACTGCCAGCAGATCAAGAACTCTAGTAGGAGTATGTCAGGTGCCGTTTTGTACACTGTGGCAATAGCTTTAGGACTGCAGGGGACAACAGTGAACTGCGCATGTGCTTAGCTCGTGAGAACTCACTGAGCTCAGTGAATTGCACTGGTCCTACAGCAAACTAATACCGACTGTAGCATTGTACGGGTCAAAATAGGTCCGTGTGGCACCCAGACCTAACGTCCAACAAGTTCCAGCAAGATCAGCGCCACCAACAACTTAGCTATATAGCACACCTGGTGTCTCTCTAATTCTGGGACCTGCTCCAACCGAAAGTGGGAGAAAGGTTGCAGAGACAACGGTGCAGCCTCAGCACAGTATCACAGGAGGTGGAGAGTGGTGAGCCAGGAGCCAGGGCTGTGGAGACCACAGTGGAAATCTGACATAAGAACCCAGACCTGGAACTCGCTGGAGGGAATGGCACAATTGGCTACAAGCAAAGAGTTGTGTACCAACTGCAATAAGTAAAATCGCATTGTAGACCTGTGGGTGACAGAGCTTAGAAACCTGCCCCAAGGAGAAGACTCTGCTAACCAGAAGTGCAATGACCAAGAGCAAAAGAAGAGACAAAGGCACAATGAATATTACTGAAGACTCCCGTGCAAAGGAAGCCCTATGCCAACCTCAGAGCTAACTGAGAAAGACATTGAGAAAATGGGGCATGCAGAATTCATAAAACTCATTTTAAAGCTTTTGATCAACAATGAGAAACACATACAAGAGTTCAAGGAATATAAGAAATCAATAAAACAAATCAAGGCTGGTATATCAGAAATTAAGAACACAGTAGAGCAAATGAAAAGTGCAATGGAGAGTCTCCAAAATAGAATGACGCAAGCAGAAGAAAGAATCTCAGAATTGGAAGATATTTCCTGTCATCTGGAGGAAGCAAACAAAAAGCTGGAAGCAGAGCTGGATCAGGCCAAAAAAAGTATTCAAGAATTGAAAGACACTATGAAAAGGCCCAATATAAGAGTAATGAGAGTCCCTGAAGGTGCAGAAAGAGAAACTGAGTTTGCAAATGTATTTAATGAAATAATAAAGGAAAATTTCCCTAATCTGGAGAAAGAATTGGGAAACAAGATCCAGGAGGGGCATAGAATTCCTACCTAAGAAGCCGTTGAACTTGACTGGACAATAAGATGCTGGACTCTATGTTTGGTATACGCTTGCAATGGGGGAATCTCAACTGAACTTGAGCTGTGGTTATGCAACAAGGTGGAGGAATCCACCATGGTGGGAGGGTTTGGGGAGGGGTGGGAGAACCCAAGTATCTATGTAACTATGTCACATAATACAATGTAATTAATGAAGTTAAATAATAAATAATTAAAAAAAAAAGTGATCTTCACCAAGACACATGATCATCAAGCTCTCTTCAGTTGAACATAAGGAAAAGATCCTTAAATGTACATGGGAAAAAATCAATTGACAAATACAGGAAAGCCAATAAAACCCACAGGAGATCTCTCACAGGAAACTCTACAGGCAAGAAGAGACTGGAGTGACATATTCCAGATTCTGAAAGAAAAAAATTGTCGGCCTAGGATAATATATCCAGCAAAGCTTTGTTTTGTCTTTGAAAATGAAATAAAATTCTGCCACAGTAAAGAAAAGTTAAAAGATTTTGCCTCTTCCAAACCTGTCCTACAAATGATACTTCAAGATGTTCTCTTGACAGAGAAGAGGAATAACACCAAACAAAACCAAAGGCAAACAGGAAGAACATCCCAGTAAAATGACAACAGAAGACTAAACCAATGAACAACCAATTCCTAGAATGACAGGACAAAATTACCACCCATACATATAAACCCTGAATGTAAAAGGCTTTAAGCTCAGTCAAACGTCATGTATTAGTAGACTGGATTAAAAAACAAAACCCATCTATGTGTTGCCTAGAAAAGACACACTTCACCAACAAAAATCAGTGGAAAGTATAGTGCATGGGTTTTGTTGTTTTCTGTTAGTTTCATCTCTTCAAAACACTTTCTTCTGATTGAATCATTCAGTGACTCGTAGATCATACAGTAGCATCATTTTCTTCAAGAAGGTTCTTGATTTTCATTTCTTCAGCTACACGTTAGTCATTTAGTAGCATGTTATTTAACTTCATGGTGTTGTTAATTTCTTTTTTCTCCCTGATGTTGGTTTTGTTTTGTGGCTTTTCATTTAAGGTGATGTATAGTAGCTGTGTAATGGAGACTGTCATATCTAGTAATATGTCATTTAACTTCACGGCATTGTAAATTTCTATTTTTCTTTCTATTGTTGATTTTATATTACAATTTTTCATTTAAGGGGATGTACAGTAGCTGTGAAATGGAGACTAACATCCAGATGTGAGGATACAATGCACTATGAATTTCTACTTCCAGACAAAGATGGACTTATAATGAAACTGTTCAGTATATCCTGACAATAGGATGCTGGACTCTCTGCCATTGTCCATGCCCACGATGATGGACATATGACTGTGTATGAAGAACTATATGTTAGTAATGATATAGAGGAACTAGGTGGGGGGGAGGGAATTGGGGAGGGAATAAGGGAAATGCCAGGAGCCTATGGAACTGTATCATAAAATGATAATAATAATAAAACGGAAAAAAAAGAATATTTGCATTTTAAATGTTAATTAACATAAATAAAACACAACAGATTGCAAGCATTCATAGACAAAATTCTTTGTTTAAAAAAGATTTATTTATTGGACCTGGTGTGGTAGCCTAGTGACTGAGGTTCTTCCCTTCCATGCTCTTGGAGCCAAAGTGGATGCTGGTTCTTGTACCTGGCTGCTCCACTTCGTTTCCAGCTCTCTGCTTGTGGCCTGTGAAAACAGTGGAAAACAGCCCGAAGCTTTGGGACCCTGCACCTACATGGAGACCTGGAAGAAGTTCCTGGCTCCTGGCTTTGAATCAGCTCAGTTCTGGCCATTTGTGGCTACTTGGGGAATGAACCAGTGGGTAAAAGATCTTTGTCTCTCCTTCTCTAAAAATTTGAAATTTTCAGTAAAATAAATAAATTAATTTTAAAAAAAAGATTTATTTATTTTTACTGCAAAGTCAGAAATATAGAAAGGAGCAGAGACAGAGAGTAAGAGCTTCTGTCTGATGATTCACTTCCCAAGTGGCCGCAATGGCCAGAGCTAAGCCAATCTGAATCCTGGAGCCAGAAGCTTCTTCCGGGTCTCCTGTATGGGTGCAGGAACCCAAGGCTTTGGGCCCTCTTCAATTGTTTTCCCAGGCCACAAACAGGGAGCTGGATGGGAAGTGAAGTCACTAGGACTAGAGCCAGCACCCATATTGGACCCAGTATGTCCAAGGCGAGAACTTTAATTGCTAGGCTACAGTTTCGGGCCCAAATAAATTAATTTTAAAAGGCCATGTGACATATCTTTAAAAAAGATTTATTTATTTTTATTGGAAAGGCAGATTCTACAGAGAGAAGGAGATACAGAAAGATATTCTGTCACTGGTTTATTCCCCAAATGGCCACAACAACCAGAGCTGAGCTGATCCAGAGCCAGGAGCCAGGAACTTCTTCTAGGTCTTGCACGTGGGCACAGGACAAAGGGCCTGGTCCATTCTCAACTGCTTTCCCAGGCCACAGGCAGAGAGCCAAATGGGAAGTGGAGCAGCCAGGACAAGAACCCATAGGGGATCCCAGCACGTGCAAACAAGGATTTAAACACTGAGCCATGTCATGTGGCCCTTTAGGTACTTTTTTTCGCCCACAAATTTGTCACATACTTTATTGACTTTTAGGGTCAAACAAGGCATTCTTTAGGGTCACTTAAGAATGACACCTCATTGAAGACAATCCGTCACAATCCTGTTGAATGATCCCAATCACAGGATTTGAGGATGGGAAGGATGATCTGGATGATACTACGCAGGACACTTGCTCATTGATTGAGAAGGGACCCTTCACACACTGTGGATGAAGAAGGCAAGAACACAGCATTGTGGCATGTGTTGGCTAGCTGCAGAGAGCTTAGCCAGGAGGGGCAGGGGCACTGGCCAAGTCAGCAGGACATCAGAGGAAGGGCCTGCTTCCAGCTGCCCCATGATTCCAGTTCACCTGATTTGCTGACCCATTACCTGCGTGGATAAAATCCCTAGAGCTCTCAGACAAGGTTGTGATTCTCTCATTGGATGGTGTGGGGAACCAAGGTCAATAATCAGATGCTTCCTGTCCCACGCTACAGGACAGAGAGATCACAGTCTGAGTTCCTGTATTCTTGGCCTGGCAACCATAACATATTGAGGTAAAAACTGAGGTCTTAGGGATGGGCTTTAAAAAAATATCATCACCAATTCAAGTAAAAAAAAAAAAAAACCCGATTCCTTTGAAATACAACTGCCTCTATTTGTACCCGATGCCTCCAATCACACTGTTTTTCTGATCAATCTTCCCCTTCACTTACACTTTTAAAAGCTCCCAAAGGAACCTGCCTCACTACAAGAACACTACTGCTCTTCCAAACAGCAAGCTTGTCCTCAGCCTTCCCTCTCCATCCTGCCTCTGGCCACCCTTCCCCTCTGCCCCGCACCTAGGAGCAGGGATCGTGCAGTGGGGTGATGAACAGTGGTGCGGTCTGACCTGGCCTTCTGTTACTATGATGTGGCTTTGGAGAAGGCTGCAAGGATGGACACAAATATGACATCTGGGGTCTGGGAAGCATCGAGGGCAGACTGGATTCCCCACTTCCAACAGTACTCCACCAGGGCCGTGTTTTAAGTGCAGTAGTATACCAGGCAGTTTTTTGTTTTTGGGGTTTTTTTTTTGTTTGTTTGTTTGTTGTTTTTTTATTATTAAATTTATTTTTTGTATTATTTTATGATACAGTTCCATAGACTCTGGGATTTTCCTTCACCCCATCCCAAATTCCCACACATACCCCATTGATTTCCCCTGTATCATTACAATAGTATACAATCAGTCACAATTCCATCATTCTGTTATGTAAGTGTATCCTGGCATTTAGGTATGGACAATGGCAGAGAGTCCAGCATCCTATTGTGAAGATCTATTCAACAGCTCACTTCTGGAAGCACAGCCTTGTGGGCTGTGGCAACAAAGCTTTTGAGAGGCTGGAAACACTTCCCAAAGAGTAACCATTATCACATACACCTGTAGATGCAATAGAGTTCTGCTAAGAATAGCCCCGTTATACTGATTTGGAATCTTTCATGGTATTTTGCTTATTTGGTTTTCACAATAATGGTGCATTAGGTAAGGCCAGTTGCTATGGAGGAAATGAGAGGCAGAGTTTTAAGGCTTTCTCATTATCATCTGATGGACAGACCAAGGGTTCCCCAGTGACGTCATCTTTCATGGGTTCCTTTGGGGTGTTGAATTCCTCGTGGTAGGAAAAGCCACTCTTTGGGTGAATCAGCCTTCCTGTGATTCTTCGAATCTGCAGGGAGTCTGGGATGCTGAAGTCAATGACAGAGTCAAGCTTTTCCTTTCTCTTCTCCATGAGGTCATCAAGCATTTCTGCCTGCCTCAAGCTCTGAGGGAAGCCATCTACAGGAAAACCACTCTTGCCTGAAGGGACCTCTAGGTTATTCTCAATGAGCCCCAAGAGCATCTCATCACTCACCAGTTTCCCAGCATCCACAGTTGCCTTCAGCTTTTTCTCCAGCTCTGAGCCAGAAACTACCTTGGCCCTCAGCATGTCCCCAGTGGGCAAATGGCAAACACAGAAGTTTTCAGCCAATTTGGGTACCTGGTACCCTTGCCAGCCCCCGGTGGCCCCAGCAGCACGGCCTGTATGCCTTTCAGATGCTCGGTTTGGCCTGCTGGCACATTTAGAGCCATTCTGTCAAAGTCTCTCACTACCACATGCCCACACTCCTCACCTAGATACAATTACAAGAATTTAGTCATACTTCTCTCCCTCTCTCCCATTTCTTCCTTTTTTAAGCTTTTGCAATAATTTGCGTTTTAATTTGTATTCTATTATCCCTCTTAAGAATGTTTTTGTGTTGTGGGTAAGCCAACCAAAGTCATCTCTAATGACACATCACATATTGTCTGATGGTCGGACATTGCAATGCTGCCGCCTTTGTTTCTGAAATCAAAGCTGATGCGGGTGAGTGCGTAGACAAGGTGAAGTGGGCTTGCCTGCAAAGCCTTGCATCTTGCAATCTGTACTCTCTAAGATGAGGAGCGTAGGACCCAAGAAAGGCTCATCTCATAGAAAAAGCACTCTGTTTTTGGATAGTGTGCAACCATCAGAATCTTTAGTTTCTGCTCTGTAATCACTGCTTCTTTGGGATCAAGAAGAAACGTAAATCTTCAGTAAATCTTCAGTATAGAAAGCAGTGTTTTTATTTTTTTTTCGCATTTAATACCAATGATTGAGAAAGATCTTTATTCCTGTGCAATAGATGATCAGCGTTATGCCATGAAGTGTCAACATTTCCTAATATGACCAGGATATGTGACTTCAGCTTTCCTTTTGTTTTCTTAGAACCATTGATTCATAATTATTAGCAGAACTGTCTTATGGAATTAGAGACAAAAATCAGTTAACCATGCAAAAACTCTGAGTACGGTCATGGAGTCTTGTTTCCCTATGTTTTTCTAGGACTCCTTAGCAAAAGGCTCGAGAAGTACGTAGTGATAAGCAAAAGTCAAGTTTCCAATTTCCTTTTCACTCTCTCCTCTCTCAGGATCCTGGTATGGAGTAAATCCCTCCATAAATTCCAGACCCTCTTCCAGAATGGCTCATTCTCCAGGCACAAATCCAGAGCTTCCTGTGCTACTTGAGGGGGGCGGGTGTTGGGATGCAGCAGGCATAAAAAAAGCCAGTTGAGGAAGAGAAGGGTGGGGACAAAGGCAAGGCCTCTGCTGGGCCACAAAGCTGACAGAGGCTGGCTTTCTTTCTCCTGCCCTGTGGCCCTCATTATCTCCTTGACACCCACAGTTAACACAGACCTTGAATCTGGCACAAAAGTCAGACAAATCTGCACATGAACTAGAAAGAAGGAAAACATCTGGGCAGCATTTCTCAACATTTCAAATCTGTGTCTCCTCCTGTGAAAAACCAAATCAATAATGAGTTGAAGTTTCAAAATAACCGTTTTAATTTGATTTTCCAAAGACTAAATCATATTGTACCCTAATATTGAATGTATGTTTTGGCTTTTTGGTTTATTTTGTTGTTTTGTTTTAGTGAAAATGCACATGCCTACCTGAAAGTCTGATTTACTGCACCCCAGCAAGGTTCGTCATCTTGAAATAGAGGAGACCTCAGCTGGGGTGCAGGTCTTCCTGGGCTAGAGGGAATGAAGGCAGAATGGAGACTAACTGGACTTCAGACTGAGTTCACTTTCATATGACTCCTGGTAATTTTGGTTCTGTTTAGAGGTGTGGCATGTCTCCCAAGGCAAGGATTTGGCAGTTATATCAGTAATTTGATTAAGAGAACAACCAACCGGAATAATCCAATTTGATGAGCATATTTTCTTTCTTTCTTTGTAATTTTCCTACTGTTTATTCAGTGAAGCAGATGGTCCTCAAATCTAAAATTTGTGTCTATAATAATTTTAATAATGGTAGAAAATGATCAGTGCAGGATGCTCTGCAAACCAAAGGATTAGTTTTGTAAGTTTAATTATTTTCTATTGTAATTTTGTTAGAAATCAGAAGAATCATTTATTACTCAATGCTTTTTTTTTCTTTTTAGCAGGACAATATCTTCCAAGGACTTCTTTGCAGTGCTGAAACTCTACACATCACTCAGGAATAAGAAGTGTAAAGGAATTGAGAGGAGACCAGAATGTAATCAAAAGGAACATGACAACAAGCAAAGAGATCTCATATGATTACTGCAGGAAAGAAGAAAATTATAGTGAGGACAGGTGTGTGGGAGGGCAGGGCTGTTTATCTCAACATAGATTTCATAAAAAAAAGCAACAAACAAAAACAAAAACAAACACAAACAAAAAAAAAAACCCCTGGATTTTATTTTTAAACTTAAATTTTACTTTGAAACAACGAATCGCTTTCTCACACAGAGAGTTCTTTATATTTGGAAACTTTGGATCCTCAGACATGTCCAGAAATTTATACGAGGCAAACCCTCAGGGCAAAATGTGTTTTAGACCAGTTAAGAAAAACCAGTTTGTCTTCTCTGTAGTTATACCCTGTAGGCTTTTTTTTCCTTGAAAGTAAATTTTGCTTGTCATATTCATGCTGTAAAAGATGATGTTGAAAGTAGAAAGGGAGTAAATTTAAAACACTTGGTGCTTGCAAGTTACATTTACCAATATTTTTTTATTTTAAGATATTAAGGAAATAAAATCTTAAGAATTTAAGAGAAAAAAATCTGTCATTTCAGAATGGGCAAATTCACCCTTTAGGAATGGCTTACCTTTAGTTTACAATATTCAGTAGTAATTACATCATCACAAACTCAAATGGTCCCTTAATATTTACAAGCTGTATTCACATCTGAAGTAATTTTTTAACAATTCAAAGAGTCCATTTTTTGAGACTTTTACTTGTGAGACTTCTAAAATGTGAGAACCAAAGCAGAAAGATGTGAAATATCTTGACTCATCCAACCATTAAGTGCAGAAACCAGGACTGCCATAAACACATTCTGTTGCCAAAGCCTTTCTCAATATTTCATGTTTTTTTAAACTACCTTTATTTGGTAACAGCTGCAGATGATCCCAAAACAATTCTGTTTGGGTGCATTCCAGTTAGGATTCATGCATTCTGGGCACAACCTAATCATGAACCTACCTTCCTTCCTGCCACTTCCTCTCCTGCTCTTCACACACTCCTCAAACAAAAGTCACCCAATAAAATCTCTACAACTGAAGTAGGAAGTTGTGTGAGTAAATATATTTAGGAAATAGAGTTTCCAAACATGCTGGAATCCAAAAAGCAACTATTTCTTAATACACCTTGGGATACTCTGGGATTTCATGTAAACAGATGGACTTGTAAATATTTAGGGTGCCTTTGGCACAGCAAAGAAGTGATATCATGAAAACAATGAAACAGGATGTGAAACACTGAAGCAGTAATACAATACAAGCAGTAACTTTCTTTACTGTTGTAACAAAAAGTTAAAAACAAATGGTTACACTGTTTTTAAAGGTAACTGGAAGAATTAATCAGCAACATCTGTCTAGCCTTGAGCCTATACCCCATATTTCAGAAAAATTTGTCTCACTACCCTGTAAGGACTTGCAGTTTTCTATTGGAAAACAGGGCTCTAAATCTGAGGAATGGGCTATTTCTTTTACAAGATTTGTACTTGTGTTTTTGCAGATGACACTTGACTTTGTAAGAAAACATATATGCAGATTGCATTGAGAGTTGGGGGTTGTGATTAGCCAAGCCAAGCTGGACCACAGAACTCATCTGCCAGACTCACCTGACATAGGAGCAGGGGCTGGGAGGAGGCTAGGCAGGAGAAACCCATCAGAGGAAAGACCCAGGGCATACATGGGGGATGCGTGGGGACTGGGTCTGGGGTGGGCCAAACTGAGCTAGATTCTAGCACCCTCTGGTGCTTGCAAGAACAGAATGAGTGTGGGCTGCCAGGCTAGACAGCAGCACTTGCCAGGTTACATGAAAGCTGGATCAGAGGCTGGGCCAGGCCGGATTATGCTGTAGTTCCCATCAGTGAGAGCTGGGGTGGGTGTGGACCAGTCAGACTAAGCCATAGCACCTGACAATAAGTGCCAAGACTGGGGACTAGCCATGTCAATCTGTGCAGTATATCTGCCAGATCCACTGTTGGAAGCAGACCTGGTAGGGAACCTTGGGGCACTCCCCTGCTAGGACACAGCTCCTGCTGCTGAGTGTGAGTTGGGGTTGGGAGCAGGCCAGACCAGGCTGGCCTGCAGTATCCATTGCCATATATGTGAGTTTGTCTTGGGGCAGGATAGGCAGGATTAGTTCACAGCACACACTAAAACAAATGAGAGCCAGGATGGGGTTCAGTCCAGGCTGGGTTGAACTGAAACATCTACATGAAGGTCAAATGAAGGCTGAGTGGGTCAGGTTGGGATAACCAGTTGCACCCACCAGTGAGAGCTGGGACTGGGGGCAGACCAACTTGATTCATGCTGAGGCACCTGCTGGCAAATGCTAAGACTGGTGGGAGGCCATCTTAGACTGGGGCACAGCACCCACTGGCACACACAAGACGCAGTGCTGGGAGCAGGCTTAATAAGGGAACCGCTGGGATTTACCTGCTGAGCTGTACCTATCACTAGTGAGCTTGAGAATCAGGACTGGGGGTGGGCCAGGATGGACAAGGCAATGGCACCTGTCAGTATATGTGACGGCCAGGTTTGGGGATGTCAGGAGCTGAGTTAAGCTGTAGCACCCACGTATGTGTAAGAGTTGGATGGGATGTGGGCTCAGCTGTAGCAGAAGCTGGCATGTGCCAACACTGGGGCTGTGGGTGGGCATGGTGGGGGTTATTGGGAGGGGGGCACTTGAATTTGGCTGCAGCATTTGCTGGTATTCTTGAGGAACAGGTCAGTGGTAGGCTCGCTGGAACAAGTTGGTTCTCT
The DNA here is from genome assembly GCF_030435755.1 of Ochotona princeps. Classification (NCBI taxonomy): domain Eukaryota; kingdom Metazoa; phylum Chordata; class Mammalia; order Lagomorpha; family Ochotonidae; genus Ochotona; species Ochotona princeps. The sequence goes on along the minus strand of NC_080832.1, from coordinate 31,678,597 downwards.
TGAACTATGGTAGCCATATCCACCAGTACACACACACATTGGCTAGTGCAGATGACAGACTGAGCCTGATCCTGCACTGAGTGGCACACAGAAGAGTCAAGCCTGTGGTCACCCCAGATGAAGATTCCCCAACTGATAATAATAACAAAAAGTAAAATTTTTAAAAAGTTTATAAAATATAAACACCTAACCAAAAAAAAAAAAAAAAAAAAGAAATAAAATTCTTCCACAGTAAAGCAAAGTTCAAAGAATTTGCCTCTTCCAAACCTGCCCTACAAATGATACTTCAAGATGTTCTCTTGACAGAGAAGAGGAATAGCACCCACCAAAACCAAAGACAAATGTGAAGAACATCCCAGTCAAACAGCAATAGAAGACTAAATCAATGAACAACCCATTGCTAAAATGACAGGACAAAATTACCACCCATTCATATTAACCCTGAATGTAAATGGCTTAAACTCATCGACCACACATTATAGATTAGTAGGCTGGATTAAAAAAACAAAACCCATCTATTGTTGCCTACAGGAGACGCATCTCAGCAACAAAGATCAGCAGAAACTATATCTTATGGATTTTTTTTTTTATAGTTTCATCTCTTCAAAACACTTTCTTCTCATCAAATTCTTCAGTGACTCATGGATAACAAACAAACAAACAAACAAATAAGATTCCCTAACTGGACAGCTGAACTCAGACTCCAGCCATAGGGGGGAAATCACAGGATGTGTTGTCCAAACTTGGAATAGATGTGTTAGAACCAGGCCTCCCCAGTAGCTGATGCCTGTGCAGTGAACAGCAGACCCAGATACACACAGGAGACACAAAAGCCAGCTCATCTAGGACAGTTGGGGACACTGACTGCCTCCTCACAGGATGGAAAGAAGAACAGACTGGACAATTCCAGCTGAGCTTTGCAGCATGTTCCTGATCTGTGAATGCATGAAGGTGGACTTTATCATTTTATCTTAGCCAAAGACAGTGAAGCAATTAAGGTAAACTTTATCAACCAATAGACGTTGGAGGAAAGATTTTCTCAGCCCTGGATCAATGAAACCAACAACTTTTCACAACTATCAAAACCACTCAAGTGGAATATTCTTGGAACACTCTTCCCCATATCGTGGTCTCTATGGCATCATCAAATGACTGTCCCCCATCCCCGGACTGACAGCAAGGAGCAGCCTTGTAGACAAAGGAGGAAAAAAATGAAATGTATGTCCCACCCACTTTCCTCCATATCTGATTCTCCCCACTCTAAACAGAGGCTCACATGGGTGAGCATCCCTCTTGATTATTTAAACAATATTTAAAAGAAAATAATTTAAAAGAAGAAAACATATGCCCATGCTGAGATGTAATTTCCTGGCCATTTGCTCATCAGGCTAATAACTAAGATCAGGTCACAATATAATCAAGCTGGAAATGTACCAGACTTTCTAGGAGAGGGGTGGTACTTTACACCATATGAGATGCAGGATCTGGTTCACATACCTTTGCAGTTTCTGGGAGGGAAATTATGGGGATGGATTTTTGAATATGCTTAATCTAGGCTGATGAATATATCATATTCAATATAATGAAGTAAAAGATTATTGATGAAAACCCTCTTCCCTAACACTGGAATTAACACCTGAAGGATCCACTGAAAATGATGCTGTAACATTGTGAGACTGGTTTTGGAAAACTTGAGAAAATGATGGTTCACGTTGAGTAGGAGGTCTAAGCACTTGAACAAGCTGGCGTACTAGAATATATCTGAGATGTTGAGGCCAGAAAATACAGACACATAAAAAAGCAACCAAACAAAAAACCAAAACCAAATCAACCAAAGGAAAACAAAGCAGTTGACCAACTCCTGAAGAACGTAATGGTTTGAGAACACCGTGTTATTGTAAAGCTCAGTGGTGTTCTTTCCAAAGTCCACGGCTGAGGCTATGGGTAACCTTAAAATACAGGGCTGCCTGAGAATCCTGGGCTGATGGCAAAGCCTAGGGTGGCATTTAACCTTCAGAACAAGGTGTGTGTGATTTTCAAATTAACCACAATGTAGCCAGAAGATCTTGAGCTACTAAGGGTTTGAAGATGGTTAATGGAGCTTAGCATTCCCAGGTCAAGACAGCTGGGCACATGACAAAGGCATTGTTCAATCTAAACTACAAAAGAAACTGAGTATAGATAATCAGGAGAGATAGTGCAGAGGATTCAATAAAGTCTCACAACTTCTGGTGTTGTTTCCAGAGTTAAGTTGACTCAAGTACATACAGACAAAGTCATCACCAGGATTCATTGACACAACACCTTTACCAATGGCTGCATGTATAATTTCTCCAGTTTTCTCCCAAAAGTATCTATAGTGATTCATTCAGATTATTATTTTCTAGGGCAGAGATTAGATGTTTCAGAAACTATTGAACTCCTGGTACAGAGGACAAGAGAATACCCATAACCAGCTCTACGTCCATATGCCAGCATAAAGAAAAAATAGAAGATGGATCTCACCCACTCTACCCCTAATAGGATTATTACCCCAATCAATAGGATTATTGAAGGGGCAATGTCATGTTGACATTAGTTATGGACATTGTAGAATGTTGACTAGACATTAGATAGGTATTAGTCTATTGTGTGTAACATGTGCTAAAGAAAAGGAATTTTTGTTGGTGTAGTAAACTAGGGCTCTATTTGCTTTGTCATCATATGCATGTCAGTTGATGTCCTGGCTGCTCCACTTCTGGCCCAGTGCCTTACTTATGGACTAAGAAAGCAGCAAAAGATGGCTCAGGTCAGTGGGTCCCCACACTCATGGGGGGACCTGGAAGAAGTCCTTGGATCCTGGTTTCAGAACAACTCAGCTCTGACTGTTGTGGGCATTGGGAAGTAAACCAACAAATGGAAAATTTCTCTCTCTCAAAAAAAAAAAAAGATTTTTTTTAAGAAAATGGGAAATTTTTGTGTAGGAAAAATGTAGAAGCAAGCCTTGAAACAGACCAGCCTTTATGCCTTTTAAGTATTGTCCTTGTTTGATGACCTTGTTAAGGGTGCTCAGCCCTCTCCTGGGGTCAGTTTAGCGGAATCTTCCCTTGTACCAAGGGGGCTGTTTAGTCTAATAACATTGCATTGATAAGTCCTGAGAGGAATTTTAAGCATTCACATTCACAAGGTCCTCACCCAGCACTATCAGAGACAACTGCAGAGGGAGAAGAAATGGGGATATGAGGAGAGAAGCAAGGGATGGTCAAATCCACAAAAGCTCTAGTCTGAAAACAGACTGGGCTCTCTCAGTTGTTTCCTGAGATGTCTGGTCCTTCAGGTGTTATTACATTCACTAAAGTTTGCTACTTCATTTACTGAGAAATAAAATAAAGGGAGAAAGAAAGAGTGAAGGAAGGAAGAAGAGAAAGAGGAAGAGAGAAAGACAAAAAAGAAGAGGAAGGAAAGAAGGAAGGAAGGAAGAAAGGGAGAAAGAAAGAGAAAGAAAGAAAGGGAACAAAAGAAGGAAGGAAGGAAGGAAGGAAGGAAGGAAGGAAGGAAGGAAGGAAAGAAAGAAAATTTTTGGAAAAAAGGAAATAAAGAACAACAGCAACAACAAGAAATTCATTGAGAACAACCCCTGGGATAGAGCAGGCCCCAACATGTAATTGCCATTATTAGTAAGTTGAAAAGTGGTGCAATGGGGCAGAAACTCAGGCAATGCTTGTGGGAGAATAGATTCACTCACATTATAAATGGACCCCTTGCCAGGATCTTTTATAAAGAAAGTGGTGATCCCTCATGTTTATGTGTATGAGCCTTGTAAAGGCCATGTGTTTGTAGGTAATACTCTGTGCATGAATGGGAATACTATTTGTAGAAGATAAAATTAGAAATAACCTACCAATGAGATGCAATGAGAATTAGTTCAAATGTGGTTGATTGGTAAACAGAAAATTGTGAAATTATTGAAATAATTTTAATTTTAGGTTCTACAGGCGTAAAGGAGATGGCAATAACTGACTCACACATAAGGATGAAAAGGGCACAGTTTTCAAGCTGTGGCTGTTTTGTAAACATGAACTGAACATCTCCAAGGAGAGAGAGAGCTGTGACCACGAGGGTCAGCACCAACTTATTATAAATGCCTGGCAAGTATATCAGAATTATTTTATTATTTATCATTATTAATCTTCTTGACATAGAGTCATGTCCCAAGGCTCCATGAGGCATGTAGGAGTCTCTGCTTGTGATTGCTTCTCTACCTTTTCAGTGTTGTAATTGGTAGATACTTGGATTTCCCACTCATCTCACATCCCAGAGTGTACATACCCTATGTAAAAGTCATATATTTGAGAAGAATGCATATGATATTTTATTTTTCATTACAATCTACAGTCTGATACCTGTTATTTACAGCATGTCAAAACTCAATTTACTGACTTCCTTCCTAAATGTCATTCTATAGCTTGCTTTCTTTTTAATAGTCTTTTAGATATATACATTTTATTAGATTGTATTAAAAATAAGTATTTCACTATAGACTCAAATAGATTTATCTGAATATCTGAATATCTTTTCCAATGGATATTTCAAATATACATGTGGTATTCACCGCACAGACAGTGCTTAAATTACTATGATTCACAACAGGGTAAAAACTACACATGCTCAGTAGAAACTGTCTTTTGCCTAAACAGCCATTAGATGAGCTTTTTTTTCCAAGTATAGAGTAATGCATATGTTATGAGTTCATTTATAATGAATTACGGTAAGCTATGATGATTTTTAGGTAAAATATATTGAAACTATTTTCAGCACAGAATATTTTCAATTTCCAAAGAATTTGTCAGGATACAATTCTATTTTAAGTCAAGGAGCAAGAATAATTCAAAAATAGAGTGAAATCGATTTTACCTAATTTACTATTTCCCTTCAAATTTTCAAAATGCATATATTCAAGGCATATTTCAAAGGAATATTATTATTATCTCCCCTTTGAATTTGAGTTAGTTAAAAGTTCAATTACTTCCTGCTCTTCTGATTTCCAAAATGATTTCTGGCAATGTTGGAGGCTCTTAAATTGTTCTCATATGTAAAAGGTAACCACTGGCTTGATGGCTTAGGAATTGATATTTGTAAAGTCTCCAGTTAATGACTCATGAGTAATTTGTTTCATTTTCCTATGTATAGAATGTACATGACAAACCAAATCCATGTTTCCAAATCTTCTGGCTTTGTGGTCTTAGCTCCACATTCTCTGGTTAAGTCCAATTCATCCTTCAGGTCTGGGTTTAAACATCACTTCTTTAACCACATCCTATTCCTGCCACACTGTGTCACATACTCCAGTGACGTGTTCTTTTAGCCATTTCTACCTTTTCTTCTTAGTGTTAATTACAATTTTAAAATTTATATTTCTCTGCATTTAATGTAATTCTATTTCTCTTCCCTAAGAAGGCTTGCATTCTCTCATTCTGATGTATTTAGCTTAGAATAATTCTTGGCTCAGAGTAAAGGCTAAATAAATATTTGGGTAATTGAATATCCAATATCAAAATAATTGAGTGGAACAACGAATGAACAGAAGAAGTGAAAAATCAATGAATGACTAAAGTCTCAAGCACCATGAATACCACATAGAGACATTCAATAAATTGATAGCTAATATTACCTGTAGCAATATTCCTGTAATTCTTTCTATTGGACCAGAATATTGTAATGCATCCAGTCTCTTAACAGGTTCTCAATTTCCAGTACTCTCATTTAACTGATGTATATATTTTTTAGTTGCAGGGAAAAAATTTTCAAGATGTGTTTGTGGAGTTCCTGACACACCAATTCATTGAGTGCCTTTACGTCAAGGGCGTGTCCCAGATGTCCGTCCCATTGGGCGTTAGTCCCCCTCATTACAGCTCCTACAAGTAGCTGCGTTCTCCCCTGCCTGTGGGTCTCTGTACATGCTGTCCCATCAGCATAGAAGACCATCTTCCTTCTCACCTTGTGCCTAATTCTTGCTGGTCCTTCAAGATTTGCTCAGACATCATTTCTATAGGAGATCTTCTGTGATCTACTATTTCTATCAACATTTTTTTTTCATGCAAGAAAAGACACTCAGATATATAAGGCAACATTCCTGCAAAATAAAAATGAAATATATGTAGGTGAATAAGTACATACATATATTCTCATAGATTAACTGTATAATGGAGTGTAGCAGACCAGGAAGTGAAAATAGCTTGCAGTATGCGTTTCTACTTCCAGAGAAACATTAAAATATGCTTCAATAACATGAGCTGGATTTTCTGTCTCTGACTATACTTACAATGCCATGGTGCACGTGTGCAGCAGAATGTTGAAGGTGTACCGGCTGCTGGAAGACTATACTGCTGTAATATATGGGAAGGCAGTGGTGAGAGGTGAAGGTGGGAAAGGAGAAAGAAGGAAAGAGGGAATCCTTTAAACATACAGCACTGTATCATGGGCAATAATAAAAATAGGTTATTTTTCAAGATTTTTTTTTATTTATATTGGAAAGTCCAATATACAGAGAGAAGGAGAAACGGAGAAGAAGATCTTCCATCTGTTGATTCACTCCCCAAGTGGCTGCAACAGCTGGAGCTGCGCCGATCCAAAGCCAGGAGACCGGAGACGCCTCAGGGTCTCCCACGCGGGGGCAGGGTCCCAAGGCTTTGGGCCATCCTCAACTGGTTTTCCAGGCCACAAGCTGGATGGGAAGCAGGGCTGCCAGTATTACAACTGGCGCCCATATGTGATTCCAGCGTGTGGAAGGCGAGGATGTTAACCACTAGGTTACTGAGCCGGGACCTAAAAATAATTTTAAAAAGGCACTCATTAAGATTATATAGTGGCAAAAAGGAAGAACTTTGTTTCAAGAATAATGGAAACAGGGATGGACGTTTGACATGTTGATTACATCGCCCACATGCCATATCAGAAGTGCCTGGGCTTGATATGAACTTTCATCTCCTGACGCCAGCTTCCTGCTAATGCAAACCAAGCAGGTGATGAGATAAGTTGTTGCATCCCTGCTATCTAGATGAGAAACTTGAGTTCATTTCCTGGTTACTGGCCTTGGATTTGACTTAGCCTGTGGTGGGAATGTGGAGATCTCTCTTCTCTCTCTCCCTCGCAAATGAAATAGCAACAATAAAAATAAACCCCAAACAAAACAACTATAATGAAACAGTAAAATGCAAAGACAATACATGAAGTAAAACTGAGACACAAGCCTCTGGCTAGGGCGTGAAATCAGTCTACTTCATGTTTCCTCCTGTCTTTTCCCCCCCAGTATCCTTTCCATGCTTCCTCCTTTCTCTTTTTGTTTATTTTTTGTTTTTGTTTTTAAGATTTATTTATTTGTAGTGGAAAGGCAGATCAGATTTATGGAGAGAAGGAGAGACAGAGAGCAAGATCTTCTATCTGTTGGATCACTCACTAAACTGCCACAAATGACCAGAGCTGAGCTGATCCGTGGGTACAGGATCTGAAAACTTTGGCTATTACCTGTGGTTTTCTCAGGACATAAGCAGGGAACTGGGAGGAAATTGGAGCAGCTATGACACAAAGCAGCACACATATGGGACCCTGCCACTTCCAACGTGAGGATTTAGCCATTAAGCCATCGTGCCAGGCCCTTCCCTTCAGATTCTTCTCTGGACTCATCTTGCACACAACCAGACATGGCATCTAGGCTTTGTCTCCACCTTTATCAGTATGAGCTTCATGACATTCCAACTATAGCGAATGCAAAATTCTCAAGTGGTAAATCCCCCGACAACGGCAGCACTGAAAATCACAGCCACAGCTGCACTGGTGGATTGGCTGGATTTCAATGAAGCACCTCCCTGTTCACATCAGTCAGGATTTTCATGGTTGCTCCTGCTAGTGGCTGTCAGATGAAGAGATGAACAGTGACTGTCAACAGTACTAGGGGTCTCAATTTCACATCATTCTTCTGGGCTCCCAAAATGCACATTATGACACTACATACTTTTTTTCTAATTATATATATATTTACATATATATATATATATACACACACATACACATACATACATAGATACATACATACACAGATTTAAGTCCTAGGGCTTGGTTTCAATTTCTCCACATACTAACTTTCCAATTCTCAGCTTCTAAAGGGAGAGCTATCAGTCACATGCAGTTGGAAAGAGAGTCTGGCCCTCTAACTGCTTATTTGTAAGTTTTAGGTGTTGCGTTGAGAGAAAGAGAGGAGGGAAGAAAGGCAGAAAGAGAGATAGCATGATAGCGAGATAAACTACCTCTGCTAAATTGTTCCTTAAATTCCCATAACTTTTCTTTTGAAACAGGCTTGCAATGAATTCGTCTAAGGTTTAGTCCTTTCTTCATCTCCCCTCTAAGGAACACCCAGTGCAGCTAATACTGTATATCCATACGGCCACATCTTGACTTTCTTTCCTTTTGGTTTGGGGTTGAGCTTTTTAGATCTGCTAAAGCAATTATCTAGTGTCCATCTGTTTTTTCATTCTGATCATTTCCTCTCCAATTCCTTTGTCCCGAGGATGTATGCCTTTAAAGAAACATTCTTCTGGCTTGGTGTTCTGCTGAGAGGGAGAGTAGATGTACATGTTGGATTCATCATCCATTCCCAGAAGGCCCTGGGAACATTGGTTCAACTCTTATTTTTAGCTTCAGTGAAATATGTTTTACATAAAATAAAAATCCACTCAATTATAATATTAGGGTGCTGATGTATATAATGCAGAAGGTGAATGAGGGGTATGGTTGGTGACTAGCCAAAATGTTTTATAAAGATCCATCCTATCTTAATACTGTTAGTTTGTTGTTCCACGAATTGTAATTCAGACTCAGCCTTTTTGGGCTGTCTTCTACTGCCTTTCCAGGTGCATTAGTAGAGAGCTGGATCAAAAGTGAGGCATCAGAAGTGAGGCAGCAGGGAGTCCAGCCAGTGATCTTATTAAAGAGTGAACCAGAAGATGGAAGATCTCTCTCTCTCTCTCTCTCTCTCTCTCTCTCTGTGTAGAATTTTTCAGGAGAGTCAAATCTACAGACAGACAGGGAAGCCATGGAGCCAGAATGAGAGCAATTCTGAACTGTAAATGTGCAAAAGGAAACTTCTTCAGTCAACAGAAGTATTTTAAGACTGGACTGTATTAATAGACATATATTTGCATAAGTTACTACATAATTGTTGAACAGTAACATTACACCGAGTAAATTTCATAATTTGCAAGTGATACTATGATAAACCTATTACAATGAAGTTATCTGGAAGCTTAGGTTTGTTGGAAATAAAAGTGTATAAAAGGTCAAATAAGCAATGATTGGCAGACAGTACCCAGTAACAATGGGAAGAATTGGTAGCTGCTTTGTTAGGTGATGTGTGTATTTTCCAGTTTTTATTTTTCTCAGTAGCATCATACGGTCTATTCCCCTGCATTCATTTTGTGTCCTGCCGATCACTATCAGCATCTCTCTTGCAACCCAGCCAAGCACGTTCTGACCTCTTGATAGAACTTGTAAAACCTTATTACGAGGCCAGAGGCCTCTTCTGTATCTATGAAAGGCATTGGGGGTTATGTAAAAACCTTAAAATGAATTAATGCCATGGAAAAATGTTATTCATTAAGATGAAAGAGCTGTGTGGTTTTCTTGTCGGCCGTGGCTGCGTGTGTTTGAAGATTTACTAGCGAAATAGGGAAAGTTGGCAAGGTCTGGAGCAGCTACTGAATAAGGAGGCTACGGCACATTCCATTTTTGACAAATTGAGAAGAGCAGTTTCTCAATGGTGAAAATCGGACTTGCAACATACATAAACAGATTTGCTTGGAGTTTGGGTGGTGCTTATGTTAGTTTTGTGCACCCAAGGAAAAGTACCTAAATATTTTTTGTGAGAGTCTCCAATCACTTAAGCCTGTGAGCTAGGAGTAGGGCTAGGAGGAGCGCTGCCTTTGTTTGTCTACAGATTTTATAAGCCTTTGGAATGAGAAGCTGTCCCTCTGACATTTCGGAATAGGCAATGCTGTGCAAAACTCCATCAGAGGTGTTGCAATGTCTTCAGATTAACAATGCAAGTGACACCCACATTATGCTCCTTTTCCTCTGATTTTAGAATTGCATTACTGCTTTTATTACTAGGCCTAAAAGTTGCAACTGGGTGAGTTATGAGTTACTGAAGAGGCCACATTCTGGTGGCCTGTGTGCCAGGTCCTCCCTGTAGATCTGTTCCATCTTATTTGGCCTTTTGAATTAAAAGAAACAGTTCTTTTTGAATTTTATAGGCAGCATTTTGCAACCTGAAGGTTTTATACAAATGTCCAAATTCCAGGCTGGTCTTGAAAAGTATGTTACTTAGAACACATGTTCCTGCAAGTCGATATGACACCCTCCCTTAACCAGGCAGAGATCACCTATTGCAATGTGCCCAAGAGGCCACCTCATTCATTTATAGCTCCTTCTGGTCCAAAGATGCTTGGGATGTTTGTGACCCTGCAGACTGTCCAGACATTCCCAATGGCTAACAGCTCATTGCTGCTTTGAGATGCAGAGAATATATGGAACTGCATTTGTTCAATCAGGTTCAAAGCTACTTTGAAAAGCCTCTTGAGTTTCAGAATATTGACACTCTTGAGAAACCTTAGTGGAATAAAGCTTTCTCCTTGAATTTGATTTCTGAAAATAGTAAAAGGAAAGTGTGGAGCCAACTTTGGAGTAAAAGAAAGTGACTGTAAACTAATGAAAACCTGTGTCTGTCAGATGGTTTGTCAGCTGCGCCAAAGGAAACTTCAGAAGATTCACTTACTCTTTGAGGGATCGACTCAACTTCCAATGTAAAATATCCTTTCTCCTGACCTCTTACACTATCAGATGTGTGGGTTTCTTGTGTGTCTAGGGCCTCAATTCTAATTCTTTATCTGATGGTTCTATCCCTTGTCCCCCATCAGGTTCAGAACCGCTTGATGAAAAGTTATATTTTGGTTCATTTAAAAAGCAAGACATTGGTTTTGATTTATTATTTTTTGAAGGTAAGGCTGGAATTTTAAAAAATTTTTATTTAAAAGGCAGAGTGACAGAGAGACACCCACATTCATACCCAGAAAGAGAGTGAAGAGAGGAAGAGAGAGAGAGAGAGAGAGAGAGGAAGAAACAGAGTGAGAAGGAGAAAAAGAGTGAGAAACAGAAACAAAGGGAAAAATGGAGTGAGGGGGAGAAACAAAGAGAGAAGGAGAGAGGGAGAGAGAGAAAGAGTAAAAGAAACAGGGAAAACGGGGTGGGGGACAAAGAGAGGAGAGAAAGAGAGAGAGAAAGACAGACTTTTCCTCTGCTGGTTCACTCCCTAAGTTTCTTCAACAACGTGGAAGGCAGTTGGGAACTCGGTGGTGGTCTTCAAGGATGGCTGGGACTCAAGTACCCGTTGTGCGCATCAACAGCAAGCTGGATCCCAGGCGGATTCATTTAGTTGAGCACTGGCATTCTGATATGTAATCCTGACAGCTTAACTACTGCACCACAACACCAGTTTCTCACTTTTGATCCAGTTTGCAAAGCTGGCAATCAAGAGATTGAACAGAAGCGTTCATGAATGAATGTGTATAGTCGCAAATTATCCCAGCTGGCTATTCTCCAGAGCAGAGCAGCCACTTGATATTGTTTGAACATCCTTTCTCATTTTTAAAAACTGGAATCTGTGTGGCTGCATGTATTTGTAAAACCCCAATGAACGACAGATGAATTGCTTTTAGATTGTGTGCCTTAGTCTCTGAAGTGAGTCCACCTACCGTTTGTTTACCGGCAAGAGGCGCCTCATTGCACACTTTGCGGTCTTGATAGGTGATGAGCAAGAAGTGTAAACGTTGTTGAACCAAAGGTGGAACCAACCCCACCAAGAGCAATAGCCGTGTCACAGTTCAAACACAAGGCCTATCTTACTCAGCATTCCGGACTGCCTTAAGATTTTTGATACTTTAAATCAGGTGTCAGTGACAACCTCAGGAGCGTCTGAAGCCGTCTCAGTGGAAAAATCTAGAAGACTACTAAGTAATCTCCCCAAACGGCAGGATCAACTAAACCCCAGAAACCACACAAAACCGTGGAACACCTACGTCTTTTAAGACTGACCCTGGGCAGTGGAAGCAAGGCTTGGTGGCTGCAGGGCTGTGGGGTGGGAGTTCATTGTTCGATTCTATGCTGGAAGGAAAGTGGCTTTACCGCAGCCACCTGCATCTCTGAGAACTAGCCCGCCGTCCTGTTCCGAGCCCCATCTCCCTCCTTTGCGCCTTAGGGGCAGCCGTACCCTTCGGCTCCTGTCCTCTCTATTTTGGAGCCGCGTGATCTCATGCCCTCGGTCGCCGGGCGCAGCCTGCGCTACCAGGCCAAGCAGGATGATCAGCGCGAGGGTCGGGCGGGTGCCCGGGGCGAGGGAGGGAAGGCTGGGGCAAGTTCAAGGCGCGCCCACGCCGAGCACTCAAAATAACCGGCGCGCGGAGGGCCCCAAATCAGACAGGAAGCTAAATAATCCGGGGCGTAGAGCGGCTCTCCCCTCACCAGGAGCGCAGGGCGGAGGGACAGGAGCCCTGGGTCTGACCGCGAGGGGCGGCGCGGCGGGCCGGGGCGGGGCCGACTAGGGGCCTATTAAAGGCGCTGCGGGGCGACGGGGCTGGAGAGCCCAAGGCCACCATGGAGCGGGACGGCTGCGCTGGGGGCGGGAGCCAAGGAGGCGGCGTCGGCAAGGGCGTGCACGTCTCCCTGGAGGGCCCGGCGGGCAACGGCCGTGACCGGAGTCATGGCCAAGCCGCCGGGACGCCTGGGGACCCGCAGGCTGCCGCGTCCTTGCTGGCGCCCATGGACCTGGGGGAGGAGCCCCTGGAGAAGGCGGCGCGCGGCCGCACGGCCAAGGACCCCAACACCTACAAAGTGCTGTCGCTGGTAGGTTGGCGGCGTCGGGCGCTGGGCCCGGGAGGGCGGGACGGCGGGGACGGAGATTGGCATGGAGCTCTGCTCTCGGTCAATACGGGGACCCCGAGAGAGACCCCGGCGAACAGCTCCCCTCACCTGCGGGCTCGGCCCTGCCACCTCTCAGGAGCGCTCGCAGCGCTGTCCCTTCCCCTCATTCCCGCGGGACCTGCCGCTGTGGCTTGCAGTGAGGGTGCTTCTGAGAACCTGTTCACGAGAGCAGACTGGGACCACGAGCATCCTTAGAAACATCGCTAGCCTCCCCAAATCCTAAGAGCACAGGGTTTGAGAGAGAAAATGATCAGCCCGGGAGTTGTTGGCCCGAAAAAAAAGTTCTGCCTCTTGGGGAGGCTCTGGGTGCGGTATTGAGGACTCTCATTAACTGCTTCCTGCTGAAAAGATAGACCAGAGTTCTTGAAATGGTATCAGGACCCTGGAAAACACTTTGTCTTTTGGCTCGGTTTTGGAATTTCCTTGCAGCTGCTCAGGCATTCCATCAGTATTCACATTATGCCACTGTGAAGAAGCGTTTGTGATTCTTGCCCACTCTTCGACCCATAGGCCCCAAAGTTCGCGTTTCTCACAGAGCTATTGTTCTTCACTCTTGTGATGGCAGTGAACTTCATGAGATGGAGTGGTGTTGGAGAAGGGAGTGTTTTCTTTCTACATCGATGGTGGCAGAACTGACGGCTTTGGGGTCCTGAAATGTTGGTTTCTTAGACGTTTCGAGCACAGGCCTTGCAAGTTGCTTGTTGTAAGTGGGAGGATCGAATGCCGCAGTGTGTGCAGGGACCACAAAACTGAAGGACCAAACCAAAGCAAGCCCTTCACAGACTTCTGTGAATGGCACTGCCACTTACCAATATGATTGGACAGCGCTATGTTAAGAAACGATTCTTGAAGTCTCCCTTTTTTGTGTTACTTTTCTCACTATGTGCTAGGTGTCAGAGAAAGGTTGTGACACTTTGAGGATCCAAAGACTTAGGAGATAATGTCACACACTTAGTATTAAAAATCATCCAAGGGTTCGAAGAATAGGTGTTCCAGTCAAATCGTGTGTGCATGTCAGGTTATATTTTTGCATCATAAATCACTAAGTCTTTAATACACAATAGTGATGAGAACCTTTTTTTTTTTTTTAGTTTATTGAGCCACTCTTTTGGTGTGCTTCTTAATGGAAGGGTAGACTTCGCAACACAGCTGTTTAGTATTAGTATATTCACATGGTTAGTGTTGTAAAGCGTTCAAAAGCTGTGCATTGAATCTGTGTTGAAATTACAGTGTCGTTGCTTACTGCTTACTGTCTTAAGTCCTGACAAGTTCTCCAATTGTTTATTCATTTTTTTCAGTCTTTCCTATCCATGCAATGAGATATGTAAGAAGTATCAGCGAAGACCTTGAACCTTTGGAATAAGCTTTTCTTCTTTCCTGTTTGCGGCTTGCTCGGCAAGCAGCCTTGTCTCTGGACATTTGGCATGCAAGTGTCCTAGGGCTCTTCCGTTAGTAGACCCTTCATGGGTGTGTACTGTTTCTGTATATGGATGGGGACTTTGGCTGTAAAACACATACTGATCTGAGAAGAATTCTGTTTTCTTTGATGGGATAGGACATTAATCCAAAGGTTATGTCCTGAATTTGAAATTTGAAATTTTTGCAGATTCAACTGGTAAAGTCTATGCAAACATTCCAAAAGTCCAAAACCATTTTGATCAGAAGTCTTTCTGGTGAGGGATCTTCAACTTATCTATGTAATCAAATAATTACTTTTAGTGAAAATTTATTTCATTATGGCTCTGAAACTGAAAGCTCTTATAAATTTCCCTTTGCTGTTTTCACACCTGTCTTCTCCCAGGTCTTTCCCAAAATAGATGTGAAGTAGGATTTGATCGTTGAGAGTTGTGGGGTATGTTTTCTAGAGAGAACCTACAATTAGGGAATCTCTTTATTTGCTTTGAATGAAACCTCAGCATACATTTCATGTAGCTGAGGAATCAGACTGGACTACTTGAATTCTGGAACTGAGGTTGGAGGAGCCACGTACGTTCTCCTCAGCCACATAGTGTTCTATCCAGCAGACCAAGCACAGGACCTTAGGAGAGATGACTTGCCAGTGGTTACATGACTGCTACACTTTTCAGCAATTCTCCCAGCAGCACTGAACTGTCGTAGATGTGTAGGAAAGGAGGAAGAAGGGAAGGTCTGGCCTCCCCTGCCTCTCTCCAGGGTGGTGTTCAATCCTGCATTATCTCTGTTCTAGAGACTTTAGGCCCTGAGCCCTGGGAATGCTTATGTCTAGGCGCTGAGCCAGACTGAGGAAGACAGCAAGTGGGAAAAACAAGCAGTGCTTTCTATTGCCTTAGGGGATGTGTTAACTACAAAATGCCTTGCCTGGGTTCCAAATCAAGCTTTAAGCTCAGTGAAGCGTTTCACTGAGGTTAGATTGCAGGTTTAGGAGGGCACTTCAAAATGTTTTGAGAAAAATGGAAATAAAAATCTGAGCTTACTTTATATGCCAAATGTTTTTGAAATCTACTTTCTTTTCGTAATATACATTTTCACAATACACAAAATGCATTTTTTTTGCAGCAGAGTAAATTTGCACTTTAAATTTCATTTTCCCCCACAAGCCTTTGAAATCACCTTGTATTTGAAATTGTGTTCTTGTTCCCTAACATAGTTTTAAAGGAGTCAAGTATTTTCCAGCTACATTGGCAGTACATTTTTTTTAAGTTTTGTTTTTAATGTTGTTTACATAATTGAAAGAGATGCATGCCCATGCGGGCCTCTGGTTAGGGTGGGGAGAGTCAGGGATGGAGGAGGGTAGGTGGGAGATATGTTTCAGTCTTTTTTTTTCCCCTCCTGTGTCTACAGGGTAGCAAGGGGATAGGGCTACTTCTTGCTGTCAAACTACACCAACACCTGGGGCTGCGAGGTGGTCCTTTGATGATGCCTGATGTGGGAAGAGGATATTACTTGTGAGAAGTTGTTGGTTTCATTGTCTACTGTTTGACAAAGTCTGCTTTAGTGCATCCACAGACCCAGGTTAGCAGTACATTTCTCCAGTTAGCTCTTCCCAAGTGTTTGTATTTTTTGTGACCTTCTGCTGTGCTTTCAAGTACAAGTATGTGTGTAGTTGTAAAGGGCCGTGTGTGTGTGTGTGTGTGTGTATGTTAGACTACTTTTCCATGAAAATTCTTTGCAAGTGGCAGGAGTTGGTAGACCTTGCTTACTGCAGAGTCGGGTGTGAATATTATTTTGAAATTTTTTGAAGGTGAATTTTTGAAGATTAATAGATTTGTTTGAAAGAGAGAGAAACAGACTGACTTACACAAAAATTTATATACACATAGAGAGAGTGCTACTGTGTGCTGGTTTGCTCCCTGATACCCTTATGGCCTGGGCCGAGCTGAGCCCAGCAGCTGGGACTTCAGTGCAAGTCTGCCAGGTAAGTTACAGGAGTCCTGTTGTTTGAGCAGGCACTGTTGCCCCTCGGGGGTTGCATTGGATTTGAACCTTGGCACACTAATGTGATGGCTATCCTAACTTCTTTGCAAGATGGCCACCTCTGGGTGTGAATATGATTGATTTTGTTAGTTTCCTTCCCTTTTCCTTGAATACAACATGAAGATTAGCCATGATAAATGGAATCGAGATGACTTTATTTATAAAGTTTAATAGCTCTCTCGCAATAGTTTAGCATTTTATTTTAAAGTGGCCAGAGCATCTTAGGGCCAAGAAAGTCTCCTGTTTTTCTCTGTAGCATGTTTTTATTTTTCCTCTGTCCTGACAAAATGCTCCAAAGATTTCTAGGAACTCAAGAATATTATGCTTACTACAGATTGTAAGGTGGTTCCTAAACTCAGTGTCAGCTTTTGATTGGCTGAGCAAACATACTTTGTTTAAAGGTATACAGAATGATACTTAATGGGAAAGGAAATATGGGAAGACTCCAGGTCCATGTGGCTTGTGATGCTAAGGATTTCTGGTATCAATGATGATGTCTAAGAAGGTATTTCATGAGTAGCCAAAACCTGCAGGTGAGCATTAACTAAACACTATTTCTCAATAGTGTATCCAAGATTTTGCGAGGTGGTTTTGTTCTTTTTGATTTTTTAAAATGTATTAGAATGGAAAAGTATGGCATTATGATAGAAAGCCATTTTGGAGGGAGTGAACTTTGATTTGTGTGTCTCATTTATGGATCAGTCATTTGCTCACAAAAATATCTGAAGACTTCACAGCAACCTAACTGGCAATCATTTTGTTAATATGATTTGGAAGCGTTAGAGGTCATTCTATCTTAGTTTTCAGGAGAATCTTTTTCAGAAAGTAGGTTGTTCTAAAGCAGGATTCTTTCCCTAAGAAATGTTTTTGGCCTCACAAAATGTGTTGGGCCTTAGTGAACCGTCTGGGGCCTGTGATCTGTTACGGAAAGAGAGACAACAGGAAAGAAATTCAAGCAGTTTTTTTTTTTTTTTTTTTGATGCTATTAAGCAGCAACATAAATACAACTGTCATGATAAGATGATTCCAAGTAGGGTCTTGCAATGCTCCAGAACATCATTATGTGATTTGGCTAGATATGTTTATTATTGAAAGATAACACAAAGTTTCAGTCCAAATATTTAGATGTCCTTTCTCAATGTGTGGTCTGTGGATCTCTAGGGATTCCCCAAAAGCTTTACAGGGCACTCAGAAGTAAACATTATTTGAAAATCAACAGTGCAGCAGCTATTTACCCATCCACTAGGTTGGTGTTTACCGTGAAGGCGTTGAAGGAGTGAATGGTGAAACTGCTTGCAAATGAGCGGAAATTAAGGCAAAGTCATCCTTTGTACAAGGAGTCATGCCTATACAGTAAAAAGAGCTTCATTCACTTAAAAGAATGTCTAACTGAAATAGCAAATACATACTTCTTGTAAATGATTTTACTAAATCTCAAGCTTAAATCACTTGTCTTTTTAAAGTTCTTTTGACAGTGTTGGAAGTACTCAAGTACTGTTGCTTTGTTGAAGCAACAAGTGATTGTTGAAGTTGCAATTGAACTACCTCCTTTATGCTGTGTTTCATAGGACACATTTTTCTTTAAGAGGACTGCTCTCATTTATGTGATTATTTGCACATGTTTTCTGAAAAATGAATGACATTAATTAATCAATTCAAGGAAAACAAATATATCTGATGCTTATGGTCATAGTTGTGCTTTCAAAGAGTAATACAAAATTTTTTTTATAGATTTATTTTATTTTTATTGCAAAATCAGATTAACAGAGAGAAGAGACAGAGAGGAAGATCTTCCATCTGATAATTCATTCCCCAAGTGGCCGCAATGGCCAGTGCTGTGCCGATCTGAAGCCAGGAGCCAGGAACTTCCTCACGGTCTCCCACGCGGGTGCAGGGTCCCAAGGCTTTGAGCCGTCCTTGACTATTTTCCTAGGCCACAAGCAGAGAGCTGGATGGGAAATGGAGCTGCCGGGATTAGAACTAGTGCCCATATGGGATCCCAGCACGTTCAAGGTGAGGACTTTAGCCGCTAGGCCTCCGCACCGGGCCCAATACAAATTTTGAGAAGTTATTATATGCCAAGGTGGACTTCAGAACTCCCAATCCATAAGGACTTTCATAATGAAAATGATAAAGATAGTATATTATGTGATTTTTTTCCATATTGTTTAATGGCTTTGTCAATATTTTTGGAAGAACTGTGTTACTCAGGGATTCAGTATTTTCCAGAGAAACAATAGATGATGTTACCAAATTATGTATTGGCATAAACAGCATTCAAAGTAGATTAATAGATTTTTTTTAAAGATTTTATTGTTATTGGAAAGCCAGATATATAGAGAGGAGGAGAGACAGAGAGGAAGATCTTCCATCCGATGATTCACTCCCCAAGTGAGCCGCAGTGGGCCCGTGCGCGCCGATCCGATGCCGGGAACCAGGAACCTCTTCTGGGTCTCCCACGCAGGTGCAGGATCCCAAAGCCTTGGGCCGTCCTTGACTGCTTTCCTAGGCCACATGCAGGGAGCTGAATGGAAAGTGGAGCTGCCGGGATTAGAACCGGCGCCCATATGGGATCCCGGGGCGTTCAAGGCGAGGACTTTAGCCGCTAGGCCACGTCGCCGGGCCCTAGAGTAATAGATTTTAATGTCACAGTTTTAAAAATTGATTCATGAAGTTCCAAGTTTCAAATGGCAGTTTATTGTTAGACATTAACACCTGGAGAATTTGGAAATAATCTTGAGGAATGTACACAATAGTCTGATAAGTTTTCTTAGGACTGTCAGTGATGTTTGTATGCACAATGGGTTCCTGAGACCAAAACTTTTGAGAATATCTGTTTTATGGAATGGTGTGCATTCAGACGAGAAAAGGGAGAAAGATTAAGACCAGTATGTTCTTAACTCCAATGAGATTGACCTACATTCAGAACTCTACTAACAACATCTGTTGGTGTGGATGTGCGGGAGAAATGTATCCTCCTTCACTGCTGGTGGGAGTGTATGCTAGTACAACCACTATGGAAATCAGTATGGAGAGTGCTTAGAGAATTGCAAATAAGCCTGCCATATGACCCAGCTATCCCACTCCTAGGAATAATATACTCAAATAAAATGAAAATTACATGCGAGAAGGGAATCTGTAATCCTATATTTAAGCAGCACAATCTACAACAGCAAAGATGTGGGAACAATCCAGATGCCCATGCGGAGAGGAGTGGTTAAAGAAACTGTGGTACGTCTACTTCATGGAATATTATTTAGCCATTAAAAAGAATGAAACCATACCATTTGCAACTAGATGGACCCAACTAGAGACTATTATGTTCAGTGAAATAAGTCAATTCCAAAAGGACAAACACCATATGTTCTGTCTAGTATAAGAAAATCATCATGCATATTGTAAGTTTAATAATTGGTTCCATACTGTATTTTGGCTGCATCCCATGTGTTTTGATGTTTTTTGATTTCATTTTCATTTCTTTCAAATACTTTTTTTTCTCTTGTCGAATTCAGTGCTGGCTTATAGATATCGCAGTGACATCATTTTACCCAAGAGGCTTTTGTGTTTTCTTTTTGTCACCCATGCATTGGTTAGTCAGTGGTTCGTTTTGTTGACTCCATGGTGCTGTAATTTTGTTGTTGTTGTTCTAATTCATGCTGATTACTGGCCTTATTTCGTAGCTTCTCATTTAAGGGAATGTATAGTGGTAGAGTAATATCCAGATGTGGGAATACAATGTAATACACATCTTTGCTTCCAAATCAAAGATGGACTCCCAACGAAACTATTAGACATGTGTAAACAATGGGATTCTGGGCTGTCTGACATTGTCCGTACTAGCAATGTTGGGACACACTTAAATAATAGACTGATGGAATCATGACTCCTTATGAAGGACCATACTTTTGTAACAATGTGGGGAAAATCAGCTGGGGGGTGGGATTTTGAGCGGTGGAAATCCAAGACTCTACAAAAATGTACCATAAAAATAAAAAATTCAAAAAAATTCCCCCGAAAAGATCTGTATGAAGAATTAATTAATCATTATGGTGTTTTTTTTTAAAGATTTATTTGTTTTATTGCAAAGGCGGATATACATAGAGGAGGAGAGACAGAGAGGAAGATCTTTCGTCCGATGATTCACTCCCCAGGTGAGCCACAACGGCCGGTGTGCGCCGACCCGAAGCCGGGAACCAGGAACCTCTTCTGGGTCTTCCACGCGGGTGCAGGGTCCCAATGCATTGGGCTGTCCTCAACTGCTTTCCCAGGCCACAAGCAGGAAGCTGGATGGGCAGTGGAGCTGCCGGGATTAGAACTGGCACCCATTTGAGATCCCGGGGTGTTCAGGGCGAGGACTTTAGCCGCTAGGCCATGCCGCTGGGTCCAATCATTATGATGTTTTAATGACCCTAACCATGGGGTTGGATAGGTGCTACTACTGGTTGCATCTGGTCCCTTCTCTGCCTTGGATAGACATGAGTAGCCACATTATCATTGTATGTACAGAACACTGCATACTTATAGCTTATTACTTCCTTCATGGGTGCAGCTTTGCTTCATCAGCCTACATCTGTTTTTGTGGCTTATACTTTTAATTAATTTATTTTTATATACCACAGGGTTTTATACTTTTTTGGGGTTAGCATAGAATATTTGTGCATATTTATGTAGCACAATGTGGTATTTTAAGACATTCATGCTGTTTGTGTTCATTGCCTTGTGCTAGTTAGCATTCCTATTTCCTTTGAGTCATTCTTTCTAGTTCTTTATAAAATACATAATGTTTTGTTGTGAACTGTAGTCTTTCTGCTATGCTATACAATGCTGGAATAGATCCTTTCTCTCTAATAGTGCTCTGGCACCCATCATCCAACTTCTGTTTGTCCCTTTTCCCTCCCACCATTCTCAATCACTAGTTGTACATCACTATTGTACGTCACAAAGACATTTTGCTTTTTTTTCTTTTTAGTTTGCACCTGTGATGAAAAAGCATATAGTATTTGTCTTTCTGTGTCTGGCTTATTTCATTTAATACAATGTCCCTCAGTACCTTTTATTTTGTTTTTACATGACAAGATTTTATTCTTCTTCTAAATGACTACTATTTCCTTGTGTATATAAACATTTTATTTATCTTTCATTTTTGATAGTTATGAATGTTGATTACACATTGTGTCTATTGTACTAGTGCTGCAAAAACCTGAGAGATCGGGTGTCTTTTATAATGCCAGTTTCAGTTCTTTCATCTGTATATACCCAGAAGTGGGATGGCTGGATCATATGGTAGATCTACTTTTGGTCTTTTGAGGAACTTCCGTTCTATTGTCCATAATGGCTATATAATTCAAATTCCTATCTTTTCTTTACATTGTTGTCAGCATTTTAAAGAAATAGGCATTAAAACTGTGGTGAGATGCTATTTCATTGTGGTTTGATTTTCATTTCCAAGATGGCAAACAATATTGAATATTTTTTCATAAGATTATTCAGTATTCTATCTCCCCTTCTGACAAACGTTTAGGACGAGTGATCATTTGTAATTGGACTATTTTGGTTTGGTTGTTTTTTACTTTAGTAAATTTATTTTGTCTTTTGGTGATGTTTACGTAGTTGAGATGGGTGTGTGCCCACGTGGACCACTGCTCAGGGTGAGAAGGTCAAGGGATGGGGGAGTGGGTGAGATGATTGCTGCTGATTTTTGTTTGTTTCTTTTTTGTGTTTTTCTTTTTTTAAAGATTTATTTATTTTTGCTGGTAAGGCAAATTAGATTTACAGAGAGAAGGAGAGAGGAGAAGAGATAGAAAGATCTTCCATCTGCAGGTTCACTCCCTAAATATCTGCAGTGGCTGGAGCTGAGCCAATCTGAAGCCAGAAACCAGAAGTGCCTCTGGATCTTGCATGTGGGTGCAGGTTTCCAAGGCTTTGGGCGTTTCTCGACTGCTTTCTCAGGCCATAAGCAAGGACCTGGATGGGAAGTGGAGTAGCGGGGATGCGAACCCGTGCCCATATGGGATTCTGGTGCTGGCAAGGTGAAGATTTAGCCATTGAGCCATGGCATAGATCCTGTTGGTTGCATTTTAAGTTCATGTTTTTTTCTGTGAACACCTTGAAGATTGTGTTGAGACATAGGGTCAAGATTCAATGTTATGTGTATGAATATTTAGTTTTCCTGAAACCGTTAGTTTTTGAAATGTACCAAACCTCTGTTATTTTAAAGACAGAGACCCACAGAGAGAAGTTCCGTCCACTGGTTCACTCCTCAAATATCCCCAACAGCTGTGGTTAGGTCTGGCTGAAGCCAGGAGCTTACCTGAGGTCTCCCATGTGAGTCACAGGAGTCCAAGGATGTGAGCTATCACTCGCTGCCTCCCATAATGCACATTAGCAGGAAGCAGAACCAAGACTGCAACTTCAATGTGGGAGGTGGGTGGCCTAAGGCTGTCTTATGACTTGTGTCGAATTGCCTGCCCTCCACTTGCAGCATCTTTTATGCAAGGCTGCTCTTTCTCCAGTGTGTGTTTTTGGTTCCTTTGCCATAATGCCTGCACTTTAATTGCCCTTTCTTTACCATTCACTGGCTTGTCCTTTCATTTAATTGTTCTTTATTGGCATCAGCCCGGCCCATTTTCTGTCTTTCTTATCACCTGACAATATTCAGATGTTTTACTACCTACTCCATCCACTCTTTAGAATATCGCACAATTTCTCTTTACATTATGCCATCGCTAAAATTCTTCAAAGTTTCCATGGTACCATCTTCTTGACAGTTCACAGAATACTTGACGTAAAACCAAAACAAAGCGATATTGTCCCGGGCTCTTTAAGGTGATGCTGAATTAGGTTAAATGCCATTGGCACAGACTTTGTTCCATAACACTTCATAATGCAAACACACTGGCACCCTTTAAAGTATCATCCAACATTATAAAGATGAAAATCTCTGGAAGACTTGGAAACATGTGAATGAAATACATTCCTGCGGGCAAGGGTGTGGATTAGGATAATTAGGAATAGTGTATATTGTGCAGCTTTTTTTTGGGGTTAACTATGGCAGGTACTGCTCAACAATTCTACTTGTACAAGAATTACGTAAATAGCTGACCAGTTTAAAGGAAGTATGTGTGAAGAATGTGAACATATGTAAATATTCATACTTTTTTTTCCTCTTGG
The DNA here is from genome assembly GCF_030435755.1 of Ochotona princeps. Lineage (NCBI taxonomy): Eukaryota > Metazoa > Chordata > Mammalia > Lagomorpha > Ochotonidae > Ochotona > Ochotona princeps. Next base: position 31,654,969 of record NC_080832.1, on the reverse strand, counting down.
GAACTTTGAAAGAAAAAGAGAACATTGGCTTTTTCAGAATGATTCCAACAAAGGTCTTGTGAGAAAGGATCCTGTATAGACTGAGCTTGAAATCACAAGAATTCTCTGTGGTGCGACCTTTGGATGGTTCCTTTACTTTTCAGACTTTCAGTTTCCTTACTGATAATATGCGGGATTTAGATGATGTAGATTTCCACCAGTCTAAATTGTACAGAGAGCTTGCAGTATTTCTTTCCTTGAAGTAGGGACATGTTGCAGAAAATTCAGAAACCATGAAACCCATAAAGAAGAAAAATTTAAGTCATCAGTTCTAACTGCTGTTAGCATTCTCCCCAAGACTTTTCTAGTGAATATGTTATTTAATAGAAATGGACTAATGTTATGTATTTTTTCATTTATATTCAGTGTGAGATTTTACCATCACTAGACTTTCTTTGTTTTTTAATGATTTCTTTGTTTTATTTGAAAGGCAGAGTTGCAGAGGGAGAGACAGCGAGTGCTCCCTCCTGCTGGCTCACTGCCCAAATGGTCACAATGGCTAGAGCTGAATTGGTCTGAAGCCAGGAACCAGGAACCTCTTCTGGTTCTCCCACAAGAATATAGGGGCGGAAGCACTTGGGCCATCTTTTGCTGCTTTTCCAGGCACATTAATAGGAGTCGTACTGGAAGTGAAACAGCTGGGGCTCAAACCTGCATTCGTATGGGATTCTGGAGCCATAGGTGCTGGCTGCACTACCATAGGTGCTCACTACATCACAGCAGCAGCTGGACTTTTATATTGTGCCTTTTATGAGTAAGGCTTTTGAGCATCCTACTAACTTTGGTAGCAATTTTTCAAACTCTTTTTACTCAAGCTTTAGACATGGTCCCCAAGAAGTTTTGTTTTTTTAATACATGTTTTGTGTTTCATTTACTACTCACCTCTATCATGTATATACTTTTCTTATGGGAAGAGCATTAGTTTTTCTAAAAGAATTACTTCCCTGCAATATGTTTCTACTCAGAATTTTTCAGAGACAGCAACAGTATATGTGGGAAAATCCACATATCTGGGACTGTTCTTTTTTAGGGTTATTTCATACCACTGAGAAACAGATCTTATTAATTGAGGATTTATTTCATGAACAATTTTAACGATTTGGAATAGACCCAAACATTCATGACATACATGTATTACCATTTATTAATATTTATCAACTGCTTAGAGTAGACCCTTGCACAGAGTAAGTAGTGCATGAGTGTTCGTTAAATAAACACACACCTTTGTTGATGTTAGTATCTGTCAAGTCCTCTGCCAAGTGCTTTATCTCCTTCAATGGGCAATCCTGTGAGGGAGGTGGGACCTGCCTTGTTGGATGGTGAGTAAGTCTTGTGTTTCACCTGTACATCCTCAGTGTCTGACATGTTGTTTAGGACGTGCATATGTGACATGCATCACTTGAATTTAGAAGTTTACAAGGTCTAAGTATTTTCAGCCATCTGCTCTTACGGTCAGTTTAGAGAGTCAGTAAAAGAGCTCAAAGTGCATGTCGCTCTGCAGTGACTCAGCTTGCTGCAACAGATCTTTCCTTACAGACAGACCCCAGCTCTATGGCTCCGCCCTAACTCTGCTGCGTACACTGTGTATAGACTACTTCTGTTCCCCATCCCAAGACTGAGCTTCTCACCTCCCCTTCTTTATCCAACACCAGGTTCACTCTTGGATCCATCATGAAAGATTCCTTAGCTGTTCTTTGGCCCCATGTCTCCTGTCTCTGAACCACTCAATTGCCATTTAACCATAGAGAGCGTAAGGTCAGAGGTTAAGGAATAGATTCTATAGCTGGACTGCTGGGGCAGAAATTCTGTCTTTGCCAGTAACTGTTGTGTAACCTCCAGCAAGTATCTTAACTCTTCGGTGTCTTGATTTTCTTACTTGTCTGCCAGTTATAGTAATGATGGCTACGTCACAGGTTTGTTTCCAAGATCAAATGAAAATTTTTTATATATAACTTAGTTAGGCTTGATAGGCATAAATACCAGATAAGAGTTTATTATTGTTGTTGTTGTAGTCTGTAACTTATTCACCAGAGATTTAGAGTTTCTACTGTGCCAATATCCGTATGCAAGAGGCAGAGAGCTGACTGGTCACAGAAAAAGATGTACTTCTCTGTTCTCATGGTCTGGTGCTAGGGGACCAGATATTCTTGTCAAGTTACAGAAGGCAGTCTTAAGTTGCCAATGTGATAGGCACTACCTAGAAGCTATATACATGGCTGTGAGACAGAGAGGGAAATTGTTCTGATCATGGAGATCAGATAAGGGGTCCCTTTGGAAGACACGAATGTGCGGTAGAGGTTCCTGGAAAGATACAGTAACGTAGGTCAGGGTCAACGGATGAGCTGGAACATGGCCCACCCTGAACTGGGATAAAGCAGAGTGTTTGGCATGCAGGGCTGAGTGGTGTCCCGTTAAAGGGCAGGAGGCTGGGAATGATGGCTGGGGTTAACTCCAGGCCAGACCCTGTAGATCAGCTGAGGGATTTTGCCATTGGTTTTTAACAGTAATCGGATCACTAAAATCTTTAGTGTTTTGTTTGCACATTTTTCAAAAATAAACACAAAGTATTCCAAAAGTTATTTCAAAGAAGAAGTCCCATGTAAACAAACCACATGAACTTACCTGTACTTACTGTTTATTCCAGCTTTGTTTTTCATCTCTGAACTATTGTCACCCATATGGACAAGACATCTGCCCTGGCAAGAGAAACAAGGCTTTGGATAAGACCGATAAGGTTTTATCTTTGAGTCCATCCACTTTGTCCTTTGCTTCATGGTGTAAAGAGCTGTCCTCTTCCTTAATTATATTTTCCCCGTTCATACTTATAAGATTAATTAACCTTAATTCTTTTTTTACTAAAGTCATTTAGTACTAACTTTATGATCCTTATCTTTTTTTTTTTTTTAAGATTTTATTGTTATTGGAAAGCCGGATATACAGAGAGGAGGAGAGACAGAGAGGAAGATCTTCCATCTGATGTTTCACTCCCTAAGTGAGCCACAACGGGCCGGTACGCGCCAATCCGATGCCGGGAACCAGGAACCTCTTCCGGGTCTCCCACGTGGGTGCAGGGTCCCAAAGCCTTGGGCCGTCCTCAACTGCTTTCCCAGGCCACAAGCAGGGAGCTGGATGGGAAGTGGAGGTGCCAGGATTAGAACCGGCGCCCATATGGGATCCCGGGGCTTGCAAGGCGAGGACTTTAGCCGCTAGGCCACGCCGCCGGGCCCGATCCTTATCTTTTTAAGAGACAAATGATTTTCAGGATTTTGGTGGCAATTAAGATATTTTATTTATTTATTTAAGAGGCAAAGGGAGAAGACACACACACACAGATATTCTTTCTGCTGTTTCATTGTCCAAATGGTGATAAAAATCAGAACTGATCTAAGCTGTAGTCAGGGGTCTGGAGCTAGAAACTTTATCCTGATCTTCTACATGGTGGCAGAAGTCCAAGTGTTTGAGCCATCTTCTGCTGTCTTTCCAGCTGCATTAGTAGTAAGCTGGATGGGAAGTGGAAAAGCAAGGATTTGAACTGGCTCTGCAAGTGGTAGGACCTACTACACTACTGTGCCTGTCCCTGAGACAATTTTTGTTCTTAAATAGCTTGAAATTAACTGAAGCAAATCTAATCCAAGTAGTTTTCGCATCTAGGAAATGAGAATTGTGAAAAACATGAACTCTCAAAATGGAGAGTTATTTGCTTATATCAAATTTAACCTTATGCCTTGGGCTGTGTTTGTTTCTGTCTGTTTCTGTCTATCAATCTGTGTATTTATGTCAGGTCCAATCAGTAAAACCAGAGTCATGCTTGGTGATTTCATTAAGAGAATTTAATATAGGAAATAAATTACAAAAGTGTTGGGACGGCTTAGAGCCAAACAGGGGGCGGTAGGATCATGAGCTCATCCAGAGAAAAGTAACAGGAGCAAGCTGCCAACAACTTGAGGGCTGGACAGGCAACGGGGGAGTTAATAAAACCAAAGCATGGAGACTGGGACCCTGGAAAGATGCAGCCACTGGAGAGATTCTTCCAGAAGCTCAAAGGTCAGGACAGATTTGGCCTGGTTTCTTCTTTTGTTCCCATCCTCCAATCATTGTTCTTGCTTCCCCCTGGCCTATGATGCCCTGATACCTGGTTCTTGGCACATTGGAAATGTAGATGGCCATGATCATTTCAGTGGACTTCCACACCAGGAAGAAGGCAGTGTCATAGACTGAGTTCTTGGAAAATAGGCTTGGAACTGGGAAACTAGCAAACGTGGGATTTTATGTGAGTGTGCTTGAGATTAGCACCTGTACAAAAGAGGAGAGAATGGCATAGGGCTATGCAGAGCATGATGGTGAGCTGTGATACTCAACAAATGCGATGCTCAATGGAGGCTTCTACTTCTTATCGCCCTCATGATGGGAGTCCCTGAGAATTGTACAGGTAGAAGAAGGTGCTCTGGGAAAGGGATGTGACCTTTGGCAAGGTGCTGTCCTCAGCAGAGGCAATCCCTAAGTGGAACCGTGTCCAGAAGCTGACTTGGGGGTGATGTATGTGGGAACAAGTCCTTTCCTTCCAAAAGAGGAGTCCAGGCAGCTAACCACAGCATTCACTATGGGCAAGAGATGAAGGCAGTGTCCCCATGGGGTTGGTTCTAAAAACTCATACACATCACTGACATGCACAAGTCATCTTGCTTTTTTATGCCTAACAACATCATCTATTATTTACACATTTCTGTGCCCCAACCTATAGATCTGCCTGGATATACACATATATGTAAAAGTGTTATTGATAAGAAAATGTCTATAAAATAGTATTACCTGCTGAAGCATGAGAGAATGTTATGTATGGAATTGTTTTTCGATTATGTACACTTGTGGTTGATTTAAGGGCATAGATTCACTTAAAACAGACCCAAATTTTTAAGCAGTGGAAATGTTGCGGATAATATGAATTCATGCTTAGTTGTTTTTCCATATACATTCTGTTTTAGATTTACAGAGCTGTGAAGCTAGCACAGAGTTTCCATATACCATACATCTGGTTTCCCTATGGTTATGTCTTACGTTAGTCTGGTATGTTTGTTAGAACTAAGGAACCTACACTGATACCTTCTTAACGTTCATTTGCCAGTTGTTGTTGTAGTGTCCCATCCAGGAGCACCACGCTACCTTTACTTGCCCTGTCCCCTCAAGTTCTCCTTGTCTAAATTTTTCCAACTTTCCTTGGTTTTGGTGATCTTAACAGTTTTAAAGTGCACGAGTCATGCCTTTTGTGACATGTTCTTCAATCAAATTGTCTCATGTTTCTGATGTTTTTCTTGTGTTAGACTTGGATGGTGTATTTTTGAGAGAAAGAATGGAGGCTGAGTGCCATTCTGAACACACCATGCCAGCAGATGGGGTATTAATATGAGTTACCATTGCCTGTCTGAGATTGTTTTGCTCATGAGGGAGACCTGGATGAGTTCCAGTTCCTGGCTTCAAGTTGGCCCAGCCTCAGCTGTTGAGGCATTTGGGCCCCAAAACGTTGGACCATCCTCTGCTACTTTCCTAGGCCATTACCAGGGTGCTGAATTGGACATGGTGCAGTTAGGATACAAACCAGTGCCCATATGGGATAGAAATACTGCAGGTAGAGGATTAGCTTGCTACATGACCGCAGTCCTTTTGAAGGTAGAAACACTAAGTAAGCCTCAGACCAAGTGTAGAATGCTGATAGTTAGTAATTCTGTCATTATTCCTGGGCACAGGTTATTTGCGGGTATCACTGGGATATTTGTAAGAGTGTGATGAAAGAATTAGCTTCTAGTCTTTGTCAGAGTGATTCTGCATTGCAGTGTGGTCATTGTTGTCATTGGCCTTGCTGAGGTCCTTATATCTCAAAATCCAGTGAATATATCCATATTATTGGGTAAAGGTGGTAGACATCCAAGCTGCTTTTGTATATATATCCCATTTTCTTTATGCATTCATGTGATGATGGACACCTTGTATGGTTGGTTTCATATTTTGGTCATTATAAACATGCTAGAGCAGGTTTATTTTTTAAAAGATTATTTTATCTATTTGAAAGAGTAGTAGAGAGGGAAGGATGGGAGTGGGGACACACACACGTGCATGCACGTGTACACACACACACACACACACACACACACACACGCTTCCATTAGCTAAGCCTGGTCCAGGCCAAAACCATGAGCTAGGAGCTCTATACAAGTCTCACACCTAGGTGGCTAGAGCCCAAGCATTTGGACCATCCTTCACTGCTTTCCCAGTCACATCAAGAGGGAGATGGATAGAAAGTACAGCAGGAGGGGCTCAAACTGACACTCTGATTAGGATGCCAGCATTTCATTCCACTGCTTAGCTCACTGTGCCATAGTGTTAACTCCTCAGCAGGTATTTCTTTGATACAAATAGTTTCTGTCTTTGGGGTTTATACCCCAATAGAGGGATTGCTGGATCCAATAGCTATTCACTTTTTGGTTTTTAAATAAATCTCCATACTGTTTCTCATAGTGGCTGCACTAATTTACATTTTCACCAGTAGTGTGTAAGAGTTCCCCTTTCTCTGTTTTCACCAGCATTCGTTACTCTGAGATTTGGGGAGGTGATATTTCAGTTTCGATTTGCGTTGAATCACAGAATTTTCCACCTCCTTCTGACTTTCTTTTACTTCTTTAAACTTTTTATTTCTTTTTCACTTAATTACTTGTAAGTCAGGGAGACAGGAGAAAGCAACAAAAGGGACTCCTGTGTGCTGATTCAGGGCCTGTACTGGGTCTGGGTTAACAGGAACTCAGCACAGGTTTCCTCCCTGGGTGGCAGGGGTGCAGTCCCTTGAGCATCGGTGCTGTCTGCATTTGCAGGAAGCTAGAGTCAGGCTGGAGCCAGGAGTTGGACCAAGATCCTGCTAGGCTGTACACCTGCCTCTTCTATTCTTTTTTAAAAAAGGGTATAACCAAAACAAGGACATAGAAGTCCCCCACCCCCAAAATGGGGATGTGGTTTTTCAATGTAGATACAGTTGTTTTTATTCACAACTAAAATCCGCTTTGGCAAAGTCTTTTAAATGTGATGTGCTATTGATTTTCCTGCCTATGTGATATGAAGATCATTTGGAATCCTTTCTTAATTTGAGATTCACGGCACTGTTTCAGAAATAGATTGGAAGCAAGTACTGTTGTTGATATACATTCAGCGGTCTCATTAATCATTATTGTAAACCTGGTGTTGATAGTGGATTCTTGAAAGTGGAATACAACTGCTGCAATGTTTCTTTGAGGCCTATTTTTGTGGATTCTTGTCCTAACGTGTTTCTCCCTCGCTCTCTCTTCTCAATTCATCTGTATTTGTAGAAACTTTTTAATGTGAAATGGCTTACACGTTACATTTCCATCCGCAAATCTCAGTGACTTAGTTTTGACATCTCTACACGTCTAGGTAGGCTTGTAATTTTGTTCTTCTAAACAATACTTTTCTTTGGAAAACAAGCCTTGTGGAGGGTTCCTCCCGTCACGTTGTTTCAGCTTAACCTATTTCTAGAGGATGAACACATGCAGGAGAGGTAACTTTGAGGTAAAGTTTAAAACATAGATCTGATAAGCTGAAACTCAGACCATTTTAGCAAGTATTTTTCTTTTAAACGCTAAGGTATAACTCAGAACACATCAGAACAAAATGATCTGGTCTACTAAGGAATCCAGTTTGATAGCTAACCACTTCTAGATCACAATGTTAGCAGTGGATTACATACATTTCATAACAAATGTTCCCTGATCTAAGGAAATGTGAAACCGGAGAGGAATTATGAGCAAAGGTTGCTTATAGCCATAAAAGAAGAGATTTTAGAGTGGTGCTATGATCTTAGCTTGCTTGGAAGGGACATAGAGTAGTTAAGCAGCTGGGCTTGAGCAGGTTGTGACAGGTCCTGCCTCACGTGGATGCATCAGCACAGAGGTAAGGGAAATCACCGCTTAGCCTCATTCTCCTTCTAGTCGCGCTTAAGAGTAGAAGTTTGGCAATAAATGACCTTGTCCACAGAATAAGAGTGAGTTTCCCAGCTTCTTTTGGGTTTATGTATTTAATATATGTGTGTGCATTAATAAAGTATTTGAAATTTCAAAAAGTAACTTTTTCATTTCTCTTGTATTTCAGTTCTCTTCCTTCTATCTGATAATCTTCAATATGCACTAGTTGTAAGTTGATAGATAACTCTGAATACTTTCCAGAAGTTTCAGTTGAGATCTACTGATGAGATAATAACCTCCAAAATAGATTGTTTTAGTGAATTCCAAAGCTGACATAGTTCTGAGGAGAAAGGACTTTCTTCTCTAAGTTATCATATTAGATATTCCCTGGCACGACATAGGTAGTCATTAATATTTCTTAAATCTAATATGATGATCATGAGGATGGAATAGAGAGATGGTTATAAAAAATACATTTTCAGAGGCTATCACAAGTCAGAAACAGTGGGACCAGCATGGTGGCATATCATGCCAATCCTCTGCCTTTGGCACTGGCTTCCCATATGTATACTAATTTGTGTCCCAGCTGCTCCACTTTTGATCCAGCTCTCTGAAATAGCTAAAGTCATTGGGTCCCTACACCCATATAGGATACTCAGAAGAAGCAGCTGGCTCTTGGCTTAGGATCAACCCCGCTCTAGCCATTGCAACCATTTGGAGAATGAACTCGTGGATGTAAGATCTTTCTTTGTTTCTCCTTCTCTTTTTCTGTAACTCTGAATTTCAAGTAAAATAAATGTTTAAAAATAGTGATAAAATTTTGATTAATGGCTAATTTTTGTAAGAAATAATTATATGCCTATATACTTTGGATTGTGTTATATTGCAAATACATTGTATTATGAGAACACAACATTATGTGAAGCTATAACAATTTGTCAAGGATATACCTGCTGAATCATTCAATTACGGGATATTCTACATACATAATGGCATATGCAAAGGGTTCTCAGTTTCTCTCAAGCTATGAAAATGGTTTCACACCCCTTCTAGAAGACATGTCCATTCCAACCTTTAAAGAATCCTGAAAACTTTAGTACAATTGAGCAGAATACACTTAAAATGCAAAGTTGCATGATGAGAATCAGCACAAATATCATGCAGTAGATGCAAGTGATGGCTTCAAATAGAGGCATTGTTAGACAAAAATTATGAAAATCATAAGTTTTTGAAGACAGTATGGAAAAGACGATGAGCTAAATGAATTTCTTTTGAATTGTCTGGGCCAGTAATGTATCTTGTACTGTTTTGCAGCTAACTATTTTGCAAATGTAATTTTGTTTTATTGATTTTTTATTTCACGTTTAGAAATTTTGTATTTTTTAAAATCTAGGCTACCTTTTGTCTTTTGTCATTTCCTGTTTATATCAATCTTGCTTTATTTTGAAGAGACAAATTTACTGATTTATAAAATTGATGAAAGGGAACTAATGTTACAGTGCAGTAGGTTAAGCTCCTGTTTGTGACATGTGCACACTGTGCCTGAGTACTGGTTCAAGTCCCAGCTACTCCACGCTTCCAAATGAGCTGCCTTTTAGGATGCTGGGAAGGCACCACGTACTAGATGAAGTATCTGGATTTCTTCCACACACTTGTGAATCCACATGCAATTCCTGGCTCCTGCCTTCAGGTGTTTAAGATCTCTTTTCCCCTCTCTGTTATTGGACTTTTCAAGTAAATACATAATAAGTAAGTAAGTCTTAAGAAATTGGTTAAATACACTAATTCTTGGATATAATGCAATCATTTTATCATAATCCATAAAATAAATATATGTCAGCAACAAAACAACATTGCAGGACAAAAATGGCAAAAAAATTATTACAGCAATTGGAGAAAAACAAACTTCAAAAATTGTACCAAAATGACTGGATTCTGAATAGACATGACTAAGGTGTAAGACAGTGTTAATGATATTGTCATAGTGCCAAAGAAAATAATTTCAAGACTGGAGTTGTGCAGCTATTAGTAATGCCTTTCAAGAATCACAACTAAATAAAAAAATGTGTTTATGGAGACTGAGAATCTATCATCAAGAAAGTTCTGAAATATATACTTTAAGCAGAAGCAACCAATTCCAGATGGAAGGTAAGATACTAGGAAGAGTTTGATGTGAGCGTAAGAGGGATGGATTTGTCTGAGTCCATTGTTGTCGACTCAGAGTGGAGAGTTCTGAATATTGATTCAAGAAGCTACTGTGAAGGAAATTAACTTTTTAGGACTGTTGTCCTGGGTAAAGTAAAATCAGGAACATAATGACTGTGCTCACCTTGAAAAGAAGCATGTCCTTGAACATGAAGAAGCTGTTGCTCTCAGTACATACAACGAACCGATTCAACATGTGCAAGTGTTTAGTGAGACCATGCAAGTTTTGCATGAAGAAGTCTGAAGTAGCTGGTGCACTGCAGAAAAAGCATGCGTCTCTGCCATCTGTGATCTGCTCCAAGCTGCGGATTCGGCCTGCCTGCTTAAGAGGTGTGTCATTAAGTCCTGCAAGCTATGAAGTGCCTGCAGAGCAAACACCAAGCAGTGTTCCAGAGTGCTCCGGAGATAAATGCTGCTGATGCAACAGGGGAGGAGGAAAACCAATATGATGGTGTAACTTCAGAAGAAACAAGCAGACATGTGCCTCCAGCAGCAGGCGCCCTAGAGCAACCCATGAAAAATGGGATTACTTAATCACAAATCGTTGAAGAAGGTGGATACTTAATATTAATTTAATATCAAAAGTGCTGTATTCTCAGGAATTGCTAAGTGATCTTCTGACAAAATCTAATGTTTGTGGATATGAAGAGTTTAAAAATATTACCAGGATTCTTGCATTTCGAGAAGAAAGGATAGAGCAAGTTTCTTTTTCCAGAGCAGATGTTTCTAGCAGCAAACAACTTAGTATGGTAGAAAAGCAAATGTTGGCTAAATTTTTTACATTTCACTGAAATATGAGGAACATCTTGAACATTAAGGTATAAAGAAATTAAATTTTCTGAATATTTAAAAACTCAAAAATTAACCTAAAAAATTAAGACCTTCACTGTTTTGTTCTGCGTTAATTACAGTGATGTCAGGGATAGCCACCACTACCTTAAAGGGTCTGACATGCCAAAGAGTTTATTCACCTCCTGGGGCGAGACAGCACTTAACTTTTACTTCCTTTATCTGGCCAAGGAGAGATCCCACCATGTTGATGTAGGAAGTGTACTGTATTTGGTGGAATCTATTGTTTTTAGCATTCAGGGAAGTGCCGAAGAATCTAGAAATTGTAAAACAGTCATTTCACATGATCACAGTTTGATCAGAGAAGAAGCTTTAAGCATTTCCTGGTGGAAGACACATTTCTGAGAACACATGCTTACATGTGCATCACAGGCAGCGCTTCAGGGCAGTCCTGATCACAGGTCGATCTCGGCTAAAGCCAGATTCAGATCAAAAGGTTTCCCTTTTGACAGGACCAGCAGAGGAACCAGGAGCTTCTGCTTATTCAGATTATTGAGTTAGTTCTTCAACCATGGCATGTGTGAAAGACACCTCTTCAGTTCATTTGACTTGTACATCTTCTAACAGAGCATATACCATATACCAAAATAGAAATCGAAAAGGAAGGAGTTGAAAGGCTGAGATTTTACTTTAACATGAGAGATTTTTCAGACATCAGTCGGAGGTGTTACAGTGATTTACCGTTCAATGATTGTGTCTGCTCTGGCCTAGATGGTGTCTTAGAAAATGATAATACAGTTCAACAGGCTGATTTTTTTTCCAGTCAAGCTGCCCCATTAAGAACTTCTGTCTTGTCCCACCAAATCCTGGAGATATTGCACTTGATGGAGACAGTTCCCACTAGAGGCTTCAGAGGCCGCTGCCATACTGGAGGCCAACTCAGAGACTCCTGAGAAAAGTGTAAATCTGGAAATTTCATCATGCCCTCTGAATAATGCATATCCACCAAGCTGGACACCTCGGTTTTAAAAGCCTCTTGGCCTCACTTTCCTTGATGGAGCAACTGTGAAAGAAGTGTTAGAATGCAACATCTAGTTGACTCAAGGAATTACAAGGAGAGACGAGCCATAGGGATCCCAAAGGGGAATTTTTTTTCTTTGAAGAAGACTTTCCAAGAACACAGAATACTTCTAAATCACATTAATTTCAAACCTGTGAGGCTAGCAGGAAGACGGCTAAAGAGATGAAAGCGGTCCTATGCATTGTCAGTAATGCTGTGCTGTTAGCACAACTTTGTAACTGTGGATCTTAGCCAGTAAGCCACAACTTCAGAATCAGCCGTGATATTTCTTTGATTATTTGAGTTATAATTTCTTTGTGAGCATAAGCATCATGGCTTGAATTATAAAGACATACATAAACTGAGAAAACTAAAGCATCATGATCCAGGCAATAGTCTACCCTGTGTTTGGAAGAGTTTTCTCTTTTGAAAAGTATTGAAAATATTAAAATGCTTAGGTATTTTTATAAACAAATCATGTGTCCAGTGTTCATTGGTACTTTTAATATTTATAGGAATACTTGTGCACATATCATCTACACACTGGGAAAGCTTGGTAATAAAGAAATGGAAGGGGCCTGGCGTGATAGCGTAGTGGTTAAAGTCCTCGCCTTGCATGCGCCAGGATCCCATATGGTCGCTGGTTCTAATCCCGGTGGCCCTGCTTCCCATCCAGCTCCCTGCTTGTGGCCTAGGAAAGCAGTTGAGGATGGCCTAAAGCCTTGGGACCCTGCACCCTTGTGGGAGACCTGGAGGAGGTTCCTGGCTCCTGGCTTTGGATTGGTTTGGCTCTGGCTGTTGCAGCTGCTTGGGGAGTGAACCATCAGACAGAAGATCTTCTCTGTCTCTATTCCTCTTTGTATATCCACCTTTCAATAAAAATAAATAAATCTTAAAAAAAAAAAAAAGAAATGAAAGAGTGAAAGGAAGGGTGGGTTAGGCTACCTAGAATACTAGTCCAATTGTATAGAGACGCAAATTAGTTTTGTCTGTGCTGCTTATGATATTAAGCAACTGTCTGGGCTCCAGTTTCTCCATATGTACAATAAAATTGGTAATACTTTGCCCACTGTATGAAAATGATTGTAATGATGGATGTAGTGCCATGCTTGGGATGGTTTTTGTGAAAGAAAAATTGTTTTCGAATTTTCTCATTGTCTCAGAGATAAATGTCCAAAAGTTCCTGTAGAAAAACATTGCTGTCAACACCCCAAAGAAACAAATCATAGTGTGCTTATGACATTGAACTTTTTAAATGGAAGTGCTTCTTGAAATAGTATTTTACAGTTTTATAGACCAGTCTGCATGATAGTAGATGGAATTATGGTTATGAAGCCTTATAAGGAAAACACTCTGAAATTCTTCATTTTCCTTTTCTGATAAGTCAGTCTGTACTACCAAGGACTCTGAATAGAGTGGGACATTTAATAAATCCTACTCTGTACTCAACATAAAGTTGGAGCTGTACATAGCAAATATACTTAAAGTGACAGTGCTTTTTATTTATATTTTCCTAAGTTCCCAGCTCAGATGATTTGTATTTTATGAGCAATAGTTTGGATTTGCAACTGTGTATAAATAGATAAGCAGAGGTTCTTGTTGCAGGCTCTGGCCTGTATTACCTGTCAGGGGGCCAGGACTCCAGGGGAAAGTATGTGGCTCTTACTCCACAGCTCACCAGTTTCTGACCTCACCACGTTCCAGAGAAGGAGTTTCCTAGAAATTAAAGAACCGAGGAATGTAGCTCTTGCCTCACCATTCTGCCCTGCAGATATAGTTGAAGTTAGAACGAAAAATCTCCTAGCCTCTCAGACATGCGTAGCCCTGACTCCCGGTGTACAGCCCCTCCCCTGTCTCTTTACTCCTTGTTTCTCTCTCTTTCCCTGTTACACTGTCATACAAATCAGGGACAGTAGGATTACATTATAACCTACTTTGCTATGGCGATTCAGCTCCTACATCAAATCATGTTTCCTGAATCCTAGCTAAGGCATGCACCAAAGGCCTGGTGTTTACCTGTACCTGTACTGGACATTGGTCTACTCAGTCGAGACCAGCCTTAGAGAAGGCTCCATTGGAAAATTACTAAATGGCAGCAATAAAAATATACTTTGTTATAGCCTTAGACTTTAGGGCTCCTGAATGCAGCATATACATTTATTTAAACAGACAATCAAGGTAGGGCTGGAATAACTAGAAAAATTTTGGTAGTCTTACTACAGCTGTTTATGTGTAGAACAATGATGGGACTTCTTATGGGCCAGCGCACATTGTACCCACCTCACTCATCAGCCAGCACCACAATCTTTTCTATGTCATTAATTTTTTTTTTAGATTTATTGATTTTATTACAGCCAGATATACAGAGAGGAGGAGAGACAGAGAGGAAGATCTTCCATCCGATGATTCACTCCCCAAGTGAGCCGCAACGGGCCGATGCGTGCCTATCAGAAGCTGGGAACCTGGAACCTCTTCCGGGTCTCCCATGCGGGTGCAGTGTCCCAATGCATTGGGCCGTCCTCAACTGCTTTCCCAGGCCACAAACAGGGAGCTGGATGGGAAGTGGAGCTGCCGGGATTAGAACCAGCGCCCATATGGGATCCCGGGGCTTTCAAGGCGAGGATTTTAGCCGTTAGACCACGCCACCGGGCCCCGTCATTAATTAAATATTCTGGAAGTGTTTCAAAACTCCTGATGATAGGGATTAAATGATCAATGCACTAATTATTGAAATATGCAACTGCTAAATATTTTATTAGAAAAGTTTTAATATTTCCTGCTGTCTCAGAATGTAATAAAAGTTGTTGTAAGAGCATTCTTTTCAGCTATCTGAAAAACTGCAAGTAAATACTTGTTTTCACCGTTTTATTTAAAAAAGACTTGCTTTTGTTGTAAGGCCTTAAGCCTGAAAACATATGAATAGAAATTATGCTATACATATTGCAGTCTTTGCTATTATCAAAACAGTTTTGATGTATGTTAAAAATGTTTAGTTATGCATAAGTAATTAATCAAAAATGATAAGAACCATTCAATTTAATGATTGATGACACAGCTAGTAATTCATCCTATATTGCTTGTATATTTTTTCTAGTGGATATAGTTGTCCAGAAAGTCAAATATACAATAAAAATGAATGTGGAGTTCCAGTTTTTGTCTTCTGCTGTGACATTTAGCTGCCTATAATGTGACAGTTATGTTAATGAATGACTTCTAGAATGGTGATCAACTATGAGAATGGCAATGTTTGTCCGATAAGGGTCATGTTAATGATTAATTTTTGTCACCACTATAGATTCCTGGATTTGCTGTAAAGTCTCCCAAAGGACAAAATAGTAGTGGTCATTTCAAGCAAGAGTTTTAACAGTTGTCTTGAAACTCAATTATTTGTGTCTATTAGTTTTGAGTAATATATTTTACTGTGAATTCTCATGTACTTTCAAAAGCATGAAATACAAATTCATAATTTGCACAGTATAATAGTAAGTATTCAGAGGATATTAAGACTTGCTTCAGTCCAGAAAGAAGAGAAAGAAAAATGTGTAACGAGGTTGGTAAATAATTTGCCTAAATCTAAATGAACTTATTTAATGTTCAGTAAAAGTAATATTAAAAGAGAAGAAAGTCTAGAGATAAAATCTGATCATACAAATCAACAAATAGTATGCAAAACTCCATAAAATTAAACTCACATATAGAAACAAAAATAATAAGAGTAAGACCAGACATTGGTAAAGTAAAAAACACAACAAAGAGGTGGTTGACAAAAAAATACTTTTTTTTTGTTTTTTAAGGATTTATGTATTTTTACTTGAAAGGCAGATTTTATGCAGAGAAAAGGAGACATGCAAAGAGGAGGGCTTCCATCCACTGGTTCTTTCTCTAAATGTGACAACAGCTAGACCTGAACTAATCTGAAGCTGGAGCAAGGAGCTTCTTCTAGTTCTCCTACGTGGATGCAGGGTTGCAAGGAGTTGGGACGTCTCCCCTGCTTTCCCAGGCTATAAGCAGAGCTGGATTGGTAGTGGAGCAGCTGGATATAAACTGGCACTTATATGGGATTCCGATACCACAGGGTGGAGGATTAGCTTGCTCTGCCACTGTGCCAGACCAAAACATATATTCTTTGAGAAGATAAGATTATTCATGGTGAGCCTGATTATCAATAACATGTTGTCAGAAAACACCCACAAACAATATCAGGAATGAAAAAGAACACAAAAGTAGAGCTGCTGTGGACTTTGAAAGTTTAACACGAGGTTATTATAAGCAATTTTATATACATATAGTTGGAAATGTAGATGAAATGAAAATTTCCAAGGGAAAATAAAAGCTAAACTGATTCAAGAAACATCAGATAATCGTTCTGTAACCCGTGAAGACATTGAAGCAGTTACCAATGAGGCTCTTTAGGCCTGGATAGCTTTACCAACTGAGTTCTTATAAACCTCCAGAGAATCTTATCCTCCATGGCGTGACAAGAACAAGCTCTTTCATGTGCAGTTTTTATTGTTGATGATCTCGAATTTTGCAGTGCTGTGAATAAACATGAGTCTGCTTTGATTTATTTACTGGATATTTTATATTAAGAACTTTTTTGTCTCAACACTGTATACTTTCCTGAATGCCACTGAAGATACCTGGATATTTTTATATTTGTATTTTTCTCTTCCTTCCCTTTTTTTTTTTCTGTGTTGATCTTACATCTTTTTTTCTTTGTTGTTCATTTGTATGGTAAATATATTGAATTTTAAAAAGTATTTGAAAGGGAGGGAAGGATGGGGAGAGAGAAAGGGAAAGAGAGAGGGGGCGGAGAGAGATCCATCGATCTTCCATGTGCTCGTTTACTTTCCAGTGAACACATCGGGCCTTGGTCAAAGGCAGGATCCAGATCTCCCCCATGAACCATCATCAGGGGCATTGTGGGCGCGTGCGCAGGGAGCTCACCGGTATGCTGATACATCTGAAACTGCGGCTTAACCTTCCATACCCCACTGCCTGCCCCTCGTGCAGAATTTGGTGATTAATTTGCTTAGATTAAGTGGATCGACAGGAGTTTATTGTTGTGCTAAACATGCCTAAAATGCCAGATGAAGTGGAGTTTAGAGTCACTAGTATCCATAATAATAATTTCAAAATTGTACTATAAAGGTAAGTGCTAAGAAGATAACAGCATTAACATATAAGATCATCACCCATCGATAAATAAAAGATAAAATACATTAAAACATTTTTATAGATATTTTGGATAACATAAAATTGAGAACATTTTCTTATTTTTTCATGATTTATCCTTGGTACCAATTTTTCCCTTGTCATTACATAATCTTTTATATCAGCTCTTAGTGGTTACATAATTGGTTATGTAAGTGAATCATTGTTTTTAGTCATTTTCTTATTGCTGGAAATACACAATATGTCTTCTTTATTGTCAGCAGTACCACAACTTTTATATTCTCTTTTCAATATTAATACAAAATTTTTAATCAGTATAAATTCCTGAAAGCGCAAGTTTTGAGTCCCAGAGGGATATGTTAAGGTGTTTGCTTTAGGGTTTTTCTATAGCTTCTCATATACCCAACATGCTTTTAGTCAGGCCAAGCTTTATGAAGAGTGCAGAGGTAACTATGTAGAAATCTGTGATATATAATTTGGCATATACATGTGTTTTATTTTTCACAGCATTGGATGAAAAGCTTCTTATAGATACAACTAAAATGTTCTTTATCCTTTGTTTCAGCAAAGTAGGAGTTTGCTTTTCTTTTCATTATTCCATGTTTTATACATATATGTGTGTGTATGTGTGTGTGTGTGTGTGTGTGTATTTACCACTGAATAGTTTTCAGTTACTCTTGAAAACAAATTATAGAGAGTTTGAAAGTAGAAGGAAAAAGGCAGAGAAAAACTAATGTATGGGCTTATGACATTTATTTTTTTTAAGGCAACATGAAGAATGTTTTGTGATTTGATAAACGTTGATAAGGTTACATTATCCTCCTGGAATACAATCCTGTAGGCCCGATCCTCTTAATGCACTGGATATTCCAAGTAGCAGGTGTCATATGTTGAGTGCCTCTGGGCCCTAGGTATCTTTTGAGGCCTTTTCTGTATGTTTGTCCCAGGGCTCCTGTTAACTTTAGAAGATGGGTCATGACATTCTTTTCTAGAGTTAAAAAAAAAAGTCATAATGAGAATATGGAGCACTTCCAGACCTCATAGCTGTGAGTATCTGAAGGTCCCAGGATACAAGACTTGTGGAGGCAATGCTGTGTCCCAACCCCAAGTAAGTTATTCACATACTGAAGAGTGTTCGGAAATACTTGCAAAATGAGGAGTAAAAGAACTTGAGCCTTCATCACTTTGAACCTGGAGCTTTTCTGCTGAGCAGCTGTCATGTTTGTTTTGCTGAGAGGAAGTGTGTTGCTTGCCCTGCTCTGCTGGTTCTGTGCTTGTTTTCCCTGTTTCATGGGACCACTTACGTAAATTGGCTCATTTAAAATTTCAGAGGCTTTTGTGCAGATAAGTTAAACATAACTCATGACACTGTGTGGCTAAGAGAATAAGTCTTGGACAGCTGCTGGAGAAGCCCAAGGAACTTTTCCTTTAGAAAGATCTAACTTCAGCTTTGGAAATTCTTCAGGGATGCGTTTTGCAAACTCCTGAAGTGTGTTGGCACTGAGTTTGCTAAACATGAGCTAATCCCCATCCTTCAGAAATCCCCTGAGAACTCATGGTATGCTGTTGCTACCATAGTCTTCCCACAAGAACGTTTCCCATTAGCGAGCAGACTTGGGTCAGGATCACAAGAATTTCTAAGGCCATCTGCTCTACTAATTCACCAGCATTTTAGTTCTGTCATCACACTTGGTTACAAACCTAGTTCCTATCATGTTCTGATAACATTTTTTGAGTGTGTACTTGTGTATTTCTTTATATGAAGTAGATACAAAAACACACAAACTGTGTCAGTTTGGATGAGTGATTTGACAGAATTGTGTGTTTACTCAAATTGTGCTTAATTGACTTTCAACTTGTTGATTTTCAGTTTAGTGTGCATTTGTTGAAGGTTGACGTTGTGCAAGACACCTGCTAGTTGTGGGGAATATAGATTGAATGAATAAATGCAGAAATGAGTAAGGAGAGCCATTCTTGTCTAGTCCCAGGCTGACAAAAAAAAAAAAAGAATAAGGCAGGGTGGGATGAGGAAAGACTCAGAGGAGTCCAAAATACCTCCTGGGCGAAGGCCTCGTTTCCTCTTTGACTTCATACTGCATCTGCGGTGTAGTCAAAGGATCTTTTCAGAATCTCTAAATCCAGATGCCGTTTCCACAGTTAAATGCCTCAACAGCTCCCTACTGGCTGCCTTCAAGCCTCACTTCCCTATTGGCCTCCCCTGTACCCTCTCTTGTCACTGTCCCTTTGCAAGCTCTCTGGCTCAGATCAAATCTTGCCAACTGCTGTTTATTAGCATGTGGTCCTGAACAAGTACCTCAGTACTTTCTGGAGTTTGGATTCCTTAAACAGGATTCATACATGATCTTTTTAAGGATAAGACTTGCTTTAATGGTATCTCTGGGCTTTCGTACAGGGACTGTGCATAATAAACATTTTTATTTGAATGAATGCTTAGCAGTGAAAGGAATCTTCTGCATTATATTAATCTTTTAAAAAAAGATTTATTTGTTTTTATTGCAAAGTCAGATGTACAGAGAGGAGAGACAGAGAGGAAGATCTTCTGTTTGATGATTCACTCCCCAAGTGACTGCAACAGCTGGTGCTGTGCCAATCCGAAGCCAGGAGCCAGAAACCAGGAGCCAGGAACTTCTTTCAGGTCTCCCACGTGGGTGCAGGGTCCCAAGGCATTGGGCTGTCCTCAACTGCTTTCCCAGGCCACAAGCAGGGAGCTGGATGAGAAGTGGAGCTGCCGGGATTAGAACCAGTGACCATTTGGGATCCCGGCGTGTGCAAGGGGAGGACTTTAACCACTATGCTATTGCACCGGGCCCTGCATTATATTAATCTTAATATATACTAATTATTTTTAATGTACCTATTTCTTATGACTTGTGAAAGCCCTAAGACAAAATGATTTAAGAAGGAGAATTTTAAAAAATATTTTTTGAATGTGGAGGAAAAGCATTCTAACAGCTGTACTTTAACTGATATCCCTGCTATCTCCCAGTTGCATTTGTTTTGAAAGGTAAAATGTTTTTTTAGGAGCTTCTAAGAAAATAGCAAAACATGAAATACCTATTTTGTTGGAGAGGTACAAATGAATGATGAATTTTTATTTTACTACATTGCATTAAAATACTTTGTGAAGAAAATTTGAGCTAAACAAATAGGCCTGAAAGTCATTGACAAAACACATTCTACTGAAGATTTATCTGACCAGGTATAACAGAGTGGTAGATATTCTTAATATAATCTTTTAATTTTTTTACAGGTGTGACTGTAAATGAATAATGATCATTTCTATTATCATAACTTTGATTTAAACTTAAAAAAATCTTTTTGTTGGTATTATTATTTCCATGATAAAAATTTGTGGGTAGTAATTCTCCCTTGTCCCTATCCTCCTTTCTCATTTACCCCTCGCATTATTTTCCCCCATATTATTGCAGTAGTATAATCCTCTAGAAGTAATTACAGGGTTCACATTCTCCTGTTCAAGTGTATTATTGGCATTGTAGGTATAGACAAATGTAGAAAATCCCGTATCATATTGTCGAGATAAATTTCACTGTTTCATTGGGAGTCCTCCTTTTATACAGGAGTACAGATGTATGCTGCAACTTATCTTCACTTCCTCATATGCTAGTCGACATTCTATAGTTCATGTATGAGAACAGATGTGTGTACTCGTGTACATAAGTATATGTGTATGTACTTTTAGGTTTATAGTTAGCTTGTCTGCTTGCTTCCTATCTCATTGTTTTTTTTTTTCACGTAGGTTCTTATTGCAACAAGCTTTCTTCTTACCACTGCCTTGATGGTATTGCATACATTTTAATATGTTGTGCTGATACCTTCATTCATCCCAAGGGAATTTGTATTTTCTCATTAATTTCTTCCAAAAGCAATTGTTCATTCAGCAGCATGCTGTTAAATTTCCAAGTATTTATATGTCTTCTGGGGTATTTTGATGTGCTGGTCTCCAGTGTCGTTCTATGATGGTCTGAAAAGATGCATGACATGAATTGGATGTTTAAAAATTTGCTGATGGTTGTTTTGTGGGCTATAATTTGATCAATCCCGGAGAAGGTTCTATGAATTGATGAAAAAAAGGTGTGTTCTGTGTCTATAGGATGAAAGGCTGCAATGGTATCAATTAAGTCCATTTGTTCTATTGTCTAGGTGGGCTCTGTTGTTTACTTGCTGATATTCTGTCTCTTTGATGTGTCCTTTGAAGTTCGTTGAGTGTTAAGGTTCCCTACTATTATTGTATTGGAGTTTATTTCTCCTCTTAAATCCATTAGTGTTTGTTTCATGTAGCTAGGTGCCCAGGCATACGGTGCATATACATTTATTACGATGATTTCTTGCTGCTGAATGGATTCTTATGTGGTATCCTTCTTCATCTCTTTTAATGCTTTTCACGTCAAAGTCTATATGATCTGATATAAGAATGACTATACAGCTTGTTTTTCTTTCCTATTATCCTGAAAAGTCCTTTCCCATGCTTTCACTTTCAGTTCCTGCTTATCTTTGTGTGTGAAATGCGTTTTTTGTAGGCAGCAGATAGATGAGTCTTGATTTTTGATCCAGTTCACCAATCTTGTCGTTTGATTTTTATTCAGGGTTAATAATGACAAATAGTAATTAGGTCCTGACATCTTAGCATTGGGTTTCTCATTGTTTGATTTAGGTTTCTTTTGTGGTTTTGTTGTTATGTTCTCTACTCTTACCATCTTTGGATTTGGTAGGTGTCGTTTGTTTTTTCTGTCTGTAGCACACCTTTAAGCAACATTAGTAGGGCTCAGCTGGTAAAAGCCGTCTTTCAGTTTTTGTTTGCTTTGGAAGTTTTTATTACATTTTCTTTGCTGAGTATATTATTCTTGGCTGACCTTTTTTTTTTTTTTTCTTTTGGGATCTTGAAAATGTCACTTCATTCTATTCTGGTCTGTAGGGTTTCCTCTGAGAAGTCTGCTGTGAGTATGATTTAATTTCCTCCAAATTTTCTGACTTTTCTCAAGTATACAATTAAGTATCTTTTCTTTATGCTAAACTGAAAAGACCTTGATTATCATGTGCCATTTCGAGGATCAGTTCTGTTCTAGTCCATTTGGGGTTTTCTGTCCTTCCTGTATTTTAGTTTCCCTTTTCTTTTTCCATGTTAGAGAGATTCTCGTTTATTGTTCATTGACTACCTCTTCAATTCAGTGTCTCTTTCCGTATCTTCAGAAACTCTTATGACCCTTATTTTAGCCTTTTCATGGTGCCAATTAATTCTTGGATGGTTTCTTAGCTTTACTGAGTTTGTCTTCCAGCTCTGAAATTCTTCCTTCTTGGTCAGTATTATAGAGATATTCCATTATATTTTTAATTTGTTCTATTGTAATTTTTGTATCTAATATTTCAGTTTGATTTTGTTTCAATGCTACTATTTTATATGTAGCTTATTCCTTAAATTTCTTGAGCACTTGTATCTGCTTCTCACTGTTTTTAAAAAGCTTTATAAAAATTAAAAAAAACTTTTGGCAGTTTCTTAATGTCTTTATCATCTAATTCTGAGATTGAAATAGCTTTTTGATGCTTTGTGTGAGAGGCATCAGTAGCCTCGCCTGTGCCTTTTCTTTTGCCCTTGGACTTTGCAATTCAGATTACCAGATTCTACTTCAGCTAATTTTCTCTTTAAGTTGTAGCATCCACAGGTCTGCTGATTGACTTCACTGTTCTCATTCGATGCCTAGTTCTCCATTTGTGGCACTCACACCACTTGCTCCAGCAAATTGCAGCCTCAGGCTCCTGCCACGGCACGCTCCCATGTGGGTACAGAGGTCCACACACCTGGGCCAGCTTGCGCTTCTTTTCCAGGAACAATTACAGGGAACTGGATTGGAAGTGAGGCATCCGGGACTTGAACTGGCACCCGCATGGTGCCCAACAGGTACTGGCTTTACTTCCAGTCCAAAATGCTGGTGGCCCCTTTATATTTTTTATTGTTATTGCTCCAGCTACATGAAGCTTCTAGTTATCTATCTGCTACCTCCAATTGGTCTTCCTTTCTCTGAGCCTCTTCTTACTCCTCGTAGATGTTTTCTTTCACTGTCCTTTCCTCTTTTCCCTAACAGTTTTTGACAGTATTATATCAGCACTTGACCCATTCGAAGCCATGGCAAAGGCTTCCTCTGAGAAGTTCTTTTTGACATGTCTTCCCTTGTCACTGTGTTTTTAAATAACTATAAAATGTTTCACCCAGTTTATAGAGCTTGTCAATGATGGGGACTTATTTTTCCCTTGTCTAAAACAAAGGGAAGCTGATTTTTTTCCCCCTCAGTGCCTGTTGTAGTCTTTAAGCGTCGTTGGCCTTCAACCAATATTTCACTGATTTGTCTAGAAGCTAACACTTCATAGCGCTTTCAAGGAAATTCCATTCCCATAAAGAACACTGAGGATTATTTTTGGATTATTCCACTCCTTTGTCTCTGACTAGAGAAGTTCTGACATCCTTCTTACAAGTTGTAAGATGTATCCACCAGAAGAAGAATAGAAGACGAGAGAGAGGAAGAATGTTAGGATTGAAAATATTTTTAGAGATCCACATAATCCAGTTTTTTAATTTTATAGATGAACAAAAACAGATATCTGGAAAGCTTAAAATGACAATCTCAAATCACACGAACAGTTTGTGCTAAAATTAGACTTTAGATACATTCAGCTAAGTGCTGTTTCCTCAAGCAGTCACAATGCATGAGATGATATTATATAATATTTAGTCTTGGAAAATTGTTAGAAGAACCATATACTTACAGTGTTCTCATATCCATCTTACTAGCAACACATTAACAAACAGGAGATTGGGTCTTGAAAGTTTCTGAATACATTTCCTCTCTTCCTGTAATTTTTTTCTAATTCATTCACTCCAACCGGGGAGTTGTTGATTGCATTACTTTCAAATGTGCAGAATCATTTGCTGACATTCACATAAAATTTTTAATGAAGTGTAACATACTTTCAAAGAAATATGTAAATCACAAATGTATAAAGTTTAAATTTGCAAAAACTGACTGTGGCTGCAGCCATAGGACCAGCACCCAGGTCAGTACAGAGTAGCCTCAAAAAGTTTAGAAACAATGAGATAAAACATTTGGAGAAATAAAAGGACTCTGAAACTAATTTCTTTTTTTTTTAAGATTTATTTTATTTTTATTACAAAGTCAGATATACTGAGAGGAGGAGAGACAGGGAGGAAGTGGAGCTGCCGGGATTAGAACCAGCAGCCATATGGGATCAAGGCAAGGACCTTAGCCACTAGGCCACGCTGCCGAGCCCAGAAACTAATTTCTTTTTTTCCTTTCTCCTTACAGGTATTATCGGTGTGTGTGTTAACAACAATTCTTGGTTGTATATTTGGACTGAAACCAAGCTGTGCCAAAGAAGGTAATTAGTACTCAGTATACATGTTTTTGTGTTTGTGTGTATGTGTGAGTGCGTGTGTTCAGGTTTCTTCAAAAAGTGATTGAGGTGAGTTATGCTGGATTGTGCCTTCTTATTAAAGTTATGTTGAAGCTTGCATTATTGTAGCCATGTATAATGTACAATGTCATTTTGTCATATGTTATTCCAAAACAAGGAAGAGGGGATACAACCAAAACCCCTAAGCAGTACAAGATCAGTCGATAACAAACACAAGGTTTCTGGTGCTATGTGCATGGAGCTCTTGCTGTCTGACTTTCTCCAGGTACTCCTAAGGAGTCATTGCTGAAGAAGCCCTGGCAGTTGCTAGGCAACCAGTTAGCATTTTGGACAACTAGAAACTCATTCTGTGCTTTTTAGGTGTTTTTGTTTACTTGTTTGTTTTTGTTTGTTTTTAACACTGCAAATGGTAATTTCAAAGCAATAGTGTCATTAGTGCCATTTTAAATGTATTTTTCTTGTATATCAAGAATATACTTTTCTTTATATGTATTTTTTCTTTATATCACATACAGATCTCTTCCCTGTATTCTCAAAATTAAAACAAATAATAAAAATGGATTGCAATAGACCATACTAGCATTATTTTGTCTGCCATATAGATTTGTGTTTGCTTTGTTTATTTAATTTTGCCTCCTGTAACGTTCCTTATGGTTTTCCTTGAGAATGCAATTTTGGTAACTGAAAAGATTCTTATCCTATTCAACTAATCTGTAATTATAATATGCACCATTTAAGACATATTAGTGACTATTAAGCTTTTATGTGTTTTTTAAAAGAGTGAAAAAGAGTGATTATTTGTAGTTACTTAGTGATCTACTTGCAGTGAATGTATCTAACAAAACAAGGAAGTTATGAACTTTAATGCCTACTGTGTTGTCACTCTGCAAAAATTACTTCACTGAATTGTGTGTGACTCATAGAAATCAAGACTAAGTATTAAAAGTAGAAATTTTAATTTAAGTCCAATAAAATACATTCCTTTGTATTTTATAACTGACCAAATACCTATTAATGAACTTCAAATAATAGCTATTATTATAGTAGTTTTTTTGCTTTTGGGTCAGGAAGGTTAATGTTTCTAAGAGTAATAATTGCTGTTATTATGTCTTTAAACTTGCCTGATTTCTTTTTATCAATTCTATGGGAGTGTCTTGTTGTTTCAGAAGACTATGAAAGTCAAGAACTGAGATTATTACCTTTTGTTAATTGAATGTACATTATTTGCCTCTCACCTTTTCTCAATACTCTAGTTTTCTAATAATTAATAATAACCTAGCTAACTCAAGAAATGCAGTAAGGCACTACAGAAAGAAGATGATTTTGAGCAGAAAGTGTTTTCTCTTTTCTGCTGTTTGCCCATAGAGCAGAAGTTGACTAGTACTAACTCTGCATTCAGAACCTGCTGCATGTCAAGGACACAGTACGCTAGAAGAACCCAGACGTGCTCTTTTTCTTCACAAATAGATAGTCTGTTGTGAGACCAGGATGTTAACCAAGGAACCCTGTTACAGATGGAACTAGGTGACTGAAGGGAGGGACCAAGTTTTATACAACACCTGCTGGTGTGGTTGTGGGGAGAAAGCTACCCTCCTTCACTGTTGGTGGGCGTGTAGGCTATTATAACCACTGTGGAAGTCAGTATGGAGAGCTCAGCTATCCCACTCCTCGGGATCTATCCAAAGGAAATGAAATCTACATATGACCCAGGGATCTGTAATCCTATATTTACAGCAGCACAATTTACAATAGCAAAAGCATGGACACAACCCAGATGCCAGTTCAAAGAGAAGTGAATAAGTGGTACATCTAGTCCATAGAATATTACTGGGGAGGGGTGGGGAGAACCCAAGTATCTATGTAACTGTGTCACATAATACAATGTAATTAATGAAGTTAAATAATAAATAATTAAAAAAAAAGAGAACACTGCAAAAAAAAAAAAAAGAATAAAACCCAACCATTTACAACCAAATGGTTCCAACTAGAGATCATTATGCTCAGTGAAATAAATAAATCCCAAAAGAACAAATATCATATGGTCTCTCTGATATAAGGCAACCTTCAAACAAAATATGCAATCAATAGCCCATTCAATACTGTTTTTGCTGCAACTCATGGGTTTTGATATTTTTGCGTTTATTTTCATTTCTTCAAAATAGTTTCTTTTATTAAATTTTTCACTGACTCATAAAAACGAGCTTATGTAACAGAAATTGAACCTGGGTTGGTGTGTTGGAGAAGGCTTTTGCTGAGGAGCTAGGTTTGATCTCTAGGTGAAATGGTGTTTGGAGTTACGGGGTGCTGTGGAATGTGTTCTGTGCACACATACTGCTATCTTCTGCCAGTTCCTTTCCTTTCTGGAGTACTTCTGAACAAACACTTTAAAAAATTAAGAAGATTTTTAACATTTTTTTAAAAAATTGGTAAATCCGTTACTGCTTAAGCTGACCTTTTCATAATGTAAAATATTAATAACCAAGCCTCATTTTGATTTATCTTTGTCATGTCTTGGATATTTAAGTCTTACCAGATCCAGAAGTGCTTATGATAAATAAAAGAAACAAGTTTTCAATGTCAAGAAAACCAAGTGCCCATCTCTATACATCAGGTCACCTTGTGTGTGTGCATAGAAGTGTTCTTGGGTGATATTAGTGTCCTATCTGTGTGTTCTAAGTAGTATGTGAATCTAGCTAACTTAGGTGTATTAACTGATATTGCTTTATAATTAGGATGATTAAAATTATCTAACTCATTGTTTAACATTTTCAGTAAAAAGTTGCAAAGGCCGATGTTTTGAGAGAACTTTCGGGAACTGTCGCTGTGATGTGGCTTGTGTTGACCTTGGAAACTGCTGTCTGGATTACCAGGAGACGTGTATAGAACCGGGTAAATATGTGCAGAGACAAAGGTGGCATTATGGACCAGTCTCATATCAAAAGAATGATCTGTGTTTTTTAGGCATGTGATATATCTGATTCATTTGAGTTTTAATTTGCAATGTGCACCTGTTTGAACATTAGCGCTTATATTCCAACAGCTGCAAAGAGAGAATATTCCACATAATTTACCTTCGCTAAACATTGTATGGATAGCGAAGCTGTGCCTGTGTCTGACGTATACTGAAAGCTTTGGTAGTCTCATTTGCATTTAAACTAAGTTCTAAAAGGCTGCCTGAAATATGTAAAAACTTTCAGTGTGGGCTTATTAAAGCAACATCCTTAGATATACAGCTACACTTTAAAATGAAGTTATCAGAATGTGAAAATTTTTTGTTTGTTTTGTACTTCCTGGCATATGACATGGAATAGTATAGAAAGAGGGATGAGTCATATTGAGATTAAATTTTGACAACCCTGAAAGCTTGAGGAAGCTGAATCCTACATCTGAGTTGCAAAATGATAATTATTGCTGTCCAAGTTTTAAAATGATGGAATTCAGGACTTAGAGTGAAATGACAATTTGAAATCCTAACAGGTGGTACCTTAATGTTTTATTTTTGGTAATTTTGAGTGATTGCAATGGTGGCAGATTCTAATCTATGAGTCAATTCTGAGTTCTTTTAGGATGTGTTGCATTTCAACCATACACACATCTTATTATCTGTTTCTAGAACGCATATGGACCTGCAACAAGTTCAGGTGTGGAGAGAAAAGGCTGTCCAGAAGCCTCTGTGCCTGCTCTGATGACTGCAAGGAGCGGGGTGACTGCTGCATCAACTACAGCGCGGTGTGTCAAGGTCAGTCTCCCGTGGGCTTCCTGGGCTCTGCAGCAGCTTGGTATGTTACTGTCCTGGCTGATTTTGCATAGGTGTTTTCTTGTGTATTAAGTGTCCTATTTATTAACCAGTTCTATGAGCTGAAAAATACTTTAAAACATCATACTAGGGCCCAGCCTGGTAGCCGAGTGGTTAAAATCCTCGCCTTGCATGCCTTGGGATCCCATGGGTGACAGTTCATATCCCAGCTACCCCGCTTCCCATCCAGCTCCTTGCTTGTGGCCTGGGAAAGCAGTCCAGGGTGACACAAAGCCTTGGGACCCTGCAACTGTATGGGAGACCCGGAACAAGCACAAGGCTCCTGGCTTTGGATCAGCTCAGAATCAGTCGTTGTGGTCACTTGGGGAGTGAATCAACAGATGGAATATCTTCCTCTTTGTCTCTCCTCCTCTCTGTATGTCTGACTTGCCAAGAAAATGAATGTATAAATAAATCTAAAAAAAAAAACTTATTCTAAAGAAGAATACAAGCATATGCATGAGCAGAGAGCCTGTACTGGAAGAATTTTGTCACAATGTCCCAGCTTTCTAAGAATTCTTGTCTACAAGTGGCCAGTTTTGTTTTAGCCAAAGGCACTCACTCTCCTGTACCTCCCTCTCCTGTTGGTTATATAGATGCTGAGTCTTTGATGCCTTGTTTGTGGGAAGATACTTTTTAAGTCCTAGCTCATTCTTATGCCCAAGTTCTGTTGGAGTAAGTGAAGGCAGTGCCAGATGCTTGGAGAATCAATGTGAAACGACTTCGAAAGATTATAGGCTATTTTGTAAGGTGGTGTTTTACGGTGTATTTCTCATGTCACAGGATTCTTTGAAATTCCTTGGCAGAACCTGGCTATGTATGAAAGAGAAATAACATCAGTGTACCAAAGATTTGGTTGCTTGGATAGAAGGAGATTTAGAATTTCTGCTGAAAATTATAGGAATTTGAAAATGCAAACAAAAATCAAATTCTCTTAAATATAGAGTTGGCTCTCAGAAACCAAGGTAGTTTTATTGATTCCAGGACCCTGTGCATACTAAACTCTGAAGAGGATAAAGTCCCTTATCTAAAATGACATAACTGATATGAATCTTCTTAAATATTTAAATCATTACTAATTCCTAGTACAAGAAGTATGCTATGCAAGCAGCTGTTTATACTGTATAGTTTAAGGAATAATACATAAAAATGCATGTTTCAGCACAGAAGAGGTTTTTGGTGTTTTAAAACAAATTTTGGTTTGTTTTGTTTGTTTGAGCCTTGAGCATTTTGACCCACAGTTAGTTGGATCCGTGGTACAACACCTGTGGAGGACAGTGGTGTGTTTTAGTCTGGCAATGAGGCATTGCTTTCCCATCCTCAAATAAACTGACTCCTGAAACAGAATAGGTTCTTTTATTCATTATACTTCTCTAGTGTCATCACTTGTTGTCTGCATACCTGTTCACCCAGTTTGCTTTCAGAATTTTTCTTAATGTATCTGATAGACATCAAACTATTGTC
The DNA here is from genome assembly GCF_030435755.1 of Ochotona princeps. Classification (NCBI taxonomy): domain Eukaryota; kingdom Metazoa; phylum Chordata; class Mammalia; order Lagomorpha; family Ochotonidae; genus Ochotona; species Ochotona princeps. Next base: position 31,625,016 of record NC_080832.1, on the reverse strand, counting down.
CCTGTTAAGTCTGCTCAACTCATTTTATTTTTTGAACAATATTTTAGGTGAGAAAAGCTGGGTAGAAGAGACATGTGAGAGCATTGATGAGCCTCAGTGTCCCAAAGGGTAAGGTTCTGTTCTCAGATACTAATCTTTTCATTTTTGGAAACACCATTTGTTTCTTTTTCAGAATGTAAACGTGATAATCGTTGGTGCATTAAGCATTATTTTTATCCTGATCAATGTTTCATACTAGTGGTATTGAGATGATTACAGTGTGACGCTTACTTTGGAATCTGGTGGGAAAAAGAGAGACCACAAATGCTTGTTATCCCAAAAGCCATTGTACCAGAGCATTTACCTAACAGCCTACTAAATCATCCTTTTTCTTTTCTGTTCACTAGAAATAGTTTCATGCAGATGTTTATAATGAAATCTAAGTGCACCTGGTTCTGTCGGGTCTCCCAAAAATGCTATGTTATAGATACTGGTTATTGGGAATTGTACTTGTTTCAATGTATGTATTTAAGATGGGAAGGGGTAGGAAAAAAAAGGCAAATAACTGTTTGTCTTTAACTTTTGCATTATTGAGTAAGGGCTGGCATTTGTTGTAGCAGTTAAGTCCCTGTTTAGGATGGCCTCATCCTGTATAAATTACCAAGTTCAGGTTCTGAAATTGCTTGTGGTTCCTAGGACACACCTTGTGGGACAGCAGGTGATATCTCAGAAGCACGAGTCTCTGCCCTCCACGTGGGAAACCCAGATAGGTAGCCAATTTCCTGGCATCATCCTGACTCAGATGCAAATATTGCGCATTGTAAGAGTAAACCAGTGATGGGGTATCTTGGTCTCTGTGCCTTTGAAATAAAGTTAAATACAGAAATGTCATGTAAGATTAAAAAGATTTATTTGAAAGGCAGAATTACAAGAGAGAGTTTTGGGGGTGGAGGGAGGGAGAGAGAGAGAGAGAGAGAGATCGAGATCGAGATCTTCTATCTGCTGGTTTGCTCCCCAAATGGTTGCAATAGCCATGGTGAGACAGGAGCCAGGAGCTGGGAGCTACGAGCTTCATCTAGGTTTTCCACATGGGTGCAGGGTCCCAAGGACTTGAGCCATCTTTCAGTGTTTCCCAGGACATTAGCAGATAACTGAATTGGAAGTAGAGCAGCCTGGATTTGAACTAGTACCCTCAGGGGATGCCAGCATTGTAGGTGGCAGCTTTATGTACTGTGCCATAACACTTGCCCAATAAATTAAAATTTGAATAACAAATAAATTAAAAATGACAAAATTATTGAGCAAATGTTTTGTGGGAAATCTTGTCATGGTTGTTCTGTGATACACAGCTACTCTGCCATCCACTAGGTATCCCTACAGAATTGCTGAAGTGTGACTGTTTTGCTATAGCCATGTAGCTGCCATCCACAGCAGTTTTCTTTTGCTGGCAACAACATATATGTGGTTTTGTTACCACCATCTTTGGATTTATAAAACAAAACTTTAGTTCTACTTGGCGTGTGTGTGTTTGTACGATCTCATTGTTTGAGTATTCCAATTTTGAATCCTTTGTTTATATATTTAAATAATAATTTTGCTATTTCTACAATAACTATTTCTTTAAAATGTACTAGAACTATAGCATATCAACACAATATCAGAAGGTAGTTGTTCAGGAAAAAGTTTATGTAAATGAAATTTAACAGAAATGCTACTTATTATCATTTATTTTCCTGCAAATTTGAAAACCCTCTTACATTTTGGTAGCATTTGGACCAGCTTTGGAATGGTGTGAACCATGAATGATGTTTTTTGGATGGTGGTTCAAAATGCTCTGATGGCTTAATAAATACTATTTAATGATATATAGAGGATGCTGTGAAACAAGCAAACAGAAAAGCCTGCAGGCCAATGCAAATGCAGGTAAAATATCCTCTAACAGTGTGCTTGCCAAGCTTTTTAGGCACTGAATGTTACCCAGAGACCTCAGTCAAAAATCTTCGCTGCACCTTGGGAAGGTGGGAGAGTCTCTTTATTGGATTTGTCTTTTTTTTGCTTCTTTAAACTTCTTTTTTCTTTCTCATTATCCAGATTTGAAGTGCCTCCTACCCTCCTGTTTTCTTTGGATGGATTCAGGGCAGAATATTTACACACTTGGGGTGGACTTCTTCCTGTTATTAGCAAACTAAGTGAGTAACTTCAGAGTTTACTACTTTGTGTCCTCTGTTTCAATGAGATAGATGAGGGAGGTCGTCCTTTTTGGAAAAGTACTGACAGAACCTGACTACCTTCCTTCTCTGTAACCAGCTAGGTGAAGTTATTGTGGTTATTCAGAAGCTACCCTCTAAGTACTTAACAGATAACATATTTTTAATTCTTGGGAATGTTAATACATATATATTCTTTCCTAGAATATTATATTCCTTTTGTGGAAATATATATTTAAGCATTCGTGCTAAAATAAAATTTCAAAAACATAGTATTTCTGATATGGAACTGATACTTGACATAAAAATACTGTCTATTTGCTTAATCTGTACCATCATTTGGCCTGATACGGCCCTTCTGATTTCTTTATTTCATTCTGTGTCTTCAATAGTCAGTTTTTTTTAAGTTATTGGTGAAATAACAGAATGATCTTTTTCAATGCTTTAAATCACATTAACAACCAGTGGTATGATTGTAAGTTATATCGTTGTCATTTAAAAAGGAAAAAAAATACATATATGGAATGTGTGGATCTAAAAACTGTTAAATGTTGCTAGTTGCTAGTGCTCAACGTTTAGATAGCTGTGGCTATCTAACACTGTAGTGCCCTACTGGACTGAAATGGAAATAAATAAAAGAAAACCTTTAGAGTCCTTTTGGAATTCTAAAATACTATTTACTAAAATTTGGTGTATGAGGTTGTCTTAAATATTAGAATCACTCTCAGCCAATGCGTATGTACTTTATTATGCTTATCTGATGCAATGCCAACATAATTTCTATAGACAGCTTTTGAAAAAAAGGTTTTTTTTTTTCATTTTTACTTGTAATAAGTAGATTTTTAAATAAACAAGGATTTGGCATAAACAGTCCAGTTTTACAGAGACAGCTCTGTTCTTAGCAGCAGGCCCACAGACTTTGAAGTGTAAATCCAGCCCTGTGTGACTGCTGGGAGGAGAGTTTGTCTCCATGGCATCAACGTTAGCACCATGGGTTTAGAATTAAGTAGCTGTACGTACTTATATAGGAAGTTTAGAAGAAACCATTATGTAGTTAATCTCACGCCCAGCCTGGAGTAGTTGGAATATAGCCTGTTGAGAAAGCAGTGAGATCTACAGAGTTATACCAATCCAAGGAACTATTTCCAGTAATGAAATATTACAGTAGTAGAGGCAGAAAAAGTGCAATATTAGGGTTGAATGACTAGGATTGTGGGAACAGTTCGGCCTCCATACTTTGTCGGACATTAAGCCATATGTCTTTGGTTTTAAAATGACTAAATTTGTCCAGGGTCAGCTATTGTCACATCTATGATTTAGAACTCTATCACCCCACCTACTGTTTTACCCTTGTTTTAATTTGCAGATTTATCTAATAATATAGTTTTAAAATGACCTCTTATAATTCAAATATTTGACTGCCAAGTAACATCAGAGACCTAGCAAACATGTTATTAGCACTTTTCTTTTTCTTTAAAGATTTATTTATTATTTTTATTGCAAAGTCAGATTCACAGAGAGAAAGAGAGGCAAAGAGAAAAATGTTCCATCTGTTGGTTCACTCCCCTAGTGGCCACAATAGCTGGAGCTGAGCTGATCTGAAGCCAGGAGCCGGGATATTCATCTGAGTCAGCCACGTGGGTGCAGGGTGTCAAAGCCTTGGGCTGTCCTTTAATGATTTCCCAGCTCACAAGCAGGGAGCTGCATGAGAAGTGGAGCAGCTGGGACATGAACTGGTGCCCAAATGGGGTCCTGGCACATGCAAGGCAGGAATTTCAGCCACTAGGCTACTGCACCAGGCCCAGAACTTGTTTGTCTTGAACGTAATGTGATGGATACATATGTGGTAATTATTTAACTGGCTTAAATATTTTGTTCCATGTTATTCTAAGAGACAAAATAATTCATATATTTAAAATTTGATATCTAGAGTGTTGCTTTAGCATTAATTCTGAGTTTGTATCTGGTTACACACCCTTCCTGTGCTACATTTATCTGTGATTTACACTGCTGTGGTACCAAAGCCAAATGGAACAAGCAGATGATCTGATATGCTTCATCACGATGCTTACTTTTTTTTTTTTGTCTTTCAGAAAAATGTGGAACATATACTAAGAACATGAGACCAGTATATCCAACAAAAACTTTTCCCAATCACTACAGCATTGTCACAGTAAGCTCTGCTTTTCACCTAGACTCTGGTTATTTACAGGCTCTGGTTTGGGAAATGCCACTTTATTTGTGCTATCTCCATTTTCTGATCCGTGAAAAGGAGCGACTGAAGTCTTAAAATGATTTCTTAATTTTTTTTGTTTGAAGATTTCTGATTCTTGTGTGCTTTTTTCCCTATGAGTTTTGTTGTTGTTGTTGTTGTTTTTAAGATTTATTCAGAGAGGAGGAGATTTATACAGAGAGGAGCAGAGGCAGAGAGGAAGATCTTCAGTCTGCTGGTTCACTTCCCAAGTGGCCGCAACAGCTGGAGCTGAACTGATTCAAAGCCAGGAGCCAGAGTCTTTTTCCTGGTCTTCCGCATGGGAGCAGGATCCCAAGGCTTTGGGCAGTTCTTGGCTGTTTTCCCAGGCCCTAGCTAGGAAGCTAGATGGGAAGTGGAGCAGCTGGGACATGAACTGGTGCCTAAATGTGATCCTGGCACGTGCAAGGCAAGGATTTAGCCACTAGGTTACTCTGCTGGCCCCTCCTCTATGTGCTTTATTTGAGCCAAACAGCTGTCCCCTACTCATGTGTTCTCAGCTTGCCTTGCTAATTATTTTGATGCTGAGTTTAAGCTAACCCCTTAGCCTTCCTCTAGATTGGATTACAGTCGTCTTTTGTTTCATTGGAAGTTTCCAGATTCAATTTGAATTCAGGAAAAAAAGTGCAATTCATGAACCCTTGTGCTGAAGTCCACAACATTGTGTGCCACTTGTACTGATGCAAACTACTCTGGCACTCAAAGAGGAGCTGGTTCTCAACCATGCTAAAAAAGACAATAATTTATTTTCAGTATTTGGAAGACTGCTTATTTATATATAGCTTTTTAGACATGTTATTTGTGAATGTTATTACTATATAATTTAAAATGTAAATAAATACTGTACAAAATTTTCAGTGGTTGATTGTTTTTGACAACACCCATTGCTTTTTGTTCTTCTTTAACTAAACTTTATTATCATTAATTTCATCTTTGCTATGAATTTCTTTGTTTAGTTTTATTCTGTGATTTTATTTAACATCAAGTAAATTCATGACTTATAAACATCTATATTTTTATCTTTTGTAGGGACTTTACCCAGAATCCCATGGTATAATTGACAATAAGATGTATGATCCTCAAATGAATGCATCCTTTTCACTAAAAAGTAAAGAGAAATTTAATCCCGAGTGGTACAAAGGAGAACCTGTGAGTGTCTTATTTTAACTTCTGATGTAGCTTTTGTTATTATTGTCATTTGTTTCATTTGGAGTAAAATAATCAGACTCCCTAGGACTCTTTATGACCTATTTGATTTACTGTATATGTGAGCACCTTTCTTAAATGGATATGAATGCTGGTAACCCTAAATGCAAGTTGTTTGATTGCATTAAATGAGAGTACTTTCAGAGATGGGTTTGAGTTGTATTCAGCCATTTTCTTTTTCTGATTGAGTCTTCTTATGTATCTCAGCATGAAGCAGTAGTCTGGGTGATACTTTGGATTTCTACAAAGCTATTTAGTTTTTGGTTGTGGTGAGCCTTGGCTTCGTTGGATGCGTTTTAAAATAAAGGTTCTTTATGATCCTGATTTTAGATGTGCTGACCTTTTTATTTTTTCAGGTTGCTACATTCATTACATAGGATCTTTTTGGCCAACTTTGATATTCCTTGGAAGGAAAAAGAGCATTATATTTAATTTACAGGTTATGAAGTCAAATTTAGCTCTGATATCGTATGACTTTGGGCAAATCATTCTTGATATACTTTGGTTTTCTCATTTCTGTAACATGGATAATACTGTTAACTATGTCACAGGGTTATGTGAAGAATATATAAATTAATAACAGAATGCCTACAGGGATATTCATACTGTGATTGGCAGTTAATAAATACTTAACAAATGTCAGTTACAGAAGCAAAGTTGTCAGTAACTTAAATACAAGTGTTATTCCTCTTTCAAAATAATGAATTGAATTGTGTCCATCTTATTTTAGATTAAGTTTTTTTGCAATTATTTAACCCACTTTTGCTGCCGTCATATAACATGTTTGTTATTATCTAATTGCTAAAGCTTGCTGGCCTTAGGAACACTCTAGCTTGAGCACATGCATTCCCAGGAGGTGAATGTTTACATGATTTCCTAACTTCCCTTCATTATCTTCTCCAGATTTGGCTTACAGCAAAGTATCAAGGCCTCCGGTCTGGCACTTTCTTTTGGCCTGGATCAGATGTGAAAATTAATGGAATATTCCCAGACATCTACAAAATATATAATGGGTATGCACAAGCAAAATTTTCAGGGTCCTGTAATATAGTTACTTTTTCATTTCATCTTTTTAAAATCAAGCTCTGAGCCCTAGCTTTTGAGTGACACATTGATTGGAAAATGCAGACTCAGAATAAGAGCTCTACCTCAAAGAGTTTTGGGTACATGGTAGATAGTGAAACTACAGAAGTGTTTTCGTTTTTAGAAACACTAATGACATGTCTTGTTCTGATCTTTGGTCCAGAATTAAAAGTGAGTTCATGGGCCTAGCACGATAGCTTTGTAGTTAGTCTTCACCTTGAACGCACCAGGATCCCATATGGGGGCCTGTTCATATCCCAGCTGCCCTGCTTCCCATCCAGCTCCCTGCTTGTGGCCTGGAAAAGCAGTCGAGGACAGCTCAAAACCTTGGGACCCAGCACCTGCATGGGAGGCCAGAGAAGCTCCTGATTCCTGGTTTCAGATCGACTCAGCACCGACTGTTGTGGCCACTTGGGGAGTGAATCAACGGACAGAAGATCTTCCTCTATGTCTCTCCTCTCCTTATATCTGACTTTCCAATAAAACAAATAAATAGATAAACATTTTTTAAAAAGTGAGTTCATGATGGAAATCGAAATCTGAAAGGGGAATTCTGTATATTTTAACTCTAGGAAGAAAATGAATTAAGAGCAGGAAAGGAAGTATAAAGAAAGACACAGGTAATAGTCACCTCTTAGTGTATAAATGTATTTCTCAGACATTAGTGACACTTCTAGTCATTAATTTCTACTTAGTTCTTAAAGTTTATATATTTTTGATTATTTAGAAGCCAGAGTGACAGAAGAAAATAGCAGAGGAAGGGAGGAGGGTAGGGGAGAAAGGAGGGAGAGAGAGAGACAGAAATCTTTCATTGATTGTTCTGTTCCCCAAATGCCCACAGCAAGCAGGGCTGGGCCAGGCTGAAGCCAGGAGGCAGAAACTCCTTTTGCGTCTCCCTCGTAAGTGGGAGCTACCCACATACTTGGGCCATAATCTGTTGCCACTCAGGGGCATTAATAGGAACCAAGTTCGGAAGTGGAGGTGGGACTCAGTTCAAGGCAACCTGATGGGGTGCTTGTATCCCAAGCAGCAGCTTAACCCACCAATGTACCACAGTACATGTGCCTCTATATGGATAAATAAATAAATAAATAAATAAATGATTTATTTATTTTTATTACAAAGTCAGATATATATAGAGGAGGAGAGACAGAGAGAAATATCTTCTAGTTGATGATTCACTCCCCAAGTGACCGCAATGGCCGGAACTGAGCCAGTCCAAAACCAGGAGCCAGGAGCCTCTTCCAGGTCTCCCACACAGGTGCAGGGTCCCAAGGCTTTGGGCTGTCCTCAACTGCTTTCCCAGGCCACAAGCAGAGAGCTGGATGGGAAGCAGGACTGCCAGGACTAGAACCAGCGCCCATATGGGATCCCAGCGCATTGAAGGCGAGGACTTTAGCCACTAAGCTACCATGCTGGGCCCTAAATATATTTTCTAATGTAATAACCTGATCAGATAGCCTCTCTGTAGTACTCAAAATCTGTAATGCATTTAAAACCAAAACAAAAGCAAAAAAAACCCCACCTTTCATGGAAGACCTTTTGTGGCTGAACTCATGAGATAACCACTAATACACTTGCACAGTTTGCATTACAAAATTGATACGGCAGGATATTTAGGGAACAGAAAAGGTCATAAGTTTCAACCAAGAAGGGCAAAACAGTTTTCTTTGGCAGTCTTATGTTGTATTGTGTTGTTTCTGATTCACATGAGAATAATGCAGTGCCTGTATCTCACCTTCTTATTGGCTGTTGTTCTCACTCCATTGATGAAATTGAGATGGTTTGTGAGATTTTAGATATTATACATTGTACTGCATACTGAAATATTAGTAATATCAGATGTAGAGCTTTTCAAAGTCTAGTAGAGAACATAGCAATTAGCTGTGTCACCTGTACGTGGGTTGGGCAAGCACTGTGATGGAGGTATGTAAACAGACCCTGTGCCAAGAAGGCATAATTAATTCTGCTGAAGAAACATTGCCTGGAGAACTATGATCTACTCATCAAGTGCCCACTTTCCAGTTACACAAGAGTCATCAGTGAGTTCTTTATGAGGTGCGCCTTGTAGAATGCATTAATACATGGGCTATTCTTGTGGCTTACAATGATGGCTCGCAGGCACCAGAAGAAAATCCTCAAGTGGGAGTAGGAATTAATTTTTAAAAATCTTATTACAACTATTACTGGTATAAAACTTAATGTTTGTCCTTTATATATAAGTATTCAAGCTAAAACCATCCTGTGACTTTAAGATACAAATAGACAAATGCTATCTTCAGTTAAAAAATAAAAAATAAAATTCAAGCAATGATTCCATGTTTTTTGTTGTGTTAATGCTTCATTTTAGTTCAGTACCATTTGAAGAAAGAATTTTAGCTGTTCTTCAGTGGTTACAGCTTCCTAAAGATGAAAGGTATGTAGACAATTCCTGTTTTAAATGTTCATTTGTTACATGGATGTTATATGTTGCTTTAAAATACGCTACATCAAGATTTTACTAGTAACTATGTTATTTTATATTTAACTAAATTCCTCAGTGAACCATTGCACATTTTAAAGAATTTAATTGATTCTGAACACATTTAGAAATGTTGCCCCAATGTTATTGAATTTTTAGTTATTATCAATTGTTGAATTATTCTTTCCATTCTGTTTTTCAATGTGTTCGTAAAATATTACATTTTGGTACTGTTTGATTTAGACCACACTTTTACACTCTGTATTTAGAAGAACCAGATTCTTCAGGTCATTCATATGGACCAGTCAGCAGTGAAGTAAGTATCCTTTTTAATCAGTGATTTTTCATTAAACCTAACACCATCTAACTGAACCTTGCTTCGAAGCAGATTTTGAGACCATTCCATAGATTTTGTGATATCTACAAAGACACTTAGGCACAATTTAGAAATTAAAGAACGTACTTAACCTAAGATTTGGGAGTGTGGTTTTACTAACCATTTTCATTGTGGTAAAAGGAAGTGATGATGAATTGATTTCCATGTTTTGAATTCTAAAGCCATGTCCATTTTGTAGCCTCTTTCTTTGGCCTAAAAATCTGTAGGCAAGTGCAAATCCCAATGAAAATACAGAGTGCTAAATGAAATATCAGAAAAACCTTTATCTGAACTCCTCTCTTTAGAAGGAGGAGAAAACATGCTTAAAACAGAGTTAGCACATCAAAGGATTGAGGATTTTATTAGGAATGTGGAGATACGCAAATAATAAATCTTTAGTGAGTGGTTACTAGGAAGCTAGTGATAGGAGAGTAGCTCATGGACTTTCTCAATGTAAAATCTTATTTGAGCTGACCCCTGCCAGGGCCTTAGGCCTTGACTATGTTTGTTATCTGTGTACAGCCTGTACATTCTTCTTTGACTGTTTGGGTCATGATGTATCTTTTGTACTTCAGAGTGCAGGAAGCACTAGAAGAGAAAATGATTTAAGCTTCTTTCCTTGAACCTCTAAGTCAGTTTTCTTCTGGTACATATTTTGTCAATTACTTAAGATACCAAACAGACAAGAAGAAGCCTCCATCTGTGAATGTCATTGACCAGGGTGAAAAGGAGGAATGTAACTGTTAGAATCAGCCAGTCAAAATTTTTGTCTATAGTTATTTTTTATCTATATGATTCCAATGGATAAAAGATCATAAATGTACTTGCTTGTCAGGAGCTATGTACTATAGCCACATTGAAGCCATTTTGAATATATACCTATGGGACAGTGGAAAACCCCCGGTTGGCTAGATGCTTGGGAAACTAGATGTTATGAAACTAATCACAGGCTTAGCTTCAATTGTTTCTAGCAACTCTTTCAGAATGTGATTTATGCTGTACCTGCCAACATCTTCTACCTACACTATTATTAATATAGTGGTTATTATTGTTGATATGGTGGCTGCTCAAGAACAATCGGTCTTGAGACCATGGCTTACGTCCCAGTTTCTCCTTTCCTCCCTGAGCCTTAGTTACTGAAAAATATAAAAACCCTCAGTTGAAATCAATAAACTGGCAGCTTGATCAGACCCATTCTTTGTGTCTCTTGTCCAGTCATTCTCTCCTAGGTTGGTTGAGACCCCCGTTGACTGTCCTGCTGGACGGGACACTTGCTTAATAACCAGGGTTTAACCTTGAACTGCCATCAGCTCTTCTGCTGAGATAGTCCAGGAAGAATAGTTTGTGAGGACAAGGTCCAAATGAAAGCTTTGGCTTGGTACGTTTGTTTTAAGTCCTGGTTTGTTTTAACATTTTTTATTTATTTGAAAGTCTGATTTACATAGAGAGAGGGAGAAGCAGAGAAGGAGAGGTCAGAGATCTTCTTGGTTCACTGTCAGAGAGCCACAACAGTCAAGGCTCAGCCAGGCAGCAGCCGGGAACTTCTTCTAGGTCTCCCATATTGGTGCAGGGACCCAAAGACTTGGTACATGCTCTGATGCTTTTTCAGGCCATTGGTAAGGAGCTGGATTGGCAATGATGTCTCTGGGATATGAAGCAGTGCCCACATACAATGCCTGTGTTGTGATTGGCAGCTTTACCTGTCATACTGCAATGCGTGCTTCTTGGTCTTTTTAAAAACAGTATTATTTTCATCTACTTGAAAGGCAGAGCAACAAAGACAGAGGGAGGAAATAGAGATAGAGATTTTAAATTCGCTGCTTGTCTCCCCAGATGCCTGAAACAGCCAGGGGAGAACCCAGGCTGAAGCAAGAGCCTGGAGCTCTTTCCAGCTCTGCCATATGAGTGGCAGGGATAGAAACACTTAAGGCATCACCTGCTGTCCTGCTGTGTGCATTGTCAGGAAACAGAAGCAGAGAAGGCAGGACTAGAATTAGGCACTGTTATGAATGCTGGCATTGAAAGTGTTGGCTTAACCTGCTGTACAGCAATGCCAGCCCGTTGAGCTCTAGTTTTGAAGGTGCCATTTGATCTAAATGTTTATTTTAACAGCAGCAGAGGGAAAGAGAATAGGAGCAACTGTGATTGATTTATTACAGATAAAAGGGGGTGAAGAAGAAAGCTGCCCCCACAAGGGCCTGTTCTTACACTTTGTGTTCTGTGCATCCGAATCTGTCTCCAGCAGCTCTGCTGTAATCAGTGACCCGCTGATGCTTGCTTTCCTCGATCCTTCAGTGAAGCACAAACGTTCCTGCTTAGAGGTCAAAGGGAAAATTTCTTGCATGTGTTGTTTTGATGGGAAAATTGACTGGTTGCTAGTATTTTTATTTTTTAGAATAGTCACTGACATTTAAGACTTGTGTCTATGTCATTTTGGCTACAAAAAGACCTAAAGATCATTTTGTAGTAGTTTGATTATCAGATTATACACATTTTAAAATTGGTGTTCTGCTTTCTAACTACTAATGATTTTCCTAAGTACCTGCTTTCCTAATGGTTCTTTATTCAAGGTTGAACCCATTACTTTTCAGATCTTACTTGGATAATCTGTCAACTGTAAAACTAATAGTACTGACACGTGAAAGCCTACTGTAGCTTAATGCTTAAACCCAATTCTTGTGTCTTACGTATTTTTGAGTGAATAAAAGACCATGCTTAACAGAATTTATCTCATATTACAGAGGAATATTCTGAATATATATAAAGATTAAACTGATTTGCTAGATTATAGAAAACACACATGAAGTTGCACAAGAAATTTTTTTCAATTGATTTTATAAGGAAAGAGAAAAAAGATAAAAAAGCTACAAAGCAGTTTGGCAAACTATTTGCTATTCTGTAATGTGTATGCATGTGTAAAATATGTAATATTCATATGCAAAATTATATATGATTTGAAAGGAAGTAATAGATTGTATTCTTGAGAGATCTGCATCAAAAATTTAAGTAATGGACCTATGAGAAGTATTTTGTGAATAATATTGCGCCCTTCCACTGTTCACAGTCAGCCCTGTTTTGCTGAGCTTCATGTCTTTAACCCTGATCTTACTTCATGTGAATCTCTTCATCACAATTGAACCCATTGCACTTTTTATTTCTGAACATAGATAGCTTTATGTAGAAATAGCCATGGTGGAATGCAGCACATGGATTATTTCCTTTTCTTAGGTCATCAAGGCCTTGCAGAGGGTTGATAATATGGTGGGCATGCTGATGGATGGCCTGAAAGAGCTGAACTTGCATCAGTGCCTCAACCTTATCCTCATTTCAGATCATGGTAATCTTAAGTTTGTGCCATTTGCTCTTTAGGCTAAACGGTGTTAAAAGTTTGCTTGATTGATTTTTGTTTCATATTTCCTCTAAATATTACAGGTTTTCAAATTAACAGCAGCTTGTTATGGAAAATCTTCAGGGAAAATCCTTTAAATATTAAATATGAATGAAGCAGAATTTTTAGAAAACCTAATCACCTACCAAATGTAACCTGTGTCTCTTCTAATTTGGGAAAGGAATCTGAAATTTTTCAGTGTTTTTCACATTAAGCTTTGCTAAGTTCATAATTTTAGATTCAATTGAAGTGTATTATTATGTCCTCTTAATTTTTTTAGTATGATAAATCTAGCCTGAAAGTTAGTATACTATCAGCCTATATTAACTTTGATATTTGGATTTCAATTTTGCTTATTACAATTTTGCTTTAAAGATTCATTTTGTTTATTTAAAGGCAATGTTATGGAGAGAAGGAGAGAAAGAGAGGGATATCTATCTTGTGGTCCATTCACAATAAGCTGTAGCAGCCAGGCTGGGCAAGACTTAACCACATGATGGTTGATCCAAACCTCTCACATGGGTGCAAGAGTCCAGCTGCACTGTCACCTGCTGCTTCCCCAGATACGTTAGCAGGGAGCTGGGCTGGAAGCAGAGCAGCCAGGACATACGCTTGTAGTCTTATGTGTGTCTTAACATCATGGACAACTTAGTCTGTTGCACCAGAACGCCAGTTCCTACAGCAATCTTTGCAGTATATTTTTCTTTGCAACTTGAGGACTATGGAAGTGGTGTGCATGCAAAAAAGTAGAAAACAAGTTCTTTTCTGTTTGCTTTGTTCTTTTTAGATTCATATAGAATTGCAGAACCCTAATTTCAGAAACAGTCCTAAGAAGTTATGTGCTAAGGAAGGTTCAATTCCGGAATGAGATTGACAGAATGCCAATTAGTATTATAAGTAACTTGAGACAAATACCTGGGCTTTCATGTTGGGTTTGAAACTGTGATAAAACATCCTCTTTACTAGCATAATGATGTTGTAATAGATAGGTAAGAAGAAACGTTGAACTGGTTTTGAGTAAAAGAATGAGAAATGATCTACAAAAATGTAAAGTGGTATATATATATATATATATATATATCTGAAATTCTGTGGCTTAGCAGATGTTTGCTAACATAAACACTGAACTCATGTCAATGAATAAATAACTGAAAGTGAAAAAACTCCTGCTCTACCTATTATTATTATTATTATCATCATCATTACTATTATTGTTTTATTAAGGTAGCTATATATTTTGTCTCCTAGGCATGGAACAGGGCAGTTGTAAGAAATATATATATCTGAATAAATATTTGGGGGATACAAAAAATATTAAGGTTATCTATGGACCTGCAGCTCGATTGAGACCATCTGATGTTCCAGATAAGTATTATTCATGTAAGTTTATCTCTGTGCTAACTTTGGCTATATAAGATTAAGTTTATCTAAATCATTATGATTCTAAACTTACAGGAATCAAAGTTTATTTTCTTTCAGTGACTGTATCTCTAGTACAAATCTTTTATACTCAGAGGTTATATAAGACTAGATGTGAACACACAAATCTGCCTACCTCTTTGTTACTTGTATCCTGATCCCATTTGTTGATCTTCACACAATTCCATCAAGTGTGTTTTACCTGTATTAGCTTCACATCTATACTAGGAAAGAATTTTAAGAGAAAGACTGAGTTACTCTTATTCACTTTAAACTAATGACATTGCATTAAGATGACTTACCTTGCTTTAGTATAATGTTTTGTTTCTAAAAGAAATACTGGCAATAAGGATAAAGTCTGTAACCAGTTAATTCCAAAGAATAGTCATTCCCAAGAACAGTAAAATTTTGTCTTTCAAAAAGAGCGGTCAAAGAAATTTCACATTCTGTCCTAATCACTTGTGGAAGATAAATTCATGGGCTATTTTTACTTTTATGTTTTAAAGATATATTTATTAATTTGAAAGGCAGAGTTACAGAGAAAGAGGGGGAGAGGGAGGGAGCAAGGGAGCAAAGGAGTGAGGGATGGAGAAAGAAAGAGACAGAGAAAGAAAGAAAGGGAGGAAGGGAGGGGAGAGAGAGAATCTGATTGGAAGTAGAGCAGCTAGAACTCTTAACTATTCCCATATTGGGTAGCAGTGTTGCAAGTGGTAGCTTCATCCACTTACACCACAAAGCCAGCCCATCCATAATATTTTAAAAAGATAACCCTTGCTTTGCAAGTCAAATCTGTTTCATAATTTTTTCATGTCTTTCATAGCCTTCAGACACAAAGAACAAATACTAATCTGTTACAATGAGCTTTGAAATGGAAAGAAATAAGTGTTATCCTACAGTTATCAGAATTAGATTATGTTAGGATTCTGCAATGAGATGTTTTAATAGATACCACTGAATCTTAATGAGGAAATACAGATTTTCCTCCGAGAAAAGTTATGCAAATATATCTACTATGACAAGGCACACTTTCAACTTGTATAATGATAAGTTTTAACTAGTTTTTTTTTTTTTTTAATTTACAAGGGTAGTACTTGGTTTTTATGGAAACCTGTGTAGAAAGTGTAGAGGCGGTAGCAGTCCCCAAGGATGGTTGGAGGAAAGTGGTTGACTTTCGGCAGCTTTTTCCTCAAGTTGGCTCCCTGGTTAAAGCAGAAATAATTACTCTACATTTATAAAAATATATTCTTTTACCTAGGTAATTTTGTTAAGCTTATGCAAAGTATAGCTGAAAGAAAATTTGGAAAGCTAGCTAGATGATTATTGATTTGTGACGTAAAATACACTAAATTCATATGCTTACTATTACAAATTCAGTGTTAAAACTATTCTGTCTTATACATTTTCTTGTGCCATTCTTTTTTGAGAATTCTGGGATTATGGATGCTAAAATTGAGCTTTAGAATAACCAGCGCTATAATACCGATTTCCTACTCTGTGTTCCTCCACTTCAAAACCCCAGTTCTCCTCTTTCCAGATATCACCTTTAAGTTAAGGATGTGTTTCCCCGCATTTTCTGTTTATATATAAAACACATATGTTTTTATTTTTATGCACTGTAATCACACTGAGTCTAGATAGGTTTATGGGATAGACAGTAGGCTACCCAGATGGCAGGGTGGATGGATGGAAGGATAAATGAATGGGCAGATGGATGGAGAGGCAAATGGTGGTTAGGCACAGATATGTGGTTGATCATTTGAATGAATGCATAGATATCCTGTAACTAGCTGTATCGCTTAAGAGAAGTAAACTGTTTCCTGGGCTCGTACGGCTGATATGTAACTATTTAAGTGGTATGTCTGAACAATATATTGGTTTTTAATATACAGAGTTTGAGTCTGACATTATTTTTGTGTCTTTTAAAATTGTAACATGCTTCACATGTTAATTTTTCTTCTTCCTCCCCTTTAGTTAATTATGAAAGTGTTGCCAGGAATCTTTCTGTGAGTATCTTTGATTTCTCATAATCTAGTTATTGTTAGTTTTATGTATTTAGAGAAAAGGTTTAGCATTCTCTTTTTCTGGTTATGATTTTACTTTACTTTTCAAACACATTTTTTTGATCAACATGTAATACTTGTATTTTTATATGGGGAACAGTGCAAAAATTTCAACATAAATACATTAGCATAAACCAGTCAAACCAGGAAGTAGCTTCTCCATTTCGTTATGTTTTTGTTGTGTTCAGAACATATCAGTTTCTCTCTTCTAGTTTTTTATGTAGCATTTAATACATTGTTGTGAATTATAGTCATACCGCTGTGTTGTGAAACATTAGAAATCATTATTCCTGTCTGACTGTTTTAAATACCTGTTCTCCAACCTCCTGCTCAGCCCCCTCTCCTTGCTAATCTCAGGTAATCAGGATTTGATGTTCAGATTTACTAGCTTTCTAAACTTCCAGAGATAAGAAATATATTATTTGTCTGTATCTTACTTAGTTTTCTTAATATAGTGATATCCAGTTTCATTCATTTTGCTATCAGTGTCAAAATTTTATTACCTTTATTGCTGAATAATATTCCATTGTTTATATATACTCTAGCTTCTCTATCCATTTATTCATTGATGGACAACTGTGTTGATTTCATAGCTTTCCAATTTGTGAATAGTACTTCAATGGACACAGAAGAACAAATATCTCTTTGATATGCAGACTTTATTTGATTATATCTAGGAGTAGGATTAGGAGTCAAATAGTTGATCTCTTTTTACTTCATTGGTTGTGCTCAATCACATTTGCAGTAGTGTATAAGGATTGTCTTTTATTTGCATTCTCATCAACGCTTATTATTTTTTAAATTTATTTTTATTTGAAAGACAGAGAGGAGAAACACTGGTTTACTCCCCAAATGGCAACAGTGGCCCAGTCTGAAGCTAGGAGCCAGGATCTTTCTCTGCGTCTCCCATGTGGTGCAGGGGCCCAAGTATTTGAGCCATCTTCTGCTACCTTCCCAGGTCATTAGCAGGGAGATGGATGAGAAGTAAAAGCAGCCGGGACTTGAACTTGTGCCCATATATGATTCCAGTGCTGCAGGCAGAGGCTTAGCTGACTACATCGTGGCACTGGCCTTGTGTTCTTTTTAATAACAGTAATTCTAACTACAGTGAGATGATACATCACCATGGTTCTGATTTGTTTTTCCCTGTAGGAAAAGCTAAGCACTTCTATTTGATGGTCATTTGTACTTCTTCTTAAAAAAGATTATTTGCTCGTTTATTTAGAGTAGTGTTTAGGTTTTGTTGTTATTGTTGAGTTTTTAAAAGTTCATTCTGTATTCTGGGTGTTGATATTTTATCAGACTTTGCAAATATTTTCTCCCATTCTGTCAGTTGTGTCTTTACTCTGTTGATTTGTTGTTTCTGATGTAAAATAATCTTTTTACCTTGATAGAATCCCATTTGTGTGACTGGTGTATATCACAGTGGAATGGGGTCTCAGTTGGGGGCATGGTGAAGTTCTAGCTACTCCTCACTCTGCTGGTGTGCCTGGAAAAGCAATGGAAGATGCTCCAAGTATTGGGCCTCAGCATCCCTGTGAGAGGCCCAGATGAAAGTTCTGGCTCCTGGCTCCTGGCTTTGGCCTGTCCCAGCCCTGGCCAGTGGTCAGAAGTGTCACCTGCATCTCTCACATGGACGCTGAAGCCCAACACCTGGAGCATCTTCTATTGCCTTTTTTATTCCTCCCACCCTCTTTTCCACTCTTGCCATTCCCCCCCATGTTGTCACAGTAGTATAATCCTTTAGTCACAGTTAAAAGTTTGATGTTTTGCTATTTACGTATATAATAACTTTGTTAGTATAGGCAAAAGTAGAAAATCTATTTAAAAACACAATCATCAGTAGTAATTTGATTAAAGTCTAGTGACTTTCCCAAGAATCCTAGGGATTTAATGCAGTGACAATTATAACTTTCTGTAATAGTTTCACCTGGCTTAGAATGTTCATATTATAAATTATACAAGTAATATTGTTGATTATTTTTCATCTTTGACTTATTGGAGAGGGCAGTGAAATATTTGTGAGCAAAAGTTCAGTCATAAAGCAATTTTTAGAGACATTATATTTAGATAATACATAACTCATATTTTTCTTTGAATGTTTTAATTTTAGTGCCGGGAACCAAATCAGCACTTCAAACCTTACCTGAAACACTTCTTACCTAAGCGCTTGCATTTTGCCAAAAGTGACAGAATTGAACCTCTAACATTCTATTTGGACTCTCAGTGGCAGCTTGCACTGTAAGTTTTGACAGTCTCCCAGACAAACTGTGTCTGACTTTAGTAAATCAAGGTGATCACTGGGCCCTTTCTCATAATGCTGTATTTGAGAACTTTATGAATATGATTCTCTTATCCTATTTACCTGAAATTTCTCAAACTTGGCCTACAATTACGTTGCCATGAAGTTTATGTATGTTAGTACCTTGAGAGGCTAATAAACAATTAGTAAGAACACTTTACAGTATTGATCAACTGCCTTCATCATACACTATTGCTTTAATTTTTCTAATTCATTGTGTTTTATTTGAAAGGCATAAAGAAAAGAGAAATATATATCTCCGCATCCACTGCTTCACTCCCCCAAATACACACAGCAGCCAGGGCCAGGGCCAGCCCATTGAGAGGAGCCAAAAATTAAATTTTGGTTTCCTATATGGGTGGAAAAAACCCAAATATGTGCACTTCCCTCCCTTCCCAAGGTGCATATTGGAAAGAGGAGCAGAACCAGGACTCAAATGCAGGCTCTCGGAAGTGGGACGTGTGTCCCAAACAGCATCTTCACTGCTGCGCCAAATGTCTGTGCTACAGTGGCTCATGTCATTCTTGTTATACCAACATTCCGCACTATATAGTGCACAGGTGATCTTTCTGTAAAGTAAAAAAAAGAAAACAGATTGTCCTTAATTATTTTCTAGGCCAGAATGGTTTAATAAAACAGTTATGTCTTCTTTATTACTGAAAATAATAGCATGGTTGTCCAGTTAAATATTGTAAAAAGACTTTATGTTACTTAATTCATATTAGGAATCCCTCAGAAAGAAAATACTGTGGAAGTGGATTTCATGGCTCTGACAATGTGTTTTCAAATATGCAAGTGAGTAAGTCTTTTATACTTTTTTAAAAGGTTAAATATGAAGAAAAATTGAAAATATTAGGTTTAAAAGCCTAGACTGTGATTTTGTGTGTGGAAAGGGAATTAGTAGAATTCTTTTCTTTGGATATCCAAGGATTTTGTTAAAATTTTACACGTATAGTTTATGAACCTGTGACTTATACTTTCTCACCTTTCTTGCACATATTTTTGTGCTCTGGTAAGTATATTGCTCCATAAAGGAAAGAAACGAGGTGAGCTAGTGACTTACTAGGTTTACTAGATGAAAAGATAAAAGATAATGTATTTTATATGTTTGCAAGGAAAGAATCTTGATTGAATTTGAACTGTAATACTGCATCAAGGTGGAGGAATCCACCAGGGGGGAGGGGAGGGGGAGAGGTAGGGGGATTCCCAAAGCCTATGAAACTGTCACATAATGCTAAATATTAATAAAAGAAAAAAAAAGATAATGTATTTAAGTTCTGGAAGAAGATAGTCACTTGCACTCACTTATATAGCATTTGAAGTTGTCAAAATACACTCAATGTAATGAGCTAATTTTATCCCTGCAGCACCATGTGAGGTGGGTGGGATAAGGATGACAACCCAATTCATAGATACAAAAGATCACAGCATCCATTCTACTCTGATTGTTATCAAGAGTTATGGTGACACTGTGAGAAATTATCCTGATGTCCTTAGAGTGTGTGTGGGCTGGGGGTGAATGCGATATCCCACAAAGTGCATTATGGATGGTGGTTTTCCCTTTATCTTTGTAAGACCACTTTTTGTGTGTACAATGCAGTTAAGATACTTTTTTGATGAACTATATACAGCTGAGACACACTGATATACTGTTACTGACTAATCTAGGCCCTCTTTGTTGGATATGGACCTGCATTCCAGCACGGCATTGAGGTTGACTCCTTTGAAAATATTGAAGTCTATAACTTAATGTGTGGTAAGTGTGAACAGATGGCTTTCTTCCCTTCCCTATGAAAGCAGAGCTAAAATACTACAAGCACGAAGCTCACGGTGACAGTTTTGTGGGAGTAACAACGATGCAAGAGAAACCCTCACATTTTCAGTGTTTGTTGCCTTGATCTCAATTCACTGAAAGACTGTATAGGCCATGCCATCCTATGCCATCTTGCCGTTTTTCTTTCTTTCACTAACGTGCACATGGGTAATGTTCAGCATTCACGATTGGGAGGTCTGTACACCTCCAGTGTGACTTAATTACAGAGCAGAGAAGCCAGAGGACAAATAGGGCAAGGGAAAGGTAGAATCTCTATCAGCAGTGGAAGGTGAATGGAGGGTAATGACAAGGTTGCAGAAATGAATGATCTATTATGTATATTCTGGATGTTTGTTCTACTTTCTCAGGTGGGATTTTGAATACCATTTTCTTTTTCTGATGATACTAAGCATTTACAAAGTCTTAAGTATGTCTAGGATATAATTGGAACCGATAAACTTCATTTAAAAATTTTTTAGAAGTCAAACTGAGATGGATTCTCTAATTTGCTTCACTTTGTTTTTAAAATTTTATTTCATTTTTAATGTTGTTTAGACTGTTGAGAAGGATGTATGCCCATGTAGGTCACTGATTAGGGTGAAGAGTGTCGAGGTATGGGAGGTAGAGGGAGGGACAAAAGTTCCCAATTTTTACAATTTTTCCCCTTTTTCTGCAGGGGCAGGGTAGAGGAGGGAGGCGACCGCTCCTTGTTGCCTAACTACATCAGCACATGGAGATGAGAAATGGTCATTTAATGTCAGAACCTACAAAATTTAAATGAGCTATTATTCTAAATCACTTAAAACAGCATCTGGCATGTAGTAATTAAATTGCTATATTGGTATTTACTATTATTATTCACATCATGAGTTTTAACTCAATGTTGGTTTTGGATTCTAAGGCTACTAAATTCTTAGCTTTGATGAGACCTTAGGGAAAATACTTTATTTCTCTACCAAATATTTAATATAGCTTAGTTATTTCAAGGATTATATATATATATATAAAAAAAGGTCTGGGGGTTGACATGCAAAATGCTTGCAACAGCTGGTTAACTATAGGAAAGTACCTCATGTATATTAATATTTCTGATAAGAACAACACAGCCATAAATACTATAATACCCAAGAGAATTTTGTAATTTTTATATACATTTATTTAAAAAATCTCAGTGGAAATTTGCTATTTATTCCGTTTTTAAATTAAGCAATATTTACTGTTGTTGAAATTATACAGATTTACTGAATTTGACCCCAGCCCCTAATAATGGGACTCATGGAAGTCTTAACCACCTTCTCAAGAATCCTGTTTATACCCCAAAACATCCCAAAGAAGTTCAGCCCTTGGTCCAGTGCCCCTTCACAGGGTTGTCCACAGATGGCCTTGGCTGCTCGTGCAACCACTCGGTAAGTATCGTTGCAGCGTTCAACCCAGCACCTGGTTCTCCAGAACACGTGACAGAGAACTACAGTCGTCCTTTAATGTCATGGGGATTGATTTCAGGACCCTCGTGAACATCAAAATCCTTGATGCCCAGGTTTCTTAAATAAAGTGTCATTGTGTTTACATATGATAACCTAAACATATCCTCACATGTGCTTGAATCATCTGTAAGCTATTCCCAATACCCCAAGCAATGTAAATGTCAGCTAAATGGCTGATGCATTGTATTGGTTAGCAAGTAATGACAAGAAATGAAGTCTGTACGTATTCAGGATAAATGAATTTTTTTCCTTTCATGGATTTCCTCCCATGCTTAGATGAATCTGCTGGTAGAAAAGGCAGGGATGTCCAGGGCCATCTGAAAGTTATGTCACATAAGGTTTATGAGTGAGGACAAACATGTTCACTTTTAATTCTAGGGACCCATGTCGGCATTTTATTAATAAAATTCCCTCATTCTCAGCTCTGCTTTTTTTTTGCATTTAAAAATATTTTCTTTTGTTTCATTATATAGTTCCATAGTCACTGGGGTTGCCTGTGTCCTTCTCCAAGGTCCCTCCGCTTCACTGCATTGATTTCCCCTTTAGTTTTACAATGGATATCCTTAAAAAACAGTCACAAGTCCATCACGCTGTTATTGAAGTATTTCCCAACAGTGTAGGCATGGACATTGGCAGAGAGTCCATCGTCTTACTATTAGGATGTATTCAGTTTTTTCACTGGGATTCCATCTTTGGTGTATGCATAGTGACATACAACAAGTACTATGTCTCCATAGCTGAACATATCAGTCCCTGCTACACTTCCATTACATATCCCCTAAAACACAGAACCAGTGAGCACAGTCCACAACAGGGTGAATATCAGCTCTGTTTTTATCCCTTGGTGCTGCGGCTTGACCTGAGCGCAGCTGGGGAGCAGTCAGTGCAACCTGTAGGAGTTGGGAATCGTGGCATCCGTGCTGTGATCCTAGCAGGCAGGGCTCGGACACACAGGCAACCCAGTAAGCGTTCCTTCTCTAAAATACAGCCCAAGCTATTTCAAATTTAGGGAGAAAAAATGTGGTATCAAATTAATATGTGACACAGATCCTTTCTTATTCCTGCCTTAATAGTTGTCAGTGACTTAATGATCACTGTTGAGTAACTGTTATCTTATAGTGTGGTAAGAAAATAAAAATATTTGACAAGTTATGAGCAAAATCGATAGCATTCATAAAGTTAGCGATTTGGGGAATAGTTTATTTTATGCTTCATGCTTTCCATTTCATTTGAGAGTTGATTTAGGCTTGTAGGAATACTTTTGGACTAGATGTAAGATTATAAAGCAGTGCTTATATTCTGTTTTCACTGTGTTAGGCTTATGCTAACCGTTTGTTGTTTTACAGCTGTCATTTGACTTTTATCTTCCTGGCCAAAACCCAATAAATTTCATGTATGCAAGACTATTGTAAATTTTTTCTTTGTTCCTTATTGGGTTACTTGAGATGTTAAAAGTTTTATGATATGAAATTAAAGCATTTCTTTTCAGTCCTTAAAAACAGTTTTTAAAATTTTTCTAGATTATGCCAATTGTGGATTTTCAAACCCAGCTTAATCTGACCACAGCAGAAGGTAAATAGTTTTATTCTCCAGCTTGTGATGTAGCGACTTTTTTCCCCCTCACAGTGTAAGCCGCAGAGACTTGGTTTGGTGACGTTATATGAGAATATCAATGAAAGGAAATAATGGTGGTCTCCTGATGAAGCATGGAGATTTCTTTGCTTAACAGTCTAGACTGTTACTCATAGAAAGGGGCGAGAATTTTACAGTGGAAATAGTTTCTCATATATTTAGTGGAAGTTGAGTCATTCTTTAGGAACATCATTGGAAATGTTTTGAGGTTTGCAAGATTTTTCTAGGTGTGTTGAAGAGCCTTTGATTTTTATTTAAAATGCCGCAGTCCATGTCTCCCTGTCTCACCAGATTCTGAGTTGCTTACAAAATAGTGTAAAGTAGTTTACTTATCTCGAGATATGCCTTTGTAACTTTTGAATATGATTTAGAATATATAGAGGTGAAAGTCTTTTCTTCTGACTTAAATGCTCAGAGTTGCTTTTATATAATCTCCGATCCTTCATTTATTGGGCTCACGTTTTTTCTCCCTACTGCAAATGAAGAGATAAATGATACATTAATTCTGTCTTTAGCTTGTTCGTAAAATCTCATGTCAGGGTTGGGATGAGAAGCGTCTTTGTTAGCCCTGAAATGACAAAGTACTCTGGGAAAGAACTTTCAGTACTGAGAAAGGCTGGATTTCACTGTTTGTAACTGTTAAAGAACTGTATGTTCATGGAAGAAAAAAAAAGTATCCCATATGAGGAGCTGTTTCCTCACCTGTGAAACAATTTTAAAGCCTTAACTCATAGGGAGATGTTAAAATTAACTAGATGATATATATAAAGACCTTTAAAATGCACTTGTTATTTGGAAAAATTATTGTAGACCTTTTCATCATGTGTTAGCTTCAGAATTTCAGTTTTGTGCTTTTCTTTTTCAAATACACATGTTATCCACAAAACTTGCTCTCTGGAATATGTCTTGAAGAATAGCTAATGTTAAAGAATTTTTAATGACATAATTTCTTAAGTAACTGAAATTTTTGCAATTTCGGGATTGTCCTTACGTGACATTCTGTTATCAGATTATTCCTTCAGGATCTTTACTGATGAAAATTGTAGTGAACACTGTTTTGTTAATTGTGTATGGTTTAGATCTCTGTAGCTAGCTTTGGTTTTCTGTATAGTTGAAAATATTCAATGCCATTCTACAAAAGGATTAGATGATATACCATCATCTGTTGTCTGCCGATCTTTAAGTGCTGATTTCGCTTTCCCCCATGACACCAGAGAAGAGTATCAATCGTGCAAGTTTACCCTATGGCAGACCCAGGGTTCTTCAGAAAAAAACCAGTGTCTGTCTGCTTTACCAGCACCAGTTTGTGAGTGGATACAGCCACAATATCCTCATGCCTCTTTGGACCTCCTACACCATCAGCAGAAATGCAAGTATTTGTCACCTCTTTTGCCATGTGCAGCTTTTACAAAGTATCACACGGCAGATCACTGAAAGCACGCTTTCTCACTGAGCGTCTTGGTTCTGTGTTGATTCACCAATTAGAGGAGGACAGAACAGAGTCTGAAACATTCAGTGCTGCTTCTAGCTCTACCTGCCAAGCCATGTAACTATGAAACTCAGGCAGAGCAAATATCTTCTCTGAAGGGGGAAAGGGGATAAGGGAAAGGGTAAAGTGGTGTGGGAGTTTCTCTTTTTTTTTTTTTTCAGAATTTCATGACATAAATTTTGCAGTCAACCACCGGGATTCATGTCTCAGTATGTAGTTGTATGAGCACAAAGGTTTTCCTCAGCCCACATCTCAGGGGTGCCTGACCTATGGGAAAACCATTGAAGCTCAGCACCAGCATGATGAAGTTGCCATGGCCAGGCAGATCCCCCAGCTTGAACTAAGGGGAGGCCAGACCCTGTCCACCACTGAGACTGCAGGTGGAGGTGGAGAATGGGGGAATGGGGTGGTAGAGGGTCTCCCTTGTGAGGAGTGAGGCAGATATCCCAGGAGTTTACTCATCTAGCTTCCTTGTTCTGGCCCCCAAGGGCTGTGATGGGAAGACACATGGTGAATGAGAGAGAGAGGAATAG
The DNA here is from genome assembly GCF_030435755.1 of Ochotona princeps. NCBI lineage: Eukaryota > Metazoa > Chordata > Mammalia > Lagomorpha > Ochotonidae > Ochotona > Ochotona princeps. The sequence goes on along the minus strand of NC_080832.1, from coordinate 31,599,333 downwards.
GAGACTTAGATCTCTTAAGGAATTAAAGTTTTCAATTGATCTGACCAGATTTTCAGAAAACAAAGTTACTGGCAAGTTATAAGATGCTCCACAGAGGTAGAAAAGAGAATTTAAGTCAGCTCAGCTGAGGAGAGCAGTTATATTTGAAAAATAAAGTGAATATCAATATCCATAGAGACTAAATAACAAATGGCAGGACTATGTGTTCAAATATGAATCTGTGTGTTAAATGTATGGATGCTATGCATGCATATACATATAGTTGTATAATGTTTCTTAAACTTGAATTTCACAGTTTTTAATGGCTGCCTTTAAATACTGTGAAAGGCTTTTGCTTGACTTTGTAGTATGGAGCAGTCTACCATATGTTTTGTAGAACCATGATACTAGTTGCTGCTTAATTAATACCTTAATTATGGTGTTTTTTGGTTTTTGTCTGGGTTTTCATTTCGTACTGCATGAATCTACATCATTACTGCTCCTGAGGTTTTACATTGCTGCTCTGTGGCTGTCCTCACTTCCCACAGCAACTTTTGGCTGAGTAGTTGGGTGTGGTAGACATTTAGGTAAACTACAAATGTCAGCATTTTACTACCTAGAAGCTTAAAATTGTCTGAAAACATTACACACAAAATTAGTATTCCCAAACAGGAAAATACGTGCATGTGGATGATACACAGGATCCTGAAAGTTGTAAAGAACTTTCGCATTTTAGATCATCGTTGAATACATGAGTAGAAAATGGGGAAAGAGTGATGATTATGAACAGGCAACTGGAGCATCATGACTTCATGATGTTATTCACCTGTCAGTGTGCAAGGGCACGGCTTATGCCGGTTCCTGACGGTTCTTTCCATTTTGTTCTTCAGGACAGTTTCTCTACGAAAGACTTTTCCAATTGTCTCTACCAGGATCTTCGGATTTCTCTCAGTCCTGTCCATAATTGTTCATTGTATAAAAATAATGCTAAGCTGAGTTATGGGTTCCTGTCCCCACCACGTATGTATCTTCCTCCTTGTTCCTGCCTTTCTTTCTGCTCTTTTTCATTATTTTCTTGTTTATGAATCTGTAATACATTATGAGGGAAAGGACATCTTGATTGGTAAGATTGAGAATGAGAAAGCTATCTGTTGAACAGTTTAAAGCATCTGTTCTTGAATTTAACAAGACTTTATTATTCATAAGATTTAGCTGAAAGCAGGAGTGGGAGAGAAGAGGGAGAAAAGATGTTATATTTGCTGATTTACTTCTCAAATTCCTACATAGCCAGAGCTGGGCTATGTTGAATTTTGGAGCCTGGAACTCGTTCCTTGTCTCCCATGTGAATGGAAGAGATCCAAGTACTTGAGCCATCCTCCACTACCCTCTCAGGCACATTAGCAAGAGGCTGGATTGGAAGCACAACAGCCAGAACTCAAACCAGCACTCTAGTTTGGGACGTGGACATCCCAGGCAGTAGTTTTAACCCCACTGTGCAACACTGCCAGCCCTTATAAAGCTTCATTTTGTCTTTAATTGGAAGATAGTGACAGTGCAGATATTGAATGTGACAGTATTTTCTCTTATCTCCTTCTTTTAAACAGAATTTGAGAAAGTCAGTGAACTAGAAGGAGTTTCAGTGTCCCTAGGAATAATTTGTAATTTTGTTGTTTAAAGGAAAATGTGGTTTATTCCAAAATTAGGTGAAGGTGGAGTTTAACATTCACTTGCTTTTTCACTGGCCCAAGCCCTCTGGGGGTTGGTGTTTTTGAAGATAAGTATTCTGTTTTTGAAATGACAAATCAAAATGCTAATGAGAAGACTTTTGGGGCCAACCATAGAGTAATTGGGAGACTCTAGGTGCTGAAATATCCTGTGCATCCAGTCCATACCCCAGCGTCAGTGTCTCAAGTCAGAACTTGGTGATTGCCTTATGAAAATAGACCAGGTCCAAGCCTGAAAATTATACAAAGAAGCCTTGTACAGTGTCTTGAAACAGACATCCTATGATTTGGGGTGGGGTGAGGTGGGGTGGCAAAGAGTGTTGCTTTGAAGCCAGATGTTTTAATTTTTCTTCTCTGTAAAAAAAGTTTAAGCACAGAAAACTGTCAACACAGTATACTTTAGTTTGAAGTGAGCTAAATAATGTTTGTTTAGTTTGGGTCCTTATAAAACTTTTTGCTTACTTGACAAATATTTCTTGAAAAAGGAACTGTTTTATGCTTTATTTTTTACAAGACTTGACCAAATCTGTTACATTTTTGCTTGACTCAGTACTGGGGAAATTTTACAATTTAAGATTATAATAAGCTAATTTTAAAAAATATTCCTCTGAGTCTGAAAAACTATAATCTTGAATTCCATTTAAGAGGAATGAAAAGATTCTTTTTCCTTTGTAGAACTAAATAAAGATTCAAGTCAAATATATTCTGAAGCTTTGCTTACCTCTAATATAGTTCCAATGTACCAGAGCTTTCAAGGTAAAAACTTTTTAACTCTATGTTGTATAATTTCAGTACACTTAGATGTATTTTATATGGGAAGGGCATATAGCTTAAATTAAATTACTATGATTAGATACATTCATAAAAATTTTTTTAACTTTGGGAATAATTGTATGCAATATGTTGTGCAGATATTAGACTTACATATTCCAGTATCTATTCTACCATGTACTTAAATATTTATCACCTTTTTTGGTGTAAAAATACATATATTCTTCCAAAAGTTATCCAGTTAATGCAATTTATTAGCTTTAGTAAATATTCACCCGAACTTTCAGCATCTTTTCTCTTTAACTGTATGCAAGTTCCTTGTAATTTTTATATTCTTTAAAATGAATAGATTTTCTATCATCATTACTACACTATTTATTTATTCAGAAACAATTATACATTTATAATTAAGCTGATACGAATGATATCAAAATATAGAACCTATGAAGATATTTTTATTTTAATTTATATCCTAGAATACCTGCTTTTCAGAGGGAAAGTTCCGATGTTAACAGTCAATATGAATACTTTGTGTTTGTGTTTATTTAATTAATGATGTTATTTAATTACAAGTTCATATGACATGTACGTTCAGGGATGCCCTAAGGAGAGCTGATCTCATTGTTGGCCTGTGAGTCCTGCCTAATGCCAAACTGAGCAGTGCGTTTTAGCTTCCCTTTAAGACTGAAGCCGAACTTGAACTTGCCTTTAGTTACTATAAATGCTGGTCTGGAGTCATGGTGTTTCTTTGTTTCACATGGCAGCATGGCACCTTGCTGATTTGAACCCCTCTCTCTTCCTCGTGATAGTGATATGGCGCTACCTTCATGACATTCTTTTGAGGAGGTATGCTGAGGAGAGGAATGGCGTCAATGTGGTCAGCGGGCCCGTGTTCGACTCTGATTATGATGGACGTTATGACTTCGCCGAGGCTTTGAGGAAGTAAGCATTTCACTTCCCTTAAAAGCAGCTATCAAATGGGATTATCATCAGATTGAGTCAGCAGAACTTTCCATCTGAACTCTAAACTACACACACACACACACACACACACACACACACACACACTCAAGAGACAGGAAGGGAGAGAAAGAGAGGAAAGCAAAGGGAAAGAGAGAGCACAGCCCCGTCTGATGGTTCTTACCTCCAGTGCTTGCAGTAACCATGGCTAGCCACAGCCATAGTTAGCTTCTGGAAACTTAATGCAGGTTTCCCACATGAATGACAGGAACCTGATTAACCTGAGGCATTACCATTGCTTCTCAGAGTCTACACTGGCTGGTGCTGGACGTTGGACCCAGAGGGTTCAATGTGGTATGCCAGTGTTTCGCTTTCTCTTAATCATTGTATTGATCAGAAGATGAACAACTATTTGGTATGACTAGAAATGCTGAGTCAAGCCAAGAAAAGGGTTATGAAATTAGGGCTTCAAATGTTCTGGCCATGGATTAATGTGATGCTGGTTTTGTAAAAGGAAGTGGGGAAACAATTTAGGAACTGCTTGGTAGTTACTAAAACAGTCATTTAAGATTTGTCTAAATGATTTTGCTCTTAAGGCTATGAGAAGATCGAGAACTTCTCCATCCTTCCCTCTCCTCTTCTACCCTTCCCTCTCCTCCCCTACCCTTCCCTACTCTTCTGTATCCGTTCAGGCTCACTTGGAGTGAGTTAGACGCACAGAATTCTTTGATCCACTGATTCTTCCCAAGTGGCCACAATGGCTGGGGTTTCAAAGCTAAAGTCGGTAGCTTGGAACTTCCTCCAGATCTGTCACCTGGTTGGCACTTGGACCGTTATCTGCTTCCTTCAGAAGTGCATCAGCAGGGAGCTGGATTAGAAGCAGAGCCGCTAGGACATGAACAAGCACTCCAGTATGGGATAAGGCTTGACAAACATTGTTTTAACCAGCTGTGTCACAATACTGGCCCTTGGGATGAATGAAGGTATCAGCACAACATATTAAAATGTATGCAATACCATCAAGGCAGTGGTAAGAAGAAAGCTTGTTGCAATAAGAACCTACGTGAAAAAAAAAAACAATGAGATAGGAAGCAAGCAGACAAGCTAACTATAAACCTAAAAGTACATACACATATACTTATGTACACGAGTACACACATCTGTTCTCATACATGAACTATAGAATGTCGACTAGCATATGAGGAAGTGAAGATAAGTTGCAGCATACATCTGTACTCCTGTATAAAAGGAGGACTCCCAATGAAACAGTGAAATTTATCTCGACAATATGATACGGGATTTTCTACATTTGTCTATACCTACAATGCCAATAATACACTTGAACAGGAAAAAAAAAAAAAAAAAAAATGTTCTACTGAAATGTTCATTAGAATGAAGAGGCCCATCTTTTCTTAAGGTGAATATTGGCAAATTTTTACAGAAACAGCAGAATAATACGCAATCAAGAAATCCTGATTCCAACTCACTTCTTTATTGTGATAACAAGTTGTAAGGACACGTCCCAGACTCCGCTGCAGTGTGACAGCTTGGATCCCCTAGCGTTCATCGTGCCCCACCGGCCTGATAACAGTGAGAGCTGTGTGGTAAGTAGCCTTTGTTAATTCACTAGTATTCAAAGTGAAAACATTTGTTTGTGGGTCTTTGTTAATTAACTACTATTTTGAAAGTGCAAACATTTGTCTGTGTTTCTTACATCTTATATATTATTTTGAGAGAAAACACAACTCCTGAATATATGCAGTGGATGGAATTATATAATTTTAAATGTTATGCTCTAAGGTGACATGTCTTTGAATGTGTATGTTAAAGACATTAGAATCATATTGGAATCAAGCATGATATGACATAACCACTAAATTTCAAGTTTATTTGAAGTATGAATTTTCTCTTATTTCAAAACTGGATTTATAATTCACAATGTTAGCACTGAACCAAATTAGTTGTAAAGTTTTTGATTAGACAATATTTCAGGTTCATTTTCTTGTCATTTTATTAGAAAAATCTTGTTTCTTGTTGTAAACTGTAAGATTCTAAATTAAAGATCTGAAATGAAGACTGTTAGCAATGTTTAAGTCTTTCCTTAAGGGGAACCAAAATGTTTTTCGTTCAGAGTACTTCCTATGTGGCCTAGTTTAGTTCTCCGCTTGGCCCCAGCTGAAATTACACTAAGTGTATCTAGACTTGAGTTGACAAAAAACATTTGGCTCTCAGACCAGTCTCAGTGGTTGGATGGTGGACCTGGAGTTGTGTGGCCCACAGGATTCTGAGGCCTACCCTGAGCTTGGCAGGAGAGTGGAACATGGGCTCACTCATTCATCACTTGTTCAATTCAGCTGTTCGTTCTCTTACCAAATACCTTGGGCAGTGGGGCCATGGCAGTGAGCAGCCCAGTGAACGCACCCCTGAATACAGGTGTGCAGAGTGGAATACACTGGTCTGCTTCCCCCTTCCTAATCTGGTAGCTGAGGTGTTATCATTAGAGTAGTGAAGATACGTCTCACCCTTTTGTATATCTGTAACTTTCAGAATGGCTTGACTCTTCCTCGTAGAGTACATTTCTCATGAGTTTTTTTTTTTTTTCCTTTTTCTTCAGAATTAAATACAGAGTAGTAGGACATTGAAACCCTGGACTTAAGGTTTTGACCTGTTCAGATGCCTAATGATGATCTAACTCTCATGAAAGGAGTGTGGACACTCCTCGGCAATACAAATGTTCCTTATTTCATTATCTTCCTTTCTTTAGAGATTAAATTGCATTAAGTTTGTCAGTTAAAGATGTGTTTTGTGGCAAAAAGAACCCCCATTATAGTGACTTACACAAGTTAGCTGTTCCTTGTGTGACAGTGTGGCAGGACATGGTTACTCTGAGCCAGGGACTTGGGTGGGCAGCCTGACCTTTCCTGTTTTGCTTCTCCACCACTCTTACCATGTGGCTTTGGCACACAGGGTTAATGCCACTTTTGCATCTCCAGATATCATGTCTGAATCTTGTGCCCCATCCAGAAAAAGAAGGTAACAATGGACTCCTTCTTAAATGTCATTGACTAAATGATACTGAGTGTTGTGGGTTGGGCGGTGATTCTCTTTCCAACTTGAGTTTTCCAATGCTGTTATACCACTCTCTTAAGTGAAATACTTTTCCTCAAATTCTATAATGGTAGTGCATGTAGATGATATTATGTGTTGGACTTGAACCAGAGAGGATCATTTTAAGTTACATTATACATGTAGATCCTTGCTGTTCTCTCTCTGAGGTGGTTCCTGAGGATTATTTGGTTATCAGCCAGAGAGAACAGATGCCTTGATGGTTGGGACAGATGACAAGCATCCACTGATCGGATTGTCCTCTGAGTCAAGACTGGTTCCTTAGCGCCAGAGCATGAATTTCTGTAGAGAGACTGGGTATGGGATTTGGGGCAATTACAGGCTAGTGGGACATCCAGGTAGTTTGTTTCATTTGTGAAATACGCTCAGTTAACAGTGCCCAAAGGGAGCATGAGCATTTTTTTTGGAAGGATATCCTTAAATTACATTCATAATCTACCAGTTAGTGGATCCTTTGTTTATGTGATATCTTCCAGGATTCATTTTCAGAAAGACTTACATTAACATATGGAATTTTGATTTCTAGTTCTATTACAGGCTTCAGGTATTATTTCTACTTCTACTTGCCAGTGTATATGCCTTTAGTTCTTTTTGGGTCTCCTGTCATCTTATATTTGACCCCTTACCAAAATTGAAGACATATTTTACCATTTCTCCCCACCCCATTTTTTGTGCAGTCATGTAGATAACATATTCTTGCAGAACTAGTGTTGTATAGCACGTTTACATGAATCATGGCATTTTATTTGATCCTCAGAACAATCCTATATGGATAAAGGAATAGGATTCAATGTTAAATAACCTGCCTTAGTTTCATTGGTAGCATAGTAGAGAGGTATATTTTGAGTCCATTTCTTCATGTTAATTCTCATATTCTTTCTCCTGTGGCTGAGTGTTTTTCTGTTTTCCAATATTTTTAACTCCACTCTATTGAAGTTTCTTGCACCTGTACAATCTATAAGTCTATCTATGTATAGGAGTGTGTGTGTGTGTGTGTATGCTTTCTTTTCTCCAGATTTGATACATGTAAGTAAACACATACACTCACACGCACACGCGCGCACACACACACGGATGGCAGGGATTGTGCATGACAAGTCTTGTGCAGCAAAATGTGATGACTACTTACACCAAGGAGATGGAGAGCTCAACAAGATGATGGATTTAGTGTTCTCTGGTGACATTTCTTCTTCTTTATTTCCCATCCTCATAGCATGGGAAGCGTGACTCCTCCTGGATTGAAGAGTTGCTAATGATGCACAGAGCTCGGATCATGGATGTTGAACATATCACTGGACTCAGCTTCTATCAAGAAAGAAAAGAGCCAGTTTCAGACATTTTAAAACTGAAAACACATTTGCCAGCCATCAGCCAAGAAGACTGAAATTTTTTTGTTACTTCAAAAATATACTGTAAATCATTTTAAGAGAACTTTCTATTTTATACAGTCCTCTGTCCACACTATTGCATTGCTTGGGAACTGTTACCATCCTTAAAACCGGGAGCCCTCTGAAATATGACACCTCAGGGAAACTTGTGACTCAATACCGCAATAGGAGAATGTTGCTACTGGGTCTCACACATATTTGAATACGTTGTTCAAGTTCTGGGGAATAAAGACAGAGCGTACCAAAACTACTTTTCTACTTCTGAAAAGGGAGAAGCAGCCATGAACATCATCTGGACACTGGATACTTGGATATTGTTGGTAATAAGTCTGTGGTGTTGAGAAACATTAGGCTAATTAATAGAATTCAGATAGTTCATGGAGTTAGTATCTTACAAGCAAATGATGTTTTATTTACCTATTTTACTTTTAATAATTATGAAAAAAGACAAGAAAGAAAGGTAAAGGAGACTTAAATATTCTAGACTCTTGTTTTACCTTCTCTATATATTCACTCAAAACCAAATTATTACTCCTATGCAACTTTTTAAAACTGTGATTGGATTTTTCTAGTTTTAATATCTCTGAAGAGTTAAATTTGAGGAGACTGTGAGTTGAATGTATTTAGTATAAAAGTTTACATTTGCACAAAAGGAAAAGCCTTTCTATCCCTCATATTAGTAATTAACATAGATTTAAAATATCTCAATCCTAGAGTTATTTCTCGACAGATAAAATTGTTTCAAAAAATTTACCAGCCATGGTTAGGTGGCAGTTTCCATTGAGACGGTACAAATGTTTTCCCTCTGTGCATGTAAATGATGCCAGCCACGGCACAGCTATCCTGAGCTGAGATACTCATTTTGAAGTCCTTTTAAGAGCTCATACTGCTTTTCATTCATCTTTTCTATGAATATGACAATGAGACAATAAACCCACTTTGTTGTGTACCCTCTCATTCCGGACTGTGAGTCTTCAAAGGCTATATTGATTTTCAGACTATCTGGGTCCAGTTTATCTATGACACTAGTGCACAAATGATTTTTTAATGTCTCGTTTGATGATCCTTGTTCAGCAGCCTAAGGCCCAATCACAGACATTTTTAGATAACACAATTTACAGCATAGACAGATTTCACTGGTTTCTCGTTAAAGTTCCATTGTGTCCGGAGGCTATGAGACTTTTTCAGTTTATTTCCCCTATGTTGTGCATGTTGGGTTTGTATTGTTCTGTCTTCACGTTGACTGATTACTTCCCCTGATTTGTTCTGCTGTTGAGCCCATTCATTGATTTTTATGTTTCAGTTACTAAGCTTTATATTTCTATAATTTCTCTTCAGCTCCTCTTCATGTTTTTACTGGATCAGAATTTCTTTTTCTGATTCCTGTTTTTGCTAAGACTTTCTATTTTCATCTGTTTATAGTATGCTTACAATAGCTTGTTGAAGCATTTTTATTAATAGCTCTCATAAAATCCTTATAGGCAATTTCAACAATGGTGTTCATCTCAGTGTTTGTATAAATGGGTTGGCTTTTTATTCAAAACATGTTTCTACTTTGGAAAATTTTTATTTGAATCCTGGATGTTTTACGTAGCATGAGATTATGGATCTTATTGAAATCTGCATTTGCTGACTTTCTCTGACACCACCGTGGTAGAGTTTGGGCTTACCACCCCATTATTACCAGGTGTCATCAGGGGTTGAAGTTCCTCACTCGCTCTCCATTGTTGCTTGAGATGAGAGAGGCCACTTGTTACTGCTGAGCAAGGTAGGGATGTATCTCCCCAGTTAGGCTTCTGCTGATGCTACGAATTGGGGTATTTACGTGGCTCCTGGTACTACTCCCACCTGATCTCCACTGATGTCCTAGGCTAGGGTGGCAGGAAAGACTTCATTGTCACCAGGTCTAGATGAGATTCTTGGTTTTCTAGGAATCCACTTCTCAGACACCACTTTGGCAGGAACATCAGAACCCCAGTTTACAGGCTGGCACAGTTGTTAAGTCTAGGCTGTCTGTCTTTGCTGGTGTGTGGGGAGCCAGCCACATGGTGTTCAATTAGAGTCTTTGTTTTCTGTCTTCTAACCTGCTGCTTGTCTGGTCTGTTTATTGGAGAGCAAGCCAGTCTCAGGTTTTTATTTTTCTTGTCTTCACTTGCTGGTGTTTCTAGATAGCTGACTGCTTCAGCTGTAAATTTGAGATATAGAAGCTGAAAAGACATCTTAGGGAACTCATCACAGTGTTGTTCCTTGGGTCCCAAGGTCCTTGGTCTGTCTGCTGTCTTCTGTCTACTGTTCTGTCTTCCTATGTTTATATATAACCTCCAAGCTTTTTATCTTCACATTGCACAGATAACTACTCCACCTTTGTAGAAATATCTCACTGAATATTATAACAGCACAAAACACTATTGACTCTCTGTAGCATTTTAGCAGAGCTTAATTAAATGGCAAAATATTCATTCCCTTTGGTAAGCAGTTGAAATACAGAGAAGACCAAATTTACAATCCTTAGAGTATCAACAAGGGAAAAGAGGCGGCAACACAAGCATGAAGTACCCCTACGGAGGGACAGTTGTCATAATGATCTTGTCATGTATCTTCTCACGAACATGACGAATGACATGTTCTCAGCCTTTGAGGTAGGAGTTGTAGGGGGAGTTTGGAGATGTTCTGCTGAACAAGGTAGAAAAAAGGCATTCTAATATCCCTCAAATGGATTTTTTTCTTTTGCATTTTTCTCATTTATTACTACTTCCTGCTTTTTTTCCCCCAAATGTCACTGTGACCAACCTATAGTGTACAACCACTTTACTTTCTCACTTTATTGTAATAGTCTGTTGTTAAAGGGATGTCGGATTGACATTTGCTATGCTGACTCTCTAAGGAAAGGACATTAGAATGTGCTTATTTTGGATTTTTCCATTTCTCGTATTCTGGTTTCCTTATTACCATTTCTTAAGAGAAATCTTTCCTTTCGCTGCTGTTACATGTCAGTGTAAAACGTATGTCTGATTTCCTCTGCCCCCCAAATCTAATGTATGTTGACATGACCGTCAGTCATTTCTTGATATATGTGGGTAGCTGGTTCCACAATTTCACATAAATCCTAAAATCTCAGGATGTTCACGTCCTTTATGTTAAATGGTAGCCTTAGTGGCCCAGCTCCCCTGCTGTGGGCATTGGTGGATGGAAGATCTCTCTCTGTTTCTGTCTCTGTGCCTTTTAAATAACTGCAAAGAAACAAAGGGGACAGGACTGTCAGGCCTGTGGCAGTGGCTTGATTCTGTGTAAAGAAGTGATGGGGACGGAGTGGAGACCACAGCCTTTTTTGAACTAGATTATTTGCCAGCCTCAATTTTCCTATTTTTAGCCACAGTATCCTTCCTGCACAATGCCATTAAAGTGTCACAAGGGATTGGCACTTGAACTTTGAAACTGATTGTGGTGATTACACTGAGTGCTTATCATGGGGGTGACTATCTTCATCAGCATTTAGTGACATTTTACCCCGACTGCAGCCTAAGGACATTTTCCCCTGATGTTTGGCCAATCCAAATATTATAAGAGAGTAAAAGCAATTTTTCAATGGAATATAAATGTGTCTGAGCAAAACAATGTGTATGGACAAATAAAACACATATAGAGAATCTTGGCTGCTTTCCTTGTGGGTGTTTGTGGAGGATGTGGACAGGGCAGTGGGGGATGGTGCCGAGTTCAGGGGTTGTTGTCCATTAGTCACAAGACAAAAAAAAAAAGATCCAAAGTTCATTTCAGGTTCATGGAGTAAAACCTTTTTGATCTATGACCTAAAAAGATGTTAGAGATACTTTGATAACATTTAATAATACTTCCGGGTTTGAATTATCTGAAAACCAAGGAAAAGTCTCCCAACTCATAATTTCACAGATTCTTTCAATGTAAGAAATTTGTATTTACTTTTTTTGTTTAGACGATGATTGAAGAAGAAATAAAAATAAAAAAACCAGAAGCATGCCAAAAAACCATAAATGCATAAAACATTTCTTAGTCTATTGGAATTGGAAAGGTCTCTGGAAAAAATATACTGATGGTGTGCCAAAAGGAGTACATGTAAGAGAATCCTCTTTCATCTCACTGTGAGGCTGTTTTTTTATTTTTAAGATTTTTAAAATTTTTATTGAAAAGTCAGATATACAGAGAGGAGGAGAGATAGAGAACAAGATCTATCCAATGATTCACTCCCCAAGTGACTACAACAGCTGGAGCTGAGCTGATCCAAAGTCAGGAGCCTGGAGCTTCCTCTGGGTCTCCCACATGGGTGCAGGGGCCCAAGGCCTTGGACCATCCTGAACTGCTTTCCCGGGCCACAAGCAGGGAGCTGGATGGGAAGCAGGGCTGCAGGGACATCAACTGGCTCCCATATGGGATCCCAGCGTGTGCAAGGTGAAAACTTTAGCCACTAAGCTACTGTTCTGGGCCCAAGGCAGCTTTTCAAAATGCTTCTTTTTATTCAGTGTGAACGGCAGAAAGACAGACATTATTTCTCTTTGTAACATCCTGTAACAGGGCAAGTCTGAAGCCAGCATCCTGGTGTTCAATCCTATCTCCCGCACGGTGTCAGGCATTGAGCTGCTTGCGCCATCATCTGCTCCCTGCAAGCCGTGCATGAGCAGGAAGCTTGAGTGGAGAGCAGAGGCAGGAGCTGAACTCAGGTGCTGACCGGGCATGTGAGCCTGCCAAGCGATAGATGAGCAGCTGTGCCTGACGCCACTTAGATGCTGCCATTCAGACGTGACGTCACCTAGATGCCGCCATTCAGACGTGACTTTGCTCTTGCCCTTAAATTCTTCATTCAGGGGAAATTCAGAATTTTAATAAGAATATTTTTCTTGAAAAATTCTTGTCTAATTTCACTATATTTCAAAAATCCCTAACTCCGAATCTAGCATTCAGAGTGAAAACACAGATTTATCTGAAGAAGTAACTTTACAACTGACAATTTTGCTGCTTGTTCTCCAAATATTTTTCACTATATATAAAAAAAAAATCTTTTTTTTTTTTCCTATGGAAGCAGGAGTTGTCGTGCAGTGGGTAAAGCCACAACTTGGAATGATCACCTTCCTTTACACAGCCTCTGATCTGAGGTCCGCCTCCTTTGCATTTCTGATCCAGGTTCCTGTTGAAGCACGTGCAGATGATGGCCCAAGTGCTTAGCTTCCTTGAACCCATGTGGTGCACCCAGATGGAATTCTTGCTCCTGATTTGAGCCTGGCCTAGCATTGGATGTTAACAACATTGAGGAATGACCCGGCAATGGGAGATCTTTGTTTCTCCTCTTGATGGCACTGCATTCTGTTCTCCAAATAAGTAAATACGTCTTTGAAAAGTATACATACGTAACTGGCATTGTGCTGGGTGTGATAGGGTATAAAGGACTCTGAATCTCATCTGAATTTTTTAAGTTACTAAAAATTTGGAAGGATTTTAAATGAGACTGAAATTTTCTCTATTTTTAAAATCTTAGAGGACACCTACAATTTAGATCCCTTAAAATACACAATTCCGTCCTTTGCCATGATTTCACTGTCTAATTTGAAGAGGCACTCGTGTTAAGCTACAGACTGAAACAAGGTGGCAAATCTGTGTGGCTTATGTTTGTCTTTATTTTTAGGACATTACCACTCAATACCACCCCTTGCATCATGTGAACTAGATTGCACTTGATGAGATCAGAATTGATGATAGAGCCAAGCAGTGTTTATTCTCAATAGGCTGTTAGGTAGTACTAAGTTGCGGACCAGAAAACATGGGTCGCCTGTCCTCTTGGTGGTCACTTACCAACATTTTACCTTATGTCAAGGTTTAACTCAAGGCTTTGTGTGTCCTTATGGAGCTAATCCTCTTATCCTACATCTCTGGCATTGCTCCTGTTGTTAATTTTTAGACGCAATTTAGTTCTTACATGCAGCTAATTCCCGCAGCTGAATCCTCTTCTATTGAAAGCCAAAAATACCAGAAGCGCCGAGGCAACTAGGGGGTCCTTTATTCCAACAGCGTAGGAACAGGAGTGGAGGGGGAGGGGGAGAGAACAAAGAGGGAAATGTCTCCTGCCATGGTGGCAGGTTAGGGGGCTGCCAGGGCAGGGGAAGGGAGCAAGATGGAGGAGGACGGGGGGAGGGAAGGAGAGGGAAGGAGAGGGAAGGGCGCACACGTGGAGGCTCATGTTATACCACCCCGGTGAGCCTGGAAGGTGTGAGGAATTGGGTGGGAGGGGCTGCGGGCTAGCCCCAAGGGATTGGTGACTGAGATTGGTGACTGAGATTGCCCACAAGTGATTGGTAAGTGGGCAGGGATTAGGGGAGGAGCCATGAGGGACTGGGGATAGGGTTCTTAGGTGAGGCACCATGAGGTTACATATCATTGGTGGACAACTGCAATGGTGCAAATGTTTTGAGCTGTGGGAAGGGACAAGCAGATGCAAAATGGCTGAGGCCTTCAGGGCTCATGTTCGTGTCACTCCTCACACATAGAGTTAAACCATCGTGTATACTGGGGATAATAGGCAGCACAGGTCTCTGGTGAGTCTTTATTAGGGTGTTGCAGCATTACCCCAGATGTGTAAAGTTGATTGTTTTCTGTGCCCTGTACACTAGGTTATCAGGTGGCATCTTGAGCTACTAAGAAATTGAATCCAGTCCCCAGGTATTAAGTACAAATACGTGGCTTGCTAAAGGCGGTCCTCGTAGAGATGTGGTTGTAGGTCTACAAGGATTATGAGCTTCTCCCTAGGACCTCCAGAGTCCTGGCATGATTTTGTCCTAAAGGGAACACCATTACCACAAACCTGATAAATTAGGGATGTTTCATGAAGATGCACTATCCAATTATCTTCCATCTTGTGGTCCTGTGTTTAACTTGGAAAACACAATGCTTTGAGATGATTCTCAAAGCAAAACAAACACAAAAACCAATGAAAAACAAAGAGCAGCCCATGTCTCTGATGAGATGTATTGGTCAGGACGACAACCCACATCTCTGGTCTGTTTCCGGCACCTGTCGTTCTCACTTGGCACATGTTTCTTGGCTATAGACTCGTTCTTGTGTATTTGCTGCATGTCTTTGAAGTCCTTACTGAAAGCAGAAATCAGCACTGTCTGCATCCTTTCTAGCACAGTATCTAGCCCAGAGGAATAAATACCAGTGGGACAATTCTACCCAAACATCTATCTGTGGAAGTGGAGGCATCATTGGCTGCAGACACTCAGCTAGAGGCCAGCCACATCAACATTAGTTATTCTGAGGTCAGCACTGTGACATAGTGGGTGAAGTCACTGGTCGGAGTGTTAGCATTCTTTATCTGAGTGCTAGTTCAAGTTCTGGTTGCTCCACTTCTGACCCAGCTCCCTGCTAACAAGCCTGGGAAAGCAGAAAGAGATGGCCCGAGTTCCTGGGTCTTTGCCACACACATGGGGGATCCACATGGAGTTTGTGGTTCCTGGCTTGGTCCTGGCCAAGCAGAAGGAAAACTCTCCCCTTCCCTGTGTGGATTTTTGTGTTGCCCTCCCTCCACCTCCCTGTCTTTAAAATCTTTTTCTTTTCTTAAAGAATTCTTATTACCTGTCTAAATCATGTTATCATCATTGACAAGAAAAGCACTGCTTCTCAATTCATGGACCTTTATACCTGAGAAACTGCCCCTTAAAAATGTACTTGCAGCTAGAACTACCGCAGGTCATGAGCTCATGGACGTTGGTCTCATCTTGGGATGAGGTCATTGCGGGAAGGGAGATTATGAAACGGGGGGAGGTATTTTGCTTGTGAGGGATGTGAGCCAGAACACAAACCTCATGCTTGTTTCAAAGACTCTCCCATGGTCCTGTGTAACCGTGCTACTCACCACACTAGAAAGCAGAATCTGTGTCTCCAGCTCTTATTGCTGGACATACCTTGTGAATTGATTTTGCTTTGGTTGTTGTTTTAGTACCAGTTTAATAAATGTCACTGATCAGCGTACAGGCCACACTACAATTCCTTTCAATATTTATTCTAATTGTGGTAAGAATATTTATTTTTCAAAAAAGATGTATTTCTTTTTATTGGAAAATCAGATATACAGAGAGGAAGATCTTCCGTCCGATGATTCACTCCCCAAGCGGCTGCAATGGCTGGAGCTGCGCCAATCCAAAGCCAGGAGCCAGGGGACTCCTCTGGGTCTCCCACGCGGGTACAGCATCCCAAGGCTTTGGGCAGTCCTCGACTGCTTTCCCAGGCCACAAACAGGGAGCTGAATGGGAAGTAAGGCTGCTGTGATTAGAACCGGCGTCCATATGGGATCCCAGTGCATACAAGGCGAGGACGTTAGACACTAGGCTGTTGCGCTGGGCCCGATTGTGATAAGAATATCTATATAAAATCTACTCTCAGCAAATGTTTATGGATACAACTCAGTAATGTTAAGTTTAGCTATAAGGTCATATAGAAGATATGTACAGCTTAATTATTTGTCATAATAGAATATAATTCAGGGCCCAGTGTGGTAGCCTAGCAGCTAAAGTTCTATGATACACAGGAAACCGAAGTCAATGAATTGTGGTGACGTTTTTTATTAGCAGAGTAAGGCATCTGGTCTTTGTTGCCAGTGGTCAAAGAAACAGTGAAGATTTAGAATTGGTTTGCTTTTCTTTATATTTGAGAGAATTAGTGAAGGAAAGTTTCCGATTCTTCAGGGTCATAGGCAGGGTGAGAGCCCATTCCCATTCAGGACTTTTTTTTTGTAACATTTAAGTTTTAATTCTAGATGGATGTAAATCATTCTTCTAGACCTCTTCACGCTTAACCCACTTGGCCCATATCCCTTGGATTGTGTAGGTGAAACTAACCATGGTTTTATAGGGTTGGGGGGCGAGGTTGACCTGGGGAGGGGGTTGAGCCACATGTGGGGGATGACCCAGGGACCGGAGGTTGACCCAGTAGGCAGGAGTTGACCCAAGCTGTGGATCTTAACATTAATGTCTGTAAATCTCAGCAAATACCACTGGCTGGCAGGTTGAATCCAGCTGATCACTCGCATGACTTTTTGTTTTAGATAAACCTTTTACATTTCAGAACAGTTTTAAATTCACAAAATAACAATTGTGAATGCATACAAAGAATTCGCATATACCCACTCCCACCTTTCTCGGGGGTTCTGACCAGCAGGCCCCCACGACCACTGAGAGGATGAGGCCACGGAGTTCCTCCCCAAGAGTCACTGGAGATTGTCTGGTCGCGCATGTGTGTTCCTGGTAAAACAAGCAGAAGCTTAAACTAGGAAAAGGGGAGGGCAGAAGGGCGTGTCCTGACAGTCCTCCGCCTACCAAGGGCACTGTGATCTGCTAGAGGGCAGAAAACTTGCAGCTACTCATGAGTAATTCCACTCTAAACTAAGGAGTTGTTCTCCCCCTGCTGGCCAATCATGGAATTGGCGAGAGTATATATCTTCACTGAGATGCTCCTGATTGGGAAAATAAGTGCTGTCCTTCAGCAAATATTTTCTGAAGAGACATCAATCCCCTCGCAGCTATTTTCTGAAATTATTCATTCATGCTTTTTTTCCATTTCATAAAAGGGATGTAGTTTATTTGGACATAAGTCACTCATTCACTGCTGATGAGGCTCACTCGTTTAACCTGTGGAAAATACCATATTCCAAAGATGACATTATCATGGACATGATTTTCATATCTAATAGGATATAGGCATGGAAAGCATTAAGTGAAATGTATTAAACAGTTATAAACATGATAGACATTGTCTACATTTTACCGTATGAAAATCGGGCCATTATGGGCCTGGTGGCGTGGCCTAACAGCTAAAGTCCTCGCCTTGGAAGCCCCAGGATCCCATATGGCCGCCTGGTTCTAATCCCGGCAGCTCCACTGCCCATCCAGCTCACTGCTTGTGGCCTGGGAAAGCAGTCGAGGATGGCCCAAAGCTTTGGGACCCTGCACCCGCTTGGGAGACCCGGAAGAGGTTCCTGGTTCCCGGCATCGGATCAGCACCAGCCGGTTGCGGCTCACTTGCGGAGTGAATCATCAGACGGAAGATCTTCCTCTCTGTCTCTCCTCCTCTCTGTATATCTGCCTTTCCAATAATAATAAAATCTTTAAAAAAAAAAGAGAGAGAGAAAATCCGGCCATTGTGGAGGGTAGTTAAGACATTGGCATTTCATATTGGCGTGTTTGGGTTTGAGTCCCAGCTATGTTCATTTCCAGCTTGCTTCATGCTCAGACTCTGGGAAGCAGCCAGTGAAGGGTTCAAGTGCTTGGGTCGCCGCCACCTGTGTAGGAAACCGGGAGTGAGTTCTCACCCCTTGGACTTGTGGCTAGAGGAGGAGGAGATTCATATTCCCTCTCTCTCTCTCTTTCTCTCTCTCTCTCTCTTTTTCTTTCTGTCTCTCCTCATCTCACACATTCTCTTTACTTCTTCATTTCCCCTCCCTCCCTCCTTTATTCTCTGAAATAAAGAAATAAAGGAGAGAAAAAAAGGAAAGAATCAGACATAGAGGCAGAAATAAAATATTTCAATAAGAATGTAATCAATTCATCTGATTCCTGCTACTAAAAATCACAGAGAAAAGATCTTTTGACTATCCTTGGGCACACAAATCCATTAACTGCCAAAGAACACTCTCTTTCTCGTTGGGTTTTTGTAATGTAGCTTTTGTTTTACAGTAAGGGCAGGCTCACAGGAAGTTGCGGAGACAAGAGAGAAGTTCTGTTTTCCGTTCACCTGTTTTTCTTCTCAGTGGCTTCAGACCCAGGGAGTGAACCATGATCTAAGATGTGTGTGTAGCTCTGTGTCATTTTGTTCCATGTTTAGACTCGGTAAACACTAGGGTCGTGGAGACCTGGGGCTCCTCCGCTCCCCAGAGACGGTACTCCTTTGTGATCAAGCGTGACTTCTCCTTCCACTGTCCCATAGACATCGCCAGCTGTTCATCTGTAAGTGATCACATCACCTCCAGGCATGACAGACACTGTCCTTTCAATGATGCAGAGAAATCACATTAGGTGGCTTGAATTCAAAGAGCATTCTAGGGCTGGCATCATGCAGCAGGTGAGCTTCTGAGATCGACGCCCCTCCACTCCAGCTCCACTCAGTTCACTTCTTCGTGATTAGTCCAACTTCTAGTGTGTATTGAACCGTTTTTGAAATCAGTAAAGGGTATTCTTAGCACGGTGTACATGGGGTGTCTGATCATTCATCTATTGTAGAATATTTCGGGAGACTTCTAGTTCTTCCTTGGACATAGAAAACTACTGAGTATAATCATGGGTAGGCCTTTGTATGGACATGGAGCTTTCATTTCTGTAGGTTAAATGACCAGGAAGGCTACTACTAGGCTGTATAATAATAAGTACCTGTTTAGTTTAGTTTTTTTTTTTTAAACAGAAACCAGCACACAGTTTTCGAGAGTTTTTGTAATATTTTACCTCAACATGAGCAATCTGTGAAACATCCTATGTTTTAAAAATTTTGTTTCTTTAACTTGTATTCTGTGCTGTCAACTATTTCTTTTGTTTTTGTTGTGATACTATTCCATAGCAATATGAATTTGCATTTCCCATTTTCTACTGATGTTGAATATACTTGCATTTGCTTACGTCTTTAATGAAGCATTGTTTAGTCTTTAAGTGATTGACTTAACTTTTTATTATTGCATACAAGAGTTTGTATAAATTCTACACATGAATACTTTTACTAGATACATACTTTGCAAAGCTTTGATTTGTAGGTTGTCTTTTTCAATACCCTTCCCAGGTCTTACTGAAGACAACTTTTGACTTCCACAAAGTCTACTTTACTGAGTTTTTTAAAATTAAAAAAATCGAATGAGTCCCATTTTGGAATTCATTCACTCCTAGGTCCCAAAGCTTTTAAGCCTACAGTTTACTTTTAAATCTGCATTTTTTTTCAAAGGTGAATGAAGCTTTATTGCATGTGTGGAATTTGGGCCAAGGTCAGACTTTTCTTAGGACTACCCAATGGCTCCAACGTCCCATGCTGAAGGACTTTCCTTTCTCCATGGAGTTGCTCTGGACCTTTGTAAAATAATAGGTTGGGTGGCTATTTTTTGTTGCTGTTTTTGTTGTTTGAGGAGGGAGGAGTATCTTTTCCTCGATTCCATGTTTTGTCACATTGATGTACAAATCTGTGCCTCCACTAATACTGCATATTTTGGTTCCTGTGTAAGTCTAGTACATGTTGAAATTAACTGAGGTGACTCTTCCCATTTTATTACTCCTTCAAATATTGTTTTATCGATTATTTCCCTCACCTACATTTCTGCAGAACTACTGTATTTTTACTTTTGTTGAACTCTTTATTTAGTGGAACATTTAAAAAAGGATAAAGATACAGGAGTGTCTGCCACAGATTGGGAGTGGGGAGGTAAAGATTTTTTTTGGACAGGAAACAAATAATAGCAACAATAAAAGAAAAATTGGTGAGTTGGATTTCTTTGTTTTTAAGATCTATGTAATTTTTTATTATTAGAAAGGCAGATTTACAAAGAAAGGAGAGACAGAGAGAAAGAGCTTTCATCTGCTGGTGCTCCCCAAATGAGCACAATGGTCGGAGCAGAGCCTATCCAACACCAGGTGCCAGAACTTTCCTCTCATGAGTGCAAGGTCCCAAGCCCAGGCTTTGCTGCCTTCCCAGGCCACAAGGAGGGATCTGGATGGGAAGTGGAGCAGCTGAGACACAAACCAGCACTCACGTGGATGCTGATGCCTGCAGGTGGAATATTAGCCCGCAGAGCCTTGGTGCCAGCCCTGATTTCTTAAAAAAAAAATAGAAGTGAAAAAAAATTTTTTTTAGCGGCCAAAATTGTGAAGGCAATGAAAGAATACCCAGAGTGTTTGTGTCCCTCCCACCCATCTAGTAGACCCAGATGGAGTTTCTGGTTCAACAGACCCGGATGGAGTTCCCGGTTCAGCAGGCCCTGACGGAGTTCCGGGTTCAGCAGGCCCTGACGGAGTTCCGGGTTCAGCAGGCCCTGACGGAGTTCCGGGTTCAACAGACCCGGATGGAGTTCCTGGTTCGTAGACCCGGATGGAGTTCCTGGTTCCCAGGTTTGCTAGGCCCGGACCTTGTTTGTGTAGCCATTTGGGAGGTAAGTCAGCAGTGGGAAAAATCCCCAGCTCTCTGTTACTCCCTTTATTTAGTGTTTGTCAGTCAACTTAAATCTGAATGCTAATTTCTATGCTTATGACATATATGATGAGCTTATTATTTTTATAAGAAAAAAGTTCTTTGGAGACTCGCAAGATGGCCGACATAGGAGGAAGACTGTGAGAGAGCTCACAGACAGAGAGGGCTAGAACGCGACAAAAGCGTAAGTGGAGCAGCATAGAACTACAGGGAGAAGAACGTGAAGTTCCCTGGACAGTGTGGAGCCAAAAAAATCCACACAACTCGGAAGAGCAACCAGGGAAAAACAAAGCAAAGGACAGGGAAGACGACTTTCCGCTCCTGACCTGCTGAGTCACCCCTGCGTGCAGACGCTGAAAGCCGCCGAACCCGCCCAAAGACCGACCTGAAGACGCTGTGGCCGTGAGGACCGGAGGTGATTGGGACCCGCTGGCATCTGCTCACCCTGGTCACCAGGACTCGCCAGGACCTGCCCCGCTGCGGACACCAGGACCCTGAATCACCGGGACCCGCCGGCATCTGCCCACCCTGGTCGCCAACCCCCGGGACCTGCACCAGCCGCAGCCTCCAGGCTCCATCGCGACCCGCGCGGAGACCAGCAACGGACGCAGCAGTCGGGAGACGCACTGGCGGCCAGGATTCCCACCAGAGGAAGAGGCAGACTGCAAGAACCTGAGGTTTGAGTGAGTTGGGTGGGGACAGTGGTGGGTTGGAGGCTTCGGGAGTTGGCCCCCCAGGGGCACGGACAGAGCCTGAACACAATTGGCCTCCCCGCCCCTCCCCCCCCAGGCTCCAGCCTCTAGAGACACAGGGCGAGTGCCTTGAGACTGCCAAAACTGTGTCTGGGAGAAAGGCAAAAGGCACACTGGATACTCCCCTGTGCCTTTGCGGTGTGGCACTCAGCTGGGCGGTGCTATCCCACAGGAACCCAAGCACGCCTCTGGGCTGGGCAGTTCCCTGCTAGCGCAGGGGCGGTCGGTCCCCTGCAAGTGCTGGGGTGGGCGGACCCGCGCAGGAGGCGTTTCCAGAGAGCACCTGGAACACGCCCTATAGTCCCTTGCTCCAAGCCCTGTGATCCAGTAAACAGGGTGCGCGCACAGAGAGTGCCTTCACTCCCCCACGCCCTGTGGTAGCATACCTGTAGGGGACGAGCTGAGAGTGCGCTTTGAATCCTCTGGGCCCTGGAAGAGGCGCCCTGAGGTCCAGTGTTCTGGAGACGCACCAAAAGTGCCTTGAAAATTCCCACACCCTGCTACTCCACACCTGCAGACTCCGATCTCTACAGGATAGTGCTTGGAGACCCCTCAGCACACTGGTACCTAGGTCTCTCAAAAAAGAAACACTAACACAATGGGAAGAAATACCAGAAAAGGTAATGATCCAGATGAGAGTGCCAACACCCTACCAATAAAGGATCGAAAGCCAATGTCTATTTCGGAGATGCGAGATGAAGACATAGAAGATCTACCAGACAAGGAATTCAAAAAAATAATGTTAAAATATGTCAGAGACAATGAGAAGAATTGGGAGGACTTCAAGGAATTCAAGAACCACATAGCCTCAGAAATACAACAAATGAAAAGTAAAATCCTTGACTTAGAGCACAAAATTGAGAGCCTAACCAACAGAACAAATACAGCAGAAGAGAGGATCTCTGAAACGGAAGACACACAAAACGAACACACCCAGTTCATGAAACAGCTGGAGACAAGTCTGAACAAAGCCAATAAGACCATACAAGAAATGAAAGACAACCTCAGAAAATCAAATATTAGGATTATTGGCCTTCCTGAAGGAGCGGAAAAAGAATCAGGAATGCAAATGGTGCTCGACGAAATTATACAGGAAAACTTTCAAAACACTTGGAACATGAATCCAGCTCAAATCCAGGACGGTCAGAGGACTCCCAGCAGATATGACCCAAAGCGATCTTCACCCAGACATATGGTGCTCAAGTTCCACTCCAACGAAGACAAAGAAAGAATCCTGAGACAAGTACGAAGCAGAGAAAAGATCACATACCGGGGAAAACCAATCAGGATCACGGCTGACTTTTCTGAAGAGACCTTACAAGCAAGAAGAGAATGGACAAAGATCTTCCAAATCCTGAATCAGAACAACTGTCAACCAAGAATATTGTACCCAGCAAAGATCTCATTCGTATTTGAGAACGAAATCAAATACTTCCACAGCAAAGAGAAATTAGAAGAATATGCCAGCACAAAACCAGCTCTACAAAATCTCCTTAGAAATGCACTAATTCCAGAAAAAAAGGAGGTGAATCATAAGCAAAGATGGCAAACAGGAAGGTCTCCCCACTAAAGTCCACACAAGGAAGGGCAATAACACAGATATCAACACCCACAAAAACAAGTATGGCAGGGCAAAATTACAACCTCTCAATTTTAACTCTCAACACAAATGGCCTGAACTCACCAATCAAAAGGCATAGATTAACAGAATGGATTATCAAACAGCACCCAACTATCTGTTGCCTACAAGAGACACATCTAACCAGAAGAGATTCAAAGAAGCTGAAAGTGAAAGGTTGGAAACAGATATTTCATGCCAATGGACGAGAAAAAAAGGCTGGGGTAGCTGTCTTAATTTCAGATGATGTGGACTTCAATCTGACACACATCAAAAAGGACAGGGAAGGACATTATATATTGGTGAAGGGACTGATCCATCAGGAAGTAATTACCATTGTGAACATATATGCACCAAATTCAAACGCACCTAGCTACGTGAAGCAATTACTCACGGACTTAAGGGGAGACATAGATATGCACACAATAATAGTGGGTGATCTTAACACCCCACTAACAACTATAGACAGATCAACAAAACAAAAACTCAACAAAGAAACAACAGAACTCATACAAACAATAGAACAACTGGACTTGGTTGACATTTATAGAATTTTTTACCCTAAGGCCACAGATTATACATTTTTTTCAGCAGTACATGGCACCTTCTCCAGGATCGACCACATGATAGGACACAAAGCAAACCTAAATAACTTCAAAAAGATAGGAATCATACCATGTACCCTCTCAGACCACCACGGAATGAAGCTGGAAATCAGCAATTCAAAATGCCCCAGGAAATACAGAAACTCTTGGAGGCTGAACAATATGCTACTAAACGAACAATGGATCAGAGAAGAAATTAAAGATGAGATCAAAAAATTTATGGAAACCAATGAAAACTCTGACACAACATTCCAAAATTTGTGGGACACTGCCAAAGCAGTGCTACGGGGTAAACTCATCGCAATTGGAGCTCATGTCAAGGCCCAAGAGAGGCGCCAAATACAGGAACTAAACACACACCTCCAGGAACTGGAAAAACAACAGCAGAAGAGCCCCACACACAATAGGAAACAAGAAATCATCAAAACAAGGGAGGAAATCAACCAGATAGAAATAAAAAAAACCATACACAAAATCAATGAATCAAAAAGCTGGTTTTTTGAGAAGATAAACAAGATAGACACTCCACTGGCCCGACTGACAAAGAAAAAACAAGAGAAGGCAAGAATTAACAGCATCAAAGATGAAAAAGGCAACATAACAACAGACACCGCATCCATTAAGGCCATAATCAGAAATTACTACAAAGCACTGTACTCCAACAAATCAGAAGATCACCAAGAAATGGAAAAGTTCTTAGACTTCTACCACTTGCCAAAACTTAGCCCAGAGGCAACAAACGACCTGAACAAACCCATAACTGAAGTAGAGATTGAATCAGTGATTAAAGACCTCCCAACAAGGAAAAGCCCAGGCCCAGACGGCTTCACTCCAGAATTCTACAAAACATTCCGAACAGAGCTGACCCCAATCCTCTACAAACTCTTCAAAACAATAGAAAAAGAGGCAACCCTTCCAAACTCATTCTATGAAGCCAACATTACCTTAATCCCAAAACCAGACAGAGAACTAACAGAGAAGGAAAACTACAGACCTATCTCTTTGATGAACATTGATGCTAAGATTCTCAACAAAATCCTAGCCAACAGAATTCAAAAACACATCAGACAGATCATTCATCCAGATCAAGTAGGATTCATCCCTGGAATGCAGGGATGGTTCAACATTCGAAAATCTATAAATGTGATACACCACATCCAAAAACTGAAAAACAAGAATCACATGATAGTATCAATAGATGCGGAAAAAGCTTTCGACAAAATCCAACATCACTTCCTACTAAAAACCCTAACCAAGGTAGGCATAGATGGAAAAATCCACAACATAATTAAAGCAATATATGAAAAACCCAACGCCAGCATCATACTGAATGGAGAAAAGCTGGAACCCTTCCCACTGAGATCTGGAACAAGACAGGGATGTCCACTTTCTCCACTACTATTCAACATAGTCCTAGAGGTACTCGCTGAGGCCATAAGACAAGAAAAAGAAATCAGAGGAATCCAAATGGGAAACGAAGAAGTCAAGCTCTCACTATACGCAGATGATATGATTCTTTATGTAGAAGAGCCAAGAGACTCAATACAGAGACTGCTAGAACTTGTACGAGAGTTTGGTAGAGTGGCAGGGTACAAAATTAATGAACAAAAATCAACAGCCATAGTGTATGTGAACAGCCCCAAGATGGAAAAAGACTTAACCAGCAAGATACCATTCAAAATAACAGAGAAAAGTATGAAATATCTGGGAATAAATCTAACCAAAAATGTAGAAGACTTATTTGAAGAAAACTACAATCTGCTTAAAAAAGAAATTGAACAAGACCTCAAAAGATGGAGTAATATCCCATGCTCCTGGATAGGTAAAATCAATATCATTAAAATGTCTATACTGCCAAAAGCAATATATACATTCAACGCAATCCCAATCAAATTGCCCAAAATATTCTTCATGGAACTGGAAACAATGATCCAAAGGTTCATCTGGAAGCACAAAAAACCACGGATAGCTAGAACTATCCTGAAGAACAGGAAGTTAGCAGGGGGAATCACAGTTCCGGACCTCTGGACATACTATAGGGCAGTGGTTATCAAAACAGCGTGGTACTGGCACAAAGATAGAGAGGAAGATCAATGGAGCAGAATAGAAACGTCAGAAGGAAACCCACACAGATACAGCCAAATAATCTTTGACAAAAAGACAAACGACAACCCAGGCAAATGGGAAGGTCTGTTCAATAAATGCTGCTGGGACAACTGGTTGATAGCCTGCAGAAACAAAAAAATAGATCCACATCTCTCACCATACACTAAGATCAGATCTAAATGGATAACAGATCTAAACCTACATCCAGAAACCTTCAAACTTTTGGAAGAAAATGTTGGAAACACACTGGAACACTTAGGGGTAGGCCCTCACTTCCTAAAAAAGACTCCAGATGCAGTAGAAATCAAGACCAAAATAAACAATTGGGACCTCATCAAACTAAGAAGCTTCTGTACAGCTAGAGAAACAATCAACAAAGTAAAAAGGCAACCCACAGAATGGGAGAAGATCTTCGCACACGACATAGGTGATAGAGGGCTAATATCCAGAATATACAAAGAGCTACAAAACAACCAAAATGTCAAAACAAACAAGCCACTCAAGAAATGGGCACGGGAAATGGGCAGACACTTCACAAAGGAACAAACCCAAATGGCAAATAAACATATGAAAAAATGCTCAAGTTCCCTGGCAATAAGGGAAATCCAAATTAAAACATCAATGAGGTACCACCTAACGCCAGTAAGACTGGCCCACATGAATAAAAGCACCAACGACACTTGTTGGCGAGGTTGCGGGGAAAAGGGAACCCTACTCCACTGCTGGTGGGGCTGCAGGCTGGTACAGCCTCTATGGAAATCAGTATGGAGAATATTCAAACAACTCAAATTCAACATACCGTATGATCCAGCAATAGCACTCCTAGGAATATATCCAGAACACTTGTTCTATGAGAAACCAACATGTACTCCTATGTTCATAGCAGCACAATCAGTAATTGCAAAAACATGGAAACAACCAAAATGCCCATCAAAAGAGGATTGGATAAGAAAGCTATGGTTCATCTACTCCATGGAATACTACTCAGCTATTAAAAAAAACAAAATGCAGTTCTTTGTGGCCAAATGGGCCAAACTGGAAACCATAATGCTAAGGGAAATGAGCCAATCCCAAAAGGTTAAATACCACATGTTTGCCTTAATTTAAGATGATATGATGTTATGTATAACATGTTATGTTATGAATGTTATATGTTGTGTATAAACTAAAATTGAAGTATAGGTGAGGTGGTCACAGAAGGTGGCTGGGAACCCGCATTTACTTTTAACATATTGGTTACTCATTACTATGTCAATTAATTCCATAATGATGTAAATTTTTGCTGATGGTATGTTGGAGCTTTCAATTGACTGGGATGATACTCTGCTGGCTCTGTCATCAGACCAGAGAGGGTATACCTAAGAAACCGTTGAACTTGACGGGACAATAAGATGCTGGACTCTATGTTTGGTATACGCTTGCAATGGGGAAATCTCAACTGAACTTGAGCTGTGGTTATGCAATAAGGTGGAGGAATCCACCATGGTGGGAGGGTTTGGGGAGGGGTGGGGAGAACCCAAGTATCTATGTAACTGTGTCACATAATACAATGTAATTACTGAAGTTAAATAATAAATAATTAAAAAAAAAAAAAAAAAAAAAAGAAAAAAGTTCTTTTTTATATAAAAAACTTGGATAAAACAACAAGAAAATGTAAACTGGTTAAATCTGTAATAACCATATTAGTGTGTTTGCACATACTTAAAATCTCATTTGGACTGATTATATACAAAGTGATTATCACAAATAACTAGTTGACCAATGACATTTAAACATCTTTTTGCCTGTTTTGGAAAGTTTTTTTCCTTCTCTGGTAAACTCATCCTCGTAAATTAGAGCTAGAAGTTAGTAAGCCAATCCGATTTATAACCTTTGTTTGATGTTATATTTATGTAAAACTTCTAGCAGGAATCACTTTGCTAGAAGATATAGCTTTCAAGTGATATAGTGGGTTAAGTGGATAATAGAAAACTTTTTTAAAATATCATTATTTCTTAGTGAAGTTTCATCCTGGCAATGAATTTGTGAAATGTTATGAATATTTGATGCTTAATGGCTTATGACCTTTCACAGATGCCAAAGAGTTGGCCTGGGGGTCCAAGGGCTGGGCCTGGCCACGTGAGTGTTGGGAGCACTGGCTGGGGAGAAGTACCTTCCCACACCACACTAATGACCTTTCCCAGGCAGCTCTCCGAATGACGGCTAAGGGCTGCCGCTGTCACTGGGAGCTTTGCTCTGAACTGGCTTTTCTCAACTGTTCTCTGCTTGAGCAGCACAATTAAAGTTCAATGATGCCGCAGAACAGAGACGCAGAAGTGACCCCTGTTTAAAGTTCAATTGGTTTGGGCCCAGTGAGGTAGCCTAGCAGCTGAAGTCCTCACCTTGCACACGCTGGGATCCCATATGGGAGCTGGTTCATGTCCCTGCAGCCCTGCTTCCCATCTAGCTCCCTGTTTGTGGCCTGGGAAAGCAGTTCAGGATAGTCCAAGGCCTTGGGCCCCTGCACCCATGTGGGAGATCCAGAGGAAAACTCCTGGCTCCTGACTTTGGGTTGGCCCAGTTTTGGCCATTGCAGTTGCTTGGGAAGCGAACCATTGGACAGAAGATCTTTCTCCCTGTCTCTCCTCTTCTCTGTATATCTGACTTTCCAATAAAAAGAAATAAATCTTTAAAAAAGAAAAAAAATCAGCTTTTCCTGCCGGTAGTGTTCCGCAAACATGGTGAACATTCTTAAAATGTGCCAGACCTTCTGCAAGACGTGTGGCAGGCACCAACCCCACAAAGTAACACAGTGTAAGAAGGGCAAAGACTCCCTCTATACCCAGGGGAAACGGCGTTATGATAGGAAGCAGAGTGGCCATGGTGGCCAAACTAAGCTATGTTGGGCAGACTAAGCCTATTTTCTGGAAGAAGGCTAAAACTACAAAGAAGATTGTGCTGCGGCTTGAGTGTGCAGAGCCCAACTGTGGATCCAAGAGAACGCTGGCTGCTAAAAGATGGGACGTTTTTACCTGGGAGGAGATAAAAAGAGAAAGGGCCAAGTGATCCAGTTCCAATCTTCATTCTCAGCTTTGTTATGAATTGAATAAAATCTCAGGCTTATTGTTCATTCAATTTGTGTTTTGGGGGAGGAAATAAAGTGGAGCCATCAGTAAAATTCTTCTTGGAAATTAATTAAAAAGAAAGAAAGAAAGAAAATAAAATTAAAAAATAAAAAATTCGATTGGTTCTTGAGCTATTTTGTGCGAGGGTACTACATCTCTGCCAGCAGGTGGCAGTAAGGGACTGTGAGCGGTGTAAGGGTCCTTGGTAATGTTCTGTGAAGTTGAGCTTGGCTTCATTTGGATCTCAACTGGGCACTGTTTGGATCTCTGTTTGGAGCATGTTAACAGGTGAAGCTGTGTGAAACACACAGCGTCTTCAGTTCTTCGCCGTGCCACTGTCTCCAACTGTGCCAGCAAATTTGGAAACCTTGGAGAGGGCTCCTGCTTTGGCTCAACTTCTCCCCTGCAGCAGTGGACCACAGATTGCTACTGGTCACCTGAGGTTCAGCATAGTCAAACCCAGCAAAGGTGTGTTGGAGCTGGCCCCTGTTTGCTGGTTCACAACAGGACATTGGGAAAAGGACGTGATGTGAGCTGGCTGTCTTCAGATTAGAAGTTGGGAAACTGACCAGGATGTAAGCATTTACAATAGATATCCTTTAATGCTACAAATGGAAACCCTACTGCCACAGCCAGGTGCTTGTTAAGTATTTACCAGTATTGCAATCATCCAAGCAACTTGATTCCTCCCTCAGCTCCCTTTCCTTACCCACCTGTCCTGTCTCCAGGCCTCTCATCACCTTACTTACAAGCCCAGCCCCTGTGGTGACACTCAACTTGGCTGTGCATTCGTTCTCATCACTTCCTCCTTTGCTTTGGACCTCCAGCACACTTTATATCATGGGGTAATTAATCTATATATATCAATATTTCCATATATATAATTTATTTATTCGTATTGGAAAAGCATCTTTACAGAGAAAAAGAAATATCTTCTATCCACTGGTTCACTTCCCAAATGGTCGCAACAGCTGGAACTGAGCTGACCTGAAGCCAGGAGCTTCTTCCAGGTCTCCCACACGGGTGCAGGGTCCCAAGGTTTTGGGGCATCCTCATCTGCTTTCCCAGGCCAGAAGCAGGGAGCTGGATGGGAAGTGGAGTAGCAGGCACATGAAATAGTGCCCATGTGGGATCCTGGCACATGCAAGGTGAGGATTTAGCCACTAGGCCAACATGCCAGGCATGGTAAAATCGTTTCTATAATCTGTGTTTCTCTAGAGTCTAGTGATGGGCTGCTGCACTCTGCATTTATAAAGAGGTTTTTGAGGTTCCTATCTGAGGCATTATGGTAACCTCAATGACTACAGTAGATCTTGGCATATAGTAGTTACTCATTAAATGACTGTGGTTTGGGTTATTGTAGAAAATAGCTTCCCAATTCTTCTACCTTTGCACCATCTGACCCCACTCACCCTTTTAATGTTGTTTTTGCTTTCTCATCCACTCATCCTATCATGTTTGTTCCATTTTGAGACTGTGCTATTGGGGTGCTCCGTAGCCACCTAACAACATCTCCGTTTGGGTGTGGACGTTTCCATGGCCCTGGTTGCCTTTGCTCTAAATCTCTTTGACCATCTGAAAGACTGTCCCAGAGCTATGTTCTCTTTGCCCCTTCTATTTCCCCTCTCTCAGTAATCTGATCTCTCAACAGTGTGTTTTATAATTAGTCACTAACTTCCAGAATTCCGTTAAAAGGGGAAACTGAACTAATGCACTGTGGTTGACTAGACCGCAAGAAGGAATGCTAGAGTTCACGAAGAATGACTGAGACACTTGCCCAAGTTGCTCCCCTGTCCAGACTAAACAAGGAGTGTGAGTGATGGAGGAAGATTTTCGGATGTGGAGTGAGCGCAAGGGGAGGAGGGCCGGGTCTGGCAGGGGTGGGTTTTGCCCGTTTCAAGTGGCTGCCCACTTGGCTCTGCTCCCTGGAGGTGAGAGGGCTGTTTGTCCACGGGTCTGTATCAAAGGTACCATTAATACCCACAGTGCAGGGTCTGTTAACTTTCCTCATAAAACCATGTTTGGAGAGATATCTCTTGAGAGGGAATTTTGGTTTGAAACGGAAAGAAAGCAAGTCAGAAATGTAATGGGGAAGTAAGAGATACATCAAGGGGGAAAAGGCAACCATTTTGAAGTGGAAAACATCTTGAGAGGAGTAAAAATAGTGGCTTTCAGGTGGTGTACGAGACGTTCCGGCTCCTAACCCTTTCATTAGCTGACTTCCTGTGTCCTCTGGGACTGTTCTCTGATGGCTACTTTGCATGTTTCCAAGCAGCTGGTGTCACAGCTCAGGTCATGAATTCCAGAAAGACAGGATGTGTAGCAAAGAGGATAAGAAGCTTTGTTTGGGGGAAGCTAATATGTCACCCCCTGGTCAAGAATTTGGGGAACACAGTTATGTGTTGAAACAGTGATAGGTGCTGGAGGGACAGGGGTTCAAAGTTATGTATGTGGTGTTGATGTTTGAGAGGTTGCTTTGGGTAAATTGGTTGGTTTTCATTTGTCTGGGAAGACAGAAAAAATAAACAGAGACAACCTTTTGCAGTAGGAATAGAAGACCATGACAACGATATAGTATGACAGGGTCTCAATCGGGCTTTTCCACTGAGGCATGGAGCCGGGACACTCCCAACACGGGGCCTGGGGAAGGCCATTCTAACTCACTCCCTGTTTGTCCTGGGCAGTGAGCCCATTTGCATCTCTGCCTCATGTTCTGCTCCTCCTTTCTGTTTACTGCTGGGGCAGCCAATGGTCCTGATTTTCTACTATGACCATTTGCCACGAAGGACTCTTCATAGGTGCTTCCTCCATAGGAATTCTTCAAAGCCTGGATGGATGATTTCTCTCTCTCCCACTGCCTTTCAGATAGATAGATAAATAAATAAGTAAATAAACGTGTGTGTATATATATATATTTAAAAAGTAAATATAGCTTTCCAAAGAAGTTTCCAGATTGCTTTAGTTGAGTCAATTGCTTTCAATGGGCACCCCAGGAAATCTTCACATCTTGGGAATAACTGATCTCACTTGGGGATTCTCTGACTACTTAAGTGATGCTATTCTCTATACACACACCCACACCCACACCCACCCACCCACCCACCCACACACACACACTGCCCCGTGGGATGGTTTGTGGCTATAATGCCATGGAGATACTCTTCCCATCTTGGGAGCCAATTTTTTTCTGCTTGTGCTATTGAGTGATTTTTTCCCCTGATCTACTCCTTCCATGAATGTCTGATCTAGAAGTTGTTCTGGCTTGGTGGGAGGACAGCCCTAGCGTGGTTGTCACAGTTTCATCTCTACCTTTTGGGTTCAGGGTGTCAGATTTTGGGCTCAGATGAGTGAGTGCCAGAACTCCAATTCTTATTACTGGGTCTGCAGCCTCCCCTTCCTTCCAGGGGTATCCTCGATGTTGCTGGACCCATGTGGCTGTGGTTTTTATTATTTGGGGATCCCCCCAAAATTCCCCTCCTGTTTCTTGAGAGTGCAACAGAGTATTTTGAAGAATGCTGGCTCTATTTTATTCAGCATTTCCATGTATTCAATGGGATAATGTTGAATCTATGTACAGGCCAGTAATGAAATACATTCAGCAGATTTGTAATCCCTAAAGTCATTGGGGCACTCCTTGACACCCACTGGGACACACAACATCAGGGCCCAGGATACCTGCTCCAGCTCCAGTTATTCTAATCTCGAATGATTGTAGATATGTAATAATGAGTCCTGGAAGATTCTTCCTGGTCCAAAAGTAAGTAACAGTTTTTGCCCTACTCAGAGCACTAATTTTTAGCACACAAATATGTTTGATTTTCTTTCTTTTGATGTAAAATAAGTTGAAATTCAACAGCCCTTATTAGGGAAGCCTTTTGAAGCCTTTGAAGCCTCACTCCTCCCTGCAAATTATTGAAGACTTCCTAAGGCTCATTCATTGCCAAGGGGGCAAGCTCTCTTCCAAGCTCCACACTGAATTGTTTCCTTCAGTGCCATTATGTTCATTACTGCCGCATGGTGTCGCTGTTGAACACAGGTTTTGCAGGGTCCAGAGTCCAGGACTTGGCTGCTGCAATTTCATCCCACACATCACATTCATTTCCTTTTTTTTTTTTTTTTTTTAAGATTTATTTACTTTTATTTGAAAGGCGGATATACAGAGAGGAGGAGAGACAGAGAGGAAGATCTTCCGTCCAATGATTCACTCCCCAAGCGGCCTCAATGGCTGGTGCTGCGCCAATCCGAAGCCAGGAGCCAGGAGCTCTTCCAGGTCTCCCACGTGGTTGCAGGGTCCCAAGGCTTTGGGCTGTCCTCGACTGCTTTCCCAGGCCACAAGCAGGGAGTTGGATGGGAAGCAGGGCTGTGGCGACATGAACCAGCTCCCATATGGGATCCCAGCGTGCGAGGCGAGAACTTTAACCATTATGCTATCCTGCCTGGCCCAACACATTCATTTCAACAAAAAATAGCAGCTCTTTAGTTCACTCCAAATTAATTTGAAGTAGTGAGTTTTAGACACGTTAGTTGGTACCCAGGTTCTCAGTAAACGTGTGTCAGCTCCGCTCTTTCTCACACAGAGGCTCCTGCTTGCTTACATTGCAATGTTTAGATCGCATAATATGAGGACACTCCAAAAATTTCACAGAAAAGAATGTTGATTTTGACGTGGAACTAATTTAAAAATCAGGTATGGTATATTGAGCACATACACTTTTACCAATTTTTTTGAAGATCCCCACATATGTATAGGTTTCAATTATTTTTTCAGTTCCAAAATAGACTTACCTTTTAGTTTTATTTTCCTTGGGCTTTTTGAAATGTTCTCATATTTCTTTCAAGACTGTTAAGCTTCCCATATCTTTTTACTTAATGTTAGCAAGATAGTAATTTTTGTAATATTTATTTGTCATAAACAACTCCTCTAAGTACCCGGCACAGAGGCCCCAAGGAGGGGGGAAGTGACTGTCCCAAGAGAATTGTACACCTTCATGGAAGAGCTTCCTGCTATCTCTCACCCCCGTGTCCCCGAGCCCCTGATGCTGGCAACGTGGTAAGCAGTCTCACATGAAAAGCACATTCTGATGTGGGATAGGCAGAGTCAGGGAACAAAAGGCCTCACTGTACTCTACCTCCAACCCTTTGCATGCCAACTATTCCCACCCGCCTTCCCATGACGCCCTGCGAGCCTTTCCATGATGAGAGAGAGAAGACTCCGCGAACATGTGTGTACTGACCCCATGTGGAAATACAATGAAAATTGAACTGAACCCTGCCCAAACTCCACCCCATCTGTATGCTCAAGGAGGGACCACGTGCTAAAACCCTGGACTAGGAGCAACACTCTCATCAGCGATATACATTCTCCTCTTGGCAATTATCTGTTCTTGTGGGTTGCTTGCATTCACATTGATTATGGTCTCTCTCTCTCCTGCTGAGTAAATCCTACTTCCAGTGTTGCACTTTTATCCATGTCTCTGCTTTGAATTCTTATCCTTTGTGGAGGTAAGAACCCAGAACATGTTTCCCCAACAGTCCCAATTAATGATCTGTGACTCTATGATCTTATTCTAGAGTCCAGCAGTTGCAAACACAGCAGTGGTTCCCAACATGGTCCCTGCACCAGGAATATCAGCATCATGGGAAACTTGCTAGAACCGCAGATTCTCAGATGCCACCCCAAGTCTACAGAGTTGAAAATTCCCCAGATGGAAACAATCTTCTTCTTTTTTAAGATTTATCTTATTTCTATTGGAAGGTAGATTTACAGAAAGAAAGAGAGACAGAGAAAAAGATCTTTCATCTACTGGTTCAGTCCTCAAAGAGCCACAATGGCCAGCTGAGCTAATTTGAAACCAGGAGTTTCTTCTGGGTCACCCCTGAGGGTGCATGGAACCAAATCTTTGGGCTGTCCTCCTCTGTTTTCCCAGGTCATAAAGCAGTGAGCTGGATGGGAAATGGAGCATCTGGGATATGAACTGGTGCTCAGATGGGATACCAGCGCTTACAGTTTAATCCCTAGACTACCAGTCTGTTCATCTGCTGGCTCTTGTCGCAAATGCTTGCAATGACAGGGACTGGGCTAGAAATTCAGTCCTGGTCTTCCATATCCGTATCTGCGATTCAACCTCATAAGGCATCAGCTGCTGCCTTCCAAGGTGCTCATTAGCAAGAAGCTGGAATTTGAAGCTGGAAGTGGCTCTTGAATGCAGGCACTCTGATATGGGGCGGTATGTAAGTGTGTTAACCAGTGTCTCATGCGCTGCTTTCCATTTTTGTCTTAATAAGCCCAACTCTATGACTGCTAAAGTTTGAGGACCCTGCCTTCATACACATACAACATTTTCTCCCTAGAAACTCCAGGTCGTTTCTATAGCTAGATGATTTTGAAGGCCTACAACAATGTAACATAAACAGCAAACTTGTATCTCCAGTCACAAAGTGAAATTACTAAATTGGAATCCAGGGCTAATGAAAACTTCATGACTATCCACAATACAAGATCATAGTTCAATAATGTTGCTAATATGACTTTTTGCAGTTATTTAAACACTAGTTAATTAGAAATGTGGGTAAATTCTAATATATACTGTGTTGTAAAACCTTTGAAAACAGAGCTTGTCTGCAGAGGCCAGGGGTGGGCTGGGTCAAAGCCAGGAGCTGGAGATGCAATCTGGGTCTTCCACACGGTGGAAGGGACTCAGGTACCTGATTCCTGCCTGTGCCTCCCAAGATGAACATGAACAGGAAGCTGAATTGGAAGCAGAGCCAGGACTCAAACCCAGGCACTCACATACATGCTGAGGCATCTCAAGAAGTATCCCGACTGCTCTGCTGAACACTTGCCCCTTGCTTTTATTTCTGTTTTTTTTTTTAAATAGTTATTTTTAAAAAATATATTTTTAAATGTTTAGTTGAAATGTAGAGTTACAGAGAGAAGGAGAATGAACTTTCATGCACTGGTTTACTCCCCAACTGGCTGCAACGCCCAGAGTTGGGCCAGACTGAAGCTGGGAACCAGGAGCTTCTTCTGGGTGTCCCACATGAGTCCAAGACCATCATCATTGCCTTCTGAGACCATAAACGAGGAGCTAGATTGGGGCACCCAGGACTCCAACTGGTGCCCATATGGGATGCTGGCACTGCTGGTGGAAGTTTAGCTTGCTATGCCATAGCACTGGCTCCTGTACTCTAATTGTTGAATAAGGGACTCGAATCCTCAGATAACAATGTGCAGGTGAAATTTTTAAAGATTGATATGAAAATTGCCATTTCAATGATGTTTTCAGATGATAGTGTAATAGAAAAGAGGCATTTCAGCACGTGTGAGCCAATAATGCTTGAAACTCTTGTTTTGCAATAAGCAGAAAGTTATTCTTGACTAAAAGGATTTTTGTTTTGTTTGTTTACTATTATTTATCATGATACAGTTCCATAGGCACAGGGGTTCCATCCTTCAAACCCCCTTTCCCACCACACTGCTCACTGGAATTTTGATAGGGATCACATTAAATATGTATATTACTTTAGATAGTACAGACATTTTGATGATGTTGATTTTAGTAATGCAAGAACATGGTACATTTTTACATCTTTTTTTAAAAGATTTATTTTTATTATAAAGTCAGATATACAGAGAGGAGGAGGAGAGACAGAGAGGAAGATCTTCCGCCCGATGATTCACTCCCCAAGTGAGCCGCAATGGCCGGTGCTGTGCCAATCCAGAGCCAGGAGCCAGGAGCCAGGAGCCAGGAACTTCCTCCAGGTCTCTCACATGGTTGCAGGGTGCCAAGGCTTTGGGCCGTCCTGGACTGCTTTCCCAGGCCACAAGCAGGGAGCTGGATGGGAAGTGGAGCTGCCGGGATTAGCACAGCGCCCATATGGGATCCCGGCACGTTCAAGGATAGGACTTTAGCCGCTAGGCCACGCCGCCGGGCCCAATTTTTTTTTTTTACATCTTTTAATATCTTTTCCTAATTCTTTTTTTTTTTTAAGATTTATTTATTTTATTACAAAGTCAGATATACAGAGAGGAGGAGAGACAGAGAGGAAGATCTTCCGTCCACTGATTCACTCCCCAAGTGAGCCGCAACCGGCGGTGCGTGCCGATCCGAAGCCAGGAACCAGGAAACTCTTCCAGGTCTCCCACGCGGGTGCAGGGTCCCAATGCATTGGGCCGTCCTCGACTGCCTTCCCAGGCCACAGACAGGGAGCTGGATGGGAAGTGGAGCAGCCGGGATTAGAACCGGCGCCCCTATGGGATCCCGGGGCGTTCAAGGCGAGGACTTTAGCCACTAGGCCACGCCGCCGGGCCCCCTAATTCGTTTTTAAATGTTTTATAATTTTCATCGTAGAGGTCTTCCATGGGTCTACAGATCGACTTCCCTGATGCTGTTCAGTGCCTGGTTCTCCATTTACTGTCACTGTGCGGCTCCCTCCAGTGGATTTCAGTCCTGGGCTCCCATGCTGTGTTTTGTCACGGCCTCTGCAGCTAAGGCTTCCAGGTCACTACTCTCTGTGATCCCATGTTGCGGTTGTACCACTGTCTGCTCGATGTTTCTCCTGCTCCGGGTTCTGGCAGTATCCAGGATTAGGGAGCCATCAGCTGGGACTTAAACCTAGATCACAGGATTCTTGCTGGATTCTGTTGGCAGTTCCACCTTATTTTATTTATATACGTTTTGTTAACATGTACTATGCATACATTTTGATGGGTTATAGGGTAATTTTCAACACTTGTACACAGTATAAATAGATCAGATCGGCTGATTAGTATTTCCATTTCCTTACTTGTGTGAGTGTTTGTGTGTGTGTGGTGTGTGTGTGTGTGAAGCCTGTTTGCTACTTTCTTTTTGTTTAATGCATAGTACATTATGAAGTGAGGCAAGTGAAATGAAGGAATATTTTGAAGGAAGTATATTTTGGTACAAAGATTTTGAAATCCTTGCATTTTTTTTATCATTTTTTTGTTATTTTTTTAAACTCATTAAAATCTTAACCATGGAAGGGTCCTGTTTTACTTCTGTTTTCTCTTATTCCTCCTCTATTTTTTTTTAGATTTATTTTAAAATTTTTATTAGAAAGACAAATTTACAGAGAGAAGATTCAGAGGGAAAGATACTCCCTGTGCTGGTTCACTCCCCGAGTGACCGCAATGGTCAGAGCTCTTCCATGCGGGTGCAGGGTCCCAATGCTTTGGGCCATCCTTGACTGCTTTTCCAGGCTGCAGCTTAGGAGCTGGATAGGAAGTGGAGCAGCCAGGATAATATATGGAAACCCAGCATATGCAAGGGGAGGATTTAGCCACTGAGCTATCACACTGGGCCCTTTTCCTTCTCTTTTACCTATTTATCCTCTGATGCAGCAAGATTAAATGTTTAAGTAGCATAAGGTGGAAAAGAAATAAGAAGAGTTGTTGATTGAGTGCTTATTATAGATCAACTACCACCTTCTTAACACAGTGTAAGTGTCAAACAGGATTTACTGAATGAAATGTTAAATCAAATACTCACATTGATACATATATATAACAAATTATATATGTAATTGATATATATATCAATTTATTATCACTTCCTTTAAGATGGGTAAAGGTTAAATTATATTCCAAGGTTACAAAGCTGTTAAATGGGGATCTAGGATTTAAATGCAGGTGTCGGAGACATTAGAAACCATATGTTTTTCCATTGCTATGCTGCTTCTCTGAGAAGTAATTTCAAGTGAGTGTTATGGTAACTTTTTATACAACATTGGAAAATGTATTAAAGTGATTTAATTTGTCCATGGCAGTATAGAGAGTCATATCTATAACATAATTATTCTGTGCACTGTGAGAAGTCCAGATTTGCTATGTTGGAGCTCAACTTCAAAAACTGACATTTAAAGGGGGGAAATTTCATGGAGGGAAGTCTATTTTCGGATGTTATTACTCCCTGCTGTCTTGTGAAACTGTAAGTGCAACCAGTCCCATCAACCCATTTTGTGGTCGTTGGTTAGAGTCAGCCTATAGCTACTGCGTGATTTGTCAAATATATAGTGGGCTCCCCAAAATAGTACTTATTGCTTGATTTTATGCCTGTCGGGAAGAATTATCTGCAGATACTATTGAAATGTAATCTTTATTTTTATTCCAGCTAAGACATAAGCAGTATGGAAAGCTTAGCTCTTCAACATTCCTTTTACCCAACTTCCTTTTCAGACTCGTAAAGACCCCTTTCATTAAGTAGCTCTGAATTGCCCCCATCTGCTAGTTCTGTGTCCTCAGTGTTAGAAAAGAAATTCTCATTGAGTGATGGAGATCCAGCATGTAAAATTTGTTTACCAGTAAGCTCATATCAAAAAACAAGGATATTTTACTTTTAATCTTTCTGAAGTTTTAGATGACTATTTGTCGAAATGGCAAGGTGTTCTTGATAAATCAAGAAGCTGAAAAAATGGTTCCCAATGGTATTTTATTTAGTATTTAACCATTAAAATATATTTGTTAAATCATTTACATATATTAATAATTTTATATTTAAATATATATTTATAATTATATAAATTATAATTATATAAATATAGTACAAATTTTATATATTTATATTTATATAAAAATATATATTTAAGTATATATCACTGAATACATAGAATTTCAGGAGCAGTGCATCCTTGTGTTTTATTTTAAATTATTGTTTATTATTGCTGTGTGATGCAATACCATAGCCTCTGGGATTTCCCATTTCCCTCCCCAAGTCCCGCCTTCCACTGATTTTCCCTCTAGCATTACAAAGGGTGGTCTTTTATGAACACTCATTAGTCCATCATTCTGCTATTGAAGTGTTTCTTGATATTGTAGGAATGGATTTTGTTAGAGAGTCCAGCATCCTTCTATCAGGATGTTTTCAACTGTTTCACTGGGAGTCCATCTTTGGTCTGGATGCAGAGACATATACTGCAGTATGTCTCCACATCTAGACATGTCAGACTCTACACTTGTAATATATTTCCCCTTAAATACAGAAACAGAAAACACAGTCCACAACAGGGATAAAAACAGAAGATTTACAGTAGCATGAAGTTAAAGAACATGCTACGGAATGTCCAATGCATCACTGAATTGATGAAAACAAACAAACAAAAACTTCTTGTAGAAATTGATGCTACTGCATGACCCATGCAGTGCTGAAGATATGACAATTACAAGAAGAACATCAATACCCATGAGATGGAGCAAAAACAGTGTTGGAAGGAACATTTACAACCTCAGGTGCTTACAAGCAATCAAAAAGCCTCTTGTTGATGATCAATTAATGAATCACAGGGACCTTTTGAAAAACATACAAATGAATAAGAAATGTAAAAAGGTAAAATTCACAGCAAAAATAATTATATTTGACACCAAAAGACTGCAAATTTAGTACATCTTTATTTAAGAAAGAATATGATCAAACAAGTGGACAGCTTGCATTAAACAATTGAGATCAAATCAAGACGATGGAATGGGATTAGAAAGGATCGGGGACTGCCAGGGATGACTAATCAGTCTCTTCATCATAAAGTCAGTGCAGGATAGCCGAATATCAGAGAGTAGGATTGTTGGACCACCCGGGGAGTGGACAATCTCAGCAAGGAATGTGAGTGAAGACTTCTGGTAAACACTATGTACAACCATGGTGTCAGCACAGAGTCTAGGGAAGCAGGTACTCAAGGACAGATTTTACCCCCAGATAACCACAAGTTTTTTTTTTTCATGTAATAGACAGCTCTTCAATAGCTGCCACCTCCAAAAGTCAGAGGCCAGAGGATGCTGATATCTGCATCTTATTACTTAAACTCCTCTGCCTTCATTTCTTTCTCTTCGCTACCATTTTTCTGTTTATTTTTTTTCAATTTGAGATGCACACACACACATACACAAACAGAAAGAGAGAGAGAGAGAGAGAGAGAGAGAGAGAGAGAGAGAGAAGAGAGGCAGAAGTAGAGTTTCCATTTGGAGAGAGAGATTTATCTGCCAGTTCACTTCCTAAATATCCATAAAAGTTGGGTCAGGGTAAGCCAGAGTTGAGAACAAGGGACCTAAAAACTGGTTCTCATTCTCCCTTGCTATG
Source organism: Ochotona princeps (assembly GCF_030435755.1). NCBI lineage: Eukaryota > Metazoa > Chordata > Mammalia > Lagomorpha > Ochotonidae > Ochotona > Ochotona princeps. The sequence goes on along the minus strand of NC_080832.1, from coordinate 31,557,941 downwards.
TAGGTTGCAGGAATACAATTACTTTCTTTTTTATTCTTCTTTTTTTAAATTTTAAATTTTTATTGGAAAACCAATTACAGAAAGAGAGGGGTTTATAGTTAGAATTTCATGCGTTGGAAAGATTTCCCAAGTATTCATAGTGATAAGTAATAAGCATAGCCAATCATGAGTCAAATATTACTTTTAGCCAAATAATGTCCAAAGTAAAATTCCTCGAAAATGGATAGCCTAAGGTCATGTTTAATGTGGGATGCTGAGTTGTTTGCATATATTTTACATGGCATGGGGTGAAAGCTTCATAAGAGTGCTCTATGCCCTAAAATAACCCTGTGTACCACTCCGTCTCCTATCCCTGCCTAATATTTTCATTCCCTGGGTGGAGTACTTCCACCTCCTTTGCAGGGCTCTAGTCATGACAATCTGAGCCACTTTATCAGCCTCTTGGTCCTCCCTTTTATTTGAATATGCAAACATTCCTGGAAGGATTATAGAAAATGAAAAGTGAGAAGATGGTTGCAATCCTTGTAGCCCGTGGGGAAATAGACTGGAATGGAGGAAAAGGGTCAAGTTTAAGAGGCTGTAGGAGGCTTTGGAATCTTAAACCTTATAAAACACAGGAGAGGCTACTGGGAGAAGGTTATACTTAAAATACTGGTCAAATTTTATTTTGTGGCAGGTTGCATTACTGTTCCTGATATGCATTCTCCTCTCTATGTATTTGCAGTCATTACATGGTGCTTGCAAAGCCACTTTTTTTTGGCAGAACATGTTTTCTACACTATGTCAGGTTGGCCATGTAATGTACTTCAGCCAATGGAAGTGAGCTGCTCCCATGCTCACCCAAGCAATAGCTTTAAGGGACAGCTCTGCACTCTTGTTGGTTTTCCTCTGCCTTGAGAGGAGAAAGAGTTCATGCCATGAGTTCATGTCTCAAGACCGAATGACTCTTGGAACAAAAAGGCACCTCTTGTTTTGGAATGTATTTTATATTTTTTCCAATAAAAATTTTGTGTCTTAAAACAAATTACCTGTTTTTGAAGCTGCTGCTGCTCAAAGACAGACTTGTTAGCACAAAGGCTGTCACATTTCCTCTTGGATTGCAAGCATTTCTAAGAATCGCCTGGACATTCAGTAGACCATTTTAGTTTGAGGTCAATGAACTTTGGAAGAAGAATCTTCCAAGAAGCTAAAGACACATCTATATTGCACTATGCTTGTCGTGAACATGTGTTGTTTGTTTTTGTTTTAATTGCCTGATTTCCATTCTGATAACCATGTTTAAATGATGTATTCCCCAGGAGTTGGCAAATCCCAGTTTGTTGGCCAAATCTAGCCTACCTGCTGGGTTTCTAAACATTTTTTTGGTACTCAGTTGAAACAATGGCTGGTGCTGAGCAACAATGATGGGGTTGAACAGACTGTATTATTCATGCCAAAGCTAAAATATTAACTCTGTGACTTCACGTACGAACAGTTTACCTGTCTCTGCTCCATCATCTCCCAACCTGCAACCTATGTGTTTTGCAGAAGAGTATCTGTCCTGGGCTCTAAAATTTGTCTAGGCTAACCGGTTTGTCCACTCCTTTCCATGGATTCAGGATAAATGTTGATCTAGATTGTCTAGTTCATGAGGGCTCAAAACTTTTGTCTAGACTATCAGAGAAGGGATGGAGCACTTAGTACTGATTCTGAGTCTAGGAGAATGTAGCTTTGAGAATCCTAAAACCACCTGGGGCAACCAGAAACTGAAGTTATCAATACAGAGGAAGAAGATCTGTGCGAAGAGAAGGGGGAGGACACAGTTAAGTTCCTTTATCCTTCCAGAAGCCACATCTCTGGACTTTCTTGTTAAAATTTCTTTTTTACATCTTGCTTAAGGTAAATTAGTTTGACTTTTTAAAATCGTTTGTGACAGAAGGAAATCCAATAGATATGAATGGTTGTAATGATAGATACTAATGTACATGAGTTTTTGGATATTAAATCAGAAAGTTCATGCCTTTTGATATCTAGTGTTTGCTGTAAATTCCAGCTGAAATGGTGCTTTGATATAAAGACATATCTTGAAGTGAATTTTTATTCTTTTATCTTTCAACAGGAGTTTTGCCTATCTAGCACTCAGAATTTTGAACATGTTCTGCCTTTTTTCATAGCCGTTTTTAGGGAATTATTTTTACTCTACATGTCGTTGTAAGAATTGTGAATGCAGAATCCTTACTTTGCCTTCTTTTGCACTTGCTCCCCTAAACATAGTGTTTATCCAACTATCGGAAGTATTTAAAAGAAGATATGCATCTCTGCTCCTGAATGAAAGATAGGACCCCAATGAAACTATTAAATAATCTTACTAATAGGATGATGGACTCTGCCATTGTCTATACTTACAATGTTAGGATACACTTAAGTAGAAGAATGATGGACTTAAAACTGTTGCTGAACACTATTCTAGTGTAATTATATAGGAGAAACAATGTGGAAAGGGAAGTTAATTGGGGTGGGTAGTAGGAATTGTATCATGAAAAAAATGAAAAAGAAACTGAAAAAAATGAAGATAAAACAAATAATGGAGTGTCCCTTGGAGCCATTGACTTTGAAGCCTCAAATCAAAAATGAATCAAAATGAAACAGTACAAAAAGATCAAAAGAGAACACCAGTATTCCTTTCTTAAAAAATTCTCTGGGAGGAGAGAATATTTAAATTCATGCAAGCTTGATTTTTTAATTTCAAGAGTACAAAATTTTTATTAATACCTAAATATAAAAATATTATAATAGTCTAAAATATTTCAAGATTATGGAATCTGCCAAAAATGTTGCCAAGTAATAGAATTGGCAGAATTATCAAAGCATGTTAAATGGCTAAAGTTTGAGGGTGAGTGGGAAAAAAATTATTTCCTGAGTTTGCTGGATTCAGCATGTTCTGTAAGCTCCTTGCATAATCTGTGCCTAATAATTTTGCCCATGAATCTTTGCCTTTGGAATTTAAATTAAAAAATACGAATTATTTAAATATACATTTGAATCATTTAGATTTTCCTTAATAATATTAGAACCACTAGGTTCATTTCTTTAATGTATTAGGTTCATTTTTAAGGATTATTCATACATTCACGCAAAAGTATAACTTAAAGAACTAGTTCCCATTTATTTATTGAGAATTTTCCATATCCCAGATGAATATCTGAGCTTAACAACTTTGGCGTTGCTGAAAGGAAGAGAGTTAAACTTATAAATAACTAGAACAGTGCTTTTAAGTACATCCTGCTGTGGGGATGAAAACATTGTACCAGAGGATACTATGCTAAGTGTAATCAGCCAAGCACAGAACAGTAGATACCACACCATCACTCTCTTAAGTGATCTTAAAAAAAGAATGACCTCATAAAAGTTTTATTATAGTGGTTCTTATCAGAGAATGGACAGGAAAGGGAAGAAAGGGTGTGGAAATGGTGACTAATGGGTACTAAGTTAGAGCTAGATAGGAGGAAGAAGTTCTGAAGTTTTGTTGCACAGTAGGATGACCACATACAGTGTGAATGCACTGTATGTTTCTCTTTAAAAAAAAATCACAGAAGATAGGATCTTGGATGTTTCCACCATAAAGGCATGTTAAATGTCTAAAGAGAGATATACTGACCATTGGCCACGCACAGTGAATACATGTGTAGAGATATCATCTATGCTATATGCACAATTCTTAGGTCTGTTAAAACTTCTTTTTAAAGAAAATGTTATTTATCTTCTCTGTTCAAAATGGAAGCCACATCTACATGTTGTTTTTGAGCATTTGAAGTATTGTTAGTGTGACAAAGAAGCTGAAGTTTAAGTTTCATTTCCATATTCAAGTTAGTGGATAAGTGGAAGTAAAAGATAATGCCTAGCACACACGCGTGTGCAAACACACACACACACACAATTTAGGTTAAAATAAGCTATGCCCACCCTTTAATGCCCTTCTCAGAAGTCATTCCAATGGACCCTTGGATCTATGTCTGACTCTCCTAACCAGCTAGCCACACAGTTTTTTTTTACAATACTGTATTAAATGTCCTGTTTATGGTATCACTTACTCAGTTGTATATTTATTTTATTACAGTTCATGCTAACCATGGTACCCAGGAAGGGACTGCACAATATCAGGGATCTTGGTAAATTCATGGAGGGACAGATATTTGCAGCAATGGTTATGATGGTGCTTGGGATGCTCACAAAGTGTCTGTGTTCAAGTCCCAGCTTCACTGCAGATTTCAACTTTCTGCTAATGTGCAAGTGGAAGGCGGAAAGTGATAGCTCAAGTGTTTGGGTTCCCATCATTCATGCTGGAAATCTAATTGTATTTCAGGCTCCTGCCTCTGGCCTGTCCCAGTTCTAGCTGTTGAGAGCAATTGAGGAATGATCCAATGCATGGAACATTTCCACTTCCCTCGTCTCTCTCTCTTTTTGCCCCCTCTCTTCCTCTCTTCCTTTTCCACTCAGATGTAATAAATTAAATATAAGTAAATACCTATAATGTGTGCATTATTTTTTGTTTTGATTTGAGTGGCAGAGAAACAGAAAGACAGAGATACAGAAACAGAGAGTTTTGGTTCACTCTCCAAATGCCCAAAGTAGCTCCAGGCTTGGGACCTGAGATCAAGATCTCAGAATTTCATCCATGCACGGCATGAATTTAATTCTCCCAGGTGAATCAACAACCAAAACCAGGGGCTAATATTGCAGTATAGCAAGTAATGCTAGTACCTCCAAACTCAGCATCGCATATGAACATCAGTTTGAGTCCTGGCTGCTCCACTTCTAAATCCAGTGCCCTGCTAATGTGTTTGGTAAAACAGTGGCTTGGGCCACAGAACCTATGCAGGAGGCCTGGAAGAAACTCCTGGTTTCTGGCTTTGGCCTGCCCCATTCCTGACCATTGTGATCATTTGAGGAGTAACCAGAAGATCAAAGTACTTGTTCTTTCTCTTGGTGTGGCTCTGCCTTCTGAATTAATTAATAAATGAATTTTCTTTAAAGGGTTTTTCAGCATAGAATGCCCTATATTAAAGTTACACACCAGTCCAAGGCAACCAACTCTCACATTTATGCAGATTCTTATTGGTAAGAATCTTACTGGCAGCAGCTGGGCATTCTTGCGTAAAACCAGGATTGCCTCCCTTGTCATTGACTATAGTGTCTTGCTTCTGTTAGCTCTCTAGCACCTCCTTCACCCTCTGTACATGAAGTGAAACAAGAAGGATTTGGGATGTGTTTACATACCTCTGGGATATTAGTGAATATATATTCTTCCAGAGACATTTTGTGTGTTCTCATGTCAGATGCCTTGTTAGTACTACAACCTTGGAATTCACACTAAAAAAGATAATGGGGAACTGGCATTGTCGCATAGTGGGTAAAGCTGCAGCCTGCATTGCCACCATCACATACTGGCAGCAGTTGAACAGCTGGCTGTTCCAGTTCTGATCTAGCTCCCTACTGATGCTCCTGAGAAAGCAGTAGATGATGGCCCAAGTGTTTGGGACTCTATACTCAGGGGGGAGCTTCAGAGGAAGCTCCTGGCTCCTGTTTCCTGGCTTTAGATCAGCCCAGCTTCAGCCACGGCTGCCATTTGGTAAGTGAATCAACATATGAAATATTTTTCTATATTTCTCTCTCTCTTTTTCCCTCTGACTTTGAAGTAAAATAAATACATCTTTATAAATAAACAGGCTTAAAATTCTTATAGGGCAGCCTATGGGAAAACAGTTTCTTGCAAGGGCAGGCTTCATTAACAGATGGACACACATATTTCAAAATGGTTAATTCCCTCGCAACCCTTCTTGCAGGAATCAAGAGGGAATTTTCTTTATTTCTCACTGTAGGAATCTGATGGAGATACAGAAAGTAAAACCCCTCAAGCTGTGTGTGTAGAAAGCAGGGAGAATGGTGTGTGACCACATCTGGATCTACTTTTTATATTGATGGGTATCTAAACTCTAGGTCAAGTGTTTGAATACAGTTGAAAGGGAACTGGAGGATTCCATGAAAATGGAGTGCTTCTATCCAGGTAAGGAGTAGGTACTGTTACTCATGGAAATGAAAGATCTCATGGAGAAACTGGCTTTGAGGGAAATTATGACACTGTGTTAGTGGGAAGAGTAAGAAAACCCAAACTCTTTTCCTCCAAAATAGAAGATGATTCACCTAAGCATGTTTAACCAGAACCAGAAGAAAAAAAGAAAGAAAGAAAGCAGAAGCAAATAAGCAAAAACACCCTTTACCTCCAAAACTCTAGATGGTTCTCAGACGCGACTCCTATGAGATACACCCAATAGTATTTCCTGTCAACATGTCTCTGTGGGGTCTCTGGGCTGTTGCTTCTGGCAATGACAGCCTCCACTGATCACTACTTCCAGCAGTGTTTAACATGTGTTGCCATAGCTACAACTTTAAGCCGCTACCCAAAGTCTCCTGGCAGATCTTTTAGGGGCAATGCTGCTCCAGTTGATTATCAGCAGCCCCTGGGATGTCGTTACCTTCTAGAAGGTTCAACTTCAAAAGCCTCCCTAAAAAAATGCTTCAGGAATCCCTCAGTGGCTGCAGAGAGCATCAGATTTCTAACAAGTCGGCTTTCAACAGGCTCCCAACGAAGCCCTTTAGAAGCAGCTACAAAGTCACACTGTTCTTTCAAGCCCTTGACTTCTCCATTTCCATGCATGAAATTGAGCAATTTGTGGATGTGTGCGATCACAAATCTCCCAACTCTGAAACAATGCATTGAAAAACTTGCACAAGAGATCACAGAAAACTGATAAAGACTCACAGCAAAAAAGGTAAAGAATGAATGAACTTGGAATTGCATGTTATTACTCAGTTCCATTGTCAATCACCTTTCCCACTTTTGCTGTCTAAGGTTGAACACATAAACTGATTCTCCCAGGGCACAGGCTGAGTTTCTGCTCTCCTCAGAATTTGGTGCCTATATTTCATATTAGAAAGTATGCAAACTCCTGCTCAGGAAATCCAATTTGAGGGAACCACAGTTCTGTTAATGACTCACACACCACTCTCTACCACCACATCCTGACATTGAGGCATCTATGCCTCAGAGTATTGGGAATTGTCCCAGACTCTCAGAGACCCTTAAGATAAATGTGCAATCTTATGTAATAACCCTGAGCTAAAAATGATGAATGATGTAAAATAATCTTCACAACGGATTCATCATCTCAAATTATGAGTAAAATCTAAAAGCAAATAAGCAGCTTTAGTTTTAAGAGGTGTCTTATGTCTTTGGTTTTAATGTCAATGTTTGATGATACCTCCCTGGGGAGGGTAAAAGAAATTCTCAGCAAAGATGACATTGGTCAGAAAGAATTTAGCTAGGGAGGAATTCAGATTAAGGGAGAAAAAATCAGGAGTTGGACCCATTCTGATTAAAAATAAAAATCCCTCTGGAACGACATAAAAGAGCATTTAAAAAAAACTAGTTTGTCTTTTATATTTTAAGTGCTTAGTGTTTCAATTTGAAAGTAATTCAATCCCAAAGATAGAACAAATCATTATAAATTGGTTTGGAATATGAAGAATAGTCAACATTGTTAACTATGAATGAATATTTTTAAGTTCACAATGTGGGTCAAAACTTCTCAATTCCAATTGCTTTTCATGAATCTTGAATTACATATGGTTTGTGTTAAATCTGTATTTTCTAGCTTAGCACCCATCGTATCAGCAGTTAAGCTGAAATCTTCTTTGTTTTGTATATTATTTCTATAATGATGGTGATAGACTTAAAATCACATGAAATACAAAATTAGGAACACAACATGATCATCAGGCAATTAGATTTTTTGGGGTGTATTATATATTTTTTCATCTCTATTACAACTTGTACTAAAAATGCAATCATTATATATTTGTAGTCCAATCTTTTCAGGATTTAAATGTGCTTTCTTGTAGGAAAGCGGTATGTAACTGTAACACTTTTTATTTTAATATTAAACGTTTGAGTTTGGTTTGAAATAGTTATTTATTCACTTGTGAGTATAAATGATTGCAGTATTATCCCCTCCCTTCTACTGGGTCCTTACTGTCTGAGCTAGGATGTTTCAAAACTTAGTGTTTCTAAAGTCTGGTTTCATTAGTTTTTGTATTTTAAGAAAAAAATTTGTTTAAATGAAAATGTGTGTATTGAGGGGGAAGAGAGAGAGAGAGAGAGAGAGAGAGAGAGAGAGAGAGAGAGAAACTGACAAGAGATTCTTCATCTGTGGTTTATTTCTCAAATTCAAGATCCATGGTTGACCAAGGTCAAAGTCAGGAACTTGGTCCAAATGTCCCATGTGGGTGGTAGAGATGCCAGTGTTTGAACCTCTCATTACCTCCTGGCTCCCATAGTGTGCATTTGCAAGAACCTGTATTAAACACAAAACTGGGTCTTGAACCCTGTGACTCTGATCTGGCATGCTGGCAATCCAAAAATCAGCTTAACTATAGGATATAACATGCACTTCCACATTAAAAAAAATTAGATAAAACAGAATGGATAAGAACATTCTCTGCTTTTAAGAAAAGTGATATTTTCTGTACATTTCTTGTGCTAATGTCCTGTTGAAATGTACATGTATAATACTATGTGCTGAGAACTCTTTTTATTTATTTTTGTTTTTGTTTTTGGTTTGTGTGCTGAGAACTCTTAATGCTGAAATGCATTATTTTTCACCCAGACACAAGAAACTATAAAATCTTGTAATGTTCTTTAGCTAAGTGATGTTTATTGAGTTCTATTGAATGTTTAATAAACGTACATTTCCTAGTTGTTGTTCATCAATTTTAGTTTGGAATTATGCTCTTTTTGAAGATTTTATTGGAAAGGTAGATTTTTGTGGAGAGAAGGAAAGAAAGATTTTTCATTTGCTAGTTCACTCCCAAAATAACCAGAGATGAGCTGATGTGAATCCAGGAACCAGGATCTTCTTCCAGGTCTCCACACGGGAGCAGCCACCCAAGACTTTGGGCCATCTTCTTCGCTTCCCAGGCCACAAGCAGGGAGCTGGATGGGAACGAAGCAGCTGAGGCATGAACTAGTGCCCTTATGGGATGTTGGCATTTGGAGGTGGGGGACTGGCGAGTCATTGTACTGGCCCCAGAATGCTTCAATGAATGAACTTCCTGGGAAGTTAATTTTAAAAAATGTCAAAGAGATCCATTAGATTCAGATGAAAATGGCCATAGATCTATTTTAAGTTGGGAATTTCCTTTCCTGTTAACACATGCATCTTGAGGGTCTTTGTACAGATATGTTTAGCTGTGAGTTTCAACCTTGTTCCAATTGTCTGTCTCATTTGCTGCACACATGGTGCAGTAGTTAATTGTGCAGGGAAATTTGTATATGCACTATATTGCCATTCCAGAACTCATTATGTTAAATAAGATCTTTCTGATTTCAAGATAAAATGTATGTTTTAAATAAAACATAAAAAATTTGGCATAATATACTAGAGAAGTGGATGTTTAGTATAATTTTTAAGCCACCATTTCCTGTATGGGGGCATCTGAGTTTGAAGCCCAGATCTAATTCTGACTCCAGCTTTTTGCAGATACACGCCAGGGAGGCAGCAGGTAAGGTTTCAGGTACTTCAGGCCTTGCCACCTACATGGGACACCCAGGTTCAGATCCAGGCTCCTGATTTCAGTCACTCTAGGTGTGATTGTAGGCATTTGCGGAGTGAACTAATAGAAGTAATACCCCATCATCTGTCTGCCTTTTTAAATACAAATAGTTAACTAAATAAATGTTTGAAGATTCACTTAATTTATTTGAAAGGCAGAGTGAGAGAGGGCAAGAGAGTGATGGATAGACAGAAAGTTATTTTTCATTCTTTGGTTGCCCCCCACTAACAACTGTAACAATCAGGACTGGGTCAGACCAGAGCTAGAGTCAGGAGCTGATCAGCATCCAGCGGCAGGGAGCTGGATTGGAAGAGCAACAGCCAGGACTCGAATCACGGCTCCCCTATGGGATGCCAGTGACGCAAGAAGTGGCTTTGCTAAAAATGTTGTCCCAATATATGAATTATTTTTAACAGGACTTGAGTGCATTTATTTAATTATTAGCACTTTGGTTTGAAATGCACAAACACTTCAAAAAACTCATGAAAATATGCATGGTAAAAAACTATGCATGAATTTCAATGAAATACCTTCATACAGCATACATTTTATAATACATAGCAACTTCCCCATGCCCCTACTTCCAAAATAGTCACAACTGTAACTTCTATTGCTGTTATTAAGTTGTATTTATTCTTCAGTCTCAGATGAAATTGCTTAGTATGTGGCTTTGTGTCAAATTTCCTTTAGGTTGGTGTGTAGTAGTCCAGCTTTGTCCATTTTTCTGTTAATAGACATTTGAACTATTTTCAGCTTTTGGAACATCTAGAATTTGCATGTCTTCTGCTTTCTGTTACACTTAAGCAAAGAATAGTTTTGCTGAATAGGTATATGGTTAGATCTAGTCAACAGTGCTTATAGTTTCTAAAGTTACTTATCTAAAGTTAACCATACTCATCATGTATTCATTCCTTAGTATGTTAGCCTACTGAGGAAAATGTGTTAGAATTTGTTGAGTTAATGCAAATCTAAAGATATTTTAGGTTGTTGAGAGAAGAATTCTAACTAATAACGAATGCACTGATTTTTTTTGCTAACTCTTCTTTCATTATCCTTAAGGCATTCAGTGCAGAAGATGGCCAACATGTCTACTGCCTTGGGTTCTATATTTAGATTTGGAATCTGACTTAATATTTTAAGAACATATTTTACTTTGTTTGCTTTATTCTTAGTCTTAGTAACAGTCTATATATAATTGTTATGACTCATAAGGTAAAGAATAGTTATAAGCTATGGAGTTATAAACTTTCATTATTTGTTATAAGACACAGGAAAATGAGGCAAGAGGACACACTGAATATATAGTGCAAACATGACTTTTCTTGAGGTTATTTTTTATGTTGCGTGTGCTTGCAGGCACATGGGTAATTGAAATGCAATTGCTTGGATAGGTAAGTAAGTCATTGATTTATGTATTGTGGATTACCTCCAAAATCATGAAAAACTCAACAAACACTTCCTGATATTTTTAATTATTTTTTCAAAGAAGAGCTGGCATACCAATTTTAGACATCTTTTTGATTGTAAAATAATGCAGAATGATTTCATAAAATTTGGAAAAATATAGGAAATTATTAAAAAAATATATAATATTTTTTTAAAGTTTCTTTAGGGATCCCCTCAATCGAACTGCTGGACTCAGCTCTCTAACCATGAAAAGAAAGAGGACAGAACAAACCAATCAACTACCCCAGCCATATGTTGGCAGTGAAAAACAGGGCAAACAGAGACCCTAAGATGGCCTATATCCATCAGAGGATTCTTCAGCAACCTCATCGTGCTTGGAACGGCAAGATTGGCAGCAATTCATAACTGTTGAACTATCAAAACCACTTGAGCAAGACTCTTGGAGCATGCCCCACATTGGGGACCTGGGATGGGTGAGAGACTGGGTGGGGCTTCTCCTTTTACCTCCCCCTTTACCCCAGATATAGAAAAAAAAAACGTGGAATTGGTAGTCTTACCCACTTTCCTGTAGCCCTTGAACCTTTGTGCCCTGATTAACTATGTAAAGATTGTCAAAAATAAAATTTAATAAATGAACAAAAATATGAGAACACAAAAAAATCAAAAGATGAATTGTTTAATAAAATTTATTTGTTTACTCATTTATTTTAAAGATTTATTTTATTTTTGTTAGAAAGACAGTTGTAGAGGAAGGAGGGCAAGAGGTCTTCCTCTCTCTGGTTTATTCCCCAGATGACTGCAGTGGCTGGAATTGAGGGAATATGAAGCCAGAAGCCAGGAATTTCATCAGAGTCCCCTTGGTTCAGGGACCCAAGCACTTGAGCCATTCTGTGCTGTTTCAACAGGCCAGAAGCAGGGTGCTGGATCAGAAATTCAGCAAGTGGAACCTTAAGAATGGGTGTCCATGTGAGATATCAGTGCTACAGATGAGCCTATCATGCCAGTTTTCTTAAAATACACTTACTTCAGGCCCCGCCGGTGTGGCCTAGTGGCTAAAGTCCTCTCCTTGAACACATCGGGATCCCATATGGGCGCCAGTTCTAATCCTGGCAGCTCCACTTCCTACCCAGCTCCCTGCCTGTGGCCTGGGAAAGCAGTGGAGGACAGCCCAAAGCCTTGGGACCCTGTACCCGCATGGGAGACCTGGAAGAAGTTCCTGGTTCCTGGCTTCAGATTGGCGCAGCACTGGCCATTGCGGCCACTTGGGGAGTGAATCATCGGATGGAAGATCTTCCACTCTGTCTCTCCTCCTCTCTGTACATCTGACTTTGTAATAAAAATTAAATAAATCTTTAAAAAAAAAGTACACTTACTTCTTCTGAAAAATGTTTTCCTTATCTGGTATGCATATTCATTCTTGGGTTCCTTTCTACATTTTCATTTTCATTTCTAATTTCTTCTTAAGTTCTGTTACCATATTTCTGAGTTTTGCTAATTCTGATTCATATTGGTTTTTATGTCATAGTTTATTTTATTAGTATCATGTATGTCTAATCTTGTTAAACATTCTTTGGGAAGAGTAATCATTTTCTATGCTTTGCTGACATGTATTTCATGAATTATCTGTAGGGATGTCCTTGTGCTCTTTAAATTTTTTAAAGAGAGTTACTTGTGTGAGATTTTCATTTTGCTAATAGAAGTGAAATTAGTTTTCCTTAACTTTGTTCTTGAGGGAGGCTTAGTTCACATAGCATCTCTAAATTCCGTTTTTCCTGCAGTAGTAAAACATGGTACGTTACTTTCTGAGATTTGAAGCTCTGTCCTCATTTGCATCTAAATCCTCTCTCAGCATCTCTGTTATTCCTGCACTACTCAATTATTATTTCTCTCCCAAGTACATGGGGGTCCTGTTTCAGAAAACAGCCCTGGCTTCAACATTTTTGGGTGGTTTCCAAAACCCTCAACAGTTTCAGCCACTGTTGTAGAAGTGGCCTCCTCTGTTTCTAGTTATCAATGGCTAGCTGCTTGGGAGCTCTCTTGGTCTCCAGACATTGCCCATTGTACTGGGTCCTCCTGTGCTTCTCCACACACGTGCAGACATAGTGCCAGCCTTATGAGGCTTGATGATTTGCTCTCATTGGTACTTAGGGGGTGAATGGGTCTCCTGATTTTGGTTCAAAGATTGCCCTTGGGGTTTTGATTTTGCAACATAGTTACCCTGTTCTTATAAGCGGATTTGGAAAATCTGAAATCTGTGCTTCTGCTTTCCAGACAGCTCCAATTCCTTTCAGAACAATCAATCTTATTTACCATGGTCCTTCATCTTTGCACATGGGAGTCAATTGACCAAAAGTAACTTCTCTGGCAGCATTCTCTCTCTGTTTTTCCCTCTGCTCCCCCAGCCCTCTGTAGATGTCTCGGTGGGGTGGGGGGGGGTGGAGGGGAGGCGGCAGGATGCTACTGTTGACCATATTGCTATATACATAGGGCAGATCCTGAAACGCAACGTCTTGACCAGAAACATTGCTCACATTTGAACATGGAAGTTTTCCCTTTGGTTTGTGGTGTGGACAATATTCACAGAACTGGGCTTTATTTTTGGGTTTATTTTTGTCTGAGAATGACACTGGCATAACCATAGTGCCAATTACCTTGGGACGGGTTAATCTGTCTACAACTATTTTTTCCCCTTGGAGTATAGCTATTCTAACATGGAAAAAGGAGGGTTTGTAGCTGCTCTTGTATTGTTTGTCATTCATTCTTTTCAGTTCATTTTTCAGTAGAAGCCTGTGTAGGTCCAAAGTAATTTCTATCCCAGGACTCTTTATCACTTACAAGCCATGTAGCAGGATCCTCTCATGTTGGGATCTTATAACGTTGGAGACCAATAGTAATGGAGCAATTGCTTTGAAAAGAAATTTCTGCTAAGATCAATGAAGGGGAGATTTCTTCTTTTTTTTCCACGTATATTGTCTTCTATCACTGCCTCTCATGGCTGCTGAACACAGAACTATATAAAGGAAGGTTTACTAAATATCCCTGTGCAATGTGGGTTTTACTTTATACTTCTCATAGACTGGTTTGTGAAATGAAGGGCTGGAAATTAATCCAGAGGCCAGAGAGGTGCTAACTGCTGAACGCACCAGGTGGTAGGCAGAGGTGGAAGTCATCTGTACATTGAAGCTCTCGGTGTTATGCTCATGCTCAGGGGTGTATTCGCTGTAAGTCTACAGTGCTTGGTGAGTGCCAAGTGTATCAGCTCTACTGAATAATCAGTTTATTAGCATATAATAAACACATTGAGTGAAAGATTTGGACTTAACATACACGAGCCGAGTCTTTTATAGAAAAAATATATACTTTATTTTCAACTAGAAAGGTGCAAACATGTAACTTTTGGTCACAATCTCCAACAAATCAACTGTCCCAAACCAGTCATAGTCAAAGTAGAAACAAATACTTTCAGGTGGAAAGACGGATGAGCTAGAACACAGACTCCTTTTTAAATAAAAGCCATTTGTGCAGTAAGGGAGGCTACCACATTTCCTAAACAGGAATCAGACTTCCTAGAATATCACTGCTTCACCCGCAGCACATTATCTGTTACTCTGAGCAGATTTTCCAAGAATATCCATTCCATCCTTTGTTTTGTAAGACAAACTTTATGTTCTACTTATGGTGTTGAGAAATTGAGGCTAACATTTGAAATATCAAAGCCTTAAAAATAAAACAAAAAGGTACGAACAACTTTAAATTAACTTAGATAACTGTACAAATATATATATAATATACACACACAATATTTACATATCACTAAAAAAATTCTGGCTTGTTACAGGCAAACCAAGTTGCCACAAGCTGTCCAGTCTAATAGACAGGATTCTGATTCCTGAACATTCTTTTGAATCAGAATGTCAGAGCTGAATCTGCTGTTCCCACTTAAACAACTAGATCCAGTTTCATGATGAATACAGACCATACATGCTTGCTGTTGCTGGAACTACAGGCAGGTCAGCGAACATGCTAAAATCTCCCTTCTCATATTACACTCAAAATAGCAGGCATGTCAGTAATTTCAGATGACATCTGATGATCCTAGCTTTTCTATTGGCACCTGTTGGTGCTCCTAAAGCCACACCTTTGTATACATTCTGGCGCTGTGTGCTTATTAAATCTCATGGTCAAGTCTAAACTTTCTTCAAACCAGTGTCTGGGGTTGAGAGTATTGGCCTGACATGGCACAATGTTTTGATTTCGGTAGGAATAGTTTCCCTCAGTTAGAAAAACATTTAAATAACTTGTGCTACTGAATCATTTTTACACAAAAAAATGAGATGTGAGTCAGTTCAAGTGACAGTCTGATGAATGGGTTTGCGGCTCTCACTCTGGCTTTATGCCATGTCTCCATACATCTTCCTGTAGTACAGGGACTCAAAGATGTCATTGTCCCCAGGACAGTTGTAGTGGCAGGCACAGGTCTTGATGAACATCATGTTCTTCTTCATGACCTCCCCGTCAGGACACTTGAACTCCACTGGCAGGGTGGTGGTTCTGTGGGGAGTGCAGCACCGGCCATCGGTGCAGACTCCACAGAATTTAGCCCGGTAGGACTTCACACTGGTGCAGCCAGAAAGCTCGAACTTGACAGGCTTGGAGATTTTGGGAGTGCGGATGCACTTTTTGCCCTTCTAAGGAAAACAAGAGAGAGAAGAGAAAAATCAATGGTTCTGCTCAGGAGAAGGCATTCTTCAGTTCTTGGGTTTCTGGTCTTATGCTGGTTTGACTTGTTGATATTTTGAAAAGAGAAAGTGGGAAGTTTAAGTCTCATGGGCCAGTTTTCCAAAAATAAGCATGACCTCTCCTGGAATGCCTTAAATTAACGCTGTGGACTCTGGAGCAAAAAACTTGTGGTTGCTATTACACAATCTCTCCTTCCAGCCCGACAGCTCAACGGCTAGATATTTTTGGAGATAGCAGTGCTATTCCAACAAGACTGGGTAAGAAACCTGACTTGGAGGCCACCCACTATTACCACTCCCTGACAGCGATAATGATGCTAGGAGAACATGTACCTTAATGCTGTCTTCCAGGTCGGCTTCGCAAGGCCTGACCATGCACAGGCGGCTTTGCTTCTCCAGCCGGCAGAAGCCGTTGTCATTGGTAACTCTGGTGGAGATGCCCATCCCACAGGTCTTGGAACAGGCACTCCACTCTGTGGTCTGGACCAGGCAATTGGCTCGCATCATGGTTGGGTCTGGGCCAAAAGTGTCTTCCAGTCGGTAGGCTGTGAGAGCAGAACACACAAACACAAGTTGAAACACTAGCAGGAGACCTCGGCCCAGCAACTAGGCATCCTCAGAACTCAGCCCCTGGGGGGCGAGGCATGTAACTTAAAGGAAGACTCAACTCACCGGCCAGGGCTGGGCCAACCACTGTGTGGTCCTTGGGTTCATCACACACCCACTCCTCGCAGCATTTCCCTGGCAGCTTGACCCTCCTTGGGAAGGGGCAGTCTGGGCTGGGCAGGCGGACGTCCATGCTGCACAGAGGCACACAGCCCACGGCGCCATCCAAGCAAGTGCACTGGTATTTGCAGCTGCTCTGGAATGATTCTCCACTCCGGTATACCGTGCCACCGAAGACGCAGGGGGCTCCATCTTTGGCTGTAGCAAAGAGAGGAAAAAGGGAGAGTGGGTGATGCAGATGTCAGGTACCCATTGCAGGATTTGTAACTACAAGCAAGTCAAGGATAGGAGTTAGAATCCGGCTGCAAGTGGGGGAGGACTGCAAGCAGCTGCAGAAAGGGGAGCCAAGCCTAGGGTGTTTGCAGCCCCAGCAGATGAAGTATGCATGAGGCAGCAAGTGTTCAGACATAGGCGCGAGGGTCTTACCAGTGCACACGCCGATCTTGCGGTTGGCCGGCGAGCCGAAGTCGCAGAAGAGGCCCTTGTGTGGGTCGCAGGGGTCTCGCTCCGTGCACAGCTCACCCAGCTGCTTGGCGCAGACGCGGCAGCAGCCGCAGCCGTCCAGCACGAGGCTCACGCCGGCAGGGCAGCGCGGCGCCGGCGCGGTGGCGCACTGGCACTGCCCGCTGCAGTCCTGGCCGACCGTCCCCTGCAAGAAGGAAGGGGCGGTCAGCCTGAGCTCGCTCGGCCTCGCGCACTTCCCATTCTCCGCTGCCCCTGGCACCGTCCGGCCCCGAGTCCCTCCCCGGCAGCTGCCGGCCGTGGCAGGTTGCTCCCTGGGCTTACCTGGCTGCAGAGGGCGAGGAGGAGTACGAAGGCGAAGCGGACGGAGCCCACGGCGGCGGCCATGGTCGGGAAGCTGCGAACGACGGAGTTGGGTGCGAAGCGGAGCCAAGTAGTGGGGCACGGGGCGCTGGGCCGGAGCCGGGACGCAGGCTGCAGCAGGAGGTGGGTGCCTGGACGCGCCGGGCTGTGGTCTCGGAGGTGCTGTCGGCCGGGGCGGCTGCCGTCGGGCTGGAGGCGGTCGGTCGCCTGCGGTTGGAGTTGCACTGGCTGCCTCCTCTTAGTGGGGAAGAGTTGTTGTGTGAAGCTGGGGCGGGCGGCCCCAGGCTTTTATACGCTCCAATCGGCCTCGGCTCTCCAATGAGCTGAATGGAGTCCCACACAAACAGGGACATTCCTCGCATTCCTCCCCACCTTCCTGCCTCATCAACTCACACCGGATTGATCCTGACCCCTTGACACTCAGCATTCCTCCGTCTGAAAATGCTGGCACACTCTGGTTCGCCAGGGGAAAAAAAAAAAAGGCCCAGTATTTCCAACACCAAATAAGACTTTTCCCCCTTCGCCTCTTCTCACCACTCCAGCTTTCTGTCCTGGAAAACACATTGGCGGTTGTTCGTTTTTAGACCGGTGCTGTTCCTAAGAGCTTTGCCCTGTGCTCACCACAGACACCAATCCCTCTGGAGGAGGTCAGCAGCTGAAGAGGCCAACAGCGGGCTTCCTCCAAAATTCTAAAGGGTTACCTTTTTTTTTTTTTTTTAAATGAATTTTCTGCCCTAATTTTCCCTTTAGTGGCTGTAGGCTGTTGAAGTTGTCCAGAAAGCAGAACGCTAGGAAGTGACTTTAAATCATTTGAAATCCTCCAGATGCCCACCTGCGAAACCCTGAATGCCCAGGCCAAGTGGAGGAATTCTATTCTTTGTCCGGAGGGTTGACAGTGTGGATACCCATGGCCAGACAAGAAAAGGAACAAAGGCTGGGGTCTGGGTATGGATGTGGTGTCCTGGGGGAGATTTTCAACACTTGGGCTTTGCTTTCTCTCAATACTAGCAGAAGTTGTATTGTTGGGGGTTGGGGAAGGGAAAGGGGATGAATGGACATCAGTGTTTCCAGAAAAAAAAAAATGTGTCTGTTGTTATGCCCCAGCAAATGATTGCCTTGCAGGATGGGAACGCAGCAGCAGTAGAAAGAGAGTGGAACCAGACAGGAGGCATCCAGTGGGAAGTTTGATTTTCATGGGAGGCATTTGAAACTCAGCTGTTTCGGGGTCTGAGAATTAAGTCATTTTTAATGCACTGAAAATTGTAATCTTCAACTGTGTGCTGGAATGGGCTTGATTTGAGGTAAAAACTTGATTACTTAACAACAGTGCAGCCCATCATTATATCCGGTTAAAGGCAAGACTGTCTGTGAACAATTGTATTTTTAGCCACTCCTAACATATCTATGAAGAGTGACTGTAGCTTCTGATTACCCAAGGAATAAGCAGGCTGATGGGGTGAGGTCAAGGGCGACTAAAGACTAGGTTTTTTTTTTTCTACCCTGCTTGCATGCAGAGGTCTAATGTGACCAGTAAACCCAAGCATATCTCCAATTTTATATCACTATTTAGTTTCACCAGTGATCCAGACGACTCAATGTGTTTCCATCTAGAATATATCTTGTTTAGGTGAGTGGTTTGTTCATATATTCATTTACCATTTTCTGTAAAGACAGTGACCCTAGGGCCTTGCCATCTTTGTCTTCCCTCATACCGTAGCGTATGACAGTGGTGTTACCAGTGAGCGGATTCTTCCTGCTTGTTGATGCCTCAGGATACAAGTTTAAGATACGAATGACTGTTTTTGATGCAGAGACAAACTTTAGCAACAAAGCGTAATGAGTTTATAATTTGAAAACAGCCTGTTTAAACTGGCCAAGTTTTTCAAATTTCTTTATCCATTGTGTTAAAAAAATTAACCAAGATTTTTAAGAAAAGTCACTGTTCCAGCTTCAGTGTGGACCATATCATCTGTGCACAATTACCAGGTTAAGCAGCCGCATGCTGTGCAGTGCAGTTGCATGTCAACAGTGCCATTGGCCAAGGGTGGTGTGGCATGGTGCGGGGGGGTGGGGGGAAGGAACTCAGGGAGAAATTTTCATCATGTTATTTAATGTTCTTTTCAAGCATTCCTCAAAGAGAAGAGGCCTAAGAGTTCCTATTTAAAGAAGGAACATTCCAAATTATGCTAATAACCACATGTGTATTAAAGGCAACTTGGCCCCCAACTGTTTCTTCCCTTGTGGATGATTTTAAAAGTCTAAAATATGTGAGAAGCCACAATGAAATCTTTCAAGACCTAAACCTCTAATTATTTCTGCCACTAATGGTTGGAAAGGTGGGGTGGATGGGGCAGGGGAGGGATGTGAAGCTGAGTCTCACCTCAGGGGGGATGTGGGCTCCTAGGCAATTTCTGATAGCTTGTAGCTTGAGGTAGGTGGGAGAATGGGTGGGGAATGTGTCTGATCCCAAGCAGAGTCTGAGTGCTGCCACTACCAGCTTCAAGTTTGCAGGGGGAGACTTTCATTCATGGAAGGAATCAGTTGCTGGACTGGGCTGCAGTTGGGTGACCAGAACTGCGTTCCTTAAATTCCCATTCACAAATCTCAAGGAAGTCCCAAACAGCAGCCACAATATTCCCAAGTTTGCATTTAACAAACGAAGATTTTTTCTAAGTTTATAGAGTTCCAAGAGGGTTGAGTAGATTAAGCATCTCATGGAATTGGTGCTTAATGTTTTGGATCTTTCTTAATATTTTGTATATGCATAATAAGTATGTTAGCATTCTACTCTGTTTTTAAGAATTTGGAGACATTATAAAAAGAATTTGGTTTCATTATAAAATTTCCATGGTCCATTGAGCTCAAAAAAAGTCACTGGTTATTTCAAATGGGTGGTTTTATTATTGACGAAGGGGAAATAAGGACGTCTTATAATACATTGAATGCGAGAAATCTCAGAATAGAAAGCATATGCTGTGCATTAGAATGTTAGGTCGAGGCTTTAGGATCACAAGTTCATAAGTGTTTTCTTGGAAAAGGTTAAAATAAAAGATTATCATTAGGAGAATGACATAAAAACAGAGATAGACCCCTACTCCCGCCAGCCCCTGTACATGCAAACCCACACAGAGAAAAAGAGAGGAAGAGAGAACGAACGTGAGAAAGGACACCCAAGGCATTCACAGAGTCCAACTTTGTTTTAATTGTGATACAGACCATCATGTGCCAGGAAATTCAAAGGCAAAGTCTTTCACTCTGTTCTTAATTCATGCCATGGAATCTGAATTCTTGTACTATTATAAATGACTCAGCAAATGTTTGTGTGAGCCTGGGCGGTAAAGTGGAAATAGTGGCTTCTTTTAACTTTCTCAGACTATGACTTATCCCAGATCTTTTGATTGACAGCAGGTCAGGATTGGGAGAAAAGGGACTTTGATTGTGTGTGCAGAATGGTTACGATGCACTAATTTTGACTTGTAAGCTAGGCAGATGCTTTTTAGGGAGTATCCCACCCACCCCCCAAAATGAAGAATTCACTCAGCTGGCTACTGAGTCCTGTTTACTAAGCTAAATAAGGGATGTGTATGTCTACTCTGGCATCATTTATACAGGTCGTTTGGTTAAGACTTGTAAGATGTCAACTGTGGGAACACTACATTCTTTTCCTTGTGTTTTTTGTTGTTTTAGCCCCCCTAAAAAAAGAGTACTTGATCAGGTATCATACATAGAGAAAAACTGGCTGGACTACAGGAAAGTGGCCAGACTTGGAGTGTTTGTGTACTTAAAGAAGGAATCTTGCACATTTTCAGCTTTCAGTTGTAGACATTTTCTTAAAAGAGCAAGCAGGAGTCAGAGCCAGCCCTCAAAGCGGAAATCAAAGCTTACAGGGAAACATACCAGAAGAATGTGACTCAAGAGCCAAGAGCCATACGCAATGCATGCACAGCGTTGTCAGACTTATAGGAAATCTGGCCGTATACGGGCATCAGGACAGTGAGCGATTTGTCCCCATGGTGGGTTGGGAGTGGGCTTCTGGCATTTCTGGTGTGCTTCTAATTCAATCATGTAAATGAATTACACATTAAAAAAAGTAATATGCCCAAAGCTTTTGAACACGGTAATAAATATTATTTTAAAATCTTCAGGGACCCTAGCTTGGTTTTTTTGACCTTCTATTTGCTTGAGATGAAGGTTAAGGAGAGGGCGTACTTGCTGAGAGTTCAAAGTGGGGATAGAAGTACAGATGTTTACTATCTAAATTGCATTCATTACCCTCATGCTTTTTCCTCCTTATAATTAATTTTTTCGCTTTCTCAGGATATTTTCCAATGCAAAGCTATTTCTCAGAAAGTAGTTAACTTCCATGTGGTTTATGATTTATATTTGCTTGATGTTTTTGCTACTTGTGAGTGGATTTGGTGCTGGAGGAGTGACACAGGAAAAATGAATTTCATGAGATATTTCATTCACTTTACCAGTTTTTTTCCACTTTGTTAATTTAATTAGAACGTATAGACATGTATGTGCATGTAGATATGGATATAGGAGGGACTGGTTTATGTAGAACTCTGTATTGCCTCTTGGTGACTTTGGTTCATTTGAATTGGGTCTTTACAACATGGGTGTCAGTTATTGGGGCTAGGACCTGGTGGTTTTCACTACTTTGTCTAGACAGCTAATAAATTTATGAAGTACTTTGACCTGAACTATCTCACTTAGATTTTAAAATCCCGAGATATTACTCTTCCTATTTTGTAGGTCATGAAGTTGAGCTGCAAGGATGTACTGTAGTACAAGCTTGCTTACAGGCACGGTACGGTGTGTGAACTTGAATTTAATTCTTCTCAAGTGACCAATCTTGCCTTTTGTTCTAAACTTCACGGCTTCTTTTCTTTGTATTCTCTATGCAGTGGTCTCTGAATATTGCATGCTCTCAAGATAGCTACCACAACTGATATTAAATTCTTTATTAATATTTTAAATGTTTAACATTTTATTTGTTTGAAAGGCAGTGGAAAGGAAGGAGGATAAAGACATGGTTCATTCCCCAAATGCAAGAAAGTGGGTTGGGTCAGGCTGAAGCTAGAAGCTGGCTCTCTCACAGAGATCCGATTAAATGAACAGTCACTTCCTGCTTAACACACACATAGCTAGGAAGATTGAAGCAGAGCCAGAACTTGAACCAGGCACTTTGATTGGGGATGCTGGCTTCCTAAGGTACCGCTTAGCAGGTACAACAAATATTCCCTTGCTATTATTTATTTTTATTGGAGAGGCAGATCAGATTTATGGAGAAAAGGAGAGACAGAGAGAAAGCTCTTCCATCTGCTAGTTTACTCCCCAAATGGCTGCAATGCCTGGAGCTGAGCTGATCCAAAGCCAGGAACCAGGAGCTTCTTTCTGGTTTCCCACATGGGTGCAGGATCCCAAGGGCTAGCTTCTCCTGCTTTCCCAGGCTACAGCAGGGAGCTGGATGGGAATTGGAGCAGCTGACACATGAGCCAGTGCCCCTTTTAGGATGCTGGTGCTTGCAAGATGTAGATTTAGATATTGAGCCAGCTCCCCTGGCTCCTTCTTAAACTCTTAAAGCATATATCTCTATGGATTGATTGGGAGTAAATATTATGCTGTGATCTGAGATAAGCATGAAAAAGAGAAATATAGTGTTTGTTAATCTGTTTTAGGAGAAAGAGACGGATGAGGACAAACATATGTATTTTTAATTTAAGTTTTTATTTTACTTTATGATACAATTCCATAGGCTCTGGGATTTCCCTTACCTCCTCCCCAAATTCCCTCTTCCCACTGATTTCCCCTTTTTATTACAATAGTGTAGTACTTCATAAGCAGTCATAAGTCCTTCATTTTACTGTTTAATTATAGCCTGACATTGTGGATATGGACAGTGGCAGACAGTCCAGCATCCTATTGTCAAGGTATATTTAACAGTTTCATTGGGAGTCCATCTTTGATTTGGAAGTAGAGATGCATACTGCATCGTATCTTCACATCTGGATATGATAATCTCTATTACAGTTACTATAATTCACTTAAATGAAAAGGCATAAAACAAAACCAACAACAGGAATAAAATTTTAAAAATTTATGACATCATGGAGTTAAGTAACATGCTGAAGAATGGCCAATGTGTCCTGAAGAAATGAAAAAGAAATGAAGATTTTTTACGTTTTTTTTTTTTTTTTTTTAATTTCAGCAGACAGATGTGTTGGTTCTTAGCCAGAAATGGAGAATGTTGCTAAAAAAGGAAAAGTGAATCAAGATGATGGGTGTGTTTGGGAGGCTTCCTCTCAGGGTGTGTGCTAGTGACATCAGCTTCAACCCACACTGACAGGCTTTGCTCTGACGTTGCACAGTCTTGTTTAGATCTTAACTGAGACCAACCACAGACATTTTCAAAGTCTTCTTGAGTAATTACATCATGCACTGATAAGCTTTGCCTATGAAGAAATATCGTGAGAGCGACTGGGACAAGACAGCAACACTGAAGCAATGTCTGTCCTACACTACACGTAGGTTTTTCATGAGGATCCCTTCATGAACATGTCCTCGCCTGTTAGCAATATGGTGTTTATTTAATGAACATCTCCACACTGTCAGTGCCCGGGACATACTGTGTATTTCAGGTTTGCAGCTTTGTCATTTTTGTCACCAGCCATGAGGTGACCTGATGTGAATCATACCTGGTTTCAGGTTGTTGAAGGAACGCGATCTGTGTCATCAGCATGCACGGCTTGGCTTGACGATGTTATCTAGCAATGGCAGATTTAGATTTATGAAGAGGGAATTTTTTTTGTTGTTGTTGACCAATGCATGTGTGGGAAAGACAACAACCTTAGGATGAATTTTCATGTAACCATAAACTTACCAGTGCCTGGAACTATTTCGCCATTTTGCTGTTTCTCACATGTGGGTTATGAGTGTGTATTTTATCTCAGGCAATTTTTAATGGAATTTCCTACATCTTTGCTGGCTCTGTGTTACTTTTCTTTGATTGTGTTTTGCCCTGTGGTTTCCACATCCGGCTGATTGCTGAGGCTCCAACCACTTCCTTTCAGCTTTACAGGTAAGCAAGCAAATGGGTTTCTGGTCCAGCTTCAGACAGATTTTGAATCAGTTTTACTTGACAGTGGGACTGGGCATTGTCCCAGCCGAATGTATCCCTTACTGGCTTTGACTGGTTTCCAGCTTTGTCCCCCTGTCACCAGGCAAGCAAGGTTTTCCTTGGCCAGCTTCTGAAGTAGCTGCCAGAGAGGGGAGGGACCCACAGCATGGTCGGCTCATATGTTCTCATTTTACTCCCCAAAGTCTAGCCTTCATCTAAGAAGGACTTAAAAACTCTGAACTCTTCTATTCCTCATGTAGTACATCCAACTTTCCAAGAAGGGAAAACAACCTTATATTAAGCAGAAATGGCCATCTGGAAGCCATTGTGTGTGTATTAAGTGCCAAGGATAAGGGGAATTCTTAGATTTTGTGCATGCAAGGACAGAGGACAACAAAGTTGCAGCAGTGTCCCAAAAGCATTGAAGACACATTACCTGGCAACCTTTAGAAAAGCATTTCTGGTGGTCATTTTTCCTGGCTGATTGGTGGTAGGGAGATATGACTGTGTAGCGATTTGGAACAGCCAAATAGTTAACCAAGCTAGGCATGAAAAAGCAAAGTAGAAAAGAAGGACAGGCAGCCATAGATGTGTTTTAAGAACAACTTTGATATCTGTATTTCATTTTATGGTTCCTAGAAATGAGCCTGACACACTTAACTAAGTAAGATTTTTAGCAATTCTAGCTTGACATTTAAGCACAGAATTTTATAACTAATTCTGTAGTTTAAAGAATTTCATAAAATTTGCTTTTACTTTGGATTTATTGAGGTCAACTATTTGTCTTGATTTCCAGTGTTCTAAATCTGAGTATAAAATTTTATGGACCTAATATTTCTCTTTCTCATTATTTGTAGAATAGAATAGAATAGAATAATAACCCTTATTTCACTATTTCATTAAATGTATGACTTAGTATCAGAAGGCTTCAGTTGCTTTCTCAGGAAGATAATAGTAGCACCTACTTCATAAGATTCCATAACTGGACTAAATGTAAAAAATGTTTTAAAGCACCTATGACAGTATCACAGTGTAAGCACTCAGTAACTGTTAATATAGAAGCTGTGCTAACATAGCTTTTAGTTTCTCCTTCCAGTATTTCCAGATATGAAATTTCTATACTGGCACATTTGCACTGATTCCCGAAGTCTTACATTATGCAAATTACATGGAAAGAAAAGAATATTGTGGGGAGATACATATCATTGTTTAATGTGTGCCAGATTTATGAACTATAGGTCTGTTTTTAGTATTCCACTTTCCTGCGTGTTTTTTTGTTTTTTTTTTTTAAATCATCAGATTGCCACAGGGGGGAGCATGAGTTCTTGAGAGAACAGTACAGTTTAAGCAATCTGGTATCAATTATTATTAAAGGTTCATATCTAAAATATTAAATATATTAATACTCATGAAAAAATTAGGGGTATTTAAGTAAAAATAAAAATCAGGCTACTGTTCAATCTTGGATGTAATAATTTTGTGTTGGTTGTAAATGTGACATCTGGAAAGTATCTGAAATGGAGAGGCGGATGTATGTGCATCTGGCATACAAACAGGCAGTGATGGCCTTGTAGGAGAAAGGACACATGTAAATCCCTCGTTTTAGCTATTAAAGCCCTGAAGTAGGTGTGTGCATGCTTGTGTGTGTGTGTGTGCAAGAGAGAGAGAGAGATGCCTGTCTTTAGCTGCATAATCCACAACTTGAATTTTATAATACTACTAACAAAAATTGTAGTTGTTTGTCCTCCCTCCATGAAGAAATTAAGACTCATCACAAGTCCTGGAGGAAACCGTATGAAGGATCTTAGAAGTGGAGTAGTTTAATTGTGGTTCCTATGAGACTCTCTCTCTGGGGATTATCTGTGGAGTAGTTTAATTGTGGTTCCTATGAGACTGTCTCTCTGGGGATTATCTGTGTAGGCGGTTGACTACTTGTGCCCCTCTACTTCCTCCCAAAAGTCTTTCTGAAGACCTCCTGGACAGCCTCAGTGATTCACATTGTTTCTCTTTGTCCAGTCTGACACATTTCTAACCTGGCTCTTATTTTCCATCACAGCCAGTGATGGCTAAGTTTCTGTGTTAACTTGCCATCTTCCTTTTTCTCCTGATCATATAACTTTGCTTCTTTTTGTGTCCATGACACAACATTTGAAATCAACAGTACTTCACTAGTGCTGCTTGAATTTCATCTCTGCACCTTGTTTTCAAGCCAGCTGTCTGTCTTACCTGTTGGTGTACTGCCTTCTGTACCATGGTGGTCTGGAGTATCAGCTGGGACCTCAGTTCTGTGGTCCTGCTTTGAATTATTCTGGTCAGTTCTTTGTGTTCCTTGCAAACATTATTGCTGCCCTCCAGGGCCTTATCTTGTTGCTGCTTCTCTGCCTCTCAGTTAATCTGCTTTCCTGCTCTAGACGATCAGACCAGAACAGATGCAGGCTTTATCTCCTGAATGATGAGTCTTCAATCTCATATTTTCTCTTCTAGCTTAGACGTTTCATAACCATTGGCACTTATTTACATGTAAAAAAAAAAAAAGCATTCCTCAGTGGTTCAACTCGCATTTTCAAGCATTCAGTCTAGCTACTAGTTACCTAGTTACCATATTGACACCATGGAGAACCATCTCATTGCTACAGAACATTTGATCAGACAATACCAGTTCAGCTCTCCGGTTACTCCTTTGATTCAGTTTCCTCCAGCATCCTAAGGCCTTTATATTTGTTTTCTTCTAATTACTGTCCAGTACATTTCTTTCACATAAACGTTTTAAAAAGTCACCCAAACAGAGCAAGCTTCCTTCTAATCTGTACATCCCTCTAAATGCTCCTAACTCATACACACTCTTTCATCCCCCACCGCACACGCATACACTTACTGTCTCCAAATATTCACCTTCAAGTTAACATTCAACTCACCATGATAAAGCTCCTGACGTTGCCATTGTAAATTGCCACCAAATAGTCTTTCATTGTGAAATCCAACATATTCTATGCAAGTCATGTAAGTCTGTGGCTATGGTAGTTGAATCACATACTCTGTCCATCTCTTCAACTATTTCCTTTAGTCTCTGGTGCTTACTCATTTCTTGTTGCCTGCCTGTCTAATATGGGTGACCCCACAGACTTTTTCATTTAGTTTTCTTCGTAGTTACCTGTTGTTTAGCTGACATATTGTTGATGGTTCCCTGCTCCATGTCCTGACCAGCAACAGTTTATTTGTGCCAACAACAGGGCAAGAATCTGGAAGCTTTATACAGATCACAAAGTAGACATATTCAAACCTCAAGTTCTTTCCATCTCTTTTCTTCCCAAGTCAAGTCTGTTGCTGGTTTTCCAGTCACTTGCTACTGAAGAAGGTTCCTGTCTGTCAGCCTTCGCACCCCCTCTTCAGTTCTATGTATACTTGACTGTAATGTTCCCATCTATCTTGTATCTTTCAGATATGTCATGACCTGAACATCCTCTGTGTGGATTACTATTCCATTTCCCTTCCGTCTACTGACTGGTCTCCTGTCCCACATTGGTGCCCTCTTCAGTTCATTCTCTATTGCTTTCTGTAGAATTATTCATTGCAAAGTGCTTACTAACTGGCTTCAGACCATCACATGGCTTCGCTTGTCTCTACGATAAAGCCCTTTGGTTCATGGCTTTATTCTCACCTGTCACCAGCCACCACTATTACCCAACCTCTTGTTTTGCTCCAGTCCATGTGAATAACTTACTATGTTATTATGATCTTTCATGCCCTTTTCGTATTGTTTTTCTAGTACTTGGAGGAGCTTTAACATATGTTGACATCAAATAAACCTCTGATTCCAGTAAGAAGTTTGTATTTTATTTGATCAAATGCAATATCATTCACACATACACACACACACACACACACACATATATACAATGAAACAAATGTTTATGCAGATAATTTTTATTGTTAATATGTGTGATATTGGTATATTAAAATAAATCCTATTGCATCAAAGAAACTTGATGATTTATTTTGCAAACTGAATCTACATGTTGCAGATGAGATGCATCGATACACACTTATGTATACATAGCAGGATGTGCAACCTGGTAAGCAGCTCCGGGATGGGGTGCAAGAATCTGTGGCTTGGAATCCTGTGGGAATTTGAGGAGTACCTGTGTTCTATGTGTGGAAACCAAGGATGAAACAATCATAGTGTGCATGCACTAGGCTAGGAGCAAAATCACTTCCAGCTGAGTGCATTGTATTAGTCCCCCAGAGAAAACAGTTCTAATGTTCATCCTGTGGGTTCTACCCAAAATAGGTCTGGGTGGGCCCCAGACCTAACAGCCAGCAGACCCAGAACTCCACCAGTGCTAAGTCAGGTGCCATTTTGTTTAATGTGGCTAAGGCTGTGAGACTGGAAGCATAGTAGTAAACTGTGCATGTTCTTAGCTGGTACCAAAATCATCTCAGGCTCAGTGCATTACACTGGTCCACCAGGGAAAACAGGACTGACGTGGTACCCTGCAGGTTCCACTGAAGATAGGTTCAGACCTAACAGCTAGCAAGTTTCAGCAAGATAAGCAACACCGACAACCTAATTATATAGGACAGCTGGTGTCTCTCTAATCCTTGGCACTGCTTCAATCAGAAGTGGGAAAAAGACTGTTCAGAAAATGGTATGGCCACATCACAGGATCACAGGGGGTGGAGAGTGGTTACCCAAGAGCTGAGGCTATGGAGGGAGTCTGTGGTGGAAGCTTAGCGCAAGAGCCCAGGCCTGAAATTCACTAGAGGGAGTAGCACAGTGACTACAGAGGGTACCAAACTGAATCAATAAAGTCAACCTGTAAACCTGTGGGTAACACAGCTTAGGAACCAGCCATAAAGAGAAGAATCTGCTAACCAGAATTGCAACGATGAAGGGCGAAAGAAGAGACAGAAGGACAATGAATATTAATGAAGACTCCCCTGCAAAGGAGCATAAGCCTCTGCCAATCTCAGAATTAACTGAAGAAGACATTGAGAAGATGAGGGCTGAGGACTTCCAAAGAGTCAGTGAAATGCAGAGCAGGTCACAGAGAAAACTTGAGTTCCTATTGTTAATTCAAGTCTTACCAATGATCTGTTTCATGAGCCAGTATTTGTTCCTCCCTTCCCCTTTTCTTAAATGACTTTTAGATGTCCTGTGACAAAATGGCATAGCTAATGCACATTTCCCCAGCATGAGAGGTAGTTTTACTTTCACATTACTATTTTATGATGTGATTATTTATAGTATGTTGTAATTTAATTATAGTACTAAGGTACAGCTGTATTTCCTGGCTTTTTCCTTTTTATTTAAAACCTTGTGGATTATATAGAAAATCATAGCATTTTTGTAACTTTGAGTGGAAGTCTTTCTGTTAACTCAAATTCTGAAAAAAAGTTTATAGAAATGCTTTTGACTTAAAGATATCAAAGATCAGAGGAAAGTTTATTGGCAAATTTCTACTTTTCAAAAGTTTCTTGGAAATTGAGTGCTGAGTATTTGTGAATACGCTCTCACATAGCATTGAATACAAACACATGCACCTTTGAATGGATTCTTTATGTAAGTTTGGGAACTAACTTGAACTTTAAAATATTCTATAAATATGCCATTTTTAGATGGAATTGCATAATTACTGATGTCTTAATAACTATGATTATTTCTAGTGTATATCAGTTCAAAGGTCGGCACTTTGTACTTATTGATCATACAAATAAAATTTCCTAAGGTTCTATATTTACAGCTGGTCAGTTTATATTTTAAGGATATAAAAGAATACAGTGTTTGTTTTGTTTAAGCCAAAAATTGCCAAAGTAAATGATTCTCTAGGATATTGGACAGTAGTACTGGTAGGTGTTTAGGAATAGTTGGTGATTGATTGCTACTGATGGAATTTTAAAAATGAATGTGGTTGTCAAAGTTGCCTGACCTAATTTTTGTTTTTAAAGATTCATTTATTTGAAAATTGGAGTTACAGAGGGAGGGAGACATAATCTACTTGCTGGTTCACTCCCTAGATGGCAACCACGGCCCTGGACCATGTTGAAGCTAGGAGCACAAAGTTCCTTACAGGTCTCTTACAACCCATGTATGCAAACAAGCACTTGGCCATTTTCTGCTGCTTTCCCCCCCAGGTCATTAGCAAGAAGCTGGATTGGAAGTGGAGTAGCTGAGCCTTGAACTAGAGCCTATCAAAAATGCTATTGCGATCAAGGCTTTATTGCTACGTCAAAGTGCTATCCCACAGTTGCCTAACAGATATAGTAAGACTTTGGTATGAAACTCAAAGATTATTAAGTTTATTTAAATGTCTCTATTAAAAGTCAACTAGGTATTTATTGTCATTGCTTCTTAAACAAACAAGTAATTCACAAATATTTTAGTGGCTGGTATATTTCTACTGTGTGTTAAATATGGTGAATTGTAAAATGTAGCCTTGTTGTTACTCTCATGAAGGTTATGATCTGTGTGCAGCAGCAGGATGTTTATGGACCAAAAGTTTACTCAGCCACACTTAGGTTTGTATGACTTTAGAACAATAGGATACTCAACACTAGAATGGCTGTATGGAATATGTCATGGCTCTGAAATTAGAGCTTTTGAAAAACTTTGAGGCCCAGAGTATGATAAAGTCATGAATCTTGAGAGCTCTGGCGCTTAATGAGTGGTTTCCAAGTCAGTAAGTGGTTTTGAAGAGCCATGGTATCATCTATTCTGGGTGAGGGGAGCAGTGGAGAAGTCACTAAACAGCAAAAACCTGTGAAAAAACCTTTTCCATTCTGTGAATATATCAATGATGTAATATTCATTTCAGAGTTATTCTAACTGGGACAATTATTGCTCAATTTTAAGTCATTATAGGTATCATATATCTACAATAATAAAATACCATGTTATTAATCAATTCCTATATTGTAGTCTGCATACAAATTTTTTGATGTGCCAAACTTTTACTGTGTATTGAGTTTTTCTGTTAAAAATTTACAGGCAGGAGCTGACATTTATAGCCTAAAGGGTATAGCCTTTTCCTATGGGGTCAGCATCCTATACAGGTGCAGGCTCATGTCTTAGCTGATCCACTTCTGATCCAACTCCTGGCTAATATGCTTTTCCCTGGAGAGAAAAGCTTTACAGGCCTTCGTTACAGTATCTACTGGCTATGAGAAGAGCAGGGCAGCTGGGACCCTCAGCACAGACGTGAAAAGCTGAAATCTCTTGTCTTCAGAGGGTACCTAAGATGGCAGATTTCAGTGATGCAGTCTTGTGAGGTGCATTAGGCACCAATCTTTCTATCACACCATGCTACATCCCCAGAACTCTTAATGTGCATTCCAGGAAACAGCCTAGTGCGGCTAAAAGGATGGCTTCACTCTATTAGTAGTGTTTGCCTTTGGCCGCTCATGTGCTCTGGTGAGAAGGTCTCTGCAGAGTCTACAGGGGTTTCCCTTTATATGAATAACAGTGGTAACTCCCATTCATTGATGACTGATCCAAGATGGATTGTGTAAGTTAAACTCAATCTTCACAGAACCCTAAAAGAGTATATGTACTTTTTTTTGTTTTGTTTTGTTTTACAGAGAGGGTATGGGAGTATGGGGGTTGTAGAAATTATGACGAAGTTAGGATTCCTAGTAGGCTATTGTAACTCCCTAAATTATATAGATTTTCTTTATAGCATACCCTTTTACCAAATAAAGCTTATATAGTAACCTATCGGTGTTTGTCAAGTAGTATGGGATGGCAAAAAGAACAATATGTTATACTTTCTGAAACTTTTTAAACATTAGTATTAATTTTTATTTTATGATATGATTCTATAGGACCTGTGATTTCCCTTACCTCCCTTCCAAACTTCCTCCTCTCCACTGAATTTCCCTATATTATTACACTAGCATAGTCCTTCATAAGCAGTCAGAAGTCCATCATTCTGCTATTTAAGTGTATTCTGTATCAAACTATTGTTAGATAAATGAGTACATGAGTGAATATGTGTTTCTTAAAATGAAAAAAACAAAGAGCACCCAACCAATGACAAGATAAAGTTCATTACAGTGAGTCACAATTCCATGGAAATATGAAGTAGAAAGGCCAAATTAATAAATTTCTGCTTTTAATAGTTGCAGCAACCTTTGCATCAGTAGAGCATACTTTTTTTGTTTGATTACATAATAGAGACATTTTTTCCTAGTAATTGTATTTGGAAGGAATTATGAAATTTATGAAAATTGTTGTGTGAACAGTATCCTGTTTTAAATTAGTGTAAATGCCTACCACTTCATTATTTTTACATCAAGTTATTTAGCAATATCTAAATTTAAAAATCCTAATTAAGAATACTTATGCTAATAAAACATTATTCTTATTTAAAGTTTAAGTTAATAGAGAACTATGTGTATATTCACCACTAATTGTTTTTTACATTATTTCCAGAGTTGAATAAATGGATCGTTATCTTTACAAAAGGATTAAACTTTTAGCAACATTTTTAAAACAAATATAGTAAAATCACAACCGTATCGTTATTTATTTGATTGTGCATTTTCATACTGTACCAGAGTTTCTTGAAGATAGGCAGCATTTGTACCTAAGGCAGCAGCAGTTTCTATGGGAAGTGCTGTTGATGCACTCGGAGAGTAGAAATGATTCCTGTGCTTTGGACTGGGCTCATAGTACTGATGCCGCTGTGTTTTTGGAATATCATGTGGAAGAGAAGTTAATGCCGAATTAAAGGCAATACTAGTTGCTATTAGCACAAGCAGGTCTTCCCTAGAAACCCTGCAGGATCAGTTCTTAGATGGCTTTTGTTTTCTCCATATCGCTAGCATAGTTCTTTGTGTGTTTGTATGAATTGACTTGAATTGAGTTTGGTTTGATTGGATCAGGCTGCAGCTTTCTTTTTTCTGTAGTGTGTAGACCATTTTCTAGTTCTTATAATTCTTTTTTTTAAAGAATTATTTATTTTTATTGGAAAGGTGGATATACAGAGAGGAAGAGAGACAGAGAGGAAGACCTTCTGTCCAAACGTTCACTCCCCAAGTAGCCACAAGGACTGGAGTTGAGCCAATCCGAAGCCAGGAGTAAGGAGCTCTTCCAGGTCTCCCACATGGGTGCAGGGTCCCAAGGGTTGGGGCTGTCCTCAACTGCTTTCCTAGACCACAAGCATGGAGCTTGATGGGAAACAGGGCTGCTGGGATTAGAATCAGCGACCATCTGGGATCCTGGAGCGTGCAAGGTAAGGCCCTTAACCACCACTATTGTACCAGGCCCTAGTTCATATAATTCTTGAAAATTCTTAAATACTAGTGTCAAAGAGTGAAAATGGCTGGGTACTACAGCAGTACTTTTCAGACTCAATCATGTTCCCTGGTCAGAGTTATCGTTTATCCTGAACTAGAATGTCCAAGTTGTACATAGATATGAATTCTGAACTTTCCTGTTCTGGTATCCTGCAGAATCATTTTGATAAATAGCATATCTTTTCTGTGAAATGCTTAGATGTGAGTGGAGGCTGTGGGGTTACCTTCATTGAGAACTTTATAAGGCGGAAATTCTATAATTGTCCAAAAAATTGTGAGGGTGATTGTTATTATTAGAAAGTGGGGGAACCAATAATTGGAAGATTAATGAGTGAAACAATACAATGGCAGTGTTTTGAGAATGCATTAAAGACTGTAGAATAAAGCAAACTGAAAATTCATTGAAGTTGTAGCCCCTTTTATTCTAATTTCATATTTATTTGATTTGTGGTCTAATACTTCATGCTAATGTTTAATTAAAAATTGAAAAGTAAATGCAAACTAAGGTTAAATTCCCATCTGCTCCTACCTAAAAGGGAAGAATTTATAAGCATTTCAAATACATCTTTTGTGGAATAGATTTATTAACATCAAGTTGGTTTTAGTAGTTGTGAATGCTTTACACATATAAATAAATGATAGCAGACAATATTATATGAGCAAGTCCTGAAAAGACAGTTAATGCATTTTCCACTTTGAACATACAACCAACCAGTTCAAAATCCGAATTCTCTTTGTGGTTTGTCATGAAGGTGACACCATGTAATGTTATTTCAGATAGCAGAGTGAAGAAGTGGTTGATAAACCCTGCCTTTCTGCTCTGAAAAAGGTAAGATAAAATAACGTGGTTAGCCTTCAGGAAGCTGCAGCATCATGAAGTATGGTTATATAGGAAGTACTGGGTACTTAATTCTTATTTATAGAGGTCCCACAAAGCAAAGGAAACTTTTCTCAAGAGCACCAGTCATATTTATAATTAATAATTCATTGATAATCCTTAGAACCTCTATCAATTTTCATGTAGACAGAATTAGAGATTCCATCCCTTCCCCCATTAAGTCTTACACTGTTCATTGAGAGGTATGTCCAAAGCCTCATGGCCAGGGAATGGCAAAACTAGATTGAAATATGTGATTCCTGATTTCAGTTCTTTCTTTGTTGCTTTCTTTTCTTTCCTCATTATGTCATCCAGTGTCAATTATGGTGGAGAAATAGACTCTGAGTATTTTGAGGAGTTGGGAACATATCACAGGAAACTGAAACAGACCAGCCTAACACAACTGTGAATGTGACCTGGATAGAATCTTAGTGAT
The DNA here is from genome assembly GCF_030435755.1 of Ochotona princeps. Taxonomy (NCBI): domain Eukaryota; kingdom Metazoa; phylum Chordata; class Mammalia; order Lagomorpha; family Ochotonidae; genus Ochotona; species Ochotona princeps. The sequence continues at coordinate 31,522,866 of NC_080832.1, read as the reverse complement.
CCATATGCTTGTTTTGCTGCTGCTCAAAGAAAACATAGCTGTCTTTGAAAAAAGAGATCATTCCCCCAGAATACTCAGCACACCATAAAAAACTGCAGGACAGATTATAAAACAGGAAGAAATAACCAGAATATAAGAGACAATACAATAAAGCTACTGGTGATTTGGATATGCAGTTATTAGACACATACTTAAAAGTAACATGAATTAACATGATCAAAAAGAGAAAAAATGAAGGATAAAGCTGATGGGAAGATGGAGAACTTCAACAAAGATTCGGAATATACATAATATAAACTAAAATTCCAGAATTGGAGAATCCATTATTAATTGAATAGCTTAAATTAGCAACTTTATATCTAAAATGATAATATATAATATGGACTTGCTGTTTTACATTTTAATAGCTGTACAATTTGAATGTTTTGAACAACAATGTGAATTCATCAGAGTGCAGAATTAGGGAATGGAAGATAGGCCCAAGTGAAGCAAAGGGATAAAAAAAATAGAGCACAGAACAGGTGATATGCAAATGGACGTGTGGTTGTACTCTTCCCCACAAGAGAAGCTGTATGCATCACTTCTTGCTAGGCCTTTAGAAGCCATTAGAAAATACCTAATACAAACCTGATTCAAGTACTACTTCTTAGCATTTGGATTTTCTAAGGAATTTAGAAATCTTTTCTAATTTTATTTTAATGGAACCATTGGTTTCTTCAAAGTAACATTGTAAGGAATTAGATGGATTAATTGGCAGATAGGGCCAGGTTTCTGGTGGAATGAGGAGAGGGGAAATTCTTTTAAAAGTATAGAAAATACTTGCTTCTCCTCTAAAAACTGTATTTAGCAAGACTGAAGTGCTGATCCCATTCTGAGTTTAGTTTGGTCATGGCAATAGCTATTGATACGCAGTTAGGAGGACTCCCAACTAGAAAGTGAGTCCCCCACTTCGCTGTGTGAGTATCATGTTTAAACACATGTTTAAAGAATAGGAAGAAATAGTGATCCTACCCTTCTGAGCTTTCAGCTTATCATGAGAATATAAAGAAGAAATACTGCCAGTCACATCCTTTAGATGGTTTTTGTTTCGAGCAGGTTAGACAAAATTACAATTCTGCTTCTTTGAGGTTTTTTCCTTTTTTTTTTCCCTACCTTCTGACTGATTGTTAGATGCTGTTCTATTTCCTCTTCCCTCAAATATCATTCTTAAAAGACTCCCCTTCGATCAAATTTTCGGGTTTTCCTCTCTTGGAACCCCACTTTGGATCACTGCAATAGGAAGTTTCTGTGTTTAGTCAATCTCCCTTTGCGCATTGATCTGTCTGGGTGTAAATCCTCTCATGTGAGACAAGAACCAAGGCAGCCTTCCTTGGTGATGTTCTCCCTGTAACAGTATCTTTGCCAGAGTTTGGGAACTTTGTAAGAGACTTGAGTGCAAGAATCTGAGGCACAGGGGAGATCTGGATTAGGTTTTCTTCCTAAAGTAATGTCATAAGAATACATTAGTATTTCTGTTCTCATTCTGATTTTTATTTCTAAACTATTTGGATCATTGGAAAATCCCTAACCCTTTATTTTTTCCTATTTCCTTTACTTTCCGTTTTTGACCTATGAGTGTGTGTATCCATCGTCCCTTTAACCTACTGACTATCTATAAGGTTTTCCATTTCTGGAAAATCAGGAAAGAAATTAATGAACTCACAAATGAGAGGTACTCAAAAAGTCTTTTTGCTAAGTGAAAATAATTTATTTCAAGGAGCAGTTATCCTAAGGAAAGAGACATTTGGCTTGCTAAAATTGTGTGCTTCATACTTCACAGTGAGGTAACTAAGGGCAAGAAAATAAATGATTCCCTCAAGACAGTAACTAGTAAGGATTAAAGTAAGGACTCATGATTTTGCACTGTTAATGATTTTGTTTAAGGGCTTTTCATTTAAGGGTGTGGATAGTAACTGTGTGATAGAAACTATCATGACCAGATGTGAAAATGCAATGCAGAATGCATCTCCACTTCTAAACAAAGATGGACTCCCAAAAATAGCCTATGGAGCTGTATTATAAAATAATTATAATAGAAGAAACTTTAGTCTGTAAAGGAAATGCTATTACCCTGTGAGAGTCAGGGATATCTGTTATAGATAGTAAATGGTTAAGTTTCTTAACAGAGAATTTTTGCTTTGGGGTAAGGTCTTATTTATCCCAGGGAAAATACTGGTTGTCACATGATGCACTTGAATACTTAGAAGGTCAGAGCTGTACTTGATGAACCTGACTTAATTATACTTGATTGAAAGTGAGCCAGCAGCATTCTGCCCCAATTCCTCATTCACAGATTTTTCTCTGGAATCGGTTGGGCAGCAAATTAACTCATTCTTTCATTTATTCTAAAAATATCTGTTGGAATGGGCATTTAGTCTAGTTAAAATAGACACTCTTGTCTCACCCTGAAGTGCCTGGGTTTGAGTCCTGGTTCTGGCCTCTAAGTCTACTTGCAGTGACAGCTCAAGTAATTCTATTTCTTCCACTCTTGTGGGAGACCTGGATTGAGTTTTCAGCTCCTGTCTGTGGCCTTGACCTTGGCCTGGGGTTTTATACGCATCTGGGAATGAACCCACAGATGGGAGCTCTGTCTTCAAAAAAGTTTAAAATATTTGTTGATACTTGATTTGGTGTGTGGTACTTCTAGAGGAGAGAGACCATTGTTTGTGGTCCTGCCTGAAGGCGAGAAATTTCCCTTGGAGTTTGAGGGGAAGATAGAGGAGCTGGAAAGGTGTAGGGTGCAATCCAAGGGACCTGTCATTGGTTGTAGGCTCACAAGGGCAGGGACTGAGTCTGTCTCTCAGTGTTACTTCTATATTGATGTGGTGTCTGACACAAAGCAGTTGCTCCGTAAATGTGGTTAAGTGGCTTAAAGCAACAACCCTCTTGGGTATTCTTTTTTGCCTTAATCATTCTCTTGGAATTTTAGGTGTTAAGTTGTTGACTGGAATAATTGTACTCTGTATCTTGTTTCCTGTATTAGATTAAGTATGACTAAGCTCTTTATCTAACAATTTCATATTCTTTACTATTGTATTTTGGGGATCTGGATAGTTTTTCTTTTTTATATTTCAAAGGTTCAGAGAGCAATGCCACAGAAAAATTACATTACGTATGACTGAACTATCAGGCAGAACTTTATGAAATTTAAGATGTTTAAGAACTTTCAACTTTTAGAAAAAAATGATCTTAGTTACATTTAATGCATTCTGTGTTACCTGGGGCAGGCATTCACGTAGTGATTAAGACTCTGATTAGGATAGCTGCTTTCCATATCAGATTGCCCAGGTTCAAGTCCCAGCCCCAATTCTATTCCAGCTTCCTGTTCTGGGATAGGACAGGTCTTAAATCAAGTGGTTAAGTCTCTCTCACTCACATGGGATTTCCTGGCACCTGGCTTGGACTTGGCTCAGGTCTACCTGATGTGGACTTTTGGATAGTGAGTCAGAGGAAAGGAGATTTCTGTCTTTCTCTGGCTCTCAAATAAAATAAAATTTACTAAAGTAAAATTACTGAAGTACCTATAGAAGAGTAAATATCTCTCCACAAACATTTCCATTGTGTACTCTAGAATGGAGCCTGCATTTTGGACATAATGAATCCTATTGGTCATTTTGTGTTCTCTTATTAAAATTCTTACTAACTAAAGCACCATGAAAATCTGCTTCGGAGCTCCTATTATTATGTACATATGTGCTAGGCAATTTATTTCATGATATTTGAGGTTGTGTGTGAGTATCATAAAATTGAGGGGAAACCATCGAAATTATGGGTTCTTGATTCAGTATTTCAACACATGTTTAATGATGCCAACAAAGCCAGTATTTACTGTGTGCCTGAAGAAACAAATAGACACAGTCCTGGCCTCCTTGGAATTCATTATTTACAGTTTGTGTTGTTTGTATTCAAAGACCTTTGTTAGTATCAATTTATAGCTCGGAGTTTTCAAGGAGTTAGCATAAGGAGTAAAAGGAGCATTGTTTTGGTGCAACCAAATAATCAGTAACAAAAGCTCCCAAATTCTATTTCTTTAATTGAATATGCATAATGTTGTACAAATATGATGACTATATTAAGTATTTAGTATAGTTTGGTTACATCAGTGAAGAAAAGTTAAAAACTCAATTTTAAGAAATTAGGGTCAGCCGTGCTAAGTAACCTTTTAGAAAATGTCAAACGTAGTTCTCTGTTCACAATGTATAAAACTTTGGGGACTCTGCTATTGAGATTTCCATGCGTGTTCTGTCTTTAGCAATTCCACATTCTTCCTGTGAAGTTATTATCAGCTCTGTTGAAGGTAGCTGTGATTCTTGCTTAAATTTTTGAAATGAATGCGGTGAATAACATTGTCAGGCTGTCTAGCAAGTTATTTGTGCTATCTCATTTCCAGATTATTCTGTGAAAAGAAATTTATATAAGAACCATTTTACTCATGAAATAACTGGTTTTGTTTATTTTTTTCTGAAAGCAATATTAACAATATACTCCAGCAGTGATCTAGCCCAAGATGTTCTTGTGTTATTTTGGAGCAAGTTGCTAATGACTCATAGCACATTGGGCATCCAAGCTATGGTTAACTGGTGGTCAAATTAGGAAATTTTGTTCCCAATAATTCTCCGTTTCTTAGCCCAGAACATTTCTCTACTTAACATTTTTTTTCTTGTGATGCATCACACTCATCATTTCTGCTTGGTATTTTCAGACCAGAAAGTAGAAGCAATAGCATGGCATAAGATGTATTGTTCCTACTGAATTTCCAGCTTAGCTGAAAACAGAATGTACAGGTCATTTTCGTGGAAAATTCATTTTGATGGCATTTCCAGCTCAAATAGTTTGAGTCAACTTTGGTTAGGTGTATGAACTTTTGGCTTCTTACTTGCAACTCCCTTCCTTCTAACTTCAGATTTTGAAGACACTATTCTTATGCTGACCATATTTGCATAACATTGACATATAAATCAGTTTACTTGTACATCATTTTGACTTACTACTAAGATGTATTTAGGGCTAAAATGTTACATAAGAAATTATATAAGATGTAAATGACTGTGGAAAGAGTTATTATTATAATAGTTTCAGAAATCCACATACTTATTGGCTATTTTATTTAAAATGAGAATATTATTATAACACTTCACTCATTAAGTGAGTGTCGGGTAAATAGTTTGCCATTTAAAATCAATCTAAGATTAAAAATTCTGAAGTAAAATAGCCTGAGAACTCTTTAGTTTGGGAAGGTTAGACATTACTGGAAAATGAGTATGAATTGCTTTGCTTTTTAATCATCCACTAATGTTTAGTAAACCTAGGAGACAGAGGCAATTTAAAGTTGGAATTTGATGTATACATATAATATATATGTATTGCCTACATACATGTATATAGTGTATGTATATGTAGCATATACTTTATTCAAATATTATATGCATATATAATCTATTTTAAAATATTTGCTTGAAAGTCAGCTACAGAGAGAGATAAAGAGAGCGAGGGAGAGACAGAGAGAGAAAGAGAGAGAGAGAGAGAGATATCTTCCATCTGTTGATTCCCTCCCCAGATCCCCGCAGTAGTCAGGGCAGCTGAATAGGGCCAACTCAGAAGCCAGGAGCTTCATTCAGATTTCCTATGGAGGTGGCAGGGACCCAAGCAATAGGACCAGCTTCCAGTGCTTCCCCAGGCCTTTAGCAGGGAGCTGAATCAGAAGTGGAACAGCCAGGATATGGCTTGGTGTGAAAGTTGCTGGTGATGGCTTTACCTATTGTGATGCAATGCCAGCTCCACATACTACACATATTTCTGGATCCATTGAGGTACCAGATGAATCAAATGAATTAGCAAGATAAGTCACGTAAGCTTGCGTTATGTGATTCCAGGCAAGCAGGGTGACTTTGGGCAATTGATTGTGTTATTTTCTAGAATCAGTGAGAGTCTTCATGGTTTTTATCTCTCTGTATGTAGTTAGTGACTGTGTGGATTGATAACAGTGAAATGAATAAATTCATTATTTCATTTGTTCTCTTCCGATTTGATCAGATAATCTGATCCTAAATAGCATTTATTGTGGCTTTTAAGCATGACAAATCATCAAATGAACTATCATTTCACATTGCACTGTTAAGTAAATCCATTTTATTTATCTAGACACAAATTGCAACATATAGTTTTCACTTTTGATTTTGTATTAGAGATAAGTCATTTCAAAGAAGGAAAATTGCAAAAAAATTTTCAAAGTGTATAGAGATAAGTGGAGAATGATAAGAGAATCCGGGCCCTTTAACATCTAGTCTTATCAAAAAAGAGGTTTTAATTCAATATTAGTTGAAGTTCTGAAATGGTTGAATAGTTCCTTTTATTCCATGTCTCCTTGCTTCCATTTAGCTGGAATGTACTGGAAAGGATTGGAAATGGCTGTTCTTTGAGGTTTTTTATGGTTTAGACTAAAAACAGAGTGCCAGAGTTCTTAAGTGTAATCTCCCTTTATGAGATTTCAAACCTTTGTGCAGACTCAGAAAGTGGAAACAACACCATGTTTTTAAAGAGTTCGTCGAACTATATATAAAATCCTAAACTTCGAAAACTTTGCTGATGGTTAGTTGACAATATAACCTTCAATTCTAGGTCAAACCACATTCCACCTACCCAAAACCATTCTCCAAAGCAAGAAAAACAAAGTAAAAGTCAGTTAAGCCTGTTAAAATGCAGCATAAGCCAATTTTTTTTCTATTGTGTCTGAATCACATGATATCCATTTTCCTCTTTAATTCTTGGAATAATATCACTCACACGTTAAGATCTTACATTTCAAAATCCGCATCCCCCCAGCTTTAGCTGAATAATGCTGGATGAATTAGAAAGTCCTAACAGTGAATTTATAAAGAAAATGTTGACAGAGCTTGGATTCTCACAGTGCTGGTGGGTACCATGATTATAATAATGGTTTCCTTTAAAACTCTTCCATTAAATGTTCCAAACAGTGGAATTTGTAGTTTTTCTTTTGGCCTTAAGATCAAAAACATGACCAATTTTACATTTCTAAGGTTGGATAGCATCTGTGTTTCCACAATTTCTGTGGGAAAGCAATCCACCCTTTCTCAGTTTTATTGAAAACCACCCTCTTGGCTCCAATATGTGCCATTACAAGCACTTTCATTAGGTTGCATATCTCCTTTTAGGAAATTAAAGTCTGTCTATTGCTTTTTTTTTTCTTATTGGCTTTCACGGTTGCATACAGTACATAAAAAATGCTTTAAAATTTGAGAGTAGGATAATGTAATGGCGAAAGGGTAAATCTAAAAGAGGCTGAGTTCATATCCTTACTCTTTTAATTTGTGGCTGGTGACTTATCAAGTTCTGTATATCTAAACCCTTTTTATTCATCTGTAAAATGCTGATATTGGCAGTGTAACCCTTGACTAGTTTTGAAAGATAAAGTCAGGTTACAACTGTAAAATGACTGTACAGAAATTAGTTCATATTAGCGAACTTATCATTTATTTATTTTTGAAATATTTATTTATTTGAAAGGCAGGAAAACAGTAAAAGAGAGTGTGCTAGTTCCTCTAGCTGTGTCTCCCATGTAAGTGGAAGGGAAACAGGCATGCGAGCCCTCATCTCTTACCTTAGCAGGAAGCTAAAGCAGGAGTAGAGTGGCCAGAACTTGAACAGCACCCAGATGTGCTGATTGCAGGTGTCCGCAGCTGTGCCCTCACCTCCTGGATCTCAATGCCTAGCTCTGCATGTTGAGTTTTTATGAAATGATTTTTTTGGACGTTTTTAATTGTTGGTATAATTTTTCTGTATATGTTTGTTGATTTTTATTAATACATTTCAAATAGCAAATTCTTTGTATTCTTGGATAAAACCCATTTTGTTTGTCTTGTTTTACCATATGTATGTATCACTGAATTTGATGTGCTTGGGTTTGTGCCTGAGTTCTACATCTATACTTATGACAGATTGGTTTTTAAGTTTTTTTTACAAAATCCTTGTCAAATATTGGTATCAACATTATGTATCTCTCATAAAATTGTATTGGAATTATTTCCTTGCTTCACTTTTCTGTAAGAATGTATAAAGTTGATGCTGTTTCTTCCTTAAGTGTACTTTACATACCATGAATTAATCATCTGTATCTGAATTTCTAAATTTAATTGATTTCACAGATATATTCAGATTTAAAAATTTCTTTCTCTTTTGTTCCTAATGTCTTTCTCCTCCTTTATCTGCTCTTCTCATGCCTCTCTTACCTTCTCATTCTATAGAGAGATCCCAGAACCAACCATGCCAGCACCCTCCTGTAGTGTTTTCAGTCCCTGGGACTGTGAGAAATTGCAGCTTAAGCTCTACCCCCGCACCCTAACCCCCACCCCCTGCCACTGCCCCACAGCCTTCCCGACCATTTCTTTTATTTCCGTTGCAACAACCCAAACTGACTAACACAAAGGTAATTGCATATTATACTCTAGGCTACTAGGAAATAACCCTAGAGGTGTTAGACCAAAACTAGGGGGTAAAGGGCTATCTGCTATTTCAGAAAAGATGAATAGGCCAAGAAAAGTCTGTCTACAGATGTAACCTTTGAGTGGAAGGGCAAGAATGAGCAAAGCCAGGGTGTGCATGTTGGGATGGTGAGGTTGCTACTGGCTTGAGATTCTTTGATTCACTTGTAATAAAAATTGACAAGTGGTAGCACTTTTCCCCACACAGGGTTTACTGGGGACAGCCTCAAGCACAAGGGAGCCAACATGGTGGAGAAGAGTTCTATTAGCTGGCTCTCCCAAGAGAACAGAGTTGGGGTTTTCAATCCATTTGGAGAGGTGTAGCCCCCCCTTGACACACAGCACTTGAGCTTGCACCCTAATCAGCTCCCTTTCCATGTGACACACTCAAGGTGTTAAGAGTTGCTCACTGTTGCCTTTCCAGAGAGTCATTGAGTTAGCACTGGGCTCTTCTGGGCATGTGTCAGATTGGAAAAATCCCTGACAGTGATGTCAGGAATGCATGAGAAATGGAATTGTTGTTGTTATTAGGGTTTAGTAGCTTCTTGCTCCCAATTGACTGGGAGCTGAGTACAACAACAAATGCATACAGAGTTGAGGCCAAAGGGGCTCTGTTTTACTTGTGAAGTCCCGATTCTGTCTCTTCTAGTGAGGAGAAGCTACTGAGCCTGAGACGTAGTAAAAAGCAGAAAGAGGGATGGCTGGAGGTGAGGAAGGGAGATTACGATGAGAGAGGTCATTGTCTTTCCAAGTAGAGCCTGGCGACCCATCACGAGGGAAGTAGTGGAAGGCTTTTAGTCAGTGACCAGTGGTTCATAGTCTGGTGCACATTTTCCAAGGTCCCTCTGACTGCCACCAGATGTGGGTGGCACGCAGTTTGGAGCCTGGTGCAGTGGAAGTAAAACTGACAAGGTTTGCTGATGGAATACATTTGGAAAAGAAGGAAATGTACAAGTTCTAAGTATTTTCAGAAGTTTCATTTTGTGCTGCCGATAAACTCTAATGGCAAGAACTTAACATCTTAGCAGGGATTTCCAGTTCTTAGCTCGGCCTTCACAAAAGGTTAGCATTGACCATTGGGATCGTTGTTTCTTATTTCCTTATTTTTATCTTATAAAAATAAAAATTTTTCAACGGAACAATAATTGCAGCTTAGATATTTGCCCTTGGAAATCTTGTATATGTCCTTTGTGTAAACGAAATAGCTGCTTCTCTGGCTTTTCCAGTTCACGAAATGAATGTCCAAAAAAAGGAGAAACAAAAACAAACAAACCGAAAAAACTTCAAGTAGAAACTCAAAGAAATAAAAAGATAAAAATTAAAAAAAAAAAATAGCAGCGCTCCGTCTCTGTGTGTTTTGCTCACTCTGGCCTGTCTGGAATGTGATCATCCAAAGAAAAACAAATGGTTATTGGGCAAGCATATTTAAATAACTTTACTGTATTGCTAACGGAATGCGCACACAAATCAACTAGGGTTCTCATGAGAGTGAACATTCTGACTCCCCATAGGTCTGGGAGGGCCGAAGCTTCTGCATTGCTGGTATGCTCCCCAGCCCCGGTGCACCGGTATGCAGCCCACGTGTGACTTAGAGGCAACTCAGCTTTACCTCCACAGACAACTTCCCTTCTTTTAATCACACAGGGTTTTGGTTTTTAGTGTTTTAGTGTAGACAGGAGAAGCTGACCTGTGTTGACTTTGTAAGTAGGGAAAAAATAGAAAAACAAATAAGGGAAATCTTTTTTCCTTTGGAAAATCTGTATGGATTTATAACTCACTTTCTGTCCTTGATCTAAGAATGACTGGTTTATTGATTGTTGTGTGGTGTGTTCTTTACCCTCGTGACTAAGAATCTCATTACATTCCAGATTGTGACTATTTCCTGAAATATTCCCAGCTGCTTTGAAGCTGAACTTGACAATATCCCTAGAAAAGGCCTTGGTGGCCTTTTTGGGAAATCCATAATATGATGCCAGATAGCTTTGTAAAACATCTGATGTTCAAAAAGCCACAGAATTTTTGAGTATCTTTTCTAGTTCACATTATCCATGCATGGTTTTTCTGTGAAAGCATTGGTTTCTTTCATAAAGGATTCAGGTTTTGAAAAGAAAAAGCATTTATCATTTACACAAAATATTTCGAAAATAAAAGGATTTAACTCAATAACCTTACCTGGGGACAATATATTTTCAGTTTTTTTTTATTACCAAGAAAGTAATTACTCAGGATCTATATGATAAGTCAGCTGTAAATCAAAGGGGCAGAACCATGTCAGTAGCACCTCAATAACTAAGTTACAAGTGCTCTGATAACTGTATATAAGATTTAGGTTAAAAACAAAGCTATATTTTATTAACACTCAGACTGAATCTTTTAACACAAATGTGACCTTTTAAATTATTATTGTAGCATGTTAGAATATGCTAATTCTGGCCCAGTATGGTGGCCTAGTAGCTAAAGTCCTCGCCTTGAATGTACTGAGATCCCATATGGATGCTGGTTCTAATCCCAGTGGCTCCACTTCCCATCTAGTTCTCTGCTTGTGGCCTGGGAAAGCAGTCAGGCCTTGGAACTCTGCACCCACGTGGAAGACCCAGAAGGGACTCTGGACTTCTGGCTTCAGATAGGCTCAGTTCCAGCCCTTGTGGCCGCTTGGGGAGTGAACCATCAGATGGAAGATCTTCCTCTCTGACTCTTCTCCTCTCTTTATATCTGACATTCCAATAAAAATAAATCAGTCTTAAAAAAGAAAGAATATGCTAATTTTATATAATTTTGATTAACTATTTATTTAAATGCCATTCTAGTTAGCCTTTACAAAAAGTACATCTACCCAAATACATAAATATACTTCAACTGAAAACATATCATCAGGATAGCTTTTCCCATGTCTAGGCTATCACTCTCTTGTTCTATGATCCTGTTCATTGATTGCCTTACTTATACTTTATTTTTTATATATATATATATATATATATATATATATATATATATATATATGTGTGTGTGTGTATATATATATATATGATTTATTTTTTATTTTGGAATGTCAGATATACAGAGAGGAGGAGAGACAGAGAGGAAGATCTTCCATCCGATGATTCACCCCTCAAATGGCAGCAACAGCCAGAGCTGAGTAGATCCGAAGCCAGGAATCCAGAGTCCCTTTTGGGTCTCGCACGCGGGTGCAGGGTCCCAAGGCTTTGGGCTGTTCTCGGCTGCTTTCCCAGGCTACAAGTAGGGAGCTGGATAGGAAGCTGGGCTGCAGGGATTAGAACTGTGACCATATGGATCCTGGCACATTCAAGGAGAGGGCTTTAGCCGCTAGGCCACTGTGCCAGGTCCATGTCTGATTATATTAATTTATATATATGAAAGATTACATGTACACATGAGTAATTTATGAAACATATTTTTAAAATAATATTTGTGAATTGTCAACTTTTTAAAAAAAATAGATAAATACCTACACATTTTGCCTATCCACTTTGGTTCCTCCCCAGAGGTAACCCCTATGCTGATCTTATCCCTGTGTTCAAAGGAATGATTTTAGCACATAGCTATATTAGTGTAAGTAAAATATTTAAGTCCTCATTTGTACATAAGTCTTGTTCTTATTGATAGTTTGTATTTCATCATTATTGCTATCCAGTATTAACATTTGTAAGTATGTCAAGATTTGCTTCCTCCTGTAATCGGAGATTTGGCTTCTTAGTTCTTGTTTTTGCTGTGGCTGTAACTATGAAATGCATTTCTCTGAATGCTTTGGACATTTTTCTTGATGCAGGAGTAAAGAGATTTTTCTAGCTTGTATATATTTTGGAATAAAATTACTGTATCACAGGTCAACTTCTCAAAACATATCAATTTGCTTTTCAGTGTGCAATTTATATTCTTACTAGTAGTATATACAGATTCTAACTGATCTGTTTCTTGGTTTTGTGAGTTGGCCTACTGGAGATCTAGTATGGTTTATCGTTGCTGTTTTAATTCAAGTTATTTGGCTACTGCCAAAGTTGATTACTTTCTAAAAAATGTTCAGTGGCTCTTTGTTTTTAACTCCCCTGAGATATTCATTTTTTCACTGATTTTTCAATTGGATTATTTATATGCATCTTACTATGCTTCATTTTTATTTTAGGACCTCATGACTTTTAGTGTTTTGAAAGTTACCTTCTAAACAGAAAGTACATTGAATCTTGTAGTTGCTGTATCACTTATTGGAGCTGCTTTGGTTTAGAGCGACAACAATTTCACATTGTTTGGATTTAGAAAAAGATGCATATAGGTAAAGCATGGGTGAGGTGCAAAGCTAAAGCTAAACAAAATTCTTTTCTGTTTTGTAACCTTATACACATTGGCCTGAATGTCATTTTATATTATAGTATGGTAATTTGTACATTAAACAAAATTTTATTATGTGGCATTAAATCAGCACTCAGTTTTAGATTTTAGAACGTTTTGCATTTTGAATTTTCAGATTAGAGATGCCCAATCTTTGTTAGATATTGATGGGATCCCCTTCAAGTTCTGAAAGGATATTTCACATCAGCTTGACCATCCAAATTGTAATAATTACACACTCATATGCAATATATATGTGTGTTCACATAATTACACAGAGTTGCATCTGTGTTCACAATTACACACACATATAAGAAACAACTCTGTCACTATTGAAGGGGAACAAGGTTGTGCATGAACTAGTTAAGGAACCTAGCAACACTTGATGAGCTTCATATATTTAAATCTTTTCACCTGAGGCAGGCTCTACTAGGCACTGTATCTAGGACAGTAATACCCAACAACTGTATGGGAGCAAATAGCTCTAGGGTAGAGAACTCCAGAGGGAGTCTCAAGTTCTGTTAAGTCTGTCCAGATACCTGGTTGATGCCTGGCTGGAGGCATATGTGGACAGTGGTGTCATCGGTAAGGCCAGGACAGTGATAATTCTTTGTCTCCCATAGGAAAGAATTTAAGCAAGAGAAAAGTGGAAAGCAAACTAAGGAACTTTACTGAAGGTTCCATCTGACACACCAAGTAGGATTCTCAACATAGGACCAAGTACCCAGGCTGTGTCAGATTATCATGGATGCTTTTCTTGTCATTCCCTACTGTCCTGGAATTGTGTTAGGAAGGAAGGTTCCTGGGATGCACAATTTCCCCTGGAATGACAGGAGATGGGAATTCTGGTCTACGCATACCAGCTTGCTTTCCTCTAGGACTTCTGATCTTTCTTTTTCTTCTTCTCATTCTCATGGACTTATATCAGTCTTCTTCCTGATCAAATAGTAGCAGCTATCAATGGGCACAGGGCTTGGACAGAGAGAATTCAGGTGCACAAGGAAGACAGTTTGGAATTTCAGTTTGCTACTTAAATCAACAAAATCTTCAGTAATCTTCACAAAAATGCAGTATAGTGTCTGTAGCATTCAGAAACCAAAACAAATGATAAATATATGAAGAGAAAAGGCAAGTGATATCCATTTTTAAGAAGATCCCAAGAAATTGGAATTGGCAGAGAAAATTTTTAATCTGCTGTTAATACTATATAAAAATGTAAAGAAAAATAAGATCACAATGAATTGGTAGGGGGAGATTTTAGTGGGAAATAGAAACTATAAAAAATGATTCCAGCCTAACACAGCCAAGCTTTCCACCACGTACGTGCATACATGGGGTGAGAGGCTCTTGGGCAGCTTTCCGATTTGCCGGGGTCCTGGTTTGATGGCCTCCTTTTGGGGTGGGAAAGTTGTCCTGGGACCCTGAGGAGTGGATTGGGAACGCCTCTGAGCCCGCCATGCCATGGGCTGGAGTGGGGGAGGAGCTAGCAGGATCCAGGCGGGGGCCCAAGTGGCTTGGCCCCGGGCCACCACGCGGCCCGGGTGCTCGAGTCCCTGCCACAATTCCAGCCTAACACAGCCAAGCTTTCCACCACGTACGTGCGTACATGGGGTGAGAGGATCTTGGGCGGCCAGTGTGCCATTTGGCGCCAGGCTGTGCCTGCTGGCCGCCCGGCCAGGAAGTTCTGGAATTTGTTTTCTTTGATATGCTGCATGAGACGCTCTGTGCTGAACCCACAGTACTCTTAGAATATGTATTAGTCCTTAAGCATTTCAAAGGCATTTAATCTTCCTCTGAAGAACCTGTAGTCACTTTATAGTGCTGATCGCCAACATCAGCTCACTTAAAAGGCAAAATTCTGGGCTTGTCCAGCAGGATGCCCCATTACCTGATAGGATGAGGGATCAGCAGAGGGGTCACAGAAGGCAGGACTATGACATTGACTGGCATTCAAGAACCATACTCGGGGCTACAATGTGTGAGGCATGCGTGGACCAATCCCCTGAAACTCTGACCCCATTGGATGGTTTAGAAGAGCTGGTGGAGTCTATGCAGGAGGCATGACAGTCTATAGGGCTCTTTGGGCTGACCAGAGCAACCTCTGGCATACTTAACACTGGCTGGCAACAGGCCTGGTTGGAGAGCGTGGGGGAGGCCTTGGCTGCGTGGAGCCTACCACTAAGGGGCACAGGAACTGGAGGGAGGCTGAGTTCTGGTCGGGTCACAGTTGTAATCCCTTGGCACAAATATCAACTCGGATTTGACGCACCATGCCGGATTAGACCACAGCACAATTTGGTGCTCCGGAGGACCAGGATAGATGTTGGACGGGCTCGGCTAGGCCTCAACCCCATCTGAGCCATATATGAGACATACGTGGGTATGGACAAGCCGTGGCTGGGCTGAAACTCTCAACAGCAGGAACCAGAATGGATTGAAGAGCGGAGCTGGCCGAAGGACCTGCTGGAATGCGTGAAGCCCGACACCAGGAAGGAGTCGGAGGGAGGAACCTGAACAGTTCCTCTGACAGGACACTGACTCTACAAATAAACGCAGGAAGCACGGAGGTAAATAACCCAGAAGAGGCTTTGGAATGTGACCCACTGGCATACACTTGGCTCGGGTTGGGGCAGACCAGGCTGAGTCGGTTCACGTCATCCACTGGCAAACCCAAGTGCTGAAACTGTGTGGGGGCCTGGCCGGGTTTGGTTGTGATAAAAAACAAAAAAAATAATTAAAAAAACAAACAAACAAAAAAAACAGTACAAAACACAAAATGCCAAGGTGAAATGGCCTGTGCCAGTAGGGAATGCAACACCTGACCAGCACTCCTCCCACTGGTTTAGGTGAGGGACAAGAGTGTGATGGGCAGAGCCGGGGAGAGATGCGATACTCATTGGTTCCAATAGAGGTCGGGGCTCAGAAGAGAACCAACCCAGGGGTTAAAACCATCAGCTGATCGGAGTGATGGACGGTGGCGAGCACTGTGCTTACTAGTAGTACATGTAGGAGCCTGGACTGGGAATGCCTCAAAGTTTTTTTTTAGGGGGATTCCCCTGAACAAAATGGAGGAATCAAAGCATTAACCAAGAAAAGATGGAAAATGGAGTAGATGAATCAACCACCTCAGCTTTATGCTTGCAGCGGAAAACTGGACAAGGGGAAACCCTAAGATGGACTATGTCAATCAGTGGACTCTGCACCAGCCTCACCATACCTGGACTGTTGCTGATGATATGTTGGAGCTTCTAATTGATCGAGGTGACGCTCTGCTGGCTCTGCCTACAGACCTGAGAGGGCCTCCCTAAGAGGCCGTTGAACTTGAACTGGACAAGTGGGATGCTGGACTCTGTATGGTGTAAACTTTTAATTAGGGAATCTCAACGGAACTTGAGCTGTGGTTATGCATCAAGGTGAAGGAATTCATGATGGGGGAAGGGTTTGGGGTGAAGGGGGGGGGAAACCCAGTACCTATGAAATTGTGTCATGTAATGCAATGTAATTAATGAATAAATGAATATTAAAAAAAGGTTATATTTCCCTTTTGGTGACTGACTAAGGAATACACATTTTGCCTTTCAGTTAGGTAATCCCTTGTGTTCTGTATATTGTCTTTGTTAAATTCTCATGATTTAAAAGAACTGTGTTTAAGGGTATTTTCTGGTATGTATTTATTTTGAAATGTTTGGGTGATCATTTATAAGTGATAAAAAAAATTTTTTTTGAAAAAAAAATGAGTCCAATGGAAATTGAACTGAAGCATGAAACATCTCATAGGAAAAAAATGAAACACTTGATAAAGATCAGATTAAAGATGGTGAAAAAGGAGCTTGTAAACTTGAAGACAGATAATAGGGGTTATTCATTTAAGTAACCAAAAGGAGAAAAGAAAAAAATATCTTAAAATGAACATGAATAGGGCCCTGTCAATTGTAGAACAGCATAAAAAAATCTAGCATGAATATAAGTAGAATCTCAGAAGGAAGTGAGAGGAAAAAAGAGGCAGAAAAAAATTTGAGGACATGATGAACTAAAAATTCCCATATTTGATGAAAAGCATATTTGGTGCTGCTGCCAAATCCCATCCGTTCTATTACCAGAATTATCTCTGAATCCAGCCTATCATTCTTAGCAGCCACTGCCATTCACTTGGGCCATAGCAACAACCCTACCTCTCTTGTTGTCCACAGATCTGCTTCATCCAATTGCAATCTGGGGCCCATGTTGTCACCAATTGCTTTTTAAAAAAATCACTCTAAAAATCAGAGGTGATTATTACTTGCAATTAAAGTAGTATTATAATCTCAGCCTGTCATTTGCAAAATGACCCGATCTGCTACACATCCTGAGTTTCTCACCTTGGAACAAGTTCTTTTGCTCCCTTATGCCATTGCATGGTGGTGCCTTAGGTTCTATTACTTCTGTCATCAGAGTCCTAATGTGTCTACAGTGGAGCGTCCTGTTCATTCATAGTTAGTGGTTTGTCTTGTGTGTTTCCATGGCACATGATAAACATTGATGTTAGAATATATACTATAAAAGAGAAAAACTGCAGTATATACTACGTAGTGCCTGGCACAAAGTCATTGCCAAGTAAATGCTGGATAAGCAGAATTATCGGTATGATGTCTTATTAATATCTGTCTGTGTTATATTGGATCATGGAAAGGTGCTGATATTCAACAGTGTATGAGCTGCACCAGTGTCAGATTCCTGATTCTGATCACACAGCCAGACATGCACACACGCACACACACATACACACACACATTTATATTTGTGAATGATGTTATGCAGTTTTGAATGCCAAAATATGTCTGTTAACAATTAATCAAGATATTACATTGAAATATCATTTCGTTCAACCCAACACATGTGGGAATGAACAAATTCTTATGTTAGAAAAGAATCGCAGAGAAATCATCTACCCCCAATTTTAAAAAATTACATAATATGGATTAAACATAATACCTTCATTAACATTTAAACATTTTAAATAAGTACCTGCTGTCTCTTCAGGCAATGGGAATTTTTGACCAGCTTAAATTAATTTGTGAAAAAATGTGCAATGAATACTCACAGACTTTATCTTATTGAATGAAAGTATGAAAAAAATTATTACGCCCATATTGTCTATAGACCCTTGAATTAGAATATGTGTAATTATTCTAATTGGAGGATAAGGGGTTTCAGGTAAAGCATAAAGCAAAAGATGATGGATTTATTATTTAGCTTGATTTTATTATTCCACAATATATTCATAAATCTTAACACTTGCATTTGATAAACTTTTAATTAAAAATTTTCAATTTTTAATATTAAAATTTAAATACAACCCAAGTACTGGAGTGTAGTACAGTAGATTCAATTATGATTAAAGTTTCATTGATTCTTTTGAAAATTAGGAAATATTCTACAAACCTATTTGAATGCAGATTTTTGTTACTGTTTTAAAGAAAACATGGACTTGAATTCAAGACATGAGCAAATGATTAGTCAACTCACACTCTACATTAGTCCTGGACTTTGCATTTAAGACCTTAATTTTATGTATCATAGCGATCAAGTCAACTCTGTGCCTGTAGAGCCACTAAGTTAATGATCTCACAGCTCAGTAATCCTGGGGCTGATTGTGATTCACATTCTCATCGTGACAGGATACACAACTGTAGAATGACTCATGGTCTTGCTTTCCAGGTCCCTAAGTAGGAAGCTCTGAAGTCTTATAAAGATTTGTTTCTATATTTTTTGAACTTATAATCATTTCCCAAATATTTGTTGAGCTCCTAGTATATGATGGGCTTCATACTAGCAATAAATTCGTAAACATAGTAAAAAGAAGGCAAGTAGTTTTGGAGTTTAGAATTTCACTGGGTAAGCAGATAGGAAAAGAATTATGTTCATAGATGGCACAAAAATTACTATAGCTTTGTCAAGTCAGCAAAGAATTTACCCTGAGCTATTAAGGCAATAAAGAATATATCACATTGTGGTAAATCCCACCCACTGTTACTAGTTGTTTTCTAGGTTAATATTTATCATAGACACATCCTCAGAATGAACTTTTGTAATGCTTTCCTCCATATGTTTCACACATTGAAATTTTCACTGATTTTGAGCTGGTGACTCAAATGCCATACCAAAAGTTGGCCCTAATTTTTTAGTGTTTTCATAAGAAGAAAAACTTTTTATTGCTCATTTATAGATTTTGTAATAATAAAATTAGAAAGTAGAAATCTGTCAACAGTTCCATTTCTGCATGGATATAATGATCCGATGCATTTTGGGTTACTTCAGGACATATAGTTAACTGTAAACTCTCCACATGTGAGCAGCACAGGCTTCCGCAGTGTCCACACCTATGCAAACCTGTCTAAGCTTTTGAGACTTTGCTCAGTTGATCTGTAATTCTGGGGAGAGAACTTCTCTCTTTCACATTTAAAAATATTTTATTTTGTTTTAAGCTATAGTTCCATAGGTTCTGGGGTTGCCTGTGCCCTTCCCCAAGGTCGCTCCCCGTCCCCCCATTGATTTCCCCTCTAGTTTTACAATGAATGTCCTTCATAAACAGTCACAAGTCCATCATGTTCTTGTCAAAATGTTTCCTGACATTGTAGGCATGGAGATTATTAGAATAAAATCAGCAATAACATTCATAAGTGGCCACTTATCTAGCCCGGTCATTTCCTTCACTTATTCTGTAATCTAAACACTGTGATGAGGTTAAATCTTCGCTTCACTTAAAAACCTTTCCTCAATTAAAATCCAGTTCAAGTACCAACTCCCATTAAAAAACTGTCCCCATTTCCACACTGCTACTAGCAATCATAATCCCTTGGTTTGTGCTTTTCTAATCACAATGTGCACCGGGTTGTACATCTTTGTGTATTAATCTGGTTCTCTTCCTTGCACTACATTACAAATAACAGGCATTCTTATTGAAGATGACATTAGGATGTATTTATGAAGCCTAAGCATGGTATGAAATGCTTCCTGTTTAGAGGAATCTCTACTGGCATTGTTCTGCTGGAGCTTATGCTTCTAGAGGGGCTTATTCTGTGGTTTTTGTAGGCAGTGAGCTGTGCATTCTATTTGAATGATTTTGACTTCTTTATGCATACTCAGGAGTTACTTGTGTTAGTATCAAGCATTGTGCCTGGCATGGTGTGGGTGCTTCATAAGTGTGTGCTAAAAGCTAGATCTACAGGGCAAGTGCACGGAGAACATGAGGATCTTGATCTTTTTCTCTGGATCCCTGTAGATGTGTCATCTTCAAGAAAATTATGATAGAATGTGCTAAAAACTACTTCAAAGTAAGGCTCTTCCTGTTGGAGTACATTCAAAATTAAGCAGGATGTCTACAAAAATAATGAAGAAAAAATCCTAATTATAATCCCAGGATATTTCCTATATATTTATCTCTGTGGCAAACAAACATCAAATGAACTCTTTTTTTTTTAAACCATGGATCTATGATATATGAAGGAAAATAGACTGAAAGTAGTGCTCCAATGCTGAATTTAAGCCATATTTTGATTTCACCACTTTATGCATGAATTTATGGAGAACTAACATGTAAAATTCTGAAAGACAGCTAATATATTTTCTGAGATAATTGTAATTGTTCTGTAATAATTTCAATTCTGCATATTTTATTTTTTAATTCATTTATTTAAAAGATAGAGTTATATATAAAAGATAGAGACCGAGAGAGAAACAGAGTTCTCCCCGATTGATTCCCCAGTTGGGCTAGCTAGGACTGGATCAGGCCCAAGCTAGGAGCCTAGAACTCACTTCAGGTCTCCTGTAAGGAGGGTTCAGGGGCCTACGTACTTGGGCAATCTTCTGCTGCTTTCTCAGGAGCCTTAGCAGTGAGGTGGATCAGAACTGGTACAGCCAGGAATCCACCTGGTCCCTACATGGAATGTCAATGTTGAGAATAGCAGCTTAACTTGCTGAACCACAACTCCAACTCATTAATTGTAAATGTACACAGTGGTATAAAGAAGAAAGAATGTATGATTTTTAAAAAACATTTATTTAATTTTTATTTAAAAGGAAGAAATAGCAAGAGAAGGAGAGACAGAAAGAGATCTTCCATCGTCTGGCTCACTCCCCAAGTGGCTGCAATGGCTGGAGCTGAGTCTATCCAAAGCTGAGATCCAGGAGTTTCTTTTGGGTCTTGCATGTGGGTGTAAGAGCTTAAGAACTTCAGCCATCCTCTATTACTTTCTTAGGCTGTAAGCAGGATGGTGGATTGAAAATGAAGCAGCATGGACATGAACTGGTGCTCATATGGAATGTCAACAGTGCCATGCCACTGGCTCCAAGCATACATCTTTCATAAGAACCTTTTTATATTTTCTAATTATGTGCTTATGGTTTCTCAGCTCACTAGAGCTCCTAAAAACCAGGGAGTTGGCAACAAATCCAGATGACTTTGAAAAGCAGTTCAGATCTATTTAGTTTCCTTCCTTCCTTCCTTCCTTCCTTCCTTCCTTCCTTCCTTCCTTCCTTCCTTCCTTCTCTCTCTCTCTCTCTCTCTCTCTCTCTCTCCCCCCTCTCTTTCTTTTTGTTTATTTCTGTAAGAAATGTTGGGTCTGAACTATTTGGGGGATTTGGCCCACAGAGTTAAACTTGGCTGTTTTCATTTGACTGTTGTTTTTATTCTTTTAAGTCAAAGGAAACAACAACAACAAAAACCAAGAGTTCTGGCTGTGATGACTTGGAATGCGTGAATGCTTTCTTGTAATTATATACTCCAAAGCCTGTGAGGATAGTTATATGACTTACATTTCCTGGAAATTGTGGGATTTTAAGTTCCTGTAATCCCATATAACCTTTTCCTCTAAATAATTACTGACTTAAAAGGATAAACTGCCTAAAATTGGTCTGTTTGAATTTATTTATCATTTTGCTTGTGGAATTCTTTCACAATAAGAATTCTACGATTTTTTTTTGTTCATGTCCTACCTTTTGTCTACCTTATAATGTCTTCCATGTCCCATTAGTTGAATAAGTTCTACCAAAGTTTGATGCGAACTAGAAAAATTTGATGCTGAGATTATCCCATGGGGACATCATTTGTTACATACACTCCTGAATTTTTTTTAAATTCTTAATAGTAGTTATCAATGGCACTAGAAATAAATAAAACTTTATTATCAGGTGTTTCTATTGTTAAAATGACTGAATGTATCTAGTTAACTTTTGACTTCTTTTTTTTTATTTTAATTTTTAAGATTTGCTTTTATTGCAAAGTCAGATATACAGAGGTGGAGAGACAGAGAGCAAGATCTTCCATCCAATGATTCACTCCCCAAGCGACCACAATGGCAGGTGCTGATCCAAAGCCAGGAGCCAGGAACTTCCTCCAGGTGTCCCACGCAGGTGCAGGGTCCAAGGCTTTAGGCCATCCTCCACTGCTTTCCCAGGCCCCAAGCAGGGAGCAGGATGGGAAGTGGGGCTGCCGGGGATTAGAACCGGCGCCCATATGGGATCCCGGCAAGTTTAAGGTGAGGATTTTTGCCAGTAGACCACTGCTCCAAGCCCACACAGGAAATTTTAATTGAAAAATAATTGTAATTCCAACTGTCTCTTAAAATATAAATTTGTCTACCCACATGACCAATTTCTGGTCCATTTTCCCCTTTAGTTATCTACAAAAATGCAGCTTTGGATTATCATAATTCAGGTGGGTTGAATCTGAGATATTTTAACCTTCTTTCATTATAGTACACAATGGCATGAAAATTCAGATTTTGATTCTTAAGTGTACCAAACACAGTTTCTGGTCAATTTCCTCTCCTCTGGTAGATTTGTTTGGAGGGTCTCACAGGATGTAAATTGTTTGACAAGGGAATCATTTTAGCACCAATAATACAAAATGTTCTGTGTTTAGGAGGGAAATATCTTCCTCTGAATTCATTTGCTCTCTGCAGTACTCCTTTTTCGCTCCACCTGACCAGTCCATGTGTGCTCCTGTGTGGGAGGGGCGGTGTGTGGGAACAATAGCACTTCCTATCAGAATAGTTTCATAAAGCTTTGCAAGAGGTCAAGATGAAAGAT
The DNA here is from genome assembly GCF_030435755.1 of Ochotona princeps. NCBI lineage: Eukaryota > Metazoa > Chordata > Mammalia > Lagomorpha > Ochotonidae > Ochotona > Ochotona princeps. The sequence continues at coordinate 31,499,917 of NC_080832.1, read as the reverse complement.
AAGGTGTAATGCTGATAGTGCCAGCCAAAGCTTTCCCTTCATGGCTTCAATTACGCTTTCTGCTTCCTTGAAAGCCACAGAAGAGATATTAAACTCAAGAGTGGCTGAGAACTAAGGCTGGGGAGTCTGATCTGGAGGTTTTTGAATCCTTCTGTATGATCTATTGCCATAGGCAATTTTAGGATTCTTTTTCTGAAAATCAGAAGCACAAATATAAAGAACACATGACAAATAATTAAAATGTTTAATAATCAGAACTCTAGACTGCAGATTTACCATTGCAGTAAATGGAAGTACTGTAAGCTTACTGCCAAAAGTAGCTACCACTACTTTTGTTCAAACTTTGCTTTAGAGGTTCAGTAGCATCCACTGAACTTTTCCCCTGACTATCTTAACACATCTTTTTTAATATTTGAAAGTCTGGCCAGGATTGGAAACAGAGGTGTGATGAATTCTAAGAGTGGCTGCTTCTGCAGTGCCTTTGGCTATAAGTAAAGTAAGCAGGAAATTCCAAAATGTTTTGAGGAAGTTTGTGCTCAAGGAATTTCTGGCTTGATTTGTTTTTTTAACTGTAAGATTTAGGAAGGTTAACATTCAAATAAGAGTGGAAACTTAATGGATAGCAACACTGATAGTAACAGTTCTAGCATTTTCTGGAACATCACCCATTTGAATGTGTGTGTATATATATATATATATGTGTATATATGTATATATATATGTATGTATATAAATTTTACATATTCTTGAAGTAGGTCAATCCAAAATCCACATTAAAATAGAGACATGAATGTCAAGAGCATGAGTGCATCTCAGATCATTTGCTTGTTGGAGAGCTCAATGGAGAAATTAGAACATAGATGTGTATAGGGTCTGTTTCAAGCTGCACAACTCAAGAAAAGATGTCCACACCTATCATAAGTGGCAACAAATGAATGTTACATTACGTTTGTATACTTTATCTTAGTGCTTGTTAAAAGAATTGTTAAATTCAATATAGTGGTCTTGATATAGAGAAGTATGATTACATAGAATATTACATTTTTACAATTGCTATAAAAATTTTAGAGATGGGATATATGATATGCATACGGTTCAATTAGATTATCCGGGTTGCTCCTACAGTTCATTGCTGGTTGAGGATATCAACTTCAAGGGAGGATTTCAGAAACTATTTGGTCGCTTTCACTTTTAGAAGAGGAGATAGCCTCAGGTAACACCAACATCACATCCAGTATCAAATAGCTAATACTTTTAAGGGATTTGGTTGACAGAAAACTATTCTTTGTTTTTAGGGAAAACTGGAACCAATTGCATATGTAGGAAGTCTTTTATTTAAGGTTTATTAACCCTTATCTGACATGTGTAACAGATAACTTCTTTTGTACTTGAGTAACTTGAGCATTAACTATATTTAAAACTATTAATTTTTAAAGATGCATGCATATTTGCAGCAATAGGAATGTGTCTTATGTTCTTTAGTTTAAATATTTTCTAGTAAGAACAAAAGGAAATGTCGGTAATGTCATATAGGAGGATGCAGCTATACAACTGGGTTAGAGATAAGTGCTAAGAGTTCTGAACACATTTCCCTTGTTACCAATGATGCCTTGTAGGTTAAGAAGCAAATTAAGGCCAACTAATATTCACTGGGCAGGCACCACAATAGCCATTCATGTTACTAAAGTATTAATGTGTTCCCATTTCCACTGTTAGCCAGGGCTCCAAGTCTGTGAGTGCCCTTGATGCAATTTTCTTTTAGTTGATTGGCTTTTAGGAATTAATTTCTAACAAAAATGTAACATTTTTATTCAAATCACTTATATTAGGCCCCCATATAGCAATATCCAGAATTTATTCTCAAATGAGCTGAGTCATTAGATCATGATCATAAAGTTGTAGGACAATGATTCATTTTTGTCTTTGTTGTATACTGTGTGGACATATTTATAAAGACTTTTGTTAGGTCTTTGAAGCATCTTTTGTTTTTCTAATTCAAATAAAAGATCTATGTTGCTTTAATTTTCTCTATGTATATTTAAAAATTCTTTCCTTAATTTTGAAAAATCTTAATTCACTTGTGCTGGGGTAGTTATTGAGTAAAGCAAATGAAAGGCTCTTTTTCTTGATATTCTGCTGTAAGTTTTCTTTGTATGTGCTGTTTCCAGACATGCAAGAAAGATGGGCCTTTGATATGACTATGTGTCAGTTACCTCTGAGGGTACAACTTCTAGTCTGTTTTACTTGACATTTAAACATGATGTCTTTAATAAACTCTTAAAAGTCTCAGTGACCTAACACAGCAAAAGTGTATGTCTCACACCAGATCCAAAGTGGATGTTCCTGGTCAGTGACCAAGCAGCCTTGTAGTCCCTCCAGGGTTCCAGACTTACTTGGCCTCTTTAGGACCGTGCACCTGGCAGCTTCTACTTGGCTTTTCCATGTCCAGCCAGACAATGAGTGCCTGGAGGGAAATCACATGAGAGTTTTCTCATACTTCATCCTGAATTTTGGAATCAAATCGCACAGGAGGATCCAGCTATACAACTGGGTCCAAGTGCAAAGGGGGGGGGTAGTGTTAACCAGAAGTAGGAGAAAAGGATTTTGGTGAACATACAGCAGTCTTAGTCACAGGATCGTCTGGAAACTACACTCCACCCCAATGCCTGATTCAATAGCAGCTAGCTTTCACAGTCCTTTACTCAAAGGAATTAGACTTCAGAAGTAGGAAAAAGAAGTTGTTCATTAAGAAATTCTTTGCTGTTGGTGCACTCTTTAATTTCTTCCAATTTTGTTGCAAATGGTTTTTCCTTCCAATTTTGAAAAGTGAATCAAATCTACAGGATGTGATAGACTGTCTTTAAAGAGACATCACATGTAGTGTTTTGCCAAGAAGTTCCCAGAATGTAGGAATTCTGGTGCCAGTAATCAGACAGAAATTCAAGTGGAAAAGTTAACAAAGTGATATTATTATTCAGGTTGATTATAGCGTATCATTGAACTTAATTTTAAAGGTGGTAGAGGGTTCCTTGTTTTTACTTTCTTCTGTCAAATTTTCTTGGAAAAAATGCGGAATACTCAAAAAGTTTAAGAAAAATACACTTTATGAAAAAAATTATGCACAGATTTCAAACAGTTTCTGTAACAAAATAAGCTTAGCTTTTTCCATTACTTCAAGAACTTTTGAATTACTTTCATGTACTTCCAAGAAAAGGTACTTTTACATGTCAGGCAGAGATCTGCTGGTATCTGCAACAAGGAGAAGTAACTTAGCATGGGCCTGAGACATTGGCCTTGTAACAAAACAATTCATGTGGTAGATACCCTTTTTGAAATAGACATTTTATCAAAGATATCCAAATGGGATACAGTTATAGTAGTAAAATAATGCTGTACCTAGAAACTCTTGTATATGATAAATTAGCTGCATTTTTTGTAATTCATTAATAATGATACAAAATTCAAAAAGAGAGCAATATAGATAGCATTTTGACAAATACAGGTGCAAGCCAGAAAGCTGTTCAGACTGCCATGGAAAACATCAGTGGTCTTCCAGTTCAGCTCAGAGTTCGTGAATATTTTATCAGTGAGCTCAAGTCAATATGCTTTATCAGAGTAATAACTCAAATTATTGTCTAAGCGGTAGTAATATAGTAAAAACCTGGCTATCCATGCTAATTCTCTCCGTGGAAATCAGCTTGTATTTTTCTCTATATATTTGCTTTAAAATAAACTGTGAGTATCGCTAAAAGAAAATTGTTTTCCAGATACTCTTTCAAGTGCTGGGACTACAGCACCTAACAAGATATTCAAATATCCTTGTCATCAGGGACCTAACACTGTGCACAAACTATAAAATAGGGTATGTTTGTATATGCTTTCTATGTGATGAAAGATAATAAGGCAGGGAAAAGAGTATTTGGAAAGTAAAACTTTGAAGAAGGGATGTTATTGTCGAATGAAGACTTGTAGAAGATGAGACATTGAGCCATTTTCCTGTCTTAGGTAGGATATATCTGGGAAAAGGTAAGACCTTGAGGTAGGAGTGAGCTTGGATTGTTCTAGAAACAGCAACTAGGTCAGTGTGACTACAGCAGAGTCTGGGAAGAACACAGTCATGGGAGAGGAGTTGAAAAGTGTACTCGGATGGTGATGGAAGTAAGACAGTGTAGTTCTTGCATATCATATTAATGACTTTTCCATTCACTTTCACATAAGGAGCTTTGTACAGTGATGTATAACAGGGTGTTTTTTTAAAGGACCTCTCTTTTGACTGTATCAAAAGTAGAATTAGTATAAAATGGTACAAATAAGGAGACGAGTTAGATATTTTTTGTGTTATATAAATGAAAGTGTTGGGGTGTGGATTCAGGGTACTAACAGGTGAGGTGGCAAATACTGGCTTATTTCTCTATGTGTTTTGTGTATTTTGTAACTAAATCCAGCAAGGATTTGTTGTGTTTAAAATAAGGGAATAAAGCAGGGTTAATTAGATTGATTGGCTTCAGCTAGCAGAAAGATGGAGTTGCTATTTACCGTGTTACAGAAGAGTATGAAAGGCACACTTTTTGGTGGAGTGTGAAGGAGCTCAGTTTATAGCAGTTAAATCTGTGGCATTTATCAGATAGCCAACTGTAAGTGCCAAGTACACAGCCTGTCAGTAAAGATGTCAAGCTGGAAATACGAATCTTGGAGTGCTAATCAAGTATAGGATACTAAAGCCACAAGTCTGGATAAAATTACCTACAGGGCAAGTAGACTCAGAGAAGAAAATCAAGGATGGATATTGAAGACCTGCAAATTGAGAGAGGAAAAACTGAGAGGTGGATAGGAAGGGGGAAGCCAGGTAAATAGTTCTGTCATAGAGCTAGTCTTACAGCAAAATCACATTTTCAAGAGGAGATGGTTGTGTCCACTCTAACTGACAGTTAAGAGAGGACTGAGGAATGATCATGAGGGTTAGCAATGTGGAAGTTCTTGTTGATCTTGACCAAACCGGATCCTAAGGAATGGTTATGTGAGATGAGATGAAGAGATGGCTGGAGTGAATTGAGGTACAAACACCAGTCATGGGGGTCTTGTGAGACCAGAGTACGATGACAATACCTGCACAGGTAAGTGGCTTCCAGAGAGGGTTTTGAAAAACGAGAACAGATGTGCTTTTATTTTGAATAATTGTGAGTAGAAATGGGGGAAAAATGGGTGATGTAGGAAAGAAATGGGAGATTGGACAAGAGGGGGATGGAGTTTGAACACAGTGGAAGGATTAGTGTTAGAGTCATAGGTTAATGCCCTAAAATGGCACTGATGACAGAGAATACATTAGGAACTGGCTTAAAAAGAACACATTCCTTTAGGAGAGAGAGTAGGAGACTACATGTTAAAGAAATATCATAGATTAATTCCAGAGTCCAGCGTGATAGCATAGTGGTTAAAGTCCTATCCTTGCATGCACCGGATCCCATATGGGTGCTGGTTCTAATCCTGGTGGCCCTGCTTCCCATCCAGCTCTATGCTTGTGGCTTGGGAAAGCAGTTGAGGACAGCCCAAAGCCTTGGGACCCTGCACCTGCTTGGGAGACCTGGAGGAGGCTACAGGCTTCTGGCTTCGTATTGGCTCAGCTGCAGCCGTTGTGGTTACTTGGGGAGTGAACCATCAGAGGGAAGATCTTCCTCTCTGTCTCTCCTCCTCTCTATATATCTGCTTTTCCAATAAAAATAAATAAATAAATCTTAAAAAAAAGAAATATCATAGATTGATTCCGGTGTGCTCACAGGATTCCTGCAGTCAAGAGTAAGTAGAAAATAAAAGGCAGTGAAAACTCATTTTATAAATGAATGGAAATTAGTCTTTCAAACTGAGTTTTGCGGGAAAAGGATATTGGGCATTTTCCCGAAATTTAAAAGTATCATAAGGCATTTTTGGGAACTGTAGTTTTGTGTATTTAGTAGGGGCATGTATACTCATCCGGGAAGGCCACATTAACATTGACATAGACTTCCGCACAGTATGTGGCAAGACTAAATGAATGGTCTTGGCCAGTAGGTTTTGCACTTAAAATATGAGCCAGGGAAGGGAGTGAGACTAGTTGGGTAAAATACAGCCCCTAGGGAAAGATGGAGCAAGAGACCCGTGCATTATGCTTCCCAGACGTGAAACGGGAAGTCAAGTTTTAATAGCTTTCACTTACAAAATTAATACCCTCCAAAGAAAATTCACCTGTTGCCAAATCTGATGCCAGGCTTTGGATGCTCACAGTACTTCCAAGTCTCTTGTTTGTTTTTGTTTCTTTCTCTCTTTCTTCTGCTTCTTGCTACAGTCTTCTGATCTTTTAGGCATGGCTACTAAAGGGCTTACCTTTTTGATGAATTGTTTAATCAGAACACCATATTGAGAGATAAACGCAAGAGGAGAGACTACACATTTTAGTTGGAAATGTACTTCTGGCTATGGATCATCCGAAATTCTTTGTGTACATATAAATACCTGTTTGTGTCTGAAAGTTTGGCCCGCATATTTTGAAATCCAACATTTATAGACATTCTTTTTTAGTTAGGTGAGGCTGAAACCAGTGCTCTGAGAAGTTTTGTTGACCTGGGTGCTAAGGACTTCTTATTTTCCTTCCTAATGCCTTCATTTTTTGAATGGGGTACCATGAAGATGTTCAGTTTCATCTATTATGCAATCAGATGCTAGTATACTTTTGCTGCTAATGGTTTTTGCACTTGTATTTTTTTTACAAACTTTACTTTCAAATTTTCTGAATTCAAGATTCAATTCAGTATCATTAAAACAAAAGGCAAGAAATTTGGGACACAGCTTTTTTCCAAGCTAGAACATCGAAGTATTCATGTATGTTGTTCAGTGTCAAGATGAAGTGAATTTAAAGATCACCCTCAAGAGCTGGCTGAAAAAAATATGAAGAAAATGAGATGTAGGAATGTTGAAAGATATTCTATTTAATCCTTGCTATTTGTGTTTTAAAATTATTTGATCACTTTAATTTCATATTCCTTTAAGTTCTAGTTGAGCTTACAAATGGACATATTAAAATGTATTACTGCTTTTTTTTGGGAATGGCTTTATGTTTTTATTCCCAATCATGAATATAATACATTACTTTAAAACATTCATTCGATAGAAAAGTTTATAAATTTAAAAAAAGGGCTTTCACCGCAATCCCATTTATCAGAGAAACCCTGACAGTTCCACGGTTTTGTACCAACGTGAGCACTTAGCCTAGTGTTAAGTAGTGGTGCCTACATCCCTAGTCATAGTGCCTGTGCTTGAGTTCTGGGTCTGTTTCTGATTCCAGCTCTCTGTTGATGCACACCCTAGGAGACAACAGGTGTTGGTTCAAATATTTGAGATGCTGATGCCTGCAGAGAAGTCTGGGTTGATATTCTGGCTCCTGGTTTTGACCAGTTTTTGTCAGGTGTTAATCAGTGATGGGGAACTGTGTATACATCTTTTTCTGTCTATTCACTTTCTGTCTCTTCAATAAAAAAATGGAAATATACTTTTATAACAAAAATAATGTTTCAAAGTTTTAAATAAAGTACAATTTTAATATACATTTATGTCATTCATTTTATTATATTAATCATATGCTAATTATCATTAGAATTATTTAAGTTTCTAATTTTTATTATTACAAACAATGCTCTTAACTTCTGATAATAACATCCCCTACCTCATAGGTTTAGTGGAATTAGTATGTGAACACAACGTATTGTTTTAAAAAGAATGCATGACACCCAAATATTTTAAAGTTATGCATTTAATGTCATTTTTATTTTCTTACTACTAATGGATATATTCATATGATGATAAACTTCTGGAAAACAAATCATTCCATTGCAAAGTGTTGGGTTCTTGGTGATGAAAGAGAAGTCAAGATCACTACTCAACACACCATGAATCACTCAAGAGATTTTATTGTCAAGTAGCTGAGTTAACTGACAATGACCATCCCGGAAGAAGAGGAGAGTGGCAGCTGCTGTAGAGGAGAGGGAGCTTATATGGAGTCCAAAAATGGCACGAACAATGAGGATGCAGTGCTGATTGATGGGGAGTGTAGAGTGAATGTGGATGTAATCTTGTCTGGAAATGATTGCGAAAACAGATGCAGTCCTAATTGGCTGGGACTGCATGCTTTTCCTAATAAGGTTAAGCATCTTGACTGGCACAGGGAATTTTGAAAAACACGAAACTAGGCAGCTTGAAACTAGGCAGGAGAATGCAAGAGGGAAACACAAGGAAGTGAAACCTGAGCTATCAAGATGGCATGACCCCCAGCAAGGTCAAATTTTATCCCTATTCTCCTCCCTTTGTGTTATTAAAAAAGACAAACAAAGATTGACTCCACAGTAACTGCTTCCTGCTGGACAGGGGCAGCACTCATCCATGGGGTTATTAGATGGCTGTGTCATCATATGGAGTACTGTAGGCATAATGCCTTGGTTGTTTAATCCCTGTAACAATAACTGGTTGATGGTGTTGTTAGATTTTTGTGTTTGGGTATGCAAAAATTTTCGTATGTTGAAATGAGACAAGGAATAAACAAGAAGGGAGGGTGAGGTGAGTATTACTAGAGGTGGACTTAAGGGGGCCATTCATATCATAATGGGGGACTGGAACCACCCAAAAGAAGGATTGCTGTCCTGACAGGATTGTAGGAGATGCTTCATAATGGATGAGAGAGGGTGAATGCTTTGTTCTACCAATCTGGACTCATTGATACAGTAACAACACTCTTAAGAACAAGCAAGTATCCCATTTTTCTGCAGCGAGAAGTTTGAGGATCCTTTGATTTTGGAAGGCTACTTGGGCAAGGAGGTTAACTGGCTAGGGAGGGAGGCTAGGGACATGGAGGTGGCTTCAAGGGCTTTTTGTAAGTAGTCTGAAAGTTCCTGGACTAAGGTAATGAGTGGCATAGGGACCTTGCAGTCAGGCCAGCCACTGTGAAAGAGGCAGCCATACTTGCATTGACCATGATTGGGATAAAGACTGCATGCCTGGAGCAGGATGGAGGGAGAAGCCAAGTGAGTTCACCTTCACTGTAAAGGGTCAGTTGGGTTGACTGACCTTTCTGAGCTGAGTAAGATGCAAAGTAGGGGCCTGTGGTAAAGCCAGAGCTCCAGCAGAAGTTGGGCTCAAAGGCTACGGTGCCAGCTAGCACAAACTGTTTCTGAGGTTTTATACACAAGGGCATTTGTGCTTCAAATCTGGAGGAGACATATCTAACAAGCAGGTTAAATACACAAGATCCCAAGGGACAGAGTCAAGAGAGCACCCGGAGAAAGCTCTACACTACCCAGATCCAGAAGTTTTCCCACTGAGAGGCAAAGAGAAGTTGACAGGAGGGGCTTGATAGTTAAGTGGGTGATAAGACTTGGCAAAGTGTATGTGAAGCCCAGGATCATTTATTTCTTCATTATAAGGGATGTGAGAAACTCTTTACATGGAGTTTCCTACTGACTTCCATAACCTGGCTGGACAGAGAGAAGAGCTGGCCTGAACAGGAAGGTAGTATGGAACAGACAGTGTCTCTACATAAAAATATACAGCTTTACTTGTGATGTTGCTGATCGTAGGCCACCCCTTCCATCATAGTGGAAGAATCCTCTAGCTTATAGGTTTAATGGAATTAGTCATATATGAATTCAGTATAAAGCATCCAAAAAGAATGCATGACACTTAAGTATTTCAAAGTTATAGATTTAATATCATTTTTATTTTCTTATTACTAATGGATATGTTCATGTGGAAACTTGTAAAAACTACAGCATTCCATTGTTAAGTATATCAATTGCTCTTCAAAAAAATTCTGCCAGGTTATCCATCTCTTTGGTAAAAGCAAGATATTCATTTTTCCTGGACTATTTAACATAAACTATCTTTGTGAGTGCTACAGACATGCAGACAAGTCCATATATTTTGCATGGTTTAACTCAACAAAATTCAGCCACTTCAGTAAACACCACCCAGATCAAGACGGTGTACATTTCTGTTACCCTATCAGCTTCACTTCAGACTATACTAGTGTGTTAGCTTTCACCAGTCCCGTGTTTAAGCCCTATCCTGTTTATAGCACCAAATATCCATTTCACCTCCTTTTAAGTCAGAGTTCTTTCATTCAGCATTGTGTATGTATTATATTATTATGACCATTTCTGTTGCTCCAAGTGCAATATTCATTTATCTGTATGATATTGGAACATACATATTATAAATTATCCACTCTACTGGTATTTGACTGTTCCACATGCCCTTCAGCATATATATGTGTGTTTTTCTTTTGGACATTTTACTCGGAGTAGAAATGGTCACTGGATAAGTGGTTTCTTGCCAGTTTTCCAAAGCAATGGTGCCAATTTATTCTTGTGCCAGCAATGAAGGCCAGTACCAGTTATATATTCTTGCCAATTCTAGGTACTACTTATTTTGAAAATTGTGGTCCTTAAATTGGTGTGCAGTGTCATTTCACTGTAGCATTTATTTTCTTTATAATTAATAGGGTTTATACCTTTTTACATGATTATTGATCATTTGGATTTTTTTGTTGGTGAAGCAACTTTTCAGATCTTTTTCACATTTAAAAAATCAGGTTGTACATAATTTTTCTGGAGACATATCACTTCAAGTATACAATATGCTGCAATATATGTAACCAGTCAGTTTTGTTTTCACTTACTCATGTCTTTAAATGAATTTTGGAACAGATGGCCTAGTGGGTTAAGACAGGCCACTCAGGAAACCCACATCTCATATTGGAGTGCCTGCATTCAAGTTTGAGCACTCTATGATCTCAGTTCTTGCTTCCTGCTAGCATGTACCCTGAGAGGTGGCAGGTAATGGCTCAAGTGGTTGAGTCGTTCCCAGATCTGGATCGAGTTGCTGGCTCCTGGTTTCAGCCTACCATTGCTCATGCTGTTGTGGACATTTGGAGAGCAGATGAAGTCTCTGTCCATCTCTCTACCTATCAATAAAATAAATGAACAAGTTCTCAAGGTGAGGGTCTTGCTTTTTACTTCTGTGACCTGATAGCCAATTGTCTCAACAGCATTTGTTGAAGAGATCAGTCTTTGTCTCGGACTTATTTTCAGTTCTTTTGTCCAAAATCAGTTGGCTGTACATGTGTGGGCACCCTTCTGAGGTTTTTGTTCTGTTCCATGGATTTTCTTCTCTGTTTCTGTGCCAGAATCAGACTGTTTTAATCACCCTTTCCCTGTAGTATGTCTTGAGATATGAAATTGTGATTCCTACAGCTATGTTTTTATCCTTCCTGATAGCTGTGAGTATTCATGGTCTCTTCCAGATGAACTTTTGAATCATCTTTTCTGTTTCTGGGTAGAATGTTGTTGAGATTTTGATTGGGATCACATTGAATATGTATGTTACTTTTGGTAGTATGGACATTTTGATGATGTTGATCCTGCCGATATAAGAACATGGTAAATTTCTCCATCGTTTAATGTCTTCTATTTATTTTTTAATCACTTGCAATTTTAATCACAGACATCTTCAAATCTTTGGTTAGGTTAAGGTTCTTTGCTATTTTAAAGTGGACTGTATTTATAGGTTCTTTTTCAGCTGTAGAGTTATTTGTGTATACTAGCATCATCCACTTATGTTCATTAATTTTGTATCTTGCTACCCTGCCAAATTCTCTTATGAGTTCCAGTAGTTTCTTGATTGAGTCTCTTGGTTCTTCAGTGTAGCCAATCATGTTGTCTACAAACAGGGATATTTTAATTCCTCATTTCTGAATTGAATTTCTTTAATTTCTTAATAGCTTTAGCAAGGACTTCCAACATCAAAATAATGTTAAATTAGTAAGAAAAGGTTAAGATAGAAACAATCAAACCATTATGAAGACTTCACATATCTTCAATTTTGTAACCTAGAAAATCAGAGGTCAGTCACTACTTGGACAACGAGAATTTGTTTTTATTTGCTGTGTATTGAATTATTTACCTACTGGTGTGTTAAGTCTGTGATGGTAAAGTGAACTGAAAGTATGCCATTGTAAACATTCCAAAAAAAAAAAAAAAAAGGAGGGAGGATGGGTGCAGGTGGGCAGAAAGGAAGGTAGAGTGCTTTTACAGCCGTGTTGTGAAATATGTTAAGTTTGTTTACTTTATGAAAACAAAATTGCCTAAAATACAAAGACGGAAATACCCTCACAGATGCTATGTTTCTTGATGGTAGGGAATTAAAACTTGTTATATCTGTAATGGCAACATAATGTACTCAGTGGATACTCAATAAATGTTACTTGAGTGAATAAATGAGTGAGACAACATTTTTGATAATGCTTAAAATAAACATTACTAGGAGAACTTTACAGCTAAAATAACATAGAAACATAGGGAAACATGGACTAAAAAGTAAGCCTTATTCCTTGTAAAACGTTATATTTGTCCATGAAGTCTTAGGAGAACAGGATGTGGAAAACTGCTGTGGGAACGAGGATCACATAGTTGATCTCCTTGCTTTAAAAACTCAACAGACAGAGGCAGTACCCCCAAAATGCTCAATGGCCTTCTGTCAGATTAGTCTGATGGCCTTTCGGGAATATTCTCTTGTATTATTTGAATGTGCAATTAACCATACTGATTTGGAATCATGGAGATGGTTGCCTGTGTTCATTTGGCAAGCAAAATTGGCAATTGATGTCAACATATTGAAAGCCAAGTACGTCTAAAAGGATATAGTGGGCCTTTTGGGAAGGCCAGACATCAAGAAGGCTCTAAAGCAGAAATGAGCAATATCTCCAGAAGAGAAAAAAAAAGCCTTTTTTTTTTTTTTTAAAAAAAATATACCCCATCAAAGACCAGTTTGGCTGTAATTACAGGTGACTTCTTGCTATATGTATGTATGTGTGTGTGTACATCAACCAGACTTTTTCTCTTTTTCATGGGAAAGATATTTTTGTATTTGTTTAATCTGAGAGTTTTAATTTCCTCAACTTCCAGTCCAATTGGGGAGCAACTTTTTTTTTCATGACTCCCCAGAAGAAGGCTGAGGGAAAGTGATGCAGGCAAAGGCTGTTGGTCGGTTGGCTGCCCCACTCGCAGCCTGCCTTCTGGGCCTGGCCTGGTGTGCGGCTGCTGTTTATACCCACTGAAGCGCTTTCTGTGTTTGAGTTGGCGCTGCCAGCTTACAAGCTAGATCCCTAGGCTGTTCATGAGGTCTGTCCCAGAGCTTTGAAACCTCTGAGCTGGCGGCTGGGACGAGAGAATGTCTCAGTTTTTGGGTGCACTCCATGTTTTTTTCCAAGAGGTTAGATCACTGTCCACAGTCCAGGATTGCTAGACAAAATGTAACAGTTTCTGTTGGAGACATCCTGAACTTTTAAGGGCAAAAGGCGGAGGTGGAAGTGGGAGAAAAAAAATCCAGGGTCAATTTAATAGCCAGAAAACGAACATTTTTTTATATCTGGTTAGCAACTTTTTTTTTTTTAAATCAAGTTGGAAAAGTAAGATAACATTTCTTGGGATGGCCAGACGTGTTGTTTCAAAACTCCCAAGTTATGTTTGAGACCAGACTGAATTAGTCAGTGGCTGTGGTAGCGATATTAGTAGTGATATAATTTCTATAAAAGTGTACCTGGCCATCTCTCTGGTTCTTTCATCAGTCCATAAAAACTTCTAGAAGATTTGTCTTTTTCACAAGTGGCAAGATTAGGAAAACTCTGATGCTGCTCCCTGCCTATAACTCTTTGCTCTTTTTTCCTGTTGCCCTTAAGGGTTTTTTTTTTTTGTCATATTTGGAATATCATTGTTAGTTCTTTGCCTAACATTTCTGTCCACTCACACTTCTATGAAATGTCTTGGTTAATTGGGGAAACTTAATTTTCTAATATAAACGAGTGCTGCCAAGGTTGGTTATTTTATTTTTGTCTATATGTATAAGTGAGCATGGTATGAGTATGTAAAATACATCACACCTGAGAAACCAAATAAATACATAAAAGCTTTATACCAAGTGTAACCAGATCTAAACAAAAATGTAGTAGACACAATGAAGAATTAAGTTTGAAATGGGATATGACTGATACCCTATCTAGTTCATAGCAACTGTGTTTACAGGATGACATGAGAGCCCTCACTTGATCCTTTCTCCTGCCACCCCCAACCAAGTACAAAGTCTGTGTTCTTGTAAATATGCTAAGAATTTCATCTGTAATGTTTGTCTATGAAGAACATAAAAATGCCTTTGAGTGGGGTAAGTGCCAACCAAATAATGTGCCAAGGGAGAGAACTCTCACACTGAGTCTTCTACATGGGGAGATGCTGGTAAGAAACCAATAGTCTCCCCTTAACTCTTTAAGGGCTTGAGGGTTCCAACTTAATGGTCTCCTCCTCCTCCTTATTTATGTAGCAGCTTCTTTCTACCTCCCTCTGTGTTTCTTTCCCCAGCCTACCTCAGGTCATTCACTTGATGAGGTAGAAGGATTTATAAGTGGAACATTGCATTTGACCTTGTCCATTGGAGACAGACATCAGTTATATCAACTCTAGTGTGATATACCTCCCCCAACATGTGGGATGGCTTTGTCTGCCATTCAAGAAACTGATTGGTGCAATGTGTATTCCATGATTCTCTTCTTGAAAAAAAAGATGTTTATACCCATAGACATGTCCAGACAGCAGTGAAAGGCCAGCATTCATGAGAGCAGCAGCCAGCAATGCATGGTTGCCAAGGTATGCAGCAAAGGCATGTCCTTTGCCACCTCACTGCCTCGTAAAGACACTGTGTCTAAGGAACAGAGTAGTACTCTTGAGGCGCGAGCTCCCGAGTCTTGTAGACTTTGCACGTGGGCGGGCAGAGAAACATGAAATACAAGAAAATCATTTTTTACATTATTGCTCTGGCAGCTTTATAAAGAGTAAAAGTGGAGAAAGGGATAGAAGACTCCAAGTTTTCCGTACAGCAGATTTAATTCAGGACTTACTGGCACATCCTGAGCATAATGCCCCTTGTATAGGTTAATTTCAGAGCAGCAGGGTAGTGATGGGTCCCAGAGATGCCTTTAGGGACATGCTCTGGACTCATAAGCTGTGATTCTAAGGTGGTACGTAGGCAGACACTCTGAGTCCCTTGGAATCTGTGGCATCTATGAGATTGTTTTTTCATAGACCCCCCCCCCCTTACTGTTATTGTTGGAATGATAACATAGCTTCTGCGCAATTGTTCTCAAGGAGCTGTTGCTGACACTAACAATCCTGGTGGAAAGGTTTTTCTCATTCAGTTAGCTCCATGTGGAAGAATATCTTGGGTGCAGATTTTAACTATTGCAGCTGGCTGTGGTGTAGATTGCCAACGCACAGTAGAGTGCAGGAGGATATTGTGCAGCTGCTTTTGTAGCACAGTGCGTTAAGCTGCTGTCTGCAGTATTGGCATCTGATACTGAGTGCTGTTTCAAGTTCGAGCTACTTCAGTTCCAATCTAGCTTTCCGTTAATGTGACTGAGAAAGCAGTGGTTAATAGCCCAAATACCTGTGTCCCTGCCACCCATGTAGGAGACCTGGATGCAGTTCATTTTTTGCTGCCTTTGGCCTGGTACCTAATGAGAGTGTAGGCTAGTACAGCCGCTGTGGAAGTCAGTAGGGAGAGTGTTAAAATAACTGAAACTTGATCTGCCATATGACCCAGCTATCCCACTCCTGGGGATATATCCAAAGGAAGTGAAATCTGCATGAAAAAGTGACCTGAGGGCCCAGCACCGTGGCCTAGTGGGTAAAGTCCTCACCTTGAATGCGCTGGGATCCCATATAGGTGTCAGTTCTAATCGCAGCAGCCCCGTTTCCCATCCTGCTCCCTGCTTGTGGCCTGGGAAAGCAGTCAAGGACAGCCCAAATCTTTGGACCCTGCACCCACATGGGAGACCTGGAGGAGGTTCCTGGCTCCTGGCTTCAGATTGGTGCAGCAATAGCTGTTCGTGGTCACTTGGTGAGTGAATCATTGGACGGAAGATCTTCCTCTGTGTCTCACCTCCTCTCTGTATATATGACCTTCCAATAAAAATAAATAAATCTTAAAAAAAAAGAAAAAGTGACCTGAAACCCTATGTTTATAGCTGCACAATTGATAATAAGGAAGACAAGGAAACATCTTAGATACCTGTCAAAAGAAGCATGGATAAAAAAACTATATTACTTCCACTCCATGGAACTAGGGACCATTATGCTCAGCAAATTAAGCCAATCCCAAAAGGACAAATAAACCAATAGTTATTTTTATATTGAAATGCTAACTGCTCCGTGAAAGTATATTAGATGGAGTTCAAGTCAACGCTTTATTTGGCTATGAACTTGAAAGTTTATCTAGAACCCATCTTCAGAGTTTGATCTCTGGTAACTGTATCAGAATGAAATAATAGGGCTTAAAAGAACACCCTAAGAGTCCCATAATTTCTAAAAATATACATGTAGTTTTTTAGATTTTTATTTTATTTCTATTGACAAGGCAGATTTATGGAGAGAGTGAGAGACAGAGAGAAAGGTCTTCCATCCACTGGTTTACTCGCAAGTGGCTGCAATAGTTGGAGCTGAGACGATCCAAAGGAAGGAGCCAGGAGCTGGTCTCCCACAGGGTTGCAGGGCCCCAGGCTTTGTGCCATCCTTCACTGCTTTTGCAGGTCACAATCAGGGAGCTGAATGGGAAGTGGAGCAGCTGGGAGATGAACTCCTGTTCATATGGGATCCAAGCAGTGCATGCAAGGTGAGGACTTTAGTACTAGGCTACTGTGGCAGGCACAGTTTTTTTTTTTTTTTTTTACTTTACTTTTTTCTTCTCTTTCCTTTCCTTTACTTTTTAATATTTTCTTTTCCTTTCTTTTCTTTCCCTCCCTCTCTCCCTCCCTCCCACTCTTCCTTCCTTCCTTTTTTCCTTCCCTTCTTCCTTCTTCCTTTCTTCCTTCTATGTATTATTTTGGATTGTTAACCTAATGTGGAATAGTCATTGAAACATGTTTTACTCCTGAAATGGAGCATTCTACTAATTGTAAAGCATTATGTTTAAGAAGATGTGTGTGAAAATGTTCTGACCAGATTTTTTTCAGCCCTATCTCAGTACTGTTTTTCCTTTTGTTTGTTTTTGCTTTTGCTTTAGGACAGCATGTAACAGAAAAGGCATCAACATTCCTCTGCAGCCACCTCATCTCTGTTTTGCCTGTCTTTTGTATTTGTTATTTAGTTCCAGGAAAGACAGTGTTACATACCTGGTGTGGTTTTGTATGCAGAAAGAATCAGGGTGGGAAAGCAGAACCCCTGTGCCAAACTTTTCATTTCAGGAACAGAACAGAGTGCGAAGGAAGGAACCTGCTTGGGAATTAACTGGGGAGACTAGACGGCAATGCTGGAGAAATGACAATGGGGTAAACAAGGAAGAAACAAACAATTCAGCTCAGCTCATGTTTGTTTCCATTTCTTCCTTTTATTTCATCACTGAATGTTCATTTATTTCTTTTAATCTTATTTGAAAAAGCAAAAGAGAAATAGAGATTTTCAATGCATTGATCCACTCCCCAAATGCCCACAACAACCAGCATTGGTCCAGGGGCGAAGCCAGGAACCATGAATTCAATCTCAGTTTCCCATATGAGCAGCCAAGATCCAACTAGTTGAACCGTCACCTGCAGCCTCCCGAGGTGCACAGTAACAGGAAGTTTAATCAGAAGTGAAGTAGCCAGGACTCAAACCAGGCACTCGAAAGCCAACTTAACCTTTGCATCCAATGCTGCCCCTCATACTGCCATTATATTTGCCACTTGTGTTCTACCTTAAAGGCAGAGATATAAGAATCTGACAAAACCTACATGTTCAGAAATTCCATACAGGTTTAGGGAGAAAGTAGGAACTGGTTGGAACGCACAAAAGCACTGGGGACTGTTAGTAAAAGCAAGGGATTAAGTGTATGTGACTGGCTGGGTGTGTTTCTTCTTTTTCTCACAATTTACTTCAGCTTCCTGAAAGGTGTCATTTGGAAATGAAACTCCAACTCAAGTTGCTATGAAATAGTATAGGCAGAACACATAAAATATAGTGATCTTTAATATTTTGATTTATTTTACCTAGATTTTCTCGA
Source organism: Ochotona princeps (assembly GCF_030435755.1). Classification (NCBI taxonomy): domain Eukaryota; kingdom Metazoa; phylum Chordata; class Mammalia; order Lagomorpha; family Ochotonidae; genus Ochotona; species Ochotona princeps. Next base: position 31,481,821 of record NC_080832.1, on the reverse strand, counting down.
AAAGAATTAGAGGATTTTCAAGATTTGAGTCTATGGTGTATCATCAATGACAAGATAGTAAGAACTCTGAAAACTTTAAAGCAAGGTTAGAGAAAGGCAAAAAGAAGTGGCTTCAGAGTCCTACTTTAGTTTAGGAAAATATCTTACTAAGTAGGTGGGTCTGATGGTGCTCTTCTATTCTAGAGACAAATCCGTTTATAGATCCCTCAAGCTACAATGGATGTTACTTGACCATTGTCTTCTGCTTGATGGCGTGGGTGATCTCTCTTTTCTCAGCACTAAAGGATGTATAGAATTCTGTGGCTCCTGCTTCACCATTCTCAGTAGTGGCTTATCTAGGGACCAGATTAGAATTGACCAAAAGGAGATGAGACCATGATGTGTTGCAGTGTAAAATCGGAAGGCTTTCTTCATGATACCATGGTAGGGGGTAATTCAAGGTTAGAATTATGATGCAGGGGTTTGCACTGTGGTGTAGCAGTTTGGGCTGCAGCCTATTGCTTCTGAATCCCATATAAGCACTGGTTTGTGTCCTGGATCTTCCACATTAGATCCAACTTCCTACTAATACTGCTGGGAAAGCAGCAGGAAATGGTCCGAGTTCTTGTGTCCCTATAGCCAAGATGGAAGACCCAGAAATGGAGTTCTAGACTTCTGGGTTTTACCTGATCAAGACCTATGTTATGATCATCCAGTGAGTGAATGAGAAGATGAAGGATCTCTTTCTCTGTCACTCCTATTTCTGTTACTCTGCCTTTTTTCTTTAAAAAGTAAGCTGATAATTTAAAAAAAATAATTGTGACTGAGCAAAAACTAGAGCACAGGAGTAATATATACTGACCTCCTTACATATATTGGTTGACTATCAAGAACATTTTCTGACAGTACTGATTGGTAAAAAGAAATCTAAACTCTGTGCCTGTAGTCCTGTAGGTATAAAAACAAATTTCAATTTTATGAACTTTTTAAGGATCTGAAATAATGAAGCTTCATTTATTTTATGAACCAGTTCAAGTTTTATTTGGTTTACTCTGTGAAAGTTGAAGACAAGGAAATTTAAGTTGGAATCTGCCATGGTCCACTCACTGCCTTGCCTTGGCATTATGGATTATCACTTGGTTTCCCTTATGTCTAGGTAACAAAGGTTCTTCAAGAGGTAGAGGCTGAGAACCTTGGCTAGAAATTTGATATAGCTATAGGTGATAGAAAGGCATTATGATTCTTTTTTTTCATTTTCTTTTTTTAATTTTTAATTTTTTTAATTCATAATTTATTGTATTCTTGTTGATAATCTTTACATAGTTAATTATGGTAAAAATAAAGGTTCAGGAGGTATAGGGAAGTGGGTAATACTATTATGTCCATATTGTTTCCTTCATGTATCTGAGGTAAAGGGGGATATTGAGGGAGAAGCCCCACCCAGTTTCCCACCCACCCCAAGTCCCGGATGTGGGGCATGCTCTGAGATCCTTGCTCAAGTGGTTTTAATAGTTCTCCAGTTATGAATCACTGCCAGTTTCACTCGATGAGGTCGTCCACTGATTGACACAGTCCATCATAGAGTCTTCATTTGCACAGTGTTTCGCTGCCAACATATAGCTGAGGTGGTTGATTGACTTGACCTGTCTTCTGTCTTCTTGGCTAGGGTTCTGAGTCCAGCAGTTCGATTGGGGAGATCTCCAAAGAAACTTTGTCTGAGGTGTTCCCAGACCAGATTCTTGTATGTTCCAGCAAGCACAGGGCCCGGCACACTCCATCACCACGATCAGCTGGTGGTTGCAGTTGCTGGGTTGGTTCTGTTTTCAGTCCCGACTTGCACTGGAACCAATGGGTGCTGCAGTCCAGTCTGGTTCTGCCCAGCACATACTCGGCCCTTAGGCATTATGATTCTTGTGGTGAAAGAAACACGGTCATCAATTGAAAGCTCAGGGTTTTCATACCTGGTCAGAAGCAATTAATTTTTTGTACTTGTTGCCTTTAGAGGGTGTTGCTGTTAACAGACTGGCTATGATTAATTACATATGAATAAGTCTAGAGATGAGATGGATAATTCAAGTCTTTTGTTGGCTACCCTAATTCATATAAGGGGAACCTTGACAGACATGAAACTTAGTTAACATTAACTTGCGATTATAAGTTGTGATTGGACTTATGCAAGCCTTAACAGTACTGTTTTTAGAACCGGGAATATAACCAAAAGCAATCTGCATATGATAAGCAACCTAAAACCCAGTGTTTATATCAGCACAATCCACAATAGGGAAGACAAGGAAACAACTCGGATTCCCATCAACATATGATTGGATAAAGAAACTATGGTACATCAACTCCATGTAATACTATACTCCCCTAAAAAAGAATGAAATTCCACCATTTGCAAGAAATTGGTTCCAACTGGAGACCAATTATGTTCAATGAAATAACCCAAAGAGCAAATATCATATGTTCTTTCTGATATAAGGCAACATCCTTGCAAGGTACAAAACAAATAGATAAAAAGGTAAAAAAAAAAGTATACACATATTCTCATAGATGAAGTATATAGTGGAGACTAGCTTACCTACTGGAAAATGAAGATGTATTGCAGTGCATGTCTCTACTGCCAAATAAAATGAAGACTCCTAATGAAGCATTTAAATACACCTTGCCAGTATGATACTAGATATTGTTCCTTTGCTTATACCAACAATACCACAAAGTACTTAAATAGCAGAAAATTAAACGTGTGACTGCACTGTGTAACTGTTAATGAAGGATTGTGTTACTGTGATAATATGGGGGGAAATCAGGGAGGAGGGGAAATCAGGGAGGCAGAAAGGGGAAATGAATGGAGGAATCCCTATACCTGCAAAACTGTATCATGGAAAATAATAATAATGATAATGAAAAGAATGTATTGGAGTGGCTAGTGCCATAGTGTAGCAGCTTTACATGTGGCAACAACGTCTCATGTGGTTTGAATCCCAGCTGCTGCACTTTCAATCCAGTTCCCCGCTTACGGTTTAGGAAAGCAGTAGAGGATGGCTCGAGGTCTTGGACTACTGCACCCAGTGGGAGACGCCAAAGAAGCTCGGACTGGTCCAGCCCTGGCTTTTGCACCTACTTAGGGCATGAACCAATGGACAGAAAAATCTCTCTCTCTCTTTGTCTGTCTCCCTCTGCCCCTTCTGTTAACTCTGACTTTAAAGAAAACATATATTTTTGGAAGGGATAAAGAATGAGAAAGAGAGAGGAAAATAGCTTTCATCTGCTCATCCCCAAAAGCCTACAAAAGCCTGAAGTACTTAGGAAAAATCAGGAGTTAGGAACTCCTTTTTAGTCTCTTGTATGGGTGGGGGAGATCAAGGTAGTTGAATCATCATTTGCTGCCTGTTAAATGCACCTGCAGGAAGCTGAGTTGGAAGCAGACAACAATTGATCACAGGCATTGTGACATGGATACAGATAACCTAAGTGGTGACTTAACCTGCTGCTATAGTGCCTGCCCCTAAAAAAGTTACCTTTTTTTTTTTTGTGGGTGTACTCAGATATGTTTTTATTTATTTATTTAAAAAAAATTTTTTAATTGTATTTTGACTATCTTTTACCCTAATTAGGGTAAAAAGGTTCAAGGGCTATAGGAAAGTGGGTAAGACTATTATTTCCACATTGTTTCCTTCATATATCTGAGGTAAAGGGGGATATTGAGGGAGAAGTCCCACCAAGTTTCCCACCCCAGTCTCAGATGTGAGGCATGCTCTGAGATACTTGCTCAAGTGGTTTTGATAGTTCTCCAGTTATAAATCACTGCCAATCTCGCCACTCCAAGCACGATGAGGTCGGTGAAGAATCCACTGATTGACATAGTCCATTATAGAGTCTCCATTTGCACAGTGTTTCGCTGCCAACATATAGTTGAGGTGGTTGATTGACTTGTTCTGTCTTCTGTCTTTTCTTGGTTAGGACTCTGAGTCTGGCATTTCGATTGCAGAGATCCCCAAAGAAACTTTGTCTGAGGTGTCCCCAGACCAGATTCTTGTATGTTCCAGCAAGCACAGGGCCTGGCACACTCCATTGCCCGATCAGCTGGTGGTTGCAGTTGCTGGGCTGGCTCTATTTTCAGCCCCGACTTGCACTGGAACCAATGGGTGCTGCAGTCCAGTCTGGCTCTGCCCAGCGCATACTCGGCCCTCGCATAAACCAGTGGGAGCTGCAGCCTAATCAGAGTGACCCACAATAACCCCCACCAGGGCCTCCCCCTACCCTGGTTTGCCAGTATGTGCAGCAGACTAGTTCAGTCTGTCCCACATCCCATTTGGCTCTCATACATGTCGATGGATATTGAAGCTTAGTTTCATCTAACCAGCTCAACTATCCAGGCCTCACGGATGTTGTTGAGTGCCTCTCTGTCTAGCCACCCCAGCCCTAGTTTTCATGCCCTCTCGTGGGAGTGGTAACCCAAGAGAGAGGAGCCCACTATTTCCCTCCCAGGCCTCTCCCACTCCTGGATTATGCACTTTGCAGGTGGTTCTGTGGTTTGACTTGAGACCCTGCACCTGTGTGGGAGACCCGGAAGGAAGTTCCTGGCTCCGTGCTTCAGATTGGCGCAGCACCAGCCATTGCAGTCACTTGGAGAATGAATCATTGGACAGATCTTTCTCTCTGTCTCTCCTCCTCTCTGTACATCTGCCATTCCAATCAAAATAAATAAATCTCAAAAAAATGGAAGAAATTCAAATTTTTAGCTATGAGATTCTTTAGTAATTATTTATATAGATTGATGGTTACTTTCTTTCTTCTTAATTAATTAATTTAATGATATAGTTCTATAGGCTCAGGGATTCTTTTAAAAGTCTGTGTGACTCAAGAGATGAGAAGGAGGGAAGCTTTTATGTAGTCTAGTTCCTAAACTTAACAGGCTTCTAACAAACTGATGGGAGTGTTATTTTATTATTATAGAGATTTTAAAAGATTTCCCACAATGATGAAATGGCTACTCAGAACATCCACAAACCCTACCATGGTGTCGAGTTTGGTTTCCAAATATGGTGCTTGTAATCCAGGTTCCTGTTCATGCGTCCTTGGGAGGCAGCAGGAGATAATTCAAGTACTTGGGTTCCTGACATTCCCAAGGGAGACCCAGTCTGACTTCTGGGCTCCTGATTTCATCTTCTACCTGGCAGCTGTTTGTGAGAATTTGGGGAGTGAACCAGCAGATGGAAGATCTCCTGTTTCTGTTTGTGTAACTGCCTTACAACAAATTGGCAATAAATTAACATGCTAAAATTTTATTTTATTTTTTACTTTTTTAAAATTAGTATCATTTTATGAGTCCCATAGGCTATAGGATTTCCATTATCCCTTCCCCAATTCCCTCCCCCTCACAGTTCCCCTATATCGTTACTATAGTATAGTTTTTCATAAAAAGTCATATGTCCATCATTGCGGGCACGGACAATGGCAGAAAGTCCAGCATCCTATTGTCAAGATATAGTAAACAGTTTCATTGGGAGTCCATGTTTGATCTGGAAGTAGGGATGCATACTGCATTGTATCTTCACATCTGGATATGATAGTCTCCATTACACAGTTACTATACATCCCCTTAAATGAAAAACCACAATACAAAACCAACAACAGGAAGAAAAATAGAAATTTGCAAAGCCGTGGAGTTAAATAACGTCCTGCTAGATATGATAATTTCCATTACACAGTTACTATACATCCCCTTAAGTGAAAAGCCACAAAACAAAATAAACAGCAAGAAGAAAAAAAAAAGAAATTAATAACACCATGAAGTTAAATAATATGCTACTGAATGACTAAGGTGTCACTGAAGAAATGGGAAAGAAAATCAAGAATCTTTTTGAAGAAAATGATGCTACTGTATGAACAATGAGTCAGTGAAGAATTTGATCAGAAGAAAGTTTGTTGAAGAGATGAAACTAACAACAACAAAAGAAAAAGAAATCCGTGAGATACAGTTTCAACTGATCTTTGTTGGTGAAATGTGTCTCCTATAGGCAACAAATAGACAGGTTTTGTTTTTTAATCTAGTCTACTAATCTATGTTTGATTGGAGTTTAAATCATTTATATTCAAGGTTAATATAAACAGGTGGTAATTTGGTCCTGTCATTTTAGCAACAGGATGTTCATTGATTTAGTCTTCTGTTGTTATTTTACTGGGATGTTCTTCGCAATTGCCTTTGGTTTTGGTGGGCGCTATGCCTTTTCTCTATCAAACAAACATCTTTGAGTATCATTTGTAGGGTAGGTTTGGAGGAGGTAAATTCTTTTAACTTTTTTTATTGGGGAAGAATTGTATTTCATTTTCAAAGACAAAGTAAACCTTTGCTGGGTATGTTATTCTGGGCTGACAACTTTTTGGTTTTAGAATCTGGAATGGGTCACTCCATTCTCTTCTTGCTGGTAGAGTTTTCTGTGAGAGGTCTCCTATGGGTTTAATTGGCATTCCTTTATATGCCAGTTGATTTTTTTCACGTGCACATTTAAGGCTCTTTTCCTTATGTTCGATTGAAGAGAACTTGATGATCATGTGTCTTGGTGAAAATCACTTTTGGTCAAGCCTGTTGGGAGTTCTGTGCCCCTCCTGGATCTTGTTTACCAATTTTTTCTCCAGATTAGAGAAATTCTCCTAAATTATTTTATTAAATACATTTGCAAACTCTGCTTCTCTTTCTGCACCTTCTGGAACTCCCATAACTCTTATATTTGGCCTTTTCATAGTGTCTTTCAATTCTTGAACACTTTTTTTGGCCTGATCAAGCTCTGCTTCCTGCTTCTTGCTTGCTTCCCCCTGCTGACAGGAAATATCTTCCAATTCTGAGATTCTTTCTTCTGCCTCGTTCATTATACTTTGGAGACTCTCCATTGCACTCTTGATTTGCTCTACTGTATTCTTAATTTCTGATACATCAGCCTTGATTTGCTTTATTGCTTCCTTAAATTCTTTGAACTCTTGTATGTGCTTCTCATTGTTGATTAAAAGCTTTAAAATGAGTTTTCTGAATTCTGTGTGCCCCATTTTCTCGATGTCTTCCTCAGTGAACTCTGAGGCTGGCATAGGGTTTTGCTCCTTTGCAAAGGAGTCTTCAGTAATGTTCACTGTGCTTTTGTCTCTTCTTTTGCTCTTGGTCATTGTACTTCTGGTTAGCAGAGTCTTCTTTTTGGGCCAGGTTTTTAAAGCTGTGTCACCCACAGGTATACAATGCGATTTTACTTATTGCAGTTGGTACACAACTCTTTGCTTCCAGTCACTTGTGCCACAACCTCCATCAAGTTCCAGGTCTGGGGTTTTATGTTAGATTTCCACCATGGTCTCTGTAGCCCCAACTCCTGGCTCACTAGTCTCTACCTCTTGTGATACCATGCTGAGGCTGCACTGTTGTCTCTGCAACGTTTCTCACACTTCCGGTTAGAGCAGTTCTCAGGATTAGAGAGAGACCAGGTGTCCTATATAGCTAGGTTGTTGGTAGTTCTGTTCTTGTCAGAACCTGTTGGATGTTAGGTCTGAGGGCCACACAGACTTATTTTGACCTGTAGGATGCCATAGTCGGTATTATTTTCCTGCAGGACCAGTGCAATGCACTGAGCTTAGTGAGTTCTTGACAAGCTCAGCACATGCGCAGTTTGTTGTTGTCCCCTGCAGTCCTAAATTCTTTGCCACACTGTACAAAATGGTGCCTGATGTGCCACTACTAGAGTTCTTGATCTGCTGGCTGTCAAGTGAGGGCTACCCGCATCTGTCTTGGGTGGAACCTGTAAAATGCTACATTGTTCCAGTTCACTGAGTCAGCAATGAAATCACTCCGGCTCAGTACAGACGCAGTCCTGACCCATAGTCCTTGCCTTCTTAAACGAAATGGCGCCCAATTCAGCTCTAGGGGGCTTCCAGGGCTGTAAAATCCACCCTGTTCTTGAACCGAGTAGTTCTTTGTCTGAGTTCACCTTTGGAGCTCCTGTAAATGTCCCTTCCCACCTGGTTGCTGGTGGAGTTCTGGCTGCTGGTAGAGTTCAGATTGCTGTTTACTGAATGCAACTGGAGCATCAGTCACTGCAACACCACACTGTTGTGTCTGCTGCTTTCCTGTGTCTGTCAGTCTCCAGGTACCTCTCTGCTGTTTTTCTGTCCTCCCCTATTTTCTGGAATATACCCTCTTTGCTTCACATTGGCTAATATTTCTCCATCTGTTTAAACGTGTCCTTACTCTGTTCTGCCATCTTGATTCTAACATACCAAAATTTTAAAGATATTTTTTACTCCAGAAAATTCTTTCAAAATATTTATAGTGGCAGAGCCACTGAAGTCATATGAAAATACTTCATTAAGAAATAAAATAAAAAAATTTGTGTCCACTGTATCCTTTGCTACCAATGAATTACTTGTACTAAAGTAGGATTTTTTTCTAGTATTTTGAATTTTTACTGTAATGAATGCAAGTAGACACTTTGATAATAAAAGTGAGTTAATTTATGTTATTTGGACAAATTAGTTTGAACATTTCTTAGGAAATTAGGCACCCTCTTCAGTTTTCAAGAAAATCCAAGTCCATTCTCTTTTATTACGTGACAGAGAGCTAATCCATTTGGAAATTGTCTTCCATGAGGCAATATTTTTACATAAAGAAAAAATTCCACTTTGTATCTAATATTGAGTCTATTCCAAAACTTTTTAGTTTTACTGACAGTTTACTGGTGTTTCATCCCATGAGGAACGATTCCAGATAAACATGTATGACCTACTGCACCCGAAATGAATTACAGAAAAGACTACAGTAGAAATTTCACTTTCCAAAGGAGTAAAGATTTCCAAGTGCAGAAAAACAGTTTGAGATTCCACTTCGGTAATGTAGAGTACAGTGTCTAAGGAGCCACATAACCTTTTTTTGTAAACACAAAACATCTGTCTAGTTTCTCAACAATATAAATAATTTATTATGGAAAATTCCTTATAAATATCTATCAGGAAATCTGTCCAACTCATCAATAACATTGAGACACTATGTTTACGTGATGTTTACATGAAGACAAACAATGGAGTGAAAACAGAAGGTTGGTTCCAGAGAGCTAAGATTTATTCTTTCATTGCCCCTTGGTTTTCATTATCAAATTTGCTCTTAGGCTTTTAATTGTTATTTTATCTTTCACTAGAGAGAGACAGACGGCAGAACACTCCCACATGCTTGCAACGGCTGCAGTGGCAACAGGGCTGGGTTGATGCTGGAGCCAGGAACCAGGAACTCAATCTACATCTCATGTGGATGACAAGAAATCAATGACTTGAGCCTTTGTTGTCCCAGAGCCTACACTGTCAGGAGCCAGAGTGGAAACAAGCAGGTACTCTAATGTGGAATGTAGGTGTCTTAACTATTAAGTAAATAACCTGCTCTTTTGGCTCATTGTTAGTTTTTTATTTTATTATCGAGTGTTGTCTTCTTTTTTTTTTTTAGATCATTATAATGCAAACATTATTTTTATATGCTAACTAGGCCTATTTCCAAAAACCAACTTCTTAGAAAAGGCAAGTGGATCAAATCTAATTTTTAAAAATCAGGATATGAATCAAACAACTTGTGTGAAAAATAAATTTTGTTTATGCTTTGTTATAAAGCCTGTGGATTCATTAGCTGTGGTTTTCATAAACCTTACTTGTTCAGTTAAAGGCCATAGTGAAGTTTGCTTTTCTGATTTATTTTATTTATTTGAAAGATAGAATTCCAGGTAGAGGAGGAAAGATGGATTGAGAAAAATCCTCCATCTGCTGGCTCACATCCCAAGTGTTCTGCAATGACCAGGGATGGGCAATACTGAAGTCAAGAGATACAGCTTCTTTTACGTCTCCACTTTGGTGCAATAATCCAAGCTCATGGGCCATTCTCCAATGCTTTCTCAGGCACATTGACAGGGGTCTGGATCACAAGTGGAGCAACTGGGGCTTGAACCAAACTGGCTCATGTGTGGGATGCCAGTATTGCAGGAAGTGGCTTAACTCACTGAGCCACAATGTCAGAGTCTCTAATAAAGCTTTTTGACTTTGAAAATTAAAGGGTCTTAAAACCAAAAAGGGGCCTTGTGAAAGATGTGAACAGTTGGTTTGACAATGGAAATAGTTTCTGTATATCGATATTTTTAATAAATTGAGACTGTGAAAATATGTTTTTGAGAATATCATATCTTCCTTTTTGATACTGTCAAACAAAAAAGGAAATTCCTAACTCAAGCATTTTTGTTTGTTTGTTTGTTTTGGGTTTTTGTTTGTTTTTTGAGGGGTTAAAGTAATGTAATGATAACCATAACTGAGGGAAAGTGACAAGGAGATTTGAAAAGAATAGGTTGGTAATAACCGTAATCACCAAGTGTCATCAACATAAAAAGGTACACATTATGTCAGTGAGTTTTGATACAAATAAAAATGGAAGATACAGAAAAAGCTTATGCTCATATATGCACTTCTAGTACACAAGAAAGATATAAAGATCATGGGAACAAATGACATGAATATATATGCATAAAACTGTGTATGTTTTATATTTTATAATAGTATTCATCTGACAATAAATGAGGTAATAAGAAAAGTTATAAATTTAGGACCTATAATATGTAAAGTTCAGTACCAAGTACCAAATGACGATACAGAGTATAATATGGTTCGTTCTTCTGTATAAGAGAAGCGAGGATATAGTTTCCTTTGATTGTACTCACTATGTGAGATGATTTGGAATGCATCTAAGATACCTGTGTATGGAAGCCACTTTGCCACATGTGAAGCAAGTCCCTTCAGTTTTGTTGCAGAATGGTGCACACTACTCATCTTACAAAGAGCTTTGAATGAAAAAAAAAAAGACACTCCTTGTAGTGACTTTAGTGAAAGACATTCTGGAATTGTCAATGCAAAAGGTATTTTGTAGGAAGTTAAAAACTTATGACTATTTCTGAGCTTTTGTCCAAACAAATTATACTTATCTACATTTATCATATTAGAAATCATCTTTGGGAGGAGAATCAAGATGGCGGAATAGGGTAAGGACATGTTTAAATGGACAGAAAAACATTTAATCAGGATGAAGCAGAGAGGACATATTCCAGGAAATAGGAAAGGACAGAACAACAGCAGAGGGGTACCAGGAGACTGACAGACACAGGAAAACAGTGGACACAACAGTGTGGTGTTGCAGTGACTGATACTCCAGCGGCATTCAACTAATGGCAATCTGAACTCCACCAGCAGCCAGAACTCCACCAGCAACCAGGTGGGAAGGAACTTTCACTGGGAGCTTGGGAGGCAAACCCAGACAAATAACTGTCCGACCTGCTGGTCTGTTTGATTTGACCAGGAGCAGAGACAGAACAGCAGATCCCAGATGGACAGAGTGAGAACAGGGTGGATTTTACAGCCCTGGAAGCCCCTAGAGCTGAATTGGGCGCCATTTTGCATAAGGAAGCAAAGGCAAGGGAAACGACTGAGCATACGCTGAGCTGGGAGTGAAGTTATTTCTGACTCGGTGAACTGCAGCAACGTGGTTCCACCCAAGACAGGTCTGGGTAGCCCTCAGACCTGATGGCCAGCAGATCAAGAACTCTAGTAGTGGCACATCAGGCACCATTTTGTACAGTGTGGCAAAGAATTTAGGACTGCAGGGGACAACAACAAACTGCGCATGTGCTGAGCTTGTCAAGAACTCACTAAGCTCAGTGCATTGCACTGGTCCTGCAGGAAAATAATACCAACTATGGCATCCTACAGGTCAAAATAAGTCTGTGTGGACCTCAGACCTAACATCCAACAGGTTCCGACAAGATCAGTGCCACCAACAACCTAGCTATATAGGACACCTGGTCTCTCTTTAATCCTGGGAGCTGCTCTAACCGGAAGTGTGAGAAATGTTGCAGAGACAACAGTGCAGCCTCAGCATGGTATCACAAGAGGTAGAGACTAGTGAGCCAGGAGTTGGGGCTACAGAGACCATGGTGGAAATCTAACATAAAACCCCAGACCTGGAACTTGATGGAGGTTGTGGCACAAGTGACTGGAAGCAAAGAGTTGTGTACCAACTGCAATAAGTAAAATCACATTGTATACCTGTGGGTGACACAGCTTTAAAAACCTGGCCCAAAAAGAAGACTCTGCTAACCAGAAGTACAATGACCAAGAGCAAAAGAAGAGACAAAAGCACAGTGAACATTACTGAAGACTCCTTTGCAAAGGAGCAAAACCCTATGCCAGCCTCAGAGTTCACTGAGGAAGACATCGAGAAAATGGGGCACACAGAATTCAGAAAACTCATTTTAAAGCTTTTAATCAACAATGAGAAGCACATACAAGAGTTCAAAGAATTTAAGGAAGCAATAAAGCAAATCAAGGCTGATGTATCAGAAATTAAGAATACAGTAGAGCAAATCAAGAGTGCAATGGAGAGTCTCCAAAGTATAATGAAGGAGGCAGAAGAAAGAATCTCAGAATTGGAAGATATTTCCTGTCAGCAGGGGGAAGCAAGCAAGAAGCAGGAAGCAGAGCTTGATCAGGCCAAAAAAAGTGTTCAAGAATTGAAAGACACTATGAAAAGGCCAAATATAAGAGTTATGGGAGTTCCAGAAGGTGCAGAAAGAGAAGCAGAGTTTGCAAATGTATTTAATGAAATAATTTAGGAGAATTTCTCTAATCTGGAGAAAAAATTGGTAAACAAGATCCAGGAGGGGCACAGAACTCCCAGCAGGCTTGATCAAAAGTGATTTTCACCAAGACACATGATCATCAAGTTCTCTTCAATCGAACATAAGGAAAAGAGCCTTAAATGTGCACGTGAAAAAAATCAACTGGCATATAAAGGAATGCCAATTAAACCCATAGGAGACCTCTCACAGAAAACTCTACCAGCAAGAAGAGAATGGAGTGACCCATTCCAGATTCTAAAACCAAAAAGTTGTCAGCCCAGAATAACATACCCAGCAAAGCTTTCTTTTGTCTTTGAAAATGAAATAAAATTCTTCCACAGTAAAGAAAAGTTAAAAGAATTTGCCTCCTCCAAACCTACCCTACAAATGATACTTGAAGAAGTTCTCTTGAGAGGAGGAATAACACCTACCAAAACTAAGGCAAATGGGAAGAACATCCCAGTAAAATGACAATAGAAGACCAAACCAATCAACAACCCATTCCTAAAATGACAGGACCAATGCACCACCCATACATATAAACCCTGAATGTAAATGGTTTAAGCTCAATCAAACGGCATAGATTAGTAGACTGGATAAAAAAATAAAACCCATCTATTTATCATCTAGAAAAGACACACTTTACTAACAAAAATCAGCAGAAACTATATTGCATGGGTTTTGTTGTTTTCTGTTAGTTTTATCTCTTCAGAACACTTTCTTCTGATTAAATCATTCAATGACTCGTAGATCATACAGTAGCATCATTTTCTGCAACAAGGTTCTTGATTTTCATTTCTTCAGCTACATGTTAGTCATTTAGTAGCATGTTATTTAACTTCATGGTGTTGTTAATTTCTTTTTTCTCCCTGATGTTGGTTTTGTTTTGTGGTTTTTCATTTAAGGCGATGTATAGTAGCTGTGTAATGGAGACTATCATATCTAGTAACATGTCATTTAACTTCATGGCATTGTAAACTTCTATTTCCCTTTCTTTTGTTGATTTTGTATTGTGAGTTTTCATTTGAGGGCATGTACAGTAGCTCTGAAATGGAGACAAACACATCCAGATGTGAGAGTACAATCTAGTATGCATTTCTACTTCCAGACAAAGATGGACTTACAATGAAACTGTTTACTATATCTTGACAATAGGATGCTGGACTCTGTGCCATTGTCCATGCCCGCAAAGATGTGAAGAACTATATACTTCAGTAATGATATAGAGGAACTAGGTGGGGGGGGAGGGATTTGGGGAGGGAATAAGGGAAATGCCAGAAGCCTATGGAATTGTATCATAAAATTATAATAATAATAATAAAATGTTAAAAAAAAAAAGAAATCATGTTTAGGGTGCAAGGCTGTAGCCTAGTGGCCAAATTCTCACCTTGCATGTCACGGCATTCCATATAGGCACCAGTTCATATCCTGGCTGCTCCATTTGCCATCCAGCTTCCTGGTTGTGAGCTGGGAAAATGCTAGAGGTTGGCCCAAAGCCTTGGAATCCTGCACTCATGTGGGAGACTTGGAAGAAGCTCCTGGCTCCTGGCTTCTGGCTTTGGATCAATTCAGTCCAGCAATTGCTGCCACTTGGCGAATGAACCAGCTGACAAAAGATCTTTCTGTTTCCCCTTCTCCCTGTACATCTGCCTTTTCAATAAAAATAAGTAAATCTTTTTTTTTAAAAGAAATTTGTGTGAAGAAAAATTTAGTTGGTATTACTGTTTAGAAATAAACTAATTACAATAAAATATAATAAATTTGTGAAAATAGCTATTATGTAGGACAGAAGTATAAAAAGATTATATATTCAAAAATATTTTAATGCCTGCCTTAGGAGAAGAAAGTGCTTTTATCTGCTTCTCCAGTTTGTGTGAGTATGTCATAGGGCAGATAACATCTGTGTTATTTATTAAAAAAAAATGGGAGGTTAATGCCATGACATAACAGGCTAAGCCTCTACCTGTGACTCCACTGGTTCGAGTCCTAGCTGCTCCACTTTAGATCCAGCTCCCTGCTAATGTGACTGGAAAAGAAACAATAGTTTCTTTGGCCCATGTACCCAAGAAGGGGACCCAACTCTAGCCATGGCTGCTATGATTTTAGAGAAAAATGAAAGATCAGACTGTAAAGGGACTTCTAGGGCAGGGCAGGTGGTCTAAATTTTATATCCTATGGAAAAGAGATGCTGTTGAAATGGGGAGTGGGGATCAGGGAGTGGGGAGGGAAGGTGATCCACATGTCTTTGTCATGTTTAAGATTAGACCAAACTCTGCCCATATCATCTTTCCCTCCCCAGCTAGCTCTTTCGTTATTAGGTATGAGGGAGAGAAAGTTTAAGCCACTTTCTGGATTCCCAGCTAGTGGTGACATTAAAGTTAGCACTGGTATTTTTGTACTGCATTTGGGCAAGCTGAAGATCATGATTGGTTAACTTAGTAATTCCCTCCCACAGCCTCCCTTGGTGGCAGAGTCCTCAGACCCACTGGCTGTGTTCAGCTGGCTGATGGATTAAAAAAAAATAGTGATTTGAGACCTAGTGTTACTTTTTTATATTCCTTTTTAAGGGAAATAGTGCTTAATAAGGGCAGGGACAAAAATAACTGGAATACAGCAACAGCAAGAATTCACATTTTGCATGTATAAAACTTTTTTGATAGGATGAGACAATCACTCTGGCCTTTTTGGGTCCCATCGCAAATCTTCGCCAGACCCCAAATAGCCATCCACCTTAACCACAATTCCTGCATTCGTTTGCTTGTGCATTGCTTTTTTATTTCTCGTGGTTAGTTTCTAGTCTTTGAAATTCTGTGGTATGTGAATAGCTTTAATACTTTAGGCTGTTTTTATCTGCAAGTAAGGCATAATTTAACTTTATTTTGAAAACCTCCCAACAGAGGCCTCAGGAGTTGCCTCTTTATTCCCCTAAAGGGATGTTGCAAGGATAAGGTGACATACTGATTGTAAGTGTGTTCACTTTTTATATAGAGAGGGGTGTGTGTGTGTGTGTGTGAATCAGGTTCTGAAGGATAAGCTCAAACAGGACCTGAATTCTGTGAATCAAACTGAAGCAGCAGATATGCTGTGCTCATATGGCAGTGTGTTATAGATGAAGGAAACATGACAGTGACTAAAGATACGAATGTTATGTCCTTGTCAAATAAATAGAAAGAAAGAAAGAAAGAAAGAAAGAAAGAAAGAAAGAAAGAAAGAAAGAAAGAAAGAAAGAAAGAAAGGTAAAAGGAGGAACAATTTTCTTCATAAATCTTTCTTTTGTCCTCCCTCTAGGAGGGGCTGGGCACTCTGTCTCTGGCAGGTCCTATTGCAGAAATGGTGACTTAGTGCTCCTGAGAGGTGATTCCAACCATGCATGTCCATCAATGCTGTGATGGCTTTGAAAAAGTGGCTACTGTCACTGTATAGTTCAAGTCAGTTGGCACTAGCCTGAAAATACCTTAGAAAGTTTGCTAAGGTAGGAGAACACAAATTATTCTCATTACGTCTAGAATTGTGTAGCTGGTTTACACTTTGTCATACCTGGATATATTCTACCAACATAAATACAGTTTTTTCATTTTTTCTTCCTCTCTACCAATTTTTTTACTCTGTTTTAAAAAGTGACTTGTGCTAATCTCTGATTCTTGTAAAAGCTGTATATGTCTTTATTAGAATTTTTATAAAACACACAAAAGTATTTAAAATTGAAAATCACAACTTCCTTAATAGGCAGGAATATTCACAGTGACTTATATTTCTATTTGTATTTTTTCTAATTCACTTTTCCTTCATCTGTATTTTGCTGCTTGCAAAATTTGAAAGATATCCAATGCATATTTTTCTATAGTGATTTTCCCTCTAATTATGATGTTGTAAGTATGATCCTAAATCATTAAATAATGTTTGCAGAGGTCTTAATGACCATATCATATTCCATTTTGTGAACAGGTGTGAGGTGGTGTGTTAAATTCTTGGAGTCAGACTGCCAGGGTTTGAACTGCAGGTTTGCTGACTGCCATCTGGGCACCTTTGGACAACTTATTTAACCCCAATGTGTGAGGCTGAAAATAGAGTTAATGGGGTTCTTATCAACATTAACTGAGTTAATATCTGCTCTTCAAGGCATTCAGAATAATGCCAGGCCCAAAGTAAGTGTTAGGCATCAGCATTATATCATGATTAATGTAATATTCAAAAATCTACTTCTCATTTCTTTCACTAAAAAGTAAACCATGAAGAATATTTTTAAGCATGAGTGCTTTTTTTTTGGCTGAATATTTTCTTGGAAAAATTTCCTCGGAAATGGAACTACAGAGACAAGAGAGTACAACATCCAACTCGGCTGCATTCCTGACTCCAAGACTCTACCTTCCGACTTCCCACACACAGCTGGGATTATTGTGAGGATAAAGCTTGTCTCACTTCCTGCTTCACAGTGTTGGGGGTTATTATGTCAAACACTTTGTATTAATAAATATCAGCTAAATTTCTATATTTTGGTTATTTTACAAGTTTTAAAAATATATTGTATTATATTTTCCCCTTGTATCTTGTCCATTTTTTGCTTTTCTCTAACATTTTCTGTAAAAAATCTTGATATATTAACATTTCAGTTGGTGACCTGTCATATTATTGGCAAGACAACTGTACTTCCTAAATGTTTGCCTTTAAAGTTTTAGAGTGATAATTTGTATTTCTTGTATTTTTCACCTTTTGAAGACAGATTTGTTAGCCCTTTATATAATTTTCCTATAACTCTTAACCTTACATCTATATTATGAGTCAACATATTTATCCTAAATATCCGTTATGTGATATGTAACATTCATCATACATTTATAACATATATTACATAAATAATAGAACTATTCAGTGAATAAAAGCCTTCCTTTCCTTGTAACATTTAATTCTATTATGATATACTACTGTGTTACTCCTGAAATATCTGTTACATTTCTGGCTGTTTTTTTCTGTTTCTGTTTTGAACTATAATGTTAAATAGTGCATTATATAGTATACTAACATCTGTAAATACAAATCAATGAGCTTTTCATTTATGCCAGAAACTATAGCTCTAAAGCCTCCAGACTTATTGCAAGACTCTTTCCTGTACCTGTCACTACTTCATAAGCTGGGAAATTGAGTTCTGACTCTTTCTGCATCCTTGGCTTCATGACTGATCGGGTATCCACATTTCAGTATAGTAACCCATGAGCTGTGGTTTGTGGAAGACATTCCAGAAAAGCTTTCTGGGACATCACAGTTTTATTTTGTCATTGACTGTGGCCGCCCAATGGTTGGAAGTCTCAGTGTCCTGCTGTTATTTTCTCCTAATGGACGGGTAAGTGTCATACTTTCTAGGCAGTGGTTTTCAGGTGTTATTAGAAATTTGTAGAAGAAAGGAGTGCCTGGCCATCTCGAAGTGATGTTCTACACCTTTGAAGAATGTATATTAGCTTGTGAAATAACTGAATATCAAGATTTTAACATTATGTCATACAGCAATCTCAGAACCAATGGGAACCTATTTCTGTTCTTTGTTGAGGAGCAACGTAAAATGGGCTCAGTGTTTTAATGAAGCCATAAGAATTGTAAATCATTTTATATTAATAGATAAGTGATTAAAATTGTAGAATGCATTCACTTGATTCAAGTTTTATCTATCAAATTTCAAAACACATGTTCTTTTAAAATGAAGTTATGAGTTCAGAATCAAATATAATGTGCAATATATCATATTTAGTTCTCTAGCATTTTGTCATACTATACTAGATATTTTGTAAGTGTAGGAACTACAGACAATGCATGAATCTATAGCTGATTTCATGTTTTGGTGAAACCTGAGGGAGACATCATCAAGTGCCTTTGTATTATTTTCTCTGAGTATTTCTTGTGTCTTACTCTGGTTTTGATGATGTTTTTCTCTTGCTGGTCCATAGAGGACAGGGTGCTGCTGCCAAGCTCGCAGTTTCCATTATGGTCAATTGCTGGTGACCATTGCCACATTCTCAATCTCTGTGCCTACGATAGTCAAACTTCACTTGAAGAACTCTGGTTTAATATGACCTGCTATCATTTTTTCTTGAATGCTTTTCTCTGCAAATTAAATACATATACTGCTGAGGAACCTGCTTCATATGTGAAAATACTTTTAGCAAAAACCCTGTTAAAGTTCTAGGCTTTTTAGATGGCTTGCTCTAAAGTGTCATGACTTCTATCTTAACTCTTGCAGGTTGAGTGCTTTTTAGAGGGCTCTCCACAAGTACTCCAGAAACCACTTCTATGAAACAGCTTTCAGCTCGCTCATCCTTCATTATTTCACTGTAGTAAATAGAGCTGAGTCTAACTGCTTGTTGTAGTGAGCATATTTAAAATGATAAAAGCCCAAATTTCCAAGAGCCAGGTTTTATAGCATTTACCTTTCTATTTTTGTAATGAAGTATTTAATAATCTGTGTTGATGTTACGATTAGGACGTGGGGAAAAGTACATCAAAAGGGTTTCCACTGTGGGGAAAATTGGCTGGTCTTCCCTTAGGAACTAATTAGTAAAATTTGGAACATAGATACTATTGCCTTCAGACTCCAACAGTTGGGTCAGGATTATGGTATGCTATGTTTCACAATAAATACAATTTAGTATAATGGATTATATATAGGCCCAACACAAGGCCATATTGCAAGGAATAAACAATACCTGCATGTCCTCTGTGTTGTTTGATGCTTAATAAATGTTTTTAAAGCTATATATTAGGAGAATAAAATGGCAAACATAGTAGTATTTCTGCTTTTATATTTTGATAGGAAAGATATATAATAAATGGATAGATAAGTTATGGAAAAAACATATAAGAGTAAAACTGGTTTGCAGAGGATTAAAATACAGTGAGAAGTGGCTTGATGGTGTTCAACCTGAGTCATCACAGAAGGCCTCTGTTAATTGGTGCCATTTAATCCAAGATCTGATAGCTTTCGAAAATACATTGCAGCTTTGGGAGAACAGAACAAAGATAAAATCTTAGGGAAGCAGGAAGTTTGTTCTAAGGATCAGACAAAAAGCGCTGAAAATTTATCACATAGGACTTCTCAGATTTGGGGAAAAAATTCGTATTTACTTTTGTTTGGTGGGAAAACATTGCAAATTTGCTTTCTAATACCTAACCAGATTCAGATGTTAGAATGATCAGAGAGACCATATGATATTTGTCCTCTTGTGATTGGCTTATTTCATTGAGCATAATGGTTTCCAGTTGGGACCATTTTGTTGCAAATGATAGAATTTGCACTGGGATGCACGTGGTAGGATACAACAAGTGGTAGAATTGTACAAATGGTAGAATTCTACAAATTCTGCAAATGATAGAATGTGCATGGGTTACAGAATGTTGAACTGATAACTTACTGAATTGTAACTGTTACTACACTGCTGTAATACTGTGAGAGATTAGTGGGGGGGAATGGTGGGGAAGGAAAGGGAACGGGAAAGACAGTAATCCCTATACCTGTAAAACTGTATCATGGAGAACAATAAAACTAATTCAAAATCAATTGCTTAAAAAATAGAATGATCACTTCTTTTGCTCTGTGGGTTGTACTGGAAGAAAAGTATAGCAGAAAAAGTGCTAATAGTTTAATTGTGAGGTGCTCTGTTTGGACTAAAAGCATTGTAAGTACAAGTAACCATCGCTTACATTTATTCTGTACTGTGAAAGTTCAAAGCAAATATGCATTATGCAAAAATTATGCATGGATTTTGAAATTATGTTGCACTAATCTCCAACTAGACTTTTCCAAGTAGGTCTGAGAACTTGTGCATCCAAAGTTGATCCTGGTCACTCAGATTTCAGGATTCTTTGTCAACATAGAATATGAAGTACCTGGGCCGTGTATAATGGGCAAAGGTGGATATACCCTATTGACACAAACTACTGGGACAGGCTGGCTTGTGTGAGTGTCAAGCTGACTCTAGCTTGTCCCTGTATTCATTGGTATCAAGTTGGTACCTTGAAATCGATCATCTGGGGAGTATATATTTATAGCATAGAAATCAACATGGACTACCATCAACCTCCTTCCTCCATTACAGGAGTTTGGATATGGTATTAGAGCAGCTCATAATTCCAGGTGATACTAGTTTATGGTGAAACTTGCTTTCGGGAATTCTGTAGCAGAAATCTAGTCCACAGCTAGCACAGAGCTGTGCCTGTATAGCAGGCATTCCTAATCCTAGCTCACCTTAAAAATATACGAGAAACCTGCACCTTCCTTTAAAAAAAAAATCTATGGCAAAATATGTTGCAGGGATAAGAATTGGCAATTTAACCTTGAATGCAATTCCATAAGATAATGCACATTTGTGACTGAATGGAATTTGTGGATTAATGGAAAGTCTGGCTTTCTTCCAGCTTCAAACTTGTAAATAGACATTTACTACATGCTTAGTGACTTTGAGAGCTGGTTTAACGAAATATAGAAGGCTTTGCCTTATTCTAAGTTTGAATATTTTTACATCAGTGTGAAAATTTGTTGCCTTGCCTTAATAACTTCCAACAAAAGCTTAAGGAGAACCAGTTACCTGGACGTGAAAGCATTGTAGAGTACATGGCAACAGGGAGAATTTCCCAGGATAGTATTCCAATTAGAAAGTGAGTCTGATGTGAAATTGAAGTTTAAAAGCTTCAAGGCACGGTGTTGAAATGCAAGTACTTAGTTGAGTTCAAGTATTTGCTGGTTTCTCTTCTCTTCCTGAGATATTTAAAACAAACCAGTCAATTATAAAGCCCTTCCTATGATGGATTTCCATATGGCGGGATCAGCTTTCTGGGAAAATTAGATTGATTTCAAGAACTTTGAAATTTGAACTTCTAAAATGGCTAGGTTTCCACCTGGTCTTTACCACATGTCTTGCTAAATGTTTCATTCACATTATTCCATTTAAATGTTTTATTGCACATTGACTCAGCATTCTAAAGAAATAAAAATACAATAATCAGAATAACAGGTATACTATATAACTTAGAGCATTTGGAATGTATTTCATTATTAAAAATAAACCCTCAATGTTATAACAGGTATAAAGCACTCTAATAAAATTAAGTGAAGCTTTAGAGAATATGTTTGAATTATAATTTGCAATTATTTGAATTTTTTTCTCCTAAAATTCATGTTGATAGCCAGGACTGTTCCTTTGACATCCAATAGGATTTGATTGTCTGCAGTCATTTATCTGATACTTAGAAAATCCTTTTTTCTTTCCCAGCCTTTTGTATACCCTTCCTTTTGCCCTTTCTGGAATGCAAGCTACTGAATGCACACATTCTGAAAGCTAAGGCAAGCCCCTGTTCCACACCCTCCTGCCCTTGATATCGAAACCAGGGCAAGTTTGTCCCCACCCAGATTCCTTTTTGGCCACAGTAACCATGAGAGTTTCATATCCGCCTCTACCTTTCTCTCTTTCTTTGGTCTTCAAGCCAAGCGTGAGCTATAAATCGAGGTAAAATGTACAGCTGGGTCAATAACGGCTGAAGGGAAACTGAAGTTGGTTTCCTATCATTTTGCAAAACAGAGTTGGCAATGAAGAGAAAAATAAAACAGAAAGCAGGATTGCACATATAAAGTAAAAAGTTTTACCCCAACCCTTTTTCGATAGCTCAGGAGTATTAGGAGCATGTGTGTTTTGGATGGGCTCAGCAGGCATTCCAACAGTAAATGGCTTCCTGTTCAGTGTGTTCGAAGTCAGGCTGTCTTCTGGGGCTGGTTTAAAAATGTGTGTGAAATATGTACTTTCATTTTGAGCCAAGTCAAATGTTTTTAATCATCTTCCTCTCCTCTCTTCCCAGCCTGTCATTTCTTGCCCCCTCCAACAGTAAAATATGCCTCAAATGTGTTTTTATTTTTGAAAAGGAAGTTTAAGATTAATTATGAGTTACATGTAAACATACATTATTGCCCACAAAGGTATTCACCAGGAACCTGGCTGGTGTCATTCCTGACTGGCATTCTTTAACATTCATTCGTGGCGAGAAGAAGTCAGAGAAGCATGGAGGGAAACCAAATATTTGGCTCAAGCACAGCAGGGAACCAGTAGATAATTGAGGGTGAGAAATGGTCTATAGCTTTTTACTCCACTGGTAATGAACCTATAATTCCCAAATTGCTTGTGTAATTTTCTATTTGTACCACATCAGTGACAAATATTATTTTGTACTGCATGTTCCTTGCGGATTTTTTTTTTTTTTTTTTATTAACAGAGCCCAATTAGGATGCCTGGAAGGAAAGTCACATACCTGGGGCCATCATACCTGGCAAGAAATGCCACAGATGTACCAGGGAACGAAAACATAGACTGCTGTGGAAGCCGCAGAGTCCCTCTGAAAAACACTACTTTGATGTTGATGTATTTTAAGCACATCTGCTGTGTGATCTACTCAGAGACCCTCAGGTGTTCAAGTTTGGCATCAAACTGTTGAGGAATTGTCTACATTTGCCACAGACTATTGATGCTACAGAGAAAGCACAGCTCAAGACTTCGTCTCCTTACTTGCCTATTGGACTGAGCCTGTTGGGATTCAGCAGTGTTCCTAGACATTCTGTTTACTAGCGGTACTAGGTGTTAGAGTTAACTCTTCGCATATTTTAAATGTTATGTAGTGTAAAAAATTAAGAAATGTGTTTTTGCTCCTATGTGAATTTTATAGCTTGTGTGGAAAGTAGAAAAAAAGTCAACATGTGCAAATAAATTTTTAAGTATAATTTATTCAAAAAATGTCTTTAGACACATCAAGTCTAGATTTTTGGTGTTTGCTCTCTTCAAATCAGATTAACTTGGAAAATATTTATCAAATTACTGACTGTGCAAAGGCAAATGATCTGCAAGCAATTCACCTTGACAGAAACCTCAACATCTGTTTATTATAAAACTCTTAAGAAATAGGACTATAAAAGAACTTCTTCAATGTATTAAAGGGCATTTATTAACAAAAACTAGAATCAGCCAGCATCGTAATAAGTGGTGAAAGACCAAAAACTTTACTCAGAACACTAGGAACAGAACAGAATCTCAACTTTACCACTTATCCCTAACATTATCCTGGAAATTCTTTTTTTTTCTTTTTTTTTTTAATCCTGGAAATTCTATCCAGAGAAGTTAGACAAGAAAAAAAACCTAAAGTATTCAAATAAGGTGGAAGTGAAGAAATGAAATTGTTTCTATTCAAATATGACATAATCCTACGTAAAGAAAATCCTGAAGAATCCACAGCATAATACTCAAGCTAATAAACTCAGAAAACTGCAGGTACTCCATTTTGGGGCTGTACTTCAATATTTAATTCGTTAAAGATTTGTTTTTTATGTGAAATGCAGAGTCACAGAGAGGAGAGGCAGAGAATCTCATCTGCTAGTTCCCTCCCCAAATGGTGATGGACCAGGCTGAAGTCAAGGACCAAGAGCTTCTTCTGGGTCTCCCATGTGGATTCTGAGGCCTAAGGACTTGAGCTATCTTCTGCTGCTTTCCCAGGATTAGCAGGGAGCTGGATTGGAAGTGGTGCAGCGGGGCTTTGAATGTATGCCCATTTGGAATTCCAGCTTAAGCTGATATACTATAATTCCAGCCCTCATACCTCAACACTTTAGCATCCTTACTAAATGGAGTAACTTTTGCTTAAGGCAGCATTGGAGGTTTTCAGATGTGAACATGGAGGGCTCAAATTGGTCAAAATTAAATTCATTTGCTGCTTCCATATTTAATTTAACACATGAACTTATGAGATAACTTTAACAGGAGGCCACATTTTGCTTAAATTTTAAGTACTTACATATAGTTAGTACAAGTTTAGCTTCCTTTAAGGTGAAATTTTAAAATTTGAAATGTGTCAAGACCTGAAATACTCTTAAAAATGTATTTGAGAGGGCTCGGCAGCGTGGCCTAGTGGCTGGGGTCCTCGCCTTGATCCCATGTGGCCGCTGGTTCTAATCCCGGCAGCTCCACTTCCTCTCTGTCTCTCCTCCTCTCAGTATATCTGACTTTGTAATAAAAATAAAATAAATCTTTAAAAAAAATGTATTTGAGGGGCAGAGACAAAGGCGTGAACATATAGAGACAGACATGGGTTCAGCTTGTGTCATCTCCAAATGCTTGAAACTGCCAATGCAGGGCCAGGGCTAAAGTAGGAACATGATCAAAGTCTCATGCACAGGTGACAGAAACTTACATGCTTGCATCGTCATGACTGTCTCCAGTATTCTGCATTGACATGAAGCTGGAGTCAGGAGGGAGGGTCAGGAACTGAACCCAGATACTGTTTGTGGGACCTGGGCATCTTAAACCATAAGTTCAGTGCCCTCTGAAAGAGCAAAACATTTTGAGCACCAGCAGGATTTTGCAAGAGAAAATTCCATACCTTATCTTAGTGATGGTTGCAGTCCAAATGTAGACACTTAGAAAATTTCATTAAATTATCTTGAGACTATATATATATATATATATATATAGCCCCTCATCACAGTCTTGGAAACTAAGCATTTTATCATTACCATCATAGTAGATGTTAAGTCCTGAGGCATCCAGAGTTATGTGAGACCACACTACTTGCTGAGGAAGAAAACTAAGATTTGAATTTAACTGGCTTCCAGAGTGATAAGACTTGAGAGTCCCTGTCTGTAATCACTATACTATATTGCCTCTCAACCATTAATTGATATCCTAGTGGTTCCATTTGCTCATAGGTTGGAGCCCTTCAATCTCCAAATATGTTGAAATGTACCTCAAAATGTAACATTATTTAGAAAAAAAGTGAGAGATGCAATGAAGAGAAACTCATATTCAAGTAGGTGACCCCAAATCCATTTGATCATTGTCCGAAGGCAGATATCAAAGCCACGGAGTTGCAGTCCGGCACAGGCTAGAGAGAGGCAGGGAAACGTTCCCTCCCTCAGAACAGCGTTTAGACCATTTGTCTTCCAGAGCTGTGAGACAGGTTTCTGTTGTTTTATAAAATCAATTGTGCAGAGAAACCCCAGGAGACTAAAGCATGAAGTCAACTTAGAAATTCCAGTATCTAGTGAGATACCCAGTTAGTTCATGAATATATTTCATCCACTTAAAATTTTGCCCCGTTGTCACATTTGTCAAATACCTGTAGGATCTCCAATCACATTGGTTGGGGGCTAAAGATACTATGTTTACAGTAGCTTCTGTGTGTCTTGAAAATAGCAAAGAACACTCTGACTCACAAAATGAGTATTTCCTGAATTTTCCAACAATATATTCAATTTCTGGGAAGCTAATAATTGCATATTTTTGTTCGCTTAAGTGGGCAGTGATTCACAGTATGATCTAGGCTGGGATCATGTAACCGTATTTAGATCTGTCTACCTTGTAGGAAAAACTATTAGCTTAAAACAACAGTCACTTCTCCATGAATTTGTCTTTTTGTCTGATTTTTATTTTCATGTTTAGTCAGAGTTTTAGTTACTCAGTTTTAACAAATCTGTATGCTTCTGTAAAAGAAAATATAAATGAAATTTATGATTTAACCTAAATTTCTGATACGAAAAGAACTCTTTACAAAGAAAATGATTACGCTTTGTTTTATCTTGATTGAACATCTCAAGTATTACTTTTTAATTTTCCTCTTATTGTATCAGAAGGATGGAAGAGTCGAGCTATCAGGACTTTCTGAGGAAATGTTTCTCTTGCCCACTTTTCCTCCATATCTATTTTTATTCCCAATTCATTCACCTCCCTGGAAATAACACCTTCTTCAGCCTGTAACTGGCCCAGAACTCAAACAACAATCAATTTTTGAAAACTGGCTATTTGCTTTCTCCTGGCTGGCAAGATTTAAAAAACAAAGTGGTGTTTTCTTTGTAGTGCCTTTACTGTTCTAAGCATTGTACGAAGTACCTTTATATATGATATTGCTACTGAAATCCATAAACTTTAAGGTGTGTTGCAAAATATCTTTTAATGAGGAATATGGAGCTGAAGTTATGTTCTAAGATCTAGAAAATGACATTTTGGACTTCAAATCCAAAAGTGACTGAACAGAGTGTATTCCACGCCCTATGGTCTCCTGCTATTCTACAGAGCAAGTGTGGACAGCAAATGACTGTGGGCCCTAAAAAGGGGAGCAGAAGGGTGTTGCAAAGGTTAAAGGACAAAACGAGGAGCATGAAAGACAAACTTTCAGCACCTTGCAATTCTCCTTATGACTTTCCTTCATACCTTTTGGTATGTTCTGGTCAGTAGACACTTGGGACTCTGGGACATGTGAAGAGCTAATAGAAATTCAGATCACTAAGAATCATGAAAATTCAAAGTTGGTTTTGAAAATGGAACATGGAATAAAATGAAAGTAAAGTATTGGTTATTTTATATTAAATGATGCTGAATGACAATATTTAGATATGTTACATTAAGTAAGATATGCTGTTAAAATCTATTTCATGTGTTTCTTTTGCTTATAAAAAAATTTGAATCATATATGTGACCCCCAATATGTTGCCCTTTACGTTAGATGGCCAGATAACCTGGACACCCTGAAGAATTTTAATTTAATGAAGAAATGTGATCTGACCCTTGCATAAAATTAAACAGTATGTCAGTTCAAAATTAATATTTTTTCAAAGTAGACAATATACTATCCAGTTTTCAAGATAACTTTATTGTTCAGGTTTTAAACCCAATTACTAAAAAACTACAAGGGTGAGATATGAAGGTTTCAGTTTTGTGATAGATTGTTTATAAAAACTGTACTCATCATTCGCTGCTTTTTGTGCAGCTGCGTTACAACTTCTTTCTTAAGTGATGGGGTTTATTTCTTTATTCCTTCCAAGTTGTCTTCATGTATTTCCACCAGAAATATGTATCAGAGATGATGGTCTGCCAAGCTGAGGCTTTGCTCTCAACAGACCTTGAATTCTACCTTATTTTCACAGAATTCTGCCCAGTTTTTTATGTGAACAAGCTCCAAGCTGCCTACTTGAGGATGGTGACCACGTGGAGCTGAGATAAACCACTCCAGATTATGTCATTTGTGTCAGTTCTCAGTGGGTACTATAACAAATAATCACAGATTTGGGAGCCTAAAATGACAACAATTTATCGTGTAACAGTTTTGTAGAACAGAAATCCAACGTAGATCTCACTAGACTGTAAAATCAGTGTTCTTTCCTTAAGGCTCTGGGGAAGACTACTTCTTATCTTTTCTAGCCTCTGCATGCTCCCTGCATTCCTTGATTTATCATCCTTCTATCTTCAAACCTAGCAACAGCAGGTGAAATTCTTCTTACATCACATCACTTTGCTTTCTTCTGACTCCTCTTTTTTGTACTTTTAAGGACTCATGTTGTTACAAAGAAGGCTTATTTCAAGGGCAACTTAATTGCAACTTCAATTCCATCTTCAGTTGTAATTCCTGTGCAGTAGGTGACGTAACACAGTCACAGATTCCAGATTAGAGTGTGGACGTGTCTGAAGGGAGCAATAATTGCTTTGTCCATACCATCCTTGATTAGCCAGCATCTGACAAACTCAGAAACTGGTTGCAGGTTCCTGAGTGAGTCTAGCTGTGATCGAAACAGCTTAACTGAACAGGGCACACGTGGCTGGTATGCAAGGTTGGAATATATGAATTGAATAAAAGTGGATTAATCACTTAAAAAAGTTTAGCTGACATTGTGTGAAACAAAAGAAAATGAAGACAGTCTTTGAAAAGCTGGAACAAATGTGAACTTAGGTGTGCTCCAACATCAGATTTCCAAAACCAGCCTGAATATGTTAAGTACTCCGTCTTTATTTACAAGTTTTATTAATCATTTTTGCTCTTTTCCAAATAATGGAGTTAGCATTAGATAAACTCAGTCTCTCTGAATTTTTTTGCAATATGAAAAATCACACTGCAAATTTTCCCTATCAACTTTCTCAATGTTGCTCTTAGATGACCTCTATTCACAAAAAAGAGGGTTAACCTCTAGGCCCTGGTTCTTTAAAATGAAATAGCTTGTGCCCTGGGCCAATTTTCCGTTAGGGGGTAAGTATTATTTAACAACCTTCTTGAGCTGTTCAGTTACATTTTTACTTTTACTTTCAAGTATGTTTAACTTGAACAAAGTTGTAACTTGTACTGTCTGGCATAGATCTCATGGCCAGCTGTTGGAGTTTTGTTTGTCACTGAGGAAAGAACTTGATATATTCCACAGTCTAAATTCTCTCTGTTTCAGTTGTGAGACTGAAGGGGGAAAATGTCAAAGCAAATTTTCTCTGCAAGAATTTTAGTATCCTGAATAAAACTTCAGAGAAACTGGATCTCAAAGTGATGTTCACGTGGAAACTATGACCCAAACAGAGTAATTTCTAATTAAAGCACATGAAGTTTTTACCTTGTAATGTTTTTACCCTGCAGTGTTTTATCTATGATTCCAAGATTTCCATTTCAAGTATTTACTAGTGTAACATGCAAAAGCAGTGGGTTAACATCATCAATTTGGTGCCAAAGTCTCATAAAATGAGCCCATCTAAAAAATGAATAAAAATAAAATAAAATGAGTCCATCTGTGTAATAACAGCCCAATGGTGTAAAGTCTAGTGGGTGTAGATAGGTGGGAATGGGGATGTTGTTGAGTAATAAGGAGCTCTTTATCTGTGAAAAAAAAAAGAAATTATTACTAAAAACTTGAAATTAGAAGTAAGTAGATAAAAGCATTATTTGGCAGTAGCATAAGAATTATACATTCAAAGCCATTGGACACTAAATCCATCTGCTTGTGGTTCCCTGTACAACTGCTCAGGAAATTAAAAACTAAATAATTACATCATTGAAATTTTTATTTCTGGATTCACTTTGCTTCTTCTTTCCTCTTGGAATGTTTTGAAATTTATCACCATAAAATCTGAGCAGGATATTAAAAAAAATTGTTTTTTTTTTCTATTTTTATTATAAGAGAAGGAATTTAGAGTAACCTGTGAAACTTGAAGATTCTTATGCATTCACTTAATGATGAGATATATCTCTTTTCTTAACCTCTTCTTGATTGTGTTTCTATTGGGAATCATATTACTAGCCTGTTGGCCTAGAGAAGATGACAGAATGTCTTCTGAGCTGTGAATTAGTAAGGCTTCTTGTTTTCTGACATTCTCACTACAAATTTGCGCCCTGACTAGTGACTGAAAATGTCTGCTGTCCTCCAGTGATTACAAATGGTCGCCTGAGGAATTCCGAAGAACACTGTGTTTCAGTGTTACTGCCTGGCTCTGCGTGCTGTAGTGATCTAGAACCAGATTAAGTGACTCAAACATCAGCACATGTGTGTGATATGTGTCTACATGTGCATATGTGACTGTCTGTTTTCACAGACCTATTGGACAATGAGATGAAAGATATAGTTCCCTACTTACAGAATAAGACCGAGGTGCTTAGTTGGCATTTATGAACTGTTTTTATAGCAAAACTGAAGAGAACACATTTGTTTTACTTAATTAACCTAATTAGTACAAACACTAGTCTGGAAGGACATGAAGATAAAACAAAAATGCATTTCGTGAGCACCTACTGTATGTGCATGTCCATTGCCCTCATTGTATGTGTTACTGGCATTTATCAGCATTGCACTGACAGCAAACGGAAAAGTAATCAGTTGAGGAAGATCAGACCTCTTCATATGTCAGTTCCCGAGTCCAAACTTAAGCGTGATTCCAAAATATCTGTCAAAACCACTGTGTCATGACGTCTCTTCACCTAACAGGAATTCATTGTCTAGATGAGTTTAATGTCATGAACATTTACTGTTTCGCCATTGACTACAGTGTAAAGGACTGTATACACAATTGTCAGAGATGATGCATGAAAAATGGGAATTTAAAATTTATACCTGTACTGGGGTCAGTCATACAGGAGCACATTTAAAATTTGAATCAAGTACCTTTACCCTTAAGATTATTGTTTGTTTTCCATATTGAACATATCTTCCACAGGTAATGTGTTTAATACACAATAAATACATAAGACTGAAATGTAGTAGCTATAACTTTTTTTAAGATTTATTTTTATTGCAAAGTCAGATACACAAAGAGGAAGATCTTTCGTCCAATGATATACTCCCCAAGTGACCGTAATGGCTTGTGCTACACCAACCAGAAGCCAGGAGCCAGGAACTTCCTCCAGGTCTCCCACATGGGTGCAGGGTTCCAAGACTTTGGGCCATCTTCGACTGCTTTTGCAAGCCACAAGCAGGGAGCTGCATGGGAAGCGGTGCTGCTGGGATTAGAACCCGCGCCTATATGGGATCCTGGCGCATGCGAGGAGAGGACTTTGACCGCTAGGCTATCATGCCAGTCCTGAAGCTGTAACATTTTGTATTGCTGTAGTGTAAGTAAAGTTGGACTATCAATGAAGTTGTTAAATAAATGTTAACAATAGAATTCTGGACTTTTTACCATCTTTTATACCTACAATGTCAGGATACAGTTAAATAGCAGAATGATGGACTTCTGACTTGTTATAGGACTATATTATTGTAATAATTTAGAGGTAGGGGAAATCCCTGAGGCTATTGAATTGTATCATAAAATATTAAAAAATTTAAACAACAAATAAATAAAATTCATGAGCAAAAGAAAATTATTCTAATTATATTTTAAGAACTCTACACCTGTTTCTTTTGTGTAATGTTTATCAGAATTGGACTTGTTGAATAGAACAGCAATGAAGATTTTATTAGGTTACAATAAATTTTTAAAACATGCTTTATAAAAGAAAACTGCTAAACATCTTTCTAGGGGTAATATCATGAATGTTGTAATTAATTATTTTCAAAATTTTTTTCAGAATCAGACCAGGAGAGAAGAAGAGAGAGAGACAGCGAGACAGCAACAGCTACTGGTGCTTGGCCAGAGTCTGAATACAGAGCTGGGAATACAATCCAAGTCCCTGTTGTGGATGACAGAAATCCAGTTAGATAGGTAATCAACACTATATCCCCAGGGTTGCATTAGCAAAAACTTGGAGGCACTGGACTCTGGCGGTTCAACGTGGAATGCAGACATCTTAACTGCTCTAAATGCCCACCCCCTGTGTTGTCATTCATAAAATATTTACTCTTTATTTTGAAAATGTAAAATATTTGTATCATGGTATGTCTTATTTAATCTTTTCAATAGCTCCCTATAGCTAGTATTGATTTCCACATATTAAAATGAGGTTTTTGGGCCTGGCACGATGTCTCATTGGCTAAAATCCTTGCCTTGCATGCACCTGAATCCCATAAGGATGCCAGTTTGTATCACATCCAGCTCCCTGCTTGTGGCCTGGGAAAGCATTTGAGAATGGCTCAAAGTCCTCGGATCCTTCAGCCACGTGGGGGATCTGGAAGAAGCTCCTGGTTCCTGGCTTCAGATAGGTTCAGCTTGGGCTGTTGCTGCCACTTGAGGAATTAACCAGCAGACAGAAGATCTTTCTGCTAGCCTTCTCTCTGTAAATCTGCCTTTCTAATAAAAATTTTAAAAAATCTTTTTTAAAAAAATGAGATTCTTATGGGCAA
The DNA here is from genome assembly GCF_030435755.1 of Ochotona princeps. NCBI lineage: Eukaryota > Metazoa > Chordata > Mammalia > Lagomorpha > Ochotonidae > Ochotona > Ochotona princeps. The sequence goes on along the minus strand of NC_080832.1, from coordinate 31,449,634 downwards.
TAGAGTAAGCAACCTGCAAGCACAGACACACAGTAAACCAATCCTACTGTAAGGTGCAGGCAGCTCCCCAGAAACCAAACATTGTTTTCTCAAATGTACACTTGAGTATTGATCCTCATTTAAGCTGTGAGATGTGATGATTTATATTTGAACTATAAAAATCAGAAAATGAACAATAGGATGCAACAGTCATTTTTAAATCTTTAGGTTAGAATAACAGAAGGAAGAATTCAGAGCACAAGAAGTCATAAACAATAGAATGTTACCAGGAAGAAAACAATAAATATTTCAACAGATCCTGTACTTGGGCCTAACAAATCTCAAACAAAAACATCATCATTAATATTCTATTTCCTTTTCCTGATTGGAAAGAGCCTCATGAGTGTGTGACTTTGAATTATCTTTTCAAGTTTTGTTGATCTCCATTTGATTCGTGGTTAATGCCTAGAGCTTGGATGGAGATGCAAACTCTCAGTATATTTAGTTTCATGATACTTGATGAAAAAATGCAAGCATATGTGTAACAATTCAGAGGGCACTTGCTTTCTTGGTACCTTTTTCACATTGTGTCATAGGAATCCTGCAAAATTATTTGTATGAAAAAATCTGCTTAAGAACCAATAGACAGAAATGCATACTGGTTATAAACTCTTGATTTGATATGTGAATAGGTGGATTCTGATTTTCTCCGTTGCTTACTGGCTGTACTTTTCTGAGCATCAAAATGCACGTTAAGACTCTTAGTGTAAGTTGAATAAATGAATGTGACTGCAACACTTTGTACTGGTGCTAAGATTGGAGGAAGACGTCAAACAGGGTGCTTAGAATAATTGAGGTTAGTAGTGTTTATATCACTAGATGTAGCGTTCTGCTGTCAGATGCTTCTCGAAAGAATATTAATACCCATGGTGGACAAGTGTGATTGACAACAGGAGGCCACTAAAAACAAGTGGGAGAAAATCAGGACTCCATCTAGTAGCTGCAGAACACTAATGGTTAGGTCTGAACACTTGCTTGTAGGTCCTTTAGTCTGAGCAAGCTGGTGCTTATGTCTCACAAAACTTTTTTCCCAAGATCATTGCAGAAACAAGAAGATCTCTAAAACCAGTAACTAGTTATTTATTTTTCAGTGTTTTAAAATAAAAATCATAGTGTGAGGTTTTTGCTTGAGCTTCCTTTCCGAAATGACCTTTGACAGGAACTGGGAACAATTCTTATCGGTACAGCCTTTATCTCTGGTGACCAAACAAAATGTGGGAGGTACGATGGAATTTATGAGTTCTTTGTACATAGGAACAAAATGTCTGACATTTGGGTCAAATAAGTTATTGATTTTAAATCAAAGCAACATATTGAGTCAAACAAGTGTGAGTACTATACTTGAATTTTTCCTTATTTGATAGAATTATCTTTCACTATTTTATGAATAGTGGCAGAAAAATAAGAATTATAAATAATAAAAACATATTTTGGGACCTTATGGAATCCAGGAGGAAATTGTAGACACAGTGTGGAAGAATAAGTTTTATTTGGCATTTTATTTCTCAGGAAAATTAGTGATCTTTCTTGCCTTATCAGGTAAACAAACTTACAAAAACACTGCAAAACTAATTCGGAATACTTAGGGCTCCATGCCACCAAGAGTGTATATATAAAGCTCAAATGATCTTTCTTTACTCTAGTTCTTTCTCCTCTTCTTGGGAATGAGGAAATTCAGTGCCCTCAGTATTGCCTTGCCATTGGGCAGATCTCTGGCACAAGACAAATGACTGGTGCTGGAAAGGAAATAGAGCCTCAAATGAATTTGAGTGTAACAGTGACAGATAATTTTAGCAGATCAAGTGTTGATTTCTTAGGAAAAGATAATGCCATTTGAGGTTATCGTTTGGTTGCTTCTAGAAATTTGCAAAATTTATATGCCCACTGCCTTAGTGTATAGGAGTTAAAAGAAGGAGTAATATCACATGAGTTTCTTGTTTAAAAGCTCCCCAGAAACGTCAAATGTTTCAAAATACTGACTCTTCAGCATAAGAATTCTTTGTTTTCTTTATTTGCTCTTTGGCTCCTGCTTCTCCAGTGTCTTTGTCGTCTAACTTGCCTTGAACCTTGAGCTTGAACCATGCACAACTCCACAAGTAATAGTAACACCATTCTAGTCAGGATTTGGATTTGCATTTTCTTTTGTCCAAATACCTGTGCTCACTCTACTTCCGAAACTAATGGATAAATCTTCATTTAAAACATACTTGCCTACAGGTGAGAGCAAGAAACAAGACTGGGAGCAGCCCTGACCAAGCCAAGTTATAGTACCTGCTGGCATATGTACTGGTCAGTTCTTGCGGTGGGCCAGGCTAGGCCATTCCATAACACCCACTGACAGTTTTGAGAACCAGGCTGGGGTGTAGGGAGCTGGATTGGTTGGTAACACTGGTATCACCAATCAGGTCACATTAGGGACTGGACTGGAGATCTGTTCAAGCTGGGTTAGGCTTGCAGCACCCACCAGCATGAGATGGTAGCAGCATGGGCCAAACCAGGCTGCAGCACCTGCTGGTAAATGCGGAAGTGAGGCAGGCAATGCCAGACTGGGTTGCAGCACCCAGCAGCATAGTGAATGCCTAGAGGTGGGGGCAGGGCAAATCTAATAGGGGAACTGTGAGGACTGCTATTGGGCCACTGCTTGAGCTGCTGAGTTTGAAAGCTTGGATTAGGGGCTAAATAGGTTGGGCAAGGCTACAAAACCTACTGGCAAGCATTGTTAGCTGGGTTAGGGGAAAGCCAGTCTGGGCTAAGCAACCATTTCCACTGGTACATGCATGAGCAAAAGTTAAGTGCAAGATGGTGGGGCTTTGCTACAGTATCAGCAGGGAGATGCTGGGACTGGAGGCAAACCCTGTCAGGCTTGACTACAGAAACACCTGTAATTTGTAAGATCCAGGGCTGAGAGTGGGCCTAGTAGGGAGAATATGGATACCCTCTGTATCTTACTTTTTATCTCTAACACTTTTGTAAACATTTGAAACAGCATATTTTTTTTTTGTGACCACCTCATTGACATTTCAAATTTAGTTTATACACAACATATAACATAACATACATAACATAACGTGTTTTATATAACACGTTTTAAAATTATATATGTCACCTACATTCATTCTTTTTTATATTAAAATGAGTAAATAGATAACCAAAGAAAAACTAGCTTACTGATTAAAGTTAAAGGGCTTCCCAAACATGTACAAAAACAATGAAATTACAACATGCTATTTGCTTTATATGTATATGTATATGTATATGTATATGTATATGTTCTGTTTAACTGGTTGATTGTGACTGGTTGATATCAGCTATTTTTACAAGAAAATAGTTTTGTATGAGGCTGTAGTTTGGTTTCCTACTAAACTATAGTTCACTACATAGAAATTTAAATTTTAGTTTCATTTAGATGTTAATCCATAAAAAGCAAATGATGTAGAAATTATTTTAATATGTGCATATTAAAAATTTAAAAATAATGGTGATGGAAAAAAAATATGGATACCCTCTGATTGACTATAGCTCCCACTGGGAACATGAGAATCAGGCCTGTGGGCTGGCCTGGATGGACAGGCAGTGGCACATGCCAGTGTGTGAGCTGGATAGTGGGGTTGGTCAGGTTAAGCTAGGCTCCAATACCCATTTGAAGTGTGTAAGAGCCAAATGGGATATTAAAAAGACTTGACCAGTGTGCTACACACACCAGCATGTGAAGGAACCAGGACTAGGAGTGAGCTTGGTGTGGGTTACTGGGAGTCACTCATACTATGTTGCAGTTCCCACTGGTGTGTGTGAGGCCTGAGTGAGTGGTGGGCAGAGCTGGGCTGGACGGCAACGTTCATTGTTTTGCACATGAGATAGGGCTAGGGACAGAACTGACCCGGTAACTTTAACAATGAGAGTATGTGTAGGCTGATGTGGGTGACAGAGTGAGCCAGACCCTACACTCACTAGCACACACAGGAGTCAGTTCTGGGGTCACTCTGGTGAGGTTTCTTTAGTGACTTCCCAACTGGAAATCACAGGATCTGTGGTCTGACAGTGGAGTACGTGTATTGGAATCGGGCCTCCTTGGCTATTGAAGCCTGTGCAGTGGACAGCATGCCCCATTACACATGGGGGGCATGACAACCAGTTTATTAAGGCCTGCAGAAGACATCTAGTACCATGGAGGACAGAACAAATTGAATAGCTTCTTCTGGCCAAATTTTTACAGCAAGTATCTGGGCATATGGAGGCTCTAAGGTGGATTATGCCAACCAATGGATCCTGGAATGATTCCCTCAACATTGGAGGAATGAAATCAACAGCTGTCAGAACTATAAAAACAACTTAAGCAGTATCCTTGGAACAGGTGCCATATTTGAGACCCTGGGATGACACTGGGTGGCAGTCCCCATGATGCAGTTGAGCTGCAGTCATTATATTCATCACATTGTACTGTTTATGTGTTTTTAGTATTTATTTATTTATTTATTTTACTTGAAAGTCAGATTTACAGAAAGAGAGAGAGAGGGAGGAAGAAGCATATCTTTTATCTGCTGATTCAATTCTGAAACGGCTACTGCAATCAAAGCCGGGGTGATCCAAAGATGGGAGCCAAGAGCTCGTTCTGATCTCCCACATGGGTACAGGGACCTAAGCACTTGACCCATCCTCCACTGTTTTCCCAGGCACATTAGCAGAGAGCTGGATCCGAAGTTGAGAAGCTAGGACATGAAACAGAGCTCATATGGCATGTTGGCAATGCAGCTGAAGATTGGCCTGACTGTGCCAGCCCCACACTGTATTATTAGTTTGATTTTGCTCATTTAACACCAATGATTTTGATTTAACTGCATCTGGGTTGGAACTTGACAGTGATATGTCTTACAAGCTTCCAAGGGAATCTGGTTCATAAATTGGATAAAGACCAGCAAGCTAGTGCAAAAACGCCATGAAGATAGGACAAGTTGACTAACTGGTTTGCAATCACCACCCATGTGATTGTATTGGAACTCAGAAAATTCTTATGAAATATTTGTGAAACAAGTGTTTGGTACAGTGTGGAATGTAGTTTTTTGTTGAATGAGTAAATGAATAAATATTTAAAATTCTATAGGTATTCCAAATATTAGTACATTATATCCTTTGCTTTCAAAAACATATAGTTGCATAGTAATGAAATCTTTGGAGAAACATACCAAAAATTCTGATATGCTCACTCATACACCTCAAACGTAAAAATGTTTTCAGCAGTTGTAATGTCCTCTTATTGAGAATATTTCTCATGGGGAGTCTTACTTCTAAAAGCAGGCATTTTTCCAAGCGGTATGGCAAATGTTCAGTTGATTGAAGTTTTGAGCAAATTCTGTTGAAGTCTCTTGGAAAATAGCTAAACTCTTCTGAGGTCATTCCAGACCATTTGTCTTCCTCTGTTATGCACTGAGGCAGGAAATGTTTTCTCCCTTTTGAAATGAACAATTCAAGGGGCTAGTGAAGAATGCGGGCAGTGCAACATGCTATCAGCTCCCTCCAGCTGTTTACCATGGTCTTTTCCATTCTTAACAGGGACATCAAGTTCTTTTGGATGCTAGACAGTTTTATATGTAAGACAAAATAAACACTTGCATAGGGCTTCACAGGATAACTTCATTTAAGTCTTATCTTTTATTTTCCTTAAACCAAGGAAGGAAAAAATGAGATTTGAGAAAGGCCTTCATCTACCAGGAAGTTTGCAGTCAATTGCTACATTAAAACAATTTTTTTAATCCTGAAAATGGTAGCAACTTTCCTTATGTTTTCCCATTTCACAACACTTTTTGATGCTTCTGAGGGGATATGGCTCCCAAGCAAGGTCATCTGAGAACAATACTACCTTAGTCACTGACATTCTTCAGATCTTGTTTATAAGGGGTTGTTTGGAACTGCTCTCGTCTGACTTGAGTCATACTGGACTGTGCCAGGGAGGCTACAAAATTGGATTCTTCCCAAAGAAATGCTTGTAACAAATCTCCAGGATGAAACAAGGAGATAGTGCCAAGTGCACAGGCAATGTGCCTTAGAATTACTGTCTGCTTGTTTAAACCGTTACCTTTTAATCATGGTAGGTTCGGATTTTTTTTTTAATTTACAAAATAGATTTTATTTGGCAGAATTTTCTAAGACACTGCCCTAGAAAAAGGTGTGATAGCTTATGGGAATTTCATGAGATTTGGTGGCACATAGACTTCTATTTAAATCTGATTTGCACTGTGTGCTGTGGGAATTCCCCAGGATAATTCATTTCTTTGAAACTATGGTTTCTCATCTATAAAATGCACTAGCTTACTCAGAGTGTTGCCATGATGAGAAAAGTTAAGATATATTATGGTCTTGTTCATGGGTGACACCAAATAGACCCATTTCCTTTCTTATTCTTTTTTTTCCTAATACTTGTCAGTACATTTTGTTGACTAAACTGTACAAATTTACATCTTTCCTTATTTGGAAAAATTCCAGATCAGTTGATTTTGTTGGGCACACACTTTTCCTTGAAAATATTAGATAAAAACTATACTTTTAATGAACCAGGGAGGAGAGTTGGGGTTTTAATGACAGCGTGCACACTGAGAGCAGTTTTGCATTCCCACAGCAGGAGGTCGGACTTGGCTTAATATAAATAGTCCAGCTCTGTACTCAGTGGAGAGATTAGCTGGGATTGGGATATAGAACTAGCTGGAAGTAAAGTAATCTTCAATGACTCATACATGGTGTATTTCTCATAAGAACTGTGGTGTGTGAAAGTATGAATGACAAGACTGAATATTTTAAGAAAATAGAGGTTTATAGGAATGGCAATAAAAATGTTGTGAATGGTTTGTTTACTTGAAACTTGCAGTTCATAAAAGTTCTCCAAGGCCTCCACTAATAAAACAAACTAAATTTAGTTCTGTTAAAAAAAAGTTATTCCAATGGGTGATCATTTTTCTGTCTTAATTGTCCCATAAATCTCCTGAAACCCATTGTTCCACGAGTTGCATATTTTGTAAATTCATTTACAAAATTTTGGACATTTCTAACTTGGAACTCAACATATTTTTGAAGTTGTGTTATCATTTAGTCATTCCTTCATATATTGGCAAAGTCCTCAGGTAGCCACTGTGTCTGCAGCTAATCCTCATCCAAAAGCTAAAAGGTAAAGCCAAAGCAGAGAGGACACATGAAAGATTTGGAGAATGTGAGCTTTGTGTAAGTGTGGTGATCTTCCAGAGGTTTCCAGTGGGAGACCCTCCTGGTAGTTTGAGTATGCTGAAAAGTCCAATGGAAGAATCAAGATAAAGACAGAATTATGGCAGAGAGCAACTACCCTTGTTTTTATCCTAAGCAGATCTGATTTAGAAATCAAGTTTCAGTATCACTTCTTCTACTGTAATAGACTTATTAAATAGATCCTGGTTAAAACAGTAGATAGAACCTAGTAACCTATTGTGGCAAAAGCTGATAGATTTCCTTATGTAATCCTGTTAATACGGGGCTTTACATAGCTTATGTCTAGCTTATGTCTAGATCCTTAAGCTATTTTACAGTTATTCATCCCTTTGGAGCTTGTGTTTCCTATTGAGATTTGTTCTTCACCTATTAAAAACAAAACAAATTAGATAGGAGAATGAAGGAGAGTGATAGTTTGGGGAAGAGAAATATACTTTTGACAGTAGGGAACAGAGATACCATAGCAGATTATTGAGATGGTCCTTGAAGGATATATGCAATTTATGATGATTGATCTAAATGTAGGGAACAGTATAGAAAAATGAAGTGGGTTGGGTTAGCTTGTGTAGATTGCATGAGTACTGCCATGTGGAGGAATCAGATTGTAAAGATGGAAGAAAACAGATTGGCCATAGCTGCTGTCATGCTGAATATTTCTTCCTGAACCGAAGGGAAAAGTTAAGGGCTAGAACACATTTTAACTAAACAATTCTTATTAAAAATAAGTATTTATTTATGTCAGAAAAAGAGGGAGAATTTCCATCTGCTGATTCACTCTCTGGCTGCTCACACTGGTGGCGACTGGGCTGAACTCAGGCCAGGAGAAAGGAATTCAACCAAGATTTCTCATATAGCGAGCAGGAGCACAATCGCTTGAGTTATCCCTGCTGTCTTTCAGGCATGAACAACAAGCTGTAGTGAGGAGCTTAACCTAAGTAATGAATCTAGGCATTCCCTTGTGGGGCACAAGGTCTTAACTGTTAAATGTTTATAACTAGAAGCTCTTTTAAGCATTATTTAGACATGCTCCTAAAGTGAAAAATCTACAAAGAATGATGTACAGATGTATGGAAAGGTACCTAATATTCCCATGTGAAATACTGTTGTTCAATTTCAAACCTCTTTGGCTTTGTGAAATGTTCTTTTTCACATTAGCTAATGCTGTACTAAAATATTTCATAGAACACTTTCCAATTTTATGGTATTCTGATATTGACACTTTAGGTTAACTGCAGACATATTTTATTTAAAAATAACAAAAGAACATTGTTTGAAAAAGGATGGGTGAAGTTTTGAGCTCCTTTTTGTCTAGTTCTATGTTCATAATTGGAAAATAAACATTTATATCTGACCCAAACATCAAACCAGTGAGATCTTCAAATGTCAGCCAATCATGTCATTTAACTGCTCTGATGGCTTATCTGAGGCATGAGGACCCCAGAGAGCCTTGTGCACTCCCAGACATACCTCTGTGGCTACTCAGCAATGATTCGGCTGTCTCCACAGCTGGATGCTGCACAGTGTGAGTGGATTTATCTGACTTTGTGACGCATGACTTTTTTTCCCCTTGTCTTCTTTTCCTTATGTGTACCCTCAGTTATGCACTAGAATAACATTTTATTTAGACACAGAAGCCTATCGATTGGGAGATGGTGTTTTTATAGTTCCGTGCCAAGAAAACTATATTTAGTGAAACATGATATTTAGAAAGTTATTTGAGTGTCTATGAGATTTCATTACAGACTTTAGAAGAGAACCCAAAACCAGTTCTGCTTCACTCACTCTTGTTTTTCCTTCATGATAATCCTTCCTAATGCCGTTTGAAACCAGACATCTTCAGTCATTCAGCTTATTTGACCTAAAGTGTATGTTGCATTATATTCTTTCAGGGAATCTGCTTAAATGTAAGTGGATCCCAGAATGATTTGTCTCTGCCACCAGGGATGATTCTTGGTGTTGACATAAGTGTGTTCAGACCGTGCCTGTCACACACACACAAAAAAAAAATGCCTCAAAATATTGCCTAATCATCATTAGACTGGTTTTAGCATTTTTTTTCAATCAAAACAAAACATGAGAGAATGAGATCTAATTACTCATGTGTTAGGTCAATGTTGAATGGGGGAAAATAAGCATCTGGTATCTCTGCTTCTTAGGTTTTTATAGGTCTCATGTATTCAGAAGAGAGGATGTTCCATATGATAAGGGTATCTTTCCAAACATGGATATCTAAGAACTCATTCACTACCAAAGAGTGGAAGGACCTGGAAATTAGATTGGCAAGAGAAGATATTTGAATGGTAGGGTCTGTGGTCTGTAGTTTACTATTCTCCTTGAACAAAATAAATAGTTTGATGTGTGTATTTTTTCAGTTCCATTCATTTACTTGATTGCTGTTCACCTATAAATGAAGATAGTCTGAAGCATGCACAGAAAGCATGCATGGAAAGTGCACACAAGCCTCATAAAAATCAAAGTGTGATGCTATTAAATTAATAATAAATCAGGTTAATTTATGTGATGACGTATTTATAACAAACTATCTCATTTTTAGTGTTACTTATAGTTGATTGTGGGTGCTAGTTTGCCAAATTATTATCCAAGGCTACAAGTGAAGTCAGAAAGGAAATTTATTCTACTTTGCCCTTTAAGAATTTCAAAGGTGTTTTACATAAAACTGGAGGTATTTGGAAAGAAGATACAAAACTGTTTCTTGTATACATTAACATGGAAAATGATATGAGCAGACCAAAATACACTTGTTCTAATTCACAAAATACCTTAAACAACCTCAACGAAATCTTTTTTTTTTTAAATATTTATTTTTATTGCAAAGTCAGGTACACAGAGAGGAGGAGAGACAAAGAGGAAGGTCTTCCGTCCGATGAATCATCCAAGCGATGGCCAGTGCTGCGCTGATCTGAAGCCAGGAGCCAGGAGCATCTTCCAGGTCTCCCACGTGGGTGCAGGGTTCCAATGCTTTGGGGTGTCCTCTGATGCTTTCCCAGACCACAAGCAGGGAGCTGGATGGGAGGCAGGGCAACCGGGGTTAGAACTGGTGCCCATATGGGATCCTGAAGTGTTTAAGGCAAGGACTTTAGCCGCTAGTCTACCGTGCTAGCCACCGCACCCCCTCCCCAGTGAACTCTTAAAGGCTATATTTTGAGTGAATGTTGCAATATGAACCAATTCCTTAGTAGTTTTCCAAAGATAATCATATTAAAATGTGATTTTCTAGATCCTCAAAAAGTGGAAATTTAGAGTTCACTAGGGAGGCACTTGATAAGCTGAAAAAAAGCAAAAGTCAGATTTTATGTTCATCTTCATGAACAGTCAATCAATGTTGGCATGACATTTCCCAAAATCATACTAACAAAGCAATGGCTGACCCTCTAATGAATTGTGTATATTCTTTAAAAATCAAAAATGCTAACCCAAAGGAAATACAAAAAAGAAGCAATAAATATAAGATCAGAATATTAGAATTGAAAAATATTCAGAGAATCCATACAGTAAAAGAACTAGATTTTTGAAAGAAAAATATGTTTAACAAATCTCTGCTGAAATTGATCAAGAAAAAGAAGCAAATTACAAAAAAAGTAACATTAACAGTGATTATTCAGATATTGAAATGAAAACAAGCATTACTTTTTACTGAAAATATGAAAAGTTAGCTGTAAAGGATAAATTCTGAAAAAAAATATAGTCTTCTAAAATAGATTCTAGAAGACACATGAAACTTTCTATTCAATTAAATCAGTACTTGAGTACAGGGAATTCACTCCCAGCTATGGCTGAGCAAATGATATTGGCTGACCTTCTCACTAAAAACAAATGTAAAGAAATTATGGGGGAAAACATTGCTAAACAGTGGGAAGTGGGCATCACAGGACTATAATCTTTGAGGCTAAGGAAAGAAACACTGTAAACGTTACTGTTACTCCAGATGTTTTGTCTTTCGCAGATTCTTGCCATGTCTTGTGTGATTTTTGGCTTTGAGTTTCACCTACTTAGCATAGAACAATATTCCATGAAACCTAAACAATATTCCATAAGCCTAATGGTGACTCTCCTGCCATTTGCTAAACATGCCAGATGTGCTGTTCATAGCTTACAGTTACTGGAGTAATGGCCCATCAAGAACAAATAGGTTATGTATATCTAAATATTAATTGTATGCTCTTTTATATATCTTGTTGATTATTCTTATCTGTATAAAAATGTGAATATTTTTGTCTTACTGGAATAATTCATAGGGAGTTATAAAATTAAAATCAATTTATGAAAAAATGTATTGGAATTTTTCAAAGGCCATCACATCTCAAAATCTGATTATCTTAATACTGAGCTGAGGCGGAGACAGTTTGTGTTTACAAAGTACTGAAATTGCTTAGAACTGGTTCTGGATTGGGCATTTCACAAAATCAGTTTTCTCTTTTCTCCTTTTTTCCCTTTCCTTTCTTTTTTATGATTCACTTTTTTTTTTACTGGAAAGGCAGATTGTTACAGAGAGAAGAGACAGAGAGAAAGAACTTCCGTCTGCTGTGTTACTCCCCAAATGGTTACAATAGTAAGATCTGAGACAATTAGGACATGGAGCTTTTTCTGGATCACCCATGTGGGTGCAGAATCCCAAAGGCAAGGGTCATCCTCTGCTGTTTTGCCAGGTCATTTGCAGAGAGCTGGGTGGGAAGTAGAGCAGCCACTGGCACTCATATGGGATGCTGGCACTTTCAGGTGAAGGATTATTCAATTGAGCCATTGTGCCAGTGCCAGAAGTGGTCTCTGCTAAGGACAATTTGGGTGGGTAGAACAACAGCTAAGAGTCACTCAGAGGGTGGGAATACAACACTAAAAGATTGCAATTCTAGTTCTTTCTATCTTACTGAAAATGAAAACCCAACAGAAGGGTGTCTTTGATAATCAAAATCAATTTGCTAATGAAATTTTTAAGATTCAGTTTTTAAGAATTGAGGTTTCAAGAGAAATTCATTCAGCATACGTTTTGGATTCACATTAGATATCAGATATATGTTTAGTCATTTGCTGTGATCTTACAAACAAAATAAGTTAACAATTGGGAAAGGGGGAAATTAAGTTTTTTTAGGAGGAATTTTGAATTTAGGTAAAAATCCATTATATTCTTATGCTCCTTGAAATAAATCAGTCCCAAAGGGGCAAATACCATATGTTCTCTCTGATATAAAGCAACCTTCATGCAAATTATAAGACCAATAGCCCTTTCAATACTGTTTTTGCTGCAACTCGTGGGTTTTGGTATTTTTGTTTTTATTTCATTTCTTCCAGATCATTTCTTTCCTCTTATTCAATTCTTCACTGACTCACAGATTACACAATAGCATAATTTTCTCCAAGAAAGCTTTTGTGTTTTCTTCGTTGACATATTGGTTTTTAAATAGCATGTTACTTAACTCCATGATTCTGTAAATTTTTAAAAACTTTTCCTGTTGATTTTGTTTTATGGCTTCTCACTTAAGGGAATGCATAGCAACTGAGTAATAGAGACTATCATATCCGGATGTGAAGATACAATGAAGTGTGCATCTGTACTGCCATATCAAAGATGGACTCCCAATGAAACTGTTGGATATAGCTTGACAATAGGATGCTGGACTGTTTGCCATCATCTGTACCAGCAATGTCAGGACACACATAAATAGCAGAATGATGGACTTATGACTAATATACTATACTATTGTAATAATATACTATACTATTGTAATAATATGGAGGAAATCAGTGGAGAGAAGGGAGTTTTGAGAGGGGATAAGGGAAAACCCAGAGCATATGTAACTGTACCACAAAATTAAAAATTGAAATAGAAAAATAAAAATATTATTTTAATTTTGTTTGAGAGAGAAGAGAAAGAGAGGCTGAAATGACAAAGTTTCTCGATTTACTAGTTCATTTCCCCAATGCTTGTAATAGCTGGACATGGGCTAGGCTGAAGCCACTGGGCCAGGAACTCAATCCAAGTTGTCTGCATCTGTGGAAGGATGAGCATCTCCTACCAAGCGGCACATCAGGAAGAAGCTGGAGTCAGAAGAGGATGTAGTTAAACCCGGTCTTCAGACATGGATGTGGATGTCCCAAGTGATCTCTTACTGGTCATGCTAAATCCCCACTCAATTATTATTGAATTGAAAACTTCATCAAAACTATTCAAACTCTGGAAAGTTAAAAATATGTTATCTTTGTCTTATTTAGGATAATGGTACATTTAGTTATTTATATATACGAGGCAATTCAATTTCTATTGTTTAAGGCGTGTATCACCTTGGATTATTAGCAGTGGAATTTTAAACCATGAAGACATCACAGTGTAAAATAAGCTCTGATCTAAAGTGTGTTTCCCAGCTGTCTGGACTTTTCAAAAGTCCTGCTATCTTTGTAGTGGTTAGTTTTAGCGTTCAGCATCACATTGCTGTGCCTCTGGTTATTCATGCTGAACAGAGAACAGTTTGTGTGTGTTTATTCCTAGCATCTAAGCAACTTTACTGATCCTATTTTCTGTTTTCACTTTCTGTAACCTTAATGTTTGTAATCTAATTCCAATAGGAAGGGGAGGGAGACTGAATTTCCATATTGTCTAGAAATAAAATTCAGTCATTCACTATTATGTGTTAAATATTTAAGCCTTGGGCCTGGCGCCATGGCCTAGCGGCTAAAGTCCTCACCTTGAACGCCCCGGGGATCCCATATGGGCGCCAGTTCTAATCCCGGCAGCTCCACTTCCCATCCAGCTCCCTGCTTGTGGCCTGGGAAAGCAGTCGAGGACGGCCCAGTGCATTGGGACACTGCACCCGCGTGGGAGACCCAGAAGAGGTTCCTGGTCCTGGCAATCGGACTGGTGCGTACCGGCCCGTTGCGGCTCACTTGGGGAGTGAAACATCGCATGGAAGATCTTCCTCTCTGTCTCTCCTCCTCTCTGTATATCCGGCTTTCCAATAACAATAAAATCTTTAAAAAAAATATTTAAGCCTTATGATGAGTGCATCCTTTAAGAATGTATAGGGGATCAATAATACAGCGATACCTTTAGTTGGCTGCCTGCTGCCCTAATGAGCCTGGCTTTTCATTTGTCTTCTTAACTATACTGTACAAAGAGCGTTCAAATTCCATTAATTTAATAAAAAGGATTCATGTCATTAGAATTTCTCCATTGTCAATCTTCTATATAGTTTTGTCAGCTTCCTACACTTTTGGCTAACCTTTTTTTCATATGTTGCTTAAAAACATAACACACAACACTTGCTACTTTTATTGCATACTTAAATATTAATAATTAGAATTTCCTTTCAAATTTAAACTTTTATTTAAAGATTATTCTAAGTAGAAAAATGATACTGTAAGTGTGTGATAGGTTATTCTCTTATGTGACTTTAAAACGTTTTATTTGAGCTTAAATGCAGAAATTCCTCTGCTATAATCCCTGTCCCTTAACTGGGAGTGTAGGCCTGCAGATGGGAAATGTTCACTTCACCCAGGTATTCTAGGAAATTCTATACCTAGTAATGCTTTAATTCTTTACTTTTAAAATTTTCAGATCCAACAAATCAGTTTTAAGTTTGAACCCCAAACTGGTAGTTTTGAGGACCTTTGCCCAAAGCCCAGGTAAAGGCTAAGAAGTGTATTGACCTTTCTATTTTCCATGAGATACTTTCTGGACATTTGTCCTGCTTCTTATTTAAAGGATCCAACTTTATGCCCAGGATCTTCATTTTAACTCATGATCTTGCAGGTAACTAAATTAAAACTTAGTACTCCCTAGGTTCCCAATCAACAAATGACCTCAGGACAGATTTAATTTCAAGCCTCATTTATTTCTCCATTAACTACTTCCTGTTCTTTGCTTAACCCTGTAGGTTTTCCTTTTTTTTTTTTTTTTTGTTCAGCAATGCTTTTCCATTTGGAAAACATTAACTTGATATGTTACACATGCAGAGAGATACACAGCTTGTAAGTGTTCAGCTTGCTCTAAATAAATATTATGAATATTATAAGAAGACTCTTGTAAGAGCCTAAGAAACCTCCTTGTGTTTCTGAAAGGCATTGACTAAGTCCACCAGGACAGCTACTATCCCGGCTTTTATCTTCACAGATCAATTTTGATCCTGAATTTGGGTAGATAGAATTACACAACAGGAAGTTTTTGTTTATGGATTGTTTTTATATGGGGGGGTACAACATCTTGTTTGTGAGACTTAACTAGGTGATTGTGTATATTATGAGTTTTGTCTTTTTTTTTCACCTTACAAACAGGATTTTTATTTAAATTTGTATGCTGATAAAAATTAAGCAAAATTTAGACAAATCTGTATCTCAAATTCTTCCCACTGTAAAAATGGGCATCATGGAATCCAGGCATACTCATCTTCATTATGTCCCATTGTTCTACCACAGCTGGTCTACCCTGGGAGGCAGGAGGGGTGGACCTGGTGCACAGGCAAGGAGAGGAGACCCCACATTCAACACCACTATCTGAGGTGGTATCTCAGAATTATAATTATAGAAATTTCCAGCAAAAGCAGCATCCTTCAACTGTGTGGTTAAAATGAACACTACTCCAAAATCACAAATAAGGCTTCTGGCTTTTCTGTTATTATGAAATAAGCAGTATTTTCAATGTTAAGGCAAGTGGTAGACCACATGTGCAGTGTACCAAAGGAGACCTTTTATTGTAAAATGTATTTTGGAAAATTTTCGATATCCCAGACATGTGTTAGAATCAGAAACTTATAAAAACTGCTGCCGAGTGGAAATGCATTTGTGTGGCTGTCTCAGCAGCCTGCTTCCAGTAGAAGTAATCTTGTCTTGAGTTTTTTAGGGATTGTGTTTTCATTTTTTGAATTAGCATGTTGGATTAAATTTCTACCAAAATTCTTCTCCATATCCACGGCCTGATTCTCACATTTTGTATATGCATATTACTTGACTTCCACATTCTGTATCTGGTGCATGGTATTTGGCCACAAAGCCTAACCCCAAAGTTGGCAAAACACTGCCTACTGAGCAGACTTACTGTGATACAGAAAAAAAAAAGTATGACCATTCAGGACAGGATTCTTATCAACAGTGTAACTTAATTCAGAGTCAGGCCATCCACGTATCTTAACGGAAGAAAATACAGATTTATACAGTGATTGGTGTTCATTTTCTCTGCCCCCTGTTTTCTCCATGTGAGATAAGCATCTCATTCACAGTGATGAGAGAGGCTTCTTCCCTGGGGGCCAGGACAATGGAGGCATCACTTCTTGGCCACACTGGTCACGGCCTTCTTGGCGGCATCTTCTAGGTTGACAGCTGAAGTGATGGGCAGTCCACTGTTGCTGAGGATTTTTTGAGCCTATTGCACATTGGTTCCTTCCAAATGGACCACTAGGGGCACCTGGAGCTCCAACTCCCTACAAGCTTTGGTGATTCCATTGGCAATGATGGCACAGTTGACGATGTCACCGAAAATATTGACAAGGATGGCTTCAACCTTAGGATCAGAGGTCAGCAACTTGAACGCCTGATACACTTGAGCTTCTTTCACACCACCACCAAGGTCCAAGAAATTTCCTGGCTTCCCACCATTAAGGAAAATGATGTCACACGTTGCCATGGCCAGCCCTGCACCATTCACAAAGCAGGCAATGTTCCCATCCAGTTCAATGTATTTTAGCTCATATCTGGCAGCTTCATTTTCAATGGGCTCATTCGCTGAATGAGCGAAGATGTCCTTTTGTCGGAATTCTGCATTGTCGTCAAAATTTATTTTGGCATCAAAACAGACAACTTGTCCTTCTGGAGTTTCACCTAAGGGATTCACTTCAACCTGAGTTGCATCAATTTTCAGGAAGAGATTATACAGCTTCTTAATTTGATCTGCAGCCTGGTTTTTCAAAGCTCCAAGGAAGCCAAGGTTTTCTGCCATCTGCTGAGCCTGGCTGTCTTTATTCCTTCAAAAATGTCAATTTGTCCCTTAAAGATAAGTTTTGGATTCGAAGCTGCCACCTCTTCAATGTCAACACCTCCCTGTGGACTGCCCACCAGCATTGGGCCATTGCATGATCTGTCCATCAGAATGCCAGGTAGGTTTCTCTGTCCAAGGCTTTGGCAACCATCACCTTGTTAACTTTCACACCTTCTTTTGAAGTTTGTTTTGTTGCTAGATTAGAGCCAATCATCTGTTCAGCCAGCTGTCCCACAACTTCAGGTTCTTGGTTAAATGAACATCACCTTTCTACCCGCTATTGAAGACACCTTTTCCTCTTCCTCCAGCTAAAATCTGGGCTTTTAGAACACTTTCTTTGGCATTGAGCCTTTTAGCAGCCTCAAGAGCTTCACTGGCTGTGTTAGCCGCAAAGAACTGTTGCACTCTCACTCCATTGTCAGACATCAGTTTCTTGCTCTGATGTTCCAGCAGATTGAGCCATCTTTTGGGGGTCAGCTGAACTGCCTGCAACCTGGGGGCCAGGAGCTGGGGCCTCAGCCTTAGGTGTGGGAGAAGTTTCCTGGCCTGTGCTGCTACGGGGGATGCCATCTTAAACAGGAAACCGAGTTTTCTCTTTTAACTCATGATACATACGGAAAAATGACTGTAACCCATTTCTAACTCATTTTAAATTAATCATAGGTCATTAAAACTATGATACTGTAACATTTTTCACCATTGGTTTGACAAAGTTATAAAACAAGTTTTGCAAAACTACATTTACAGCTCACTTCTGAAATGATACACAATGACGTTTCTTTTTTCTTTCTTTCTGTTTATTTTTGAATTTTAGCTCTACATATAAGGGAGAAAATGCAGTATTTGTCTTTATGAGCAGAATTTACTTCACTCAGCATGATGTCCTCCAGTTGTGTTCATTTTGCTGCAATTGGTAGAACTGCATTCTTTTTTTTTTTAATAGCTGAATGAGATTTCACTGTGTATCTGTATCACGTTTTCTTTATCCAGTCTTGTGATAATGAACATCCTGGTTGGTTCCAAATTGTGGCTGTTGTGAACAGTGCTACTATAAGCATGGTGATTCAGATACCGTTTGGTACATTGTGTTCAAGCCTTTCTGTGTACGTATACAGTAGTGGGATTGCTGAATCATGTGGCAAGTCTATCTCTATTATGTTTTAAGGAAATCCTACTGTTTTGCACAGTGGCTGTAGTAAGTTATATTTCCACCAACCAGCGCAGATGTCTTCCTCTTTGTTCACTTCCATGCCAGCATTTGCTCTCTCTGGTTTGAATTTTAGCCCTTCTTACAGGGATGACGTGATAGCGCATTGTGATTTTATTTGCGTTTCCTGGATGACAAGTCATGTTGAGAATTTTGCATATATTTATTGGTCATTTGTATTTAATTTTCCTTGAGAACTCTGTGTTGAAATTCTTTGTCCATTTCTCAACAGGATTCTTTTGTTTTTGTGGTTATGGTGGTTTAGTTTTTCAAGTTGCTGATATATTCAGAGTATTAACTTATTATCAGATAAGTGACAAATATTTGAAAAGATTTTTCCATCCTGTTGAATGTCTTTTCACTCCATTGATCATTTCTTTGCCATGCAGAAGCTTCTAAGTTTGATGCAGTACTGTTTGTTCAGTTTTGCTTTTGTTAACTGTGCTCTGCCAGTCTTTGCAAAGAAGCTATCCCCTGCAACAATGTCTTGAGTTATTTTTCTGTACACAGTAAGAGGTGTGGGTCTAATATAATTTTTCAACACTTATGAATTCTATTTTGCCAGCACCATTTGTTGGAGAGACTGCTTAATCTAATCTGTAGTCTGAGCACTTTTTGTGAAAAATCAATTGGCTGTGTGTATGTGGATTAACTTCTAGGCTCTCTATTCTCTTCATAATTCATTTATCCATTCAATTTTTTTTCCCGTGAACATCCATGTTGCCTGCAATTTGAGGCTACTAGAAATAATATTGCTTTGAGCACCCTGTCATGTCTCTTGGTGAACATATGGGTTCATTTTAGTTTGTTGTATATATGGTTATGAATGGAGTTGTTAAGGTATACGTATGTTTATATTTGATGAATTTTCATGTGGCCATCCTAGTGTGCATTTCCATGAGTAGTGGAGGAAAGTTAAAATTTCTTCACATCCACTGTGTAATTATCAGGGTTGTCATTTGTCTGTTGTAACATTATCATTTTCATACGAGCCATGGTAACTTGCTGCTTTGATAGCTCCTGTTGGAATAGTATTTTATGCATTTGTGGGAATTATTGGATATTTGCTATCCTTAGTTGAGAAAAACCAGTCTAATGAAGAAAATTATTTGGGTTGTCTTTATTTTTAAGTAGTTCTTCTCCCATTTTAGCAAAATTATCTTTGAGAAATATATGTGTTGCCAATATCTTCTCTCTTGCTATGACTCTCTATTTCACTGTTCAATGATGTCTCAATGAATGAATAAATTTTTTTAATTTTTGAGAAGTTCAATTTTGTATTATTTTTATTTATTTTAAAAATGCTTTTAAAAATTCTATTTAAGAAGCCTGTCCTTCAATTAATGAAGATATTCTTTCATGGTACCCACCCGAGTATTCTCTAGTTTGTTTTTGTATTAATATATCAAACTCATGAGAATTTTATATGCAGTAATCTTGGGAAAAGGTCTTACCTGTAGAAATCCTGGGGAAAATACAGAAAAATAAATTTCTCAGGCAAAACTCTCATAGGAACAATGTTAAAATTTACCTTAAAATAGGAAAATCATATAAACTCGAATTTCAGGTCAGAATAATATCACTGACGGTTAAAAAAAAAGAACTTTTGTGTATTACTATTAATTATTTCTAAACTTTCTCTTCTGCTCTGAAAATTTGTTTTTGAACCAATATCACAATGACTTCCTTACTGCAATCTCACATTGATTACCAAGTATAGTTTAAGTTCCCTAATTTTACTGTTCTTCAAGAGTTATTTGAATACTTTGGTTCTTAGTGTTTTACAGTAAATTGTAGTATCAGATTTCCCATTTGTGTTGAAATAGTAATTAAAGTTATATCGAGATTTTACTGAATGTGTAAATTATTTGTGATATTGAAACCCTTGTAGAATTGATTTTTCCAATGTGTGAAGACTTATTGAAATTTTTATATTTCTCCTGTTAATATGTTGTAGAATTGTGTAAAGATCTTGCACATGTTAATTAGATTTAGTCCTATATATTTAATACTCTATGCTTTTAGATGTTAGCTTTAAAAATTTTAAATTTATCAAATAATTTTGCTAGCACAAGAGACAAACTAGTGAGTTTTCTGTCCAATAACTTCATTAAATCTGCGATTAATTCTATCAACTTGTCTGTGAACACTTGGATCTTCTACACTGAAATCATGTTTTCTAGTTCTTTCATGTTTTATAATTTTTCTTTCCATTGTTTAATCAGATATGTGGTTTTTAGTAAATATTTTTTGTTTCTTGGTTCTGGGTTGAGCTATTAGTATTTCTTCAGTAAGTCCCACATGTGCTATATAGCTTTTAACAGATATCCATTTTCAATTTAAGAAAATGTCTTCTGTTTCTAGCTTCCTAAATGTTTTTTAGAATGAATTGCTGCTACATTTTGTCAAAATTTCTGTTCAATTGTTTTGTCTACTAAAGCCTTATTTTTTGTTTCTCCCCCACCGAGTAGTCATAGGCCTGGTCAAATGTAGGAGGTTCTATTATCAACTTCTTTTAAAGACCTCTGTCCATCTTGCTTTTACTTCGTCACACTCCACCCCCACACATTTTTGTATACTTGCCTCCTCCAAAAGTAGTCAATGATTCTAATTCTTTCATGTTTTCATGTTCTGTGTTGTGGATCAACTCTATGTGCAGCTTCCTCATTCCTCATTCCTCGTCCTTATCACAACTTCATTGACATTTAATGTGGAATTTTTATAAGTTGCTAAACTATTCACATTACTGCTCCTCAATCTCCAAAAATTTTATTTGCTCATTTGAAAAATGTTGTTTATATTGGGACTGCCAGATTCAGCAAATAAATATATCATGACAATCAGTTAAATATTAATTTGAGATAAACAACACATTTATTTTATTTACTTTTATTACAAGTAGATTATGTTCAAAATATTACATGGACCAAAATTTTCCTTAAAAAACTCCATTCTGTATCTACCTGTATTTTATCTGGCAAACCTATTGTGAGTACCTATTGGGTAAGATGGAAATGTTGGTATAGGTGGCACAGTGGCACAAATATTTGAAACATTTGAAATATTTGAAAATCTTTACCCACAGGTAAAATCTTCATCTGCCAGGTACATTGATCTGACATACTACCAGTAAATTACACCCTATGATGGTGGGTAACAGATGCTTTGGAAAAGAACAGAGTAGCCTAATGCAGATCAAGTATGTATGGAGTAAAATTTCACTTTAGGTTGATCAGAGAAGGTGTCAAAGTGAAATCACAACAAACAGCTGAATTATGTAGATTTGAAGGGAAGTATGTTCCAGGCAAAAGAAACGGTATGTGTAAACTGAGGCAGAAGTTTAGCTAGCGTGGAGGACAGTTAGTGGCCCACGCCAGTTAACAAACACTCAAAGTGGTAGAAAAGGGACAGGATGGGAACAGGAGTCCAGATAAGGTAAGACATTGTGAAAAGTAGACTTCACTATGATATAAGAGGGTAACCTATTATTAAAGATATTAATAATGTTCAAGGAGAAGGGTATGTTTAAAAGAAGGAATCCAGCCCATGTGATAAGAATGGACACTAGTGGAGACCAAGGAAGAAATTGTTGTAGTGATCTTAGCAAAAGAAGATGGAGGCCACAACCATATCACATCAGAGAATGTGTATAGAGATGGCTGAACTCTGTATTTTGATAGTAATAGGACTGATTTCCTGATGTAGTGGAGATAGGAATTAAAGAAAGTGAAGTCATGGAAAGTGCTACTAGTATTTCAGTTCTACAATATATGTAATCTATTAAGGTCCCCTCTTCTCTCTCTATGTCTCTTTGCTTTAATCCTCTAACTTTATGTTCTAAAATATGGTTAGGGACTGGGCTGGTGGTGTAGTGAGTTACAATGCCCTTTGCGATACAGGGATCCCCTGTAAGTGCCAGTTTGGATCCTGGCTGCTTCACTTCTGATCAACTTCTATTGATATGCCTGGAAAAGAAGCAGAGGATGGTCCACATTTAAGTTCCTGCTACCAACATGAGAGACCAGGAAAAAGCTCCTTGCTCAGACCTTCCTTCTGACCCAGTCCTGGACATGGCATCCACGTAAGGAGTAAACCAGTGAATTTAAAGATACCCCTCTGTGACTCACCCTTTCAAGCAAGCAATTATTAAAAAAAAAATAGCTCTGTCATAATAATGCCATTGGACTTTCTGTTAGAATAATGACAGACCTGTGAGTTCAAATGAGTATGTTTATTTAGAAATCCATATCGTTTTTATGATTAACTCATTTTCCTTAATTTTGATTTGCAAAGAAGAAACACCTTTGAAATTTCCCAGCAACGTGGCACTTTATTTTTATAAAGGTGACTGAAAATAAATGTACATGACCAAAACAGCGTGGCTTATGTCCATGTAATACATGTGATTCAATTAGAATTTCCTTGTTGTATTTGGTTTCCGTGGAGAGAGATTATTTTTTACCCTTGTGTTACTGCCAACTTGATATCCGTGAATGAACTTTTCTGTAATTAAACTAGTCCATTTTTGTATTTGGAATGACTGATGGCAGTCATTCCAGAACTTTCATGTGCACAAAGAGAGATACTGCATACTTTGAATAAATCTGTAAAGAAAATATCTAGTAAATCAGAGCAGATATTTAAACATTTTATTGAGAAGTATGAGAAGGATCAACTAAAAGAACTAGAAGAATGCAGACTTTTCTAGACAGCATTTTGTTAATTAGCTTTATTTCTCCTGTTTGCACACAGCAATTCAAAAATATTTTTATTAGCCAGTCACTTTTTTCTATTTTATGTAAGTGCTAAATTTCAATAGCATTTATTTTTTACACGTTTCTATATTCTCCCTCTCCTTTCATCAATAGAAAATTACAACTCAGATATATTAGAAAACTGAATTATCATATGTTCAATATAGTTAATAAACATACACTGAATAGCATTCTTCATATGAAAGTCTAACAACTTAAGCAAGAAAAACTTGTAAAGCTTCTGAATAAACAAATTTTGCACATGAAAATACACTCAATCACATTTAAGTTATTTTCAAATTATTAATACACATTAGAATTATTAGAGAATAAGAATTTTCAATGTTTTTCCTTTCTTTGTCTTAATTTAAACTGTGTGCCAAGTAACTTGCGTGATCTAATTCAGCAGTAGTGTGCTGTTTGGAATTCTGTTTGTATTTCCTGTTTTTATGCCTCTTTAATTGGGTAACTGCATGCTCAGGAAATTGTGTTAGGTTACTAGTACTTGATATTCCTGTGTGAATAGGGTGAACCATTCTGGTACATTCATCTTAGATTCTTTGGTTGGACTCAGTATATTTAAGCCACTATTCTTTGGGTTGATTGCCAAAATGGAGGCACAGGTAACATCAAAGACATTTCTATTTGTTATTCCTTTTGGATTGTGTCAAAACCCAAGACCCTAGGTGTTGGCATGATTTTAATTCTTCCATATAAATATTTAAGGCTTTGTTTCTGGAACTGCAAAAGTGAAGTGCTATGGCACCAGCCCATTCTTCAGGCTAAGGTTAGGGACTGACTATAGTGTATTCCATAACCCTGATGATAGCACAGCTTACTTTTATAGAACATACAGAGCAGAACAAAAATGTGTAATTATCTTCATCTGTGATGCAGGTTTTTTTTTAATCAGAGCATGCCTAATTTTGTCTCAGAAAAGTCAGTTTGATTACTTTAGATGATTTTTCAGTCCCATAAAAAACAATTTTAACTAATGGGTATTTTGGGCTTTTTACATTATCCGCTTTAAATACTTCAGCAAACCCCTTATTAAGTTAAGAGTCTCATTCATTTTTACAGAAATTAACCTAAATGTGGAATGGTCACATTATGTTCTCAAAATTACACAGTCTGAAAATGCAGGGTTCAGAATCTGAACCCAAGCAGTTCTTTTTGGAGTTCCCATCTCTGAACATGACTCTGTCTCAAATGGATCTTGAGGGGAAAATATTCTCTTGTGAAAACGGATCAAGTACTATAGTCATGGGCAACAAGGTTTGATTTGTCATGGAACAACATTCTACTTAAATGACAGAACTCAGCTACACATAGTGGTAATATCCAAAGACATCACAGAATAACGCATACTCAAGATCACATAATTGCAAACACAAACCTATAATTTATAAAGATTGGTTTCCCTTTGTCACATCTCTCATTCCACATTCGTTACTTCTCTTGTCATACCACCCTGAGTTGCTTTCTGATCTTCCTCCTTGTATAACAGAAGAGAATTTGATATCTGCATTTATAGCAGGATTAATGAATTCCACATTAAGTTAGTGCTAATGGATTTTAGTCACAAGCATTATCTCTACTAAGCCTCTTTATACAAGTTGTTGGTTTTATGAAATGGAACAAGATGAGTCCATTAAAAGGCTAATGCTCAATATCTAGGTTTTGAAATAATTTCAAGCTGGGAGACCTTTGAATAATTTCATGTATTCATAAGTTATCCAGCTTAATGACACTGAAAAGGTAGATATAACCTAATAGAATAAAGTGGAAAATGTTCTTTATTTAGATCTAGTGTTTTCTGACAAAACTAAGCTTGACAGTAGTTTATCAGTTGCTGCAGTACTTTGGAGAAATTGCTTGGAGCAGAGACTATATGCCCCAATAATATCATTTTTATTCCCAAGACCAGATCAGATGTCTAGTACAGTTTAGTTCCCTCTAGATACTGGTTACAGTCACTGCCAAGCCACACACAGGCTTCAAGGCCAAACAGCTCAAAGCTGTGCATTCTGATGTGACATTTGAGCGACCAGCACTAATTGCCTATATATTTTGTAATTGTTTCTGACAAAGATCTGGGGAAAATACTTCGATCTTCCTTTTTTTTGTCATACTCTATTCATATGGTTGTCTCTCCCATTGGACTCATAGAAGTCATTAATTCTTTTTGTATCCTCAATGCCCAAGTAGAGTCCTCGGTGCAAAGAGAACTCTCTGTAAATGTGTAATGGATGAATAAATGAATGAGTGGATTTGTATTGAGTTTCCTATTACTGTACTCAACCTCTATTAGAGTATGTGTGGAATAAATCTCTAACAGGTTTTATGGAATAACATAAGGTATCCTAGTATGTTAGGCAGAGTTTGTGCTACTAGGATAAAATGATGCCCTGCCCCCAAACTATTCCACTTGGTAAAAATAATTAAAGGCTTAGGTTATAAATAATAGCTTTAAGAAAATTTGCACAACAATCCTCAATTTGAGTAACATTTTTAAAGAACCCTGCAAAAAAACTTTTAAAGAGCTTTTGTTATTCATGGCTTAATTTATATTACAGAAAACCCAATAACCCTTCACTACATATCTCATAGGATAATACTCTTGTTTGGATTCTATATGCATGCATTCTACCATCCCATTCTAATACCTTCACTTCCTAACATGCAGCCTTTCTGCACGAACACCAGCGTCTGCCTTCATCTCTACTTATCTACCCTTATCTACCGTATGGTGCTCTGTGAGGTCTTAAAGTCATCTGTGTATTTCCCACTGTCCAGCTCCTCCTGAACCATTGCTCAGTCTGACTCAACTGTTCTTCCATGCTCCCTGACAAATTTTTTTCCCACAGAATATATAATTTTTCCAAGTTTTCTAGTTCAAAGTGCATGGATCGTTTCATTTCCATTTCCTTTGTGTTCCTTAGTTTTCTCCCTAGATGTAAACTCCTTGAGGGCAGTAGTTGCAGCAAAACCTCTGAATATCAAGCAATTGGAAAAAAGAAACCAAAAACAAAATTTCCAGGTATGTATAAAGGAATTCAGCAGTATTGCTTGCTTGTTAGCAGAAAAGGAGGATCTAGCTAGCTAGCTATTGTCTAAAATCTGTCTCAGTGACTTGATTGCCATTGTTCAGAGCCATTCCTTCTTCTCTGATGTGCTCCAACAATTAAAATAATTTTTCCAAATTCTTTTCTGAATTCACATACTTTAATGCTATACCTTAACCAGTTGAGTACCACAGCTACTCTGGAAGGAACTTTAGTGTTCCCGTTTGGAAATCTGTCCCACATTCTTCCTACCAGACATCAGTGTTTCTGTGGGGAACATCCTTTGTTTGGTTTCTTCTCTCACCTTACCAAAACCACAGACTGAAGCTTAAAGATTTTCCCAATTTTGACGGCTTGAGGTAACATATTTAAAAAATTATTGCTGCAATGAGTTAAATAGCTAAAGAGCATACTGAAGACACTCTTCATGGAGGAAATATTTTCCCCAAGTGCAGGTTTAGATAGAAGGAAAAGTGAAATTATTTACATTATTGGGGAACAGCATGTAAGTGTGAAAAGACACTTTTGTTGACATTGGTCACAAAATGTTTAAATTGTGAGAAAAAAGGAAATAATAGCTATAATACTCATTGTTAATTGAAACCAATATCTAAAGGTCATCAATTACAAGTACACAGTAAATGGAGGCTTACTTTGGAGTTTCTCTACTTTTAAGTTAATTTTCTATTTTTTGTCTGCTTTCTGGTAAACTCTGTCCTTGTTTACGATTATGTTGACCTGAAATCTATATTTGTTGAAGGAAAGGCACATTTTAATTGATATATTTCTTTTCACTTAGTGATAGGGTTAAGAACAACAAGGACCTGATGAATTATTTTGATACACTAATTACTGAGATTCCCTTTAAACTTTATCCACCACATTTCCTAAGATTGTATTACTGTTCTTGCTAGCCTTTGTAAAGTACATTATTAGGTATTTGGTTTCTTAAAACCTGTAAGAATTGTCCATATTTTAATTAATCTTTAACTACCTTGACAAAGGAAAATTGGCTAAAGACAATTCCATTTTCCTTAGTGTGAGAAAATTGTAAAGATAGTCTTGGTTTCAAGTATGGTTTTTGGTCACTTCAGTACCATGCCTTTGTGGTATTTATTTTAAAACTATTGCACTCTTGAAACTGCCTTTATACTTTTTAAAATCAAGGGAGTTAAAATAATTCTGCTTTTGTTTTCCATTCTACTCTTCAGATTTAGTCTTAACAAATACATCAATTAATATCATAGGTGCCATTATTAACATACTTTGGGCAATTACCAAAACTTCCATTTGATCTGCGTTTTTTTGTTGGCTCATGACACATCTTTTTTGAGTGTTTAATTCACTAAGGGAAAGGCAACCCCTAGGCTTGAGTCAATAAGGATCATGGGAAACAACACAAATGCAAAAAGTTGAAATGAGCTTGCTTCAATCAAATGTGTGTATTTTTTAAAGATTTATTGTTTTTATTGGACAGGCAGATATACAGAGAGGAGGAGGGACAGAGGAGAAGATCTTCCATCTGCTGATTCACTCCCCAAGTGCAGGCAATGGCAGGAGCTGAGCCGATCTGAACCCAGGAGCCAGGAATTTCTTCCAGGTCTCCCACATGGGTGCAGGGTCCCAAGGCTTTGGGTTGTTCTTGACTGCGTTCCTAAGCCACAAGCAGGGAATTGGATTAGAACTGGGGACCCATATGGGATTCCATCCTATGCAGGACGAAGACTTTAGCCATTAGGCTACCATGCCGGACCCTAATAAAATGTTTTGGAAGAACACATTGAATTGAGAAAAAAATAGTCAG
This sequence comes from Ochotona princeps, assembly GCF_030435755.1. Lineage (NCBI taxonomy): Eukaryota > Metazoa > Chordata > Mammalia > Lagomorpha > Ochotonidae > Ochotona > Ochotona princeps. The sequence continues at coordinate 31,421,559 of NC_080832.1, read as the reverse complement.
TTATGTTTATATGCTTTTTCCAAAATCAGAGCCAAGTTAATATACACTTGAATAGTCAGTTTCAAAATGTGTTCAACTTTGGAAAGGAGAGATTTGGAGGCTCTCAATGAAAGAAGAAGAGGGGAATTAAAAATTATTTACAATATTCAACCAAAAAAACCAATTTGGCTTGGATTGCTATGGACTTTATGTGACCATTTTGAGGACCTAAATAGAGCATTTGTGTAGGTAAATCATTAGGGCCTGAGGGGTATAATTGAAAAGTAAGCTTGTGAAAAATGCTGGTGAATTATCTGAAATAAATTCATGACTCCAACATTACTATTGTGCTTGGGGTTCCTGATTTTGGTTATTGAGGTTTCTAGGATCAAAAGTCAACTGGAAAAAGTCTTAGGACAGTTGTTCCAATCACTTCCTATTTCATATTCAACAGCAAACATAATCTAGCTTTGGTGTCATTTAAACCAATTTGCATTGTAAATGTTATTTGAATCAAATAACATCTAATGTTCAATTTTTTATGTCCAAATATTTCTGTGTACCATCATCTCTGAGCAGTTTCTTTATCCTAAGACTTTAATAGATCCATGATCATCAAAGCTATGTAAACTCATGGGGTCATTATTATAGCAGGCTAAGCCTTAGTCCTGTGGTGTTCACATTGCATGTGGGTACCAGTTTGAGTCCCAGCTGCTCCACTTTGCATCCTGCTTCTTGCCTGTTAAAGCAGCAGAGGGTGGCCCAAGTCCTTGGGCTCCTGCACCCACACAGGAGACACAGAAAAACACTCACAGTTCTTGTCGTTATTTGGTCGTTTGTGTAATGAGCAAGCAAATGCAACATCCCTTTTCCATCTTCTTTCTTATCCCTGTAAATTTGCCTTTCAAATAAAGACAATAATAAAAAAATAAACCTATAAATTCAGCAATGCATATAACATCCAACTTCCCAACTGCAAAGTTCAGGTCATTTACAATTTTAGGTCAAGTAAAAAGGTTTTAGTCCCACAAAGTCTGGAGATCACCATCTGCAGAAGCTGAGCGTGACATCTTTTGACCTTAGTGAACAACAACTTATCTAGCTTCCACAGACACAGAAACCTATTGCATTTTGTTTTCATCATTCTCAAGAAACATAAAATTTTATCAAATGCCTTCCCACATCTTGTAACAGCCATGAGAAATATTTCCACATTCAAAAATAAAAATCTCTAAATGCTTTTTATAAATACGTGATGTAGCAGGAAAAACTACCACATGTAACACAAGCATCTATATCCTGAATGCTCCTCTTCTAATCCAGCTCCCTGGTAGTGGCTTGGGAAAAGCAACAGAAGTTGGCCCAAGTGGTTGGGACATTCCTATCCATGCAGAAGGCTAGGAAGAAGTTCCTGCTTCCTGGTCTCAGCCTCACCCAGGTTGGGCCATTTTTGCCATATGGGGAGTGAATCAGTGAATGGAAGATTCTCTTTCTCTCCCCTATCTTTCTGTCTCACTCTTTCAAAATACAATTTAAAAGCTTAAAACACTCTGAATATTTAATAATTGATAACTGAAAAAACCCAAATGTATAATAGTCCAGTGATACTTAAATCAGCTTTCATACAACATTGGTGAGTTTCAATTCAAAGAAAAAAATAATCTCTTTTAAGGCAAAAATGGGCATTTCTCACATTCACATTCCCTTGTATGAGAGAAAAATCTATTATTTTCTGAAATGTCGTTACTGAGATCTTACTTTTTAATTGTAATTTTTAAATTGTAGATTATTCAATGGACCCAACCTGGTGTCTTCTACAATGTGTTTTTATTTGTTTCATGTTCTTGACTTTTTCCTTTTTTGCTTTTAGGATTTATTGAAATCGTTTAAATGGCAGAATTAGAGAGACGAGAGAAGAGATAGAGACATTAAGTTTCCATTTGCTGGTTCACTACCCCAATGGCCGCAATAACCAAGACAAGGCTAGACAAAAACCAGGAGCTTAGAACCCCATGTGAATCTCCCAGTTGGGTTCCAAATTCTTGGGCCATCTTTGCCTTCCAAGGTACATTATTAGGGAGCTGAATCAGTAGTGGAACAGCTGGGACTTGAACAGGCTGATACTCCTACGGGGTACCAGCATCTCTGATGTGTCACAGTGCTGGCTCCTTTGGGTTTCAAGGTGCCCATCTGAACAGTCTTTACAAAGATGGTCTTGATTTCCGGGAAAATGCAGTGTGATCACACAGATTTGTCAAAACACTTAGCACCCCATTGAAGATCACCTGAGGAAGCAAAGTATTTTTCACATTTTTTCTCCTTATGTAGCTTCCTCCTTTTCATTTTCTCTTCCCCTCCCTCCCTCCTCATGAAACATCACACCATTCTAAGGATGAGAAACTCATAGGCTAAAAATGTAAGGCTTTTTGCATGTCTGGAGGAAAATGTTGTCATTGAAAATAAAATAGCTCTTACCAAGCAGAACAAGCTCCCCAACTCTTTCATTCCTGGGACCGTTTGCATTCTTTCCCAGTGAGCTGGAATGATAGGCGTTAGAACCTATTTATAACAGGCAATAGGAGACATTCAGTGATTCAGTGCCAGGTTCAGAATAAAAGCCTCAGATGATTGGGTGCCTTCCCAGCAAGCCACCGTTCTCCTTTTGGGGAACATGTAGCTATATGTCAGTCTGTGAGAACCTAACTCAAGAAGAGTGGGTTGAGGAAATGGAAACAAGTTGGATTGAAACCATACATGGTGAAGGCAAAACGATATTCCTTCTTGAGCTGTAACGGAAATATGCTCGGGTTGTTTTAGAGCCTGAAGAATAAATAGAACTTGAAGCACTCCAGAGGATAGTGTAAAAATACGTAAGAGTACTCCGAATTTTCCCAGACAATATCTCTTAGGCAACTGTAGTTTTGTCTTATCTAATCTGAGAAGCATTATTTCTGTGCAATAGGGTCTGAGCCTTTGGTGCGTGTAAGAAGACTCATCTGCTTGTTTAAAAGTATGAGGGGAATTGCTACCTGACACATGTGCTTCCTGACTCTAAAGGAATATGGAGAACCAAGAACAGCTACAACAAAGTTACAAACAGCAAAATCACTCTAAATTACCAGGTAACTAACCCTAAACTACACAGAAACATGACATAAGTGGCCTGAGCAGGACACTAAAAGTTTGTAGTACAAGCTCTTCTTGTACAGAGGAAAAAAACAAGACACAGAAACCGAAATACTCTAACCCCAACCTAGTTAATTATGACAAAATTGAAATAATTTCACAGAAAAAAATAATAGAAAATATAGAACTCTGGAAAACATTGCCAGTCAGTTTGAAATAATGGATCTTAAAAACAATGCACCTAACAATGATCAAATTCATATTCTTTTTAAGCACATGTGGAATAATCATCAATATATCTTGATACTGCCAATAATACAGTTCATGGGTTTGGATACCATCAGGATAAACAAAGTAGTTGAGTGTTTTTGTCTGCAGGTGTTGGGCGGGCATGTGGATTGCCATTCAATTTAAGCTGATGATGATGCTGTTACTGTGTTAAATGGAACCCAGGATTTTTGCAATTAAGAAATATGATTAACTGGTAGAAACAGACTCTTTTGACTTTTCCCCATTTATTTATTTTCATAGTATGGATATGTCCTCACTAAATTATGTAGACATTTAATACTATGAAAGCTGGCCTGTTTATAATGAAATTCATTATTTTCAACCTGAAACATGCCTTCGTGGCAAAGTTATGAGAAATATACTTCTGATCTATAAAAATGGTGATTTTAAGTCTACAACTGAGGCTCTTTCACAGAAACAGGGTTATGTCCGTATGGCTGGGAGCATCCTAGAAGGACATCAGTTTGAAACATTGCTTTTGCTTTCAGTGACATCTTTTCCTTATGTCAGAGCACAACAACAGAAAGGAATTTATCTTCTAATTCAAGACCATGAAGCCACTACATTTACTCTAGGAAATGATTAATTATTAGATTTATTTTGATTTTGTTATGACATTGAGTCTTTACTCTCAAAGGATTTCCTAAGTGGTTCTTTTTCAGTAACTAGATACAGAAATGCTTGTCTGAATGAAAGAGAAAGATTTTTCTAAATAGATTCTGTAGAGGAGCAAATAAAATGCTCTCTATATATACATATATACAAGACACACTGGCAAATTTTTGAATAAAAGGTTAAGATATTATAGTGACTGTAAAATCAACATGAAGAAGTTTCTTTTAATTGGAAGTGTTGAAATGGCAAAATACAGTAAGAGATAAATATGTATGGGAAATTATGATAATAGCACAAGCATTACATTAGCAGATCATTGGCCTTGCTATGTCTATTGATTATTTCACAAGGTATTCTAATTTTGTAAGCACAGGATGATATGATAATTAGGGCTCAGAAAGCTCATGATTAAGAATTCTCAGTCATGGATCATTGACTCCAGATGACTAGATTCTCTTAGCTGAAAGAAAAGTTTACTTTAGGGCCCGGCGGCGTGGCCTAGCAGCTAAAGTCCTCGCCTTGAACGCCTCGGGATCCCATATGGGAGCCAATTCTAATCCCATCCAGCTCCCTGCTTGTGGCCTGGGAAAACAGTCGAGGACGGCCCAATGCTTTGGGACCCTGCAGCCACGTGGGAGACCTGGAGGAGGTTCCTGGTTCCCGGCTTCAGATCAGCACGCACTGGTCGTTGGGGCTTACTTGGGGAGTGAATCATCGGACGGAAGATCTTCCTCTCTGCCTCTCCTCCTCTCTGTATATCTGACTTTGTAATAAAATAAATAAATCCTTAAAAAAAAAAGTGTATAAAATCATGCAAACAGCTGAAAGATTGCATGCATAAAGGATTTAGATTTAGATACTTGCAAATCAGGTATTTTCCATGCCTGGGTTATTTTAACTTAATATGTACTTCATTGATAGTTTGACCTAAACCATATAACCAATGGGACAGTAACTGTATAATAACTGAATCAGCAATTCAGTGATTCATTAATCATTGAATAATAGTTACTGAAAGATACCACAAACTCAAATGAATGATTGAGAGTAAATAATGCATTATGAAATTCACAAAGTGTTTTGTGTTATAATGCTGTTAAAATGATAAGCCAGAACAATAGTTCCCTCAAAAAACTCAAATAGTATGAATGAGAAAGGTTTCAATTTGTTTTAGGGACCAAAGAAATCTTTCCAGTTTCGGAAAAAATATTCATTGAAAATGGTCAGACATGGAAGGCCATTTTTAATCTGTTTTCTACTGCTGTAGTACAGTATCCAAAACTGAATAATTCACAAAGATGAGATTTATGGAGATCCTTAAGCAGTTCATGGAAAATCTGCATTTTGATAAAACTATATATGAACTTCAAGCTATTCTGCACTAAAATAATCTTTTCATTCTTTATCCATGAAGTATGCAAAGCACTCTCATATTTTTTACAGGTTTGGAAGCTGAGAAGTATAAGATCATAGTACCGGCATCTAGCAAGGGCATTCTTGCTGCATCATGACGTGGTGGAAATCATAACATGAAAGGAAGCACTCCCTCAGCATCAAGAAAAAACCTGGGTTGCACTCATCATTTCATCAGAGGTCCACACTCATGATAATTAATTCACTCCCATAATTAGCAGCCTTAATCTATTCATGACAGTGGTACCCTTAGGACCTAATTGATTGTTAAGATTTATTTATTTTTTTAAATTTTTATTGCAAAGTCAGATATACAAAGAGGAGGAGAGACACAGAGAGAGATCTTTAGTCCAATGATATATTCCCCAAGTAACTACAATGGCCGGTGCTACACCAATCCGAAGCCAGGAGGCAGGAACCTCTTCCGAGTCTCACACATGGATGCAGGGTCCCAAGGCTTTGGGCTGTCCTCGACTGCTTTTCCCGGCCACAAGCAGGAAGCTGGATGGGAAGCGGGGTTGTGGGATTAGAACCAGCGCCCATATGGGATCCTGGCGCATTCAAGGCAAGGACTTTAGCTGCTAGGCTACTGCGCAGGGCCCATAGGAACTATTTGATTTTAAATATCACATCTGTAAACTGTAAAGTGATGAAAAATTTCAATGTAAGTTTTGAAGAGAATATTGAAGCCATAGTATTCATCTTTTTATATGAATTTTTAAAAATATTCTCATGCTGTGGTTTGAATGGGTTATGGTTTGCAAGGTCATACAGGCATTTAATCAGGAAAGTCATAGGTTGATGATGTTAGTAGTGGGGAGACTTCCTCCAGTTGTGGTGGGCCTAGGGTGTCTGATGGCAAGACCTCACAAGGTGATTGTTGTTGTGAAGAGCAGATTGGCAATTAAGTCAAGCTTAGCCTCACTGTTTCTGCTTCCTGGTTTGCCATGTGCTCCTTCTATGTGTGCCTCTCTGTCCTCACCATACACTGAAACAAGAACACTGGATCTGGGACTGTGAACATCCACAACTATGTGTCAAAATAAAGCTCTCTTCATCATAAGTAGGTTGTCTTGAGTATTTCTTTAAAGTGACAAGAAGCTAATTATTGCATCGTGTGTGTGTGTCTGTGTAGCTAGATTCACACTTAAGGGAGCTATTCCCCAAATACTTCTCAGAAAAATAGTAGCAGCAAATGAATGTTAACTCATGTTCACAAAAGTTTTCAAACAGTTCTTGAGGAATATGCTTTAATTCCACTTTCCCACAAACATTAAGTAAGGTAAAATATAGTAATATATATTATAAACGACCATGATAATTGTCACTGTGATGATACAAAAATCTACCTAACAGACATATATACATATATATAGCAAGCCTTCAGAATATGGTTTTTAAGCATCTCTCCATAGCTGTCTTTCAATGAAAGCTCTAATGCAGGGCTGGTAATCTAGAAATTGTTCACTATGTTAGTTGCATTCACTGTGCTGAAGCTGTTCTGCCCCAAGAGATTGAACTTCTTCTGAGTTCACTCCTGCAACCTGTTTCTGTGCTTCCTTTATTCTCCTACCCATTTTACAGATACAATAAGTGAGCAGAAAGGAGATATTTTATTTATCCTGGTCACTTGGCAATTGACGCAAGTGAGATTGGAGTTCAGATGCACATATTGTTGGGGCTGGGCTTTTCTGAAATCAGAACTAGGAATTCCATTCAGGTCTCCCACGTAGGTAACAGAAACTTAAATGCTTGACATATTATCCAGTGCTTCCTATACACTATAGAAAGGAGCTGTATGAGAAACAGAGCAGCTGGATTTGAACCATTAAGGCAAAGGCCCACTCCTGCTAAGCCAATTTGATGGGTGCTTTGCAAAGTGATTTAGACACTGCTTGGCGTGTTCACATCCACATCAGAGTAACTGCTTCACCTACTGTTCTAGCTGCTGCTAACTCACACCCTGGGAGCAGTAGAAATTGGTTTATGTGCTTGGGTCACTGTCATCCATGTGGTGTATTTTGTTTCCAGATTCTAACTTTTCCTTGCTCTGGCCATTTCTGGGTCTGGGGGTTAAACCAGCAGATAGAAGATATCATTGTCTGTCTCTGGTTTTAAAACAAATAACTATTAAATTGCTGATTTTTTTTTGTTGTAAAATTGAGTATCTTAGTAGTGAGCTCAGGAAGCAGTTTTGTCAACTGTTTTTACCCTCTAAGAAATTCTGTTCAAACCTGCATTAATATCTTCATGAAGGAAGTTAATTCCAAAAAGAAAGCTCAGAATAGATTTTTAGATAATGATAATATTGTTTCATTGCACTGAATATCACTCACCAACATTTTTGCAAACACTCCATTTTAAGACAGGAAATGTGTATTTAGTCTCTGGCTTTGCATGTGAGTCTAAACCAGTTTCCTATTCAGAAGCTGACAAAAACATCTTCTTTCCTTCTTGATTGTTTTCTTGGGATTTCCAGCCATCCTGTTTAGACTCAGGCTACTAGCAGGTGGGTCTTATAAGCACCCACGGATTGACGTGCCCTCTCAATGCCTGACCAAGGAGGTTAGAGTATCTTTCTTTTCTTAAATCTTGAAATCACATGTCTAGACTTCACTGAGTTTTCCCTTCCATAATGGGTTCCTTCCACATCATCCTCAATCCGCTTAAAAATGATCACTTCTTTTCACTTTTGAGATTCCTTTTCCCATTGTAGGTGACATTAATCAGGGAGGAAGTATTTCTGTGTATGAAACTAGTGAAACTGGAAAAAAACATGTTTATTTCTGGAGAGTTTCAGATAAATACTTTTCTCCCTTAGTCCATGTACTCAGTCCAAGTATTAGTCCATGTATTTTTGTAATAAATAGTTGAGAAGACTTGTATATAGCTGGATTATGTTCCTTTAGTGTTTTTTTTAAGATTTATTTATTTGAAAGGCAGAATTACAGAAAGAGAAAGGGAGAGACAGAGATAGTGAGACAGATCTTTCATCCGTTGTTTCACTCCCCAAGTGGCTGCAATGGCTGGTCTGGGCCAGAGGGATGCAGGGGTGCAAGTGCTTGGGCCATTTCCCCCTGCTTCCCAAGGGCGTTAGTAGGGAGGTGGATTGGGAGTGGAGCAGCTGGGACTGCAGCTGGTCCTTGTATTTGGTGCTGGTATCACAGACTGCATGTTAGCATGTTTCGCCATAATGCCAAAACTTTCCCCTTCAAATCTTTGATGTAGAACCCCTATTCCCCAGTGGTGTGGTATTTGGAGTTCTATAGGAGATAACTGAATTCAGATGTTATTGTGAGAGTGAAGCCAGCATGCTGGGATTCCTGCCCTTTCAGGAAGAGTCATCGGAACACTTGTGCCCACTTAACCCCCATCCTTCTATGTGAAGACACAGGGTACAGCACATCTACAAGCCAGAAAGAGAGTTTTACCAGGAATAAAACCATGCTGGATCTTACTCTTTGATTTTCTAGCCTCTATGACTGTGACAAAATAAAATTGTATGATTTAAGCCACCCAAACTATAGTATTTCATTGTGACAGTCCCAAATGATGAAGACACTTGTCATAAAGCAAGTATCAGTGTAGATATAACTTGGTCACTTTGGCTGCACATGTACTTGAATATTTTGTTCTATAAAATAGCTAAGACTTTTTATCCATTAACAAATCATCTATAGTTAACATCACAAAATATCAGAGGCTATATGTGTTGCAAATTTAGTATTTTTTTAATAAATTCTTTCGTTTTTTAAATTTTATTTTTACTGCAAAGTCAGATATACAGAGAGGAGGAGAGACAGAGAGGAAAATCTTCTGTCTGTTGATTCACTCCCAAAGTGACCTCAATGGCTGGTGCTGACCGTTCTAAAGCCAGGAGGCAGGAACTTCTTTGAGGTCTCCCATGCGGGTGCAGGATCCCAAGGTTTTGGGCTGTCCTCGACTGCTTTCCCAGTCCACAAGCAGGGAACTCGACGGGAAGTGGAGCTACTGGGATTAGAACCAGTGCCCATATGGGATCCTGGTGCATTCAATGTGAATACATTAGCCTCTAGGTGACCTCTGGTTTCTCTGAACAGATCAAGTGACTCCTTCTCTAAGTACTGGGATTCCAAGAGATAATTGTATTTTATTTACCTCCTTTATCTCCTACTGAGTCATAAAATCAGAGAGAAAAATCTAGGTTAAGAAAGAGACCAAAGAAAGAAAATATTAGCCTGAACAAAAAGTCATAGACTAGCATCTGTCTCATGCTAATGGTATAAAGAGCTTCTGAGTTTCATTTCAGTATCTGAAGCACTTGTTACTCAACTTGATTTCCTACCAGAGACAGTTATCAAACAGGACCACTGAGGCATTTCAGGCACCATAGGATTAATAATCAATAAAGAGAAATTACACAAGGTTGGACTCAAACTTTACCTGGCCTTTTGGCCTGCAGAACTTTTTCTAGTGTGGCACAAGGGACAGATTCCAAACTTGTCAATCCTGCTGGCTTGAGACAGAAATCATGTTTCTGGGCTGTGGACATAGCTAAACTTTCAGGGAAGGATCCTAACAAAGGAAAGCAGACAGAAATCTGCATGGAGCTTCTCCTTGGCTTCTTAACTAAGAACTGGATTACTTGTGCAAGGCCTAGTATCCGCTAAGAAGCCAAGATTGAGTAGAAGACACCGGGGATCTCAAGGGTTGGAAAACACTGGACTCACAATCCAGATAGGGCAGAGAATCTTTGTGGATTACGTTAAGCATTTGAATTAAATCTAAGAAAAGTCACATCTTTTGAGTAAAGATCATGCTATGAAATAAGCATCTCATTCTAAGGTTAGAAAACAGACAAAAATAGGTTTACCCTAACAAAGAATAAAACTGAGTCTGAAAGAAGCAAATGTTTATGACAGAATAAAACACAGTTTGCCTTAAAGAAATATGACACAGTCCAGCCTCTCTATAGCACAGGACCCACATGTCTAGCGCACAATAAAAACTCATTGGACGTAAAAAAGAAACCAGAAAAAAAATTGTGACCCATACGTAAGAAAAGGTATTTGACTGAAACAGAGTCTAAAGTGACTTAGATGCTGGTATGGATAATATTTGAGGATTTAGAGGAAAGATGAGTATAATCAGTGAAATAATAGGATCATTCAACACTGAAAAGACATATTTGTAAAAGAAAAACTTGATGGAAATTCTAGTTTCAAAAGTAACAGTGGGTGGGCTTAACAGGAGATTGGGGACAGGAAAAAAAAAGTCTGCCAATGCTCCTGAAGACAAACTAATACAATTATTTTACCTGGAAAAAATATGGAGGAAAAAAGTTCTAAAAAATTCAGCGAGTTCTGGGGCCAGCCAGTGGCTTACAAGCTAATCTTCTGCTCACAGTGTCAACATCCCAGTGGACGTCGGCTCATTTCCCGGCTATTCTACATCCAGTCCAATTCCCTGCTTTTGACCTTGTGGGGTTGGAGCATTGTTAACCCATTTAAGTAGAGTTTATTAATCTAACCACTGATTTTGACTTCTGTAATAACTGCTGAGCTTACTATGCAAAGAACAGGACTAATGCCATGATAGGCCTTAGGTAGGAGAATAGGCATTAGTTAACAGGAATGTGGTCTGCCCCGTACAGGTTGTACGTGACTGAGATAAGAACTGTTGCTACAGACATGTTGTACGTGACTAAGAGGAAATAAAAACAGTCTGCAAGAGACAGGCAGGGTCCTTGTAGAGACTCCATTGCATTAAATGAGACTTGGACCCTAACTTGAGCTAAATGAGGCCTGGACCCTGGCTTGAGCTAGCGATAAAGTTTCTTTGCTTTTGTATTGTTGTATGTAGAACTTGTCTGTCTATAGTTCAGGGATCAACCTGGACCTAACAACCTGAGAAAACAGCAGAGGAAGCTGAAGTCCTTGATAGACCCAGAAAGGCTCCTGACTACGAGTTAGTTCAGTTGTAGCTGCTGCGGTCACTTGGGGAGTGAACCATCAGAGGGAAGATTTCTCTCTTGCTCTCTCTCTCTCTGTCTCTTCTCTTTATAAATTTGCCTTTCAAGTAAAAATAAAAACACCTTTAAAAATTCAAGTGGTACAATATCTGGGATGAGCACTGTGGCAAAGCACAGGAAGTCATCACTTGAAATGTCTTCCTTTCATATTGGAAATACTGGTTCAAGCCATGGCTGCTTCACTTTTAATCCAGCTTCATAGTAGTGCTTCCTAGGATGTAGCACATGATGACTCAAGTGCTCAGGGCTCTGTCATCCACTTGGGAAGTCCAGATAGATTTCCTGGCTTGTAGTTTCATCCTGGCCCAACCTGTTTATTGTGGAAATTTTGAAAAGTGAACCAACACATGGGAGAACTCTTCTCTGCCTCTCCCTTTCTTTTTCACTCTGCTTTGCAAATACTGTTTTTTAATTTACTAATTGAACAACAGTACAAAATACTGAAGTGAACATGCACCTGTGTGTTTTATCATAGTGCTTTCTTGTTCTGTGAAAATGGTTCATATGTGGCTGACTCCATATTTTATGTTTTTTTTTTTAAGTGGGAAATTTGAACAAGAAAAATGCAATATAAAATTTGAAAAACAAAAGATACTATCTCTAATGGCCCAGGAAATTAATAAATAATAAGTCAAACTTCAACAAGCCACAGTAAGAGAAGGTTTGAATTACATCCTTTGTGCCTTCTGGGATAGGACTTAGATGAATTAAGTGTGGAGATACAGGCCAAGACCTAGGATGCAAGCTGAACAAAACATAAAATGGCAAATAAACCTGAGCCTCTTTAAGGCAATTTTTTAATCATCTTCATGTGTGAAAAGTGTCCTCATTGGGTCTAAGTGTTTGGGTCCCTTGTACCCATGTGGGAGACCTGCATGAAGCTCCTGGATCCTGGCTTCAGCCCGGCTAGTCCCTGCCATTACAGCCATTTGGAGAGTAAATTAGTGAGTGAAAGATCTCACTGTCTCTTTCTCCTCCTTCCTCTCCATATCACTCTGCATTTGAACTAAGTAAATGAATCTTGTGGTTTTTTTTAATTGTTATCATGCACACAGCTCCAAATATCCAGACATTTCTTCTTGGAATATTTCAGAGAATCAATAAACTTTCCAAATATATTGGCTAATATTTTATTTTGTACATAATTGAACTCCATAATGAGAAGGACCAGATCTGTCTTATTTAGTGTCCAGCAGCTGGTCATTGATTTGCCTAACTTTCATAGAGAATTACTTCATGGATGGTTGGAGCAATTCTTTATAACTTGGACCAACAGAAGGTTGTCTGACAGCAAAGTAGCCATGTGGTTGTTGATCTCATAGCAGTTGGTTTTATTAAAATCAGCTTTATTGGCCCGGCGGCGTGGCCTAGTGGCTAAAGTCCTTGCCTTGAACGCCCCGGGATCCCATATGGGCGCTGGTTCTAATCCCAGCAGCTCCACTTCCCATCCAGCTCCCTGCTTGTGGCCTGGGAAAGCAGTTGAGGACGGCCCAATGAATTGGGACCCTGCAGCCGCGTGGGAGACCCGGAAGAGGTTCCTGGCTCCCGGCTTCAGATTAAAATAACTCATAAAAATAAAAAGAAAAAATATAAAATCAGCTTTATTGATGAAAGCGGAGAAGAATGCTGTGGATGGGGTTTTATAGGTGCTGGGGCTTCAAAATAGGATTACTTCATTGAGGAGCACAAATAGTTCTAAGGATACCCTTGTCTTCTCTGCTACAAGGGTCTGCTTTTCTCTCAACTCTTGGCTTATCAGAGTGTGCCATATGAATGACTGATATTGGAGTTCAAGTATAAATGACCTGTGCAGGTTTTAAGGCCAATATTGTGGCTCATGTTTTTTCTAGTTCATCAGGTAGAGATGCCACTTGAATCATGATCTTTACTTTTAAGAAGCAATGGTTTGAGAGCCTGTAAGAATTCCCATGATTAGCATACTTTAGTAAGTGGTAAATAGGCAGATTTTTATTTTGGATGGACTTTAGGAAACTCTCTGAAGTGAGTGATATTTCAGTAGATCTAGACAAGATAGAGTTCAGCAGAAGAAAACATTTCTAGACAAATATGGAGTGATGGTATGAAGATTTTCAGAAGTGTAATAAAGTAGAGACCAATTTAGTCTTACTGCTTTATTAGGATTACAGCACTTGAGCTCATGGGGATAGTTATGAAATCAAGTGTGAAGATTAAGTCATCAAGTTTGTTTGAAAGATAATTTTAAGGAATATTTTCTGCCAAAGCAAACCATTTCTTTACCATCTCTGGGGAATCACCGAAAGTTATTAAGCAGAGATATGAATAATGAGAACCAGAACATATCTTTGGTATTTTTCCCCATTTCTGAGTTTTAGGATAATACTGATGATTACCACTGAAGAAGATCACATGGAAAGCAAAGTTTGAGAGCTTCAGCAATCAAAAATGATTTGAGAAGATTGAGCCAGAGATGGAAGTCACAGGGTTTTAAAAATAAGAATTATGATTTTCATTAATGTAACTCTTGGATGTGATCTGGAAATCACAGGTCTGTCATATGAGGCTAAAATGGATAACAGAAAGATTTTGAGAAGACATTGGCAAAGGAGTTGTGATGGTGGGAGAATCCACATTCTGTGGGGGGAAATGCTGGGTTGAACCACAGTGTCAGTTTGAGGAGATTTAGCCAAATTCATAGAAACCTTTTGATTTAATGCATGAATATGGAACTCTCTGAAACTGTCAAAAAACTGTCAGATGTCCTAGTGAAGCCATAAATAAAAAAAGATAAAGAAGATAAAATAAATTTTCCAGATGCAAATTTTACCTCTTTGCATCCTAAAGGACAGTATAAAGAGCTCCAGTGCAAGGAAGAACTATAGAAAGCTTTAAGAGATGCTGACCTTAGAATGTCGGATAAGGTGAACATGCATCCTGACCTGTTACTGCATAAAACCCAACAACACTGGAAACCTCTATAGAACATCATGGACTCTAAGTGTATGTGAATGCTGAGAAAGCATACGCTGCTCCTGCATTTGGAGAATAATCACTAGAGCGGACTGATGCAATCTATGGAAAAGCAGCTCCTTCAAACAGCATTTTATTGAGAATGAAGAGAAACTGCATGTGCTGTTGTCAGGGTTAATCTTTAGACCACTCATTCAATTTAAGATGCTAGTTATGAAGGAGCCTAATAAAGACAGATTATGAGAAGCCTAAAGACAACTATGACAGAGCTTGAGGTAGAAAGGGATGTAGTGAAGGGAAAACTGGGAACTTCCCTGCCCAATCACACCCCATTCTATGCAAATCCAATATGGCTGCAGGGTTGACATCCTCAATTCCCATCAGAGACCTGAGCCTCTCTTTGCATCATGAATCAGATGTCATGGCACATTTAGAGCTCAGCATATTCTCTTTAGCCACACATGTGCCAAGCGCCATGAAACTCCTAGAGGCCACAGTATGTGTTGTAACACTGCCCTAAACTCTACCTCCTTTGATTATATAACTAGGTCCTACACTGGGGAACACCCTTAGTCTATGAAACGTTGACCCTGTATCTTGTAAATTACAATACTTACATTCTGTTGAGGTTGCCACACTCCTGTCTAGTATATATTTTCCATTGTTTCTTTTAAATAAAATACACATTACTGCTCCCTGTTATCCCTTTTATTTTCTCCTTGAAATCTTTTACATGTAGAAGCAAGAACTTTGGAACAAATCCAGCAAGAATGCTTCTCTCCAATCCCAACCCCCCAACAAGCTGACTAGATAGATCTGAAAGCCACTTTAGCCAAAAGCACAAGGGAAAACGTCTGGTAGATGTTCCAGCTGTGGGATTCTGAAGATGATGCGATTATGCTGTGAAGAAATGTCCCAAATGGCTCAGTCACCACTCATCCTGTTCTGTGTCAGCATTTACATTCTATGGGCTCTGGTGACTTGTGGCTGGCCTTCGTTAAGATAGTGGTTGGCCTCAGATGATCAGGTCAGCACATACCTAATTTAGACAAACCAGAGTGATCTTCCCTCCCCATCCTAATGGTGTAAATCCATGGGAAAGCTCCGAGATGTGGTTGAGATGAAACATTCAATCAAATCTCCCAAGTGTCACAAAGGTCCCCCCAAACACTATGTATCATGAGAATGAAAGATCATCAATTTCAGTCATGTCCTGGGATCTGGAATAAAGCTTTACTATCAATTTTAGCCCCAGTGGTGAATCAGCCCATCCAGATAGTAGCAGCAATAATCACTGTTCCTAATGAGACTGAGAAGGCCTGACGCAGGGGAAACAGAAACAAGAAATTCTGAGATAGTCTATGAAATTTTCATGACAAGAGTTGTGACAAGATCTGGATGTTTACCAAATCCCCTAAGCCGAATGCAAACAACTTAATACCATACCACAATGCTTATAAGAGGGCGCCCCCCACCCCCTTAAATTGTCATACGGCAAACACATTTCAAAGATTAGAAACATTTTCTCAGCTGAGTGCCGTTATATAATGGTTAGTAATTGGGAGTGCATACCTGCACCTACCTTGAACTAGGACAGTGACCAACATTGTGGGATCACTGTGGGGGACTGGGGACCACATATAGAATTGACTATTAACTGGACTTATGTGAGAAAATATTGTGTTGTGTTTGGCAGACACACGAGCAGAATGCACTCATATTTTTGGCAATTCTGCTTGGACTCTGTAAGAAATATGAGATATAGGCAGATGTTATGGTCAACTCACTGGGGTAAAACAAAGGCTTTATGTTTTCAAATTGGGGGAAGGATTCTACAGCTATTTCTGGTCATAGCTATCATTTCCAAACATATTTTATTGGTAGATACTTGCAAGATTTATATATTGCTACTATAACTGGGAATTTTCACCTGCATATCCATGTGCTAAAATCAGTTATAAGTGGCTTCTGTTGGTGTTATTACCTCATTAAGTGATGTGTGTAAGGCAGCACCACCTCCCTGGGATCATGAAGAAATGGTTGCCACCGTTAAGGAGCTAGGGAAAACCTTTGTAACCTGCATAGCTCAAAGACTTTAATAGTGCTATTTAGAGTCTTATCCAAAAGTCCAGAGTAACATGGAAAATGATAGTGAATGACTGAGAAGTTAGTAAAGCAGTCATCTCAAATATGCTGACCCAAGTATAGTCACTCTTCTAGAACATATTCCTAAAACATTGTAGACTCTTGGTTGTATACTGGATTTGTCTTATGTGTTTAAAAAAAATTCCCGTAACCACTGTTTCTCTAACAAATTTACATTCTACTAAGTTATTTACACAGACCTACTGGCTGCTATCGAATGATAAAGTGAAATCCAGAAAAATGGGTGAAATCAGCCTTTATAGCTCTTTTTTTTTTAACATTACTTGATGGTACTATGCTAACTAGTAATGATATTCATTCTCTCTCCCAAATTTCTACTTTCATTGGAGGGACACTTACGGTCTTGGGGATGAAAGATGAATGCCAACAAGATATGGGTGGGGCCAGCGGCATCAGCCAAGTTTCCAGGAAAAGACAAAATTTATGCCTGGAACAGTGATTGGTAAGATCCAAACTTACCTTCCTGAACCCCTGTGGTAAAAAAAAATGAAGGATCTTTTTTATTACTGGGGTACTGATACTCCTTTATTTTACCCCAACCACTTGATAGAAAAGGGGAGCAGGATAGGACCGGTCTTCTGAACAGCTACAAGCATTCTGAAAGGCCTCATTTCTAATACAGCAGGTGCAGGGAATAGAGATCCTCATACCATGTCTAAGTTGTGAGTCAGATGTGACTGTCTATCCTGGACTATGTACCAAAACCACATTTGGATGTACTTTATAGTGTTGGCAAAACTCTAAATGAGTCCTCATAGGATTTCAGTCATAGTTACAGAAGAGGGCAGAAATGAGAGACAACTCCCTTATGCTTGGATTACAGCAAACCAAGGGGCTGATGGCCACCCTGACTGTATAAGGACAGGCTTCTCTTCACACTAGTGGTTGGATAAAGTTTACCAAGCCAAAGAGGACATATGTTCAAGTAAGTATAAAAATGGTGTGTATACTTCAGCCAAAGTGTGTACAGTTAAAATTTTAGCCCTTTATCCTCAGAGCCTCATGCTCTTCTTATATCAAGCTGACACTTGTCACTAACAAGCATTACTTTTTGCAGCATTTCCAAATGATCATGTAGAGTAGGACCTTTCCCCTGTCCATGCCCAGTACAGAGATTACAACAGCCATGGGAAATTTCTGACTTGAAGAACGCCAACAGCTGGTTTAGATTCCAATGTCAGGCAGGTTGAGGAAGGTGCCTTCCAAAGTAGTCAATAGGCAGATTTGCATGCTGTGTAGATTGTTTTTGCCAAGAAGGCCAACCTTGTTTACCTCCCTATGGAGCTTGGGCTGTGTTTAAGGGACTTAACACATGGATGCTCCAATGACACCTTGAACAATGGACTCCTTTGTGATAGTCCTGATGAGGGGGTCCTTGTGGAACAGTATCCGGGACATCTGTAATTGTTCTACCATTGAGATGCATGTGAGACATGTGCAAGCATATTTGCCAACAATCACATCATGATAACGATGAGGCATATGTCCAGGTGAGGGTCCAGGCTGTGTCACTGCATGTGGCAGAATGGTTGCCCTCAGAGTCTAGCCACAGGAGACACAGGAACAGCTGAGAATTTGCTAAGAATGTATATTTACCAATTAAACACTCACACCTAAAAGATAGTTACTGTGGCTGTCTTCACCAGATACCATTAAGAGACATGTTAGGCCAAATCAGATATCCCACACATTTGGTAAATAAGTGGAAATTTGACTATACTGAATCTTTGTCACTCAGAGGGCATAAATATGTTTAAACATATGTAGATGCTGAAACAGATCCAGTTATAGAATTTGCTAGGTAGAGATCCACCAAAGACCACTCTTGAAGGACTCACTACACTGTGGTGCTCCAAACCAAACAGGCAGTGGTTTAGCTCCTGCTCCATTTCTCTGTCAGAACTCTAGGTGTAAAAAAGCTCCTTAACTTACTGCCCTGGTGGGGTGGTGGTGGGGGGTGACTTTGCTATGGCTTCTGACCAGATTGCCTCTTAGCCTGGGATCCCATAGGTAATTAACCCAAGTGAACTGTGTTCATATGTGGAGTTTCCTTGCTTTTTTTTAATCTCAAGATTTCTTCTCAATCCAGGGAAAGTTACATGCTCTACCAATCCTCAGAAAACGATTGATGATTGAAGTCTGAAATACTAAAAGAAGTATTTTTCAATAAAGATTCATACAACAATACCATTTTAACTTAAGCAGTACTTAAGTTTTAAATGTTCGTGTAAGTGTATCAATGACTTACAGCTTGCTCATAAAAATCAAGAAGTTACAGTATGAGATCTGAGCCATGATAATTGTCATAACAACAGTCACAGTCCTACCTCATCACTACCACTTCCATTTTTTTTTAAATTCAAAGGCATTCACAGGGAATTGGATGCCCTCGGAGGCCGAGTACTCTGAGGTCACCCACCCCCAACCGTAGCTTCCACAGGGGATGGAAGAAGTCCAAACACTACTGTGCAGAAACCAACGTCATCGGAAAGACAACCAGAAGCCGTGAGTGGTCCGCAGAAACAGAAGAACAATAAACATCCTTCGGGACCAGGGAGGAGAGCTTTCTCTGGTCTGAGCCTGGCTCCACCTCTGGACCCCCGCCCTCCCTTGCAATGACCATCGGGATCGCTCCGAAAACCCCTCATAACAAACAAACAATAATACAAACTAAAAAAACCTAAAATAAATAGACAAACAACAAAAAGTAGAGCTTGAAATCTGACAGGAAAGAGCTGGCGTGGATTGGCTCATGCCTCGCTGGGTGGGACACAAAGATTAGTCATTCCTCAGCACGGTGTTGGGGAATTTCCTGCACACCCCCCCCCAAAAAAATGTTCTGCACCTTAAATGTCGACAAATGTCTTGTTAGAGTTTCAAGCCAGTCTAGATTATCCTAAAATCTGCCAAGAACAGCAAAATTGTACTTCAACACAACAAATGGCTAAATACTAAAATGAAATAGACACGAGACAGCTGAATGGTACCTTATAGCCATTTTAAGGTATATAGCAGCTGGTCCTGTATATAAACTAAAATTGAAATGTCAATGAGCTAATCATAGGTTGTGGTTAAGAACTTGCTTTTTTTTTTTTTTTTAACATACTGGTTACTCAAAACCATGTCAATTCCATAATGTTGCAAATTGCTATTGATGTTATATTGGGACTCTTAATTGACTGGGATGATATTCTACCAGCTCTAACTTTGGACCAGAAATGGTCTCCCCAAGAAACTGTTCAACCCATCTGGACAATAAGTAGCTGGACTCTGTGCTTGGTATACATTTGCAAGGAAAGAATCTTGACTGAATTTGAGCTGTAATACTGCATCAAGGTGGAGGAATCCACCAGGGGGGAGGGGCGTGAGGTAGGGTGGCGGGAGTCCCAGAGCCTATGAAACTGTCACATAATGCGAAATAATTAAGAAAAAAACATTCAAAGGCATTTTTGTAGTATATTCTAATTGTTAAATTCCTTTATGTCTTCACTGAAATATATACCTCCAGCTAGTTAAAGTATGTTAGTTCAAATAAAAGTCAAAGGATGCTTCAGAAAGTTTGCAGAAATGTGAAATTAAAAAGGAAATATATGTCAGTACAAAAAATTGTGAAATCTATTTGCAGTTTCTATTAACAGTGTGGAATTTACATGATACTTTTAAAGATTTCTCCAAAGACAGGAGTTAAAAAATGATGAAGTGTGAAAAACAAATCCTGTCATGAGCTCATTCAATAACAAAATAAGAGATATCTCAGAGAATCTCATAGGCCTAAAATTTCTTGGACTTCGAGCTTCTGAAAATACAGAATCCGCAAGTGTTTGGGGAGTGGACGAGGTGACCAATGATCTTTGTCTATTTCTGTTGTCTGTCTTTGGAATACATAAATGCATTTTTAAAAACGCTACTTCCGGAAAAATAAAAATTATTTCATGATATTGAATTTGTTTATCTGTTATGGACATAACTTCTATGCTTATAAGCTAAAGAAAACAATCCAGCAAAAGAAGGAAAAAGAGCTGTTCAGTAATATCTGGAACCAAAGGTCACAGTTAGATAAGCATAAACTATGGCTCTCTGGGCTCCTTTGTTGCCAATATTGAAGCTGTTTTACAATGCCAATGTTGTCTCTCCAAATCTGCATCCACTTTAACCAGTCCTCAATTTTTAAAGTGTGAGCACAGATTTCATTAATAGAAAGTCTTCCCTTTGGAACGAGAGCTAAACCACAGGCAGGGTCAAAGTACAGAAGAGCTCTCTGATTTCCTCCTCTGGATCATCTCAGTATAATTCCTTTGTACCTTCTTTTCCTGAAGGAATAGCCCTCCATCTTCCGCGCTCTCTCTCTCTCTCTCTCTCTCTCTCTCTCTCTCTCTCTCACACACACACACACACACACACACACATAATAATTACTTGATCATAAAATGAATGTGATTCTGATGAGAGAGAGAGATCTTCCATCTGCCACTTCACTCTCCACATGGTAGTAATGGCCAGAGCTCAGCCATTATGAAGTCAGAAGTCATTTTGCTATTCAAGTGAATCCTGACAACTCTTAATTCTAAGTTGTTAGCTATAAATGGGCCTATTTGCTATTGATATTTATCACCTTATCTTTAGAGCTATTGACCAGTAATTAAAACATCTTTTCACTTAGGTTGAATAAATATTAGATGAATGTGTATTCAAAAGAAAAAAAGGAGTCACAGAGTAATCAGAGAGGAAAAGTTTAAGGAAAATATTGCAGGGTGTCTTCATTATATCCATTGATTATAGGATTTGTTTATTTTTCATTTATAATTTTTAAAATCACTTTTAGCAGACATCTAAAAATCATACATATTTGGGAGAGAGATATGCTGTGTCGGTATAGGTATGTTTTGATTAATGCATATAATAGAGGTAAATAAATTTATCTCTTCAAACACTTAACATTTCTTAGCACTGAAGACATCAAAATTCTATTTTCTAATTTTTAACTAGGGGAGTATACAGTGTATACTGTGAATGGTAATCTTACCTTAGAACCCAGAGCTCCTTACTCTTTTCTAAGTGCAATCTGGTGAATATTAATCAATCTGTCCTCACCCTGTATTTCCCTACTCTCCTCAGCCTCTGTTAAACATTGTAACATTTCTAATTTATGTGATAGCACCTTATTTTTAGATTCTGCATTTAAGTGAGATTGTATGAGACTTGTTTTTCTATGCTCGGCTCATTTCCCTTCACATACTGTTCTTACATTGTTAGAGTATAAGTGGAGGTATTACCCTGTTGATGAGTGATAAATGAACTTTATGATGATAATTTTCTTTCAACAAAGGGGATCAGGTTAGGTTGTCTGTATCCAGGTTAGTCCTAACCTTCAATTTCTAGCCAGTACATTCACATCCTAGACATTCCTAATTTTACTTCTCAATCAGGCATGCCTTGCCTTGAACTAAACCTTCCTTCACATTCCAAGTTCACATCCACTCCCTCTGGTGAAACCAATGTGCTTTCACACTGTTACTTCTCAGGGACAAATGTCTAATTGGTTTTCTGTCACAATTCAAATGAGTTGTTCAAAAACAATTTCCCTATTTTAGAGAAACTTGTTTCTAATTACAGATTTTTAAAGAGCCAATTCTGTTCATCAGTACCACATTCCAGAGGAAAGATTGGCAAGGCTATATCAAGTACTGATTGTCCTTCACTGAGATGACAGTATTTTTTCAAGATCTACTGCTTTGATACTAAACATCAATATCCTTGATTCTCTTAAAATTCCATTGATTAACCTCCAAGGTATCTAAGAAAACAGTTTTCCTTTTGACCATCATATTGCTGTTATTCAAGATTATTTTAAGGCCCTTAGATTCATACTTTTGGCCACTTTGTATGAATAATGTATAGAGCAAATTAAAACCCACCCACATCCCACAGTACGTATAATTTATGTTGCAATTATGAGAGTTGCAGCTGACTAGTTTATGTATTGCTAGTTTTGTAGATTTAAATTAAGCATTTACTGATTTCCATTTTTTAGTTTTAATTTTATAATTTGGTCCCATTATTTCGTTTTCTTTCACGTTTCAATATTTTTTATAGATGTTTAAAAACCACACAGTTCATTGGCACAGGACTCCCATGACTAACAGTTAAAATGTCCCTGTTGACAGTAACTTAATAGTGTAGTGTATTTTAGAAAATAGAACCATTTATAATGCTTTGTTTTCATAATGAGTACATTTTTACCACAAGCTGCCTTTCTGAACCCAATGTGTCTGTTGGAATTCCCTGATTTTTTATAACATTTTAGTAGTTAGATTTACTCATTTGAAAGGCACAGAGTCAGAGATGTCTCCCTCTATATAAACAGATGTGGGAGAGAATGGAGTGGGTCCTCCATCTACTGATTCACAATAGCAAGGGCTGACGCAGGCCTGAAGCCAAAAGCCAGACATTTCTATAAGATCTTCCACACAGATGGTAGTAACTCTTGTATTTGAGACACCACCTGCTGACTCCCAAGATGTGCGTCACAAAAAGCTGTGTCAATGATGGAGGTGGAGTCTCAGACTCGGTCCCAGACAGTCTAATAGAACATGGCATCCCAAAAAGGACTGGCAACTTAATCTGCTTTGAGGTATCCCACCTGCTTCAAAGTCATTTACTGATCTATTTTTATTTCTTTGAAAGGAGAAATGAGAAATCTAATGTCCAAAATACATATATATATATATCTTTAAAGGAAATTCTGTTTATTTTCACATTTTGATATTGAAGCTCTTAAAGTTAGTCTTCTTGCTATTGAAGGCAATCTCTGTAACTTGATACTGACTCTGCACTTTCCTTTAAATGATCCCTTTCAGATGCCAGATTCAGCCTTTGGCTGCTTCACTGGCTGAAGAAGTTCCAGACTAATACTTATTCACATGTGACTCACAGTGAGCTGTGCTGCTCCATTTTGGAAAGTGATGCATAGATGCAGCTGTAAGGACACTCAAAAAAGAAATATGCAATCAAGTACAAACTGGGCCTTCTAGAACCTGAGCATGGAATTCATGGAGTTCATCATTACTCCTACGATTGAGGTTGAGGAGTATTTTGGTTTAGCCTGAAAACTGTTCTTTGGTCGCTTGCAAAATTTCTCCCCTGTGTATTCTTGGTAAACCTCTGTCTATTTAATTGACAGGGAGAAAATGCAGTGGTTTTCCCTTCTCTCCTCTGTCTCATCATCTCCTTTTTGTCAAGATGAAATGCACTTTCATATTTTCTGAGTAAGCAGAGGAAAAGTCCCACCTCTGGCCAGCTGTTCTGTGACGGGAGAACATTTTCATAGAGGTTGGTGCACTCTGGTTAACCTAGTAGAAGTTTCAGTGCTCACATTAGGAAGACAAATATTTATATCATTAAACCTAGCACTTGCTTTCTGACACAATGGTTTGTGGTCTGGCTAACCTGTGGTCATTTTAGGATAGATAAAAATGACATGAAGACAAACATGATTTGTACACTTATTCTTATCTACATTGCCTTTACAAAATCATTTCCATACTACATCTGTGTTGGTCGTTAGTTTGGGATTGTTTACAGAGATGTTTCCCTTATTTGGAAAATCTGAATATTTGATTGTAGCAGAAAGTGTTGGTTAAGTTGTTTGCTTTCAGAATTCACAGGAATGCTATTGAATGCTGGTAAAGGAGCCCAAAACAGTGTCCTCCCCCCATGTTTAGAAAAATAAAGCCATGAAGGACATGGCAAACTACTTATTAAAGACTTTGTAAAACACCACACCTCAGTCAACATGTCTCGGGAACTCAGGAAACATTCTGTTTAATAGCTTACCCCAGTCCCTCAACTCTGGTTTTAGTGAAAGGGACAATAGCATAGATATGATGCCAGCCTTGAAGGAGGCAGAGCCAAGGACACACAGGCACACTATTGAAGCAACTCCAATGTCTTGCTCCAGGTAATCTGTGCTGTTTGCTCATATCCAGATCTGTCTTGGATTTGCTAAGTGCTTTTGCCAGGTAATCAACTCTTAGAGCGTTCTTTTTCATCTCTGAATTAGACAATTAGTCACTTTCTCTTTATTTTTCTTGATATTCAGAGCTATTGATGGAGTTTTTCTTTGTGTCTTCACATAGGCAAGTGTGAATCTAATTTGAAGCCTCGTCTAGCTGTCCCTGACACTAGTTTATTTTCCTCCGTCGTGGGTTTACAGAAGCTAATATTACCACCTTGTGTGACAGCAATGAAAGGAGAACCCAATATGCAGTCTGCAGTGGGGTAGCATATTGTCACTCCCTTTGGCTCTTTGAATGCTTCCTCTGAAATAACCACAGAGAGGAAATGGTCTACTAAGAATGTGCTCAAGACAGAAATCATTCTTCATTCATTCTCATTCGCAGGAGGTTTGTGCTACACTGGCTTTCCTTTTTCAGTGTGGGAAGCAAATATTCTCTCTGGGAAGCCATGTCCCCAAATAACTAACAAACTTTTCACCTCATTCTTGTCCCTTTAAAAAAACCCACATCTCTGGGTAAATCTAAGCTGGAGGTTTGTAAAATACTCATAAGAGATCCTTTTTGTCTCTTGGTTTGTAAAGAGCAGGAGTTGTGTAACACTGCTCCATTAATGAGTCACATCAGAAATATCTGGAAATTGACTAAAAAGACATAGTCTAGGGCCTCATTCTAAAGATTTGGTGTGTTGCGATGGGAAACAGGAACCTGAATTTTCTGTATTCTCAGGTGATTGATTCACAGTAGGTTTGTTAACTTCCAACTGAAGACCTATTCTATTACCTATGTCTCTCTTCTGAATTTCCAATTTCCAGTTTTGCAATTCTCAGTTTCTTTTCTCTATTTTGTCACTTGGATCAATGGGATTTTTCAAATTTGTCACCTAAACTTCAACCTCCGGTGTCTCTCCATGGCATGATCCATGATGAGTACTATTTTTTACCATGCAAACTCTGGCTTCTTCCATCCTTCCTGGGAAGAAAAATTAAGCACATAAGTGCTAAGGTCTCCTATGTATATATATATATATATATATGTATATATATGTATATCTATATATACTCACACATTTCAATCATTTTTTTCTGTTAAGATTATTTATTCATTTTTTAACCATCTAGACTTAGTGAGGTAGAGTGTATTAATTGCAAACATTGTCCGTGGGTGATGATCAGAGTTGGTTAGCTATCATTTCCATCTCCTTAAATATTTAAAAACATTTCTGTGATGAACATTTAAAAACTGTACACATCACATGGTAGAGCATGACATGTTTGACAGATGTGTTGATGTATATGCAGAAATGAGAGAAATGTCTATTTCCTTCTTCTCATTACTCCACATCTGCAGTCTTTGAGCTGCTCCGGAAAAAGGCATGTGAACAAAGGGTGAGAAAACATGAGTGGCTCAAAGCTGGATAGAGTTCCCTGGCTCTACCACCACTTACGCAAAAACGACTCTTCACAAAACTAAATTTCCACCATTTACCATGCAGTTCCTAGTTTTTCGTTCATGCCTCATGCATCATGGCCATCTTCACTGGGCCACTCTTTTATAAATGCTCTGTTTTCTGATGGAACTTAGCTTTTTTATTTTATTTTTAAATTGTGTTGTTATTTTTAATTTAATGGCATAATTGCATAGGATCTAGGATTTCCCTACCCCTCCCCAAATTCCCAACCCTTGACTGATTTTCCCCATAATGTCACAATAGTATAGTCCTTAATAAGCAGTCATACCTCCATCAGTCTGTTATTTAAGTGTGTCTTGACATTACTGGTAGAGACAATGCCAGATAGTCCAGCATCCTATTGTCAAGATATATCCAGCAGTTTCATTGGGAGTTCATCATTGATTTGGGAGCAGAGATGCATACTACATTGTATCTTCACATCTGGATATGAGAGTCTCCATTATACCATCACTATACTTTCCCTCCAATGAGAAGCCATGAAACAGATTCAACAGCAGGAATGAAGTTATAAGAAAAAAAATATAGCACCATGGAGTTAAACAACATGCTACTAAATATATTTATATAATCTGTTTTGAGCTCCATTGTGCTATATTGAAATCCTTTATACGTAAGTATAAATAAATAAGAAAGTATACACAAATGGTTTCTGATAACTTTGTAACCAATGAGATGTAAATTTATCTTTTCTGCGTGGTTAAATTTATTTCTATCAAGAAGAAATACTTGGTGCTACCAGCCAAAAGCAGGTGTTGTAATCAAACTGGATTCTCCCAAATGAATGTTTTATTGAAGTGCTTGCCTCAGAATGATTCTGTTCTGCTGCAGTGAAGAAAGACTTCCAGTTAAAACATTTAATTAGTTCCCAGTTTAGATGGCCAGAATGATCTGTCAGCCTGTGCTTTGGAACCTGAGTTTGTGCATTCCTTGGGCTTGGTAAATGAGTTTCGGCCAGAGGATGTGGTTACTGGTGAATGGTTTGTATGCAACGCACATCAGAGAAAAGATCTTTCTCTACACTCTTGAAGGGAAACTAGGAAGGAACTACAGAAATATAGAGGTCATTCTCCTCTCAGAAGCTGCAGAGGCTATGAAGACTATGTGGACCCAAAGTGAATAACAGTTAGATTTGAACTGGTTATCTTATTTTTTACTTATTTTCAGGATAATCATGACCTGGGTAGTGGCTTTAGACAGAGTAGCTATTAAATAATTTGTAGCTAATATTATACAAACAAATTGCTATGTTTGGGGTGTGTTTGTATGTGTGTGTGTGAGATATATGTGGAAAGTTCTGTTCTTCATTCATGTTAACCTTCGTATTTATCTCCTTGATATAAATCAAGCCTCTTATGTCTATAAACAATGAGAATCTTTTACCCAAATTCTATTCAATAATTATAAATTAACCCAATCAATTTATAGCGCTTAGCTAAGAGAATGACTCTAGTCTTTCTGGAATTCCTGTGCTTAGTAGATCTATGAAAAGCTATGTGACCTTGAATTTTTTCCAATTAGATCTTTCTTATTCATGAAACCTGAAATGTATGTGATTTCTTTGAGTCTAACATTTTCCATTCTATAGATAGCAACTCACTTAAAGATAAGTTCATTGTCTGTGATATTTAATACTATTGTACTTTTTATAAGGTCCTTTATATGCCCAGAATGCCCCTGCCCTATGCTCATCTATATAATAGAACATAAATTTTATTTGTTGCAACAAGTCATCCATGATTCCTCCAACTGGACTAAAGGGCCCTCTGTTTGCTACCTTCCACTGTCATAGTCAACACAGTGCCTAGCATAGAAGCTCTCCATAAAAAATGTGTGAGTTGGGCCCGGTGTGGTGGTTTAGTGACTAAAGTCCTTGCCTTACATGAGCCAGGATCCAATATGTATGCTCTTTCTAATACCAGTGGTCCTGCTTCCTATCCAGCTCACTGTCTGAGGCCTGGCAAAGCAGTGGAGAATGGCCCAAAGCACACCCCAAAGCTTTGGGACACTGTACCCGCGTGGAAGACCTGGAGGAAGCTCTGGGCTCCTGGCTTCGGATTGGTGCAGTTCTGGCCGTTGTGGCCACTTGGGGAGTGAGTCACAGTACAGAAGATCTTCCTTTCTGTCTCTCCTCCTCTCTGTATATCTGACTTGGCAATAAAAATAAATAAATCCTTAAAAATGTAACTGAATTGTCTTCATTGTGCTGAGAGACTGTTTTAGTCAAGTTATACAGATTTGTGTATCCTGAGTACAGTCAGATGCCTCAACAGATATAAATGGTAACAGAACTGATTTTAGTGTATTGAAAAAAAGGTGACACAAGGCCTTGCCAAGGGGGCAGTACAATTTGTTTGAAATAGTTTCATATGTCAGACAGAGTTCCCTGAGATGCTAAAGCCAAGGACAGATAAAGATATGTTGACATGGAGTGTTCCCAGCGTGTCACATGTCAGTATGCTCATCCTGTCTCAGATTATTCAACTGGTGAAAGGGAAAGTGCCAGTGATTTACAAAGGATTTTGTTAGTAGAGACAACAGCCTTCCAGAGCTCCTGGAGACTAACTGATAGGATCTGACATAACACCTGAGCGTGGGAAGATTTTATTAAGAATATCTTACAGAAAAAAAAAATTTCCAGTGTTAAAATTAATGCAGAAGTGGAACACAAATAGAAGGTAAATGAAGGCTACGTACCAATGAACCTTTCTAACCGTAATATCCCACCAACTGAAGTTCTACATTTTCTTTTCAAATTTCAGTGTTTGTGATACAAGTAATTTAAAGCAAGGACAATTAGAAACATGCATGTGGGATAAATGTCTAAATAGCACCTAACTGCCCTGAGGCATATGTCCCAATCATTCAAAGCTTATTTTTATAAGCTTTGTAATTGGCAGTGAATTGCGTACAAAAGATAACATTCTTGGAAAGCCCTTTGAACTATTTTAGTGTCTGCTTCAGAAATGAATATGAATATAAATGAGAAAGACTTATCTAAGGGAACTTCATACCTCTGAAAGTAAATACATTTTTAATGGTCTGAAAATCTGAGTTTTTTGGTTGTTGTTGATCTTTCTGCAAAAAAAAATAAGAGTTTCATTTCTTTTGAACATAAAGTGTCATGCCCTATTTATTGTCAGATACCCCCCAAATCCCTAAAGTGTGGACACCATCAAAAATAAATATGTTGTGTGTGGGAGGCGAGACTTAAAAACCAGAAGCAAATGATATCAAACAGAACAAGAATAAAGGATTCTGAAAAAAAGGAGTGCCAAACATGATGTCACCACAATTTGTATATCTCAGTTTGCTGGATTTTAGAATAGGTTAACATTATGCTAAAGTAAACAATCTCATTTTATCTTACTTACATGGGAAGCACACACAAGTTTGAAACACCTTCGCAGAATCTTGAAAGTAGATGTACCAACTACCAGGACTACTTGACTTGTTTAAAAAAAAAAAAAAAAAGCTGCAGGCTCCAGCCACTGCAAGTTATGGCGAGTCTGGTAATTCACACAATTACAACACAAATCCCAGGCTTAAACTTGTGCTTCACTAATTTCACACTTATATCATATCTTGATATGTATGATTTTAAAAAGCAGACAATCAAATACAATACACCTGGTCTGCTCTTCCGCCAACTAGAATGAGAGCTTGTTCTTTTGTTTTTTGTTTGTTTTTGGTTTAGTATTACATATTCACTTAAACATTTTGCTAGTGTTTAAATACTCAAATTTGAAGCAGTACTATGTGTTGGTCATACAGTTTGTGAAATTGATTTTGTGATTTCTTGCAGGAATTACTCTTAGGAGACACATTGTAAAAGTAGCGAAATGAATTGTCACCCGCAGCCCCAACATCCAATATGGGAGTTGGTCTGAGTTCCAGCTGCTTCACTTCCTATTCAGCTCCCTATTAATGTGTCTGGGAAAGCAGCAGGGGATGGCTCAGGTACTTGGCCCTTGAAGCCCAAATGTCAGACTTGGGAAAATCTCCTGGCTTCTGGCTTTGGTCCAGTTCAAGCCCCCAGCCATTGTAGCCATTTGGAGAGTTAAACAGTGGATGGAAGTTCCGTCTCTGTTTCTCTCTCTTTAACTCTGACTCTCAAATAAATAAAATAATTCTTAATAAAAGAGGAATGCTCTTTACCTACATAATGTAAATAGATGAAAACAAATATATTGTCTTCATTTCAGCCACTGTTAAAATGGTACATTAATGGTTTTACTTCAGGCAGTTCCAATTTAATCACAGATGCATAGTGTAAGTTTATAAATGGTACCTTCTTTTACCTCTCCCTAGAAGTTGCATCCTTTTGCCTTTCTCTGTTTTCCCATTCTTCACTTGGAAACGGATGTCTTTTCACTCCCTATCTTCCAGGTCCCAAAATCAAAAGCAGAATTCTTTCATCTACAAAGGAAAGGGAGTTTTCTATCTATGTAAACAAATAAAAGGGAGTTCTGGTACATCTTTTGGCTTCCCTGAAAGGTGTGGGAGTTTGGTTAAGCATTTGTGGTCTCTATTCCTGGAAATGGTTCTCATCCCCTGCCCTTTTTTTTCCACACACAAGAGGGTAGTACCAACAGGGTAGGAGAATTGGGCATTTCTCCTGATCTCTTGCAACTATAAAAACTGGCCTGAATCTTTTTTTTCTTTTTTTTTTTTTAGCGCTATGTCTCTAGAATTCTACCTCAGTTACGTTAAAATTTGTTCATTTTGTAAATTTGAATGGTTCCACCATTTGTTGGCAGCTGTGTTTGTTAGCCTTCATGATATGAAGTGTTTAATTATAGAGGTGCTTAAAAGGTTTGCTATCAGTATCTCCTTATCGTTTTAAAAGTTACTGGGAACCCCAAAAACTTTTGTTTATGCATTTATATCTATTGATATTAGACATTGAAACTTGTAAATTTAAACCACTTAATGATTGATTGAAATAGCAATCACAAACCTATTAAATACCAATTACATTTTTATGAAAACATGTCTCGTCAATAAAAATTTGGTAAGTAAATGACATTGTTTTGTATGTTTTAAATCAACATACGTTGATCATTTGCAACATATTAGTTCATTCAGTTATGTAAATACTACAAATATCAATACATTTCCATTTGTTCTGTTGTAAACATTTTCTTTAAAGTCTACGCATAAAACAAGGGCCTGGAGCGATAGCATAGTGGTTAAAATCTTTGCCTTGCACATGCTGGGATCCCATGTGGGTGCTGGTTCTAATCCCAGTGGCCCCACTTCCCATCCAGCTCCCTGCTTGTGGCCTGGGAAAGCAGTAGAGGATGGCCCAAGGCCTTGGGACCCTGCACCCGCGTGGGAGACCTGGAAGAGCTCTAAGCTCCTGGCTTTGGATTGGCTCAATCCAGCCATTGCGGTCACTTGGGGATTGAACCATTGGATGGACGATCTTCCTCTCTGTCTCTCCTCCTCTCTGTATATCTGCCTTTCCAATAAAAATAAATAAATCCTTTAAAAAAAATGTATGTATAAAATCAATCTTCAAGATGCTCACAAAATATATATTATGAAAAATGCATGGATTTCCAAAAGTTTTGTAGCTATATTGGAACAAGCTTCTGTTTCAATTCTAGTTTTTAAAACAGATTTTTTTGAAGTGCCCTCATACATATTTATATTTCTCAGACTTGTTATTATCATCACCAATCTCATCAGAATCTTCCTGTGTTAGGAAGCTGCCAAACTAAAAGTGATTAAACATGATAAATTTAATTTTATAAAAACATAAATTTTCATTTTTATTTTTATTTTATCATTGATATGAAATACTAATCATTTTTCCAGAAGTAATAGGAGTACTTCAATTCAGTTTGACAATATGTCTGACAAATATTCAAGCATAAATATCTGGAGTTTGTCTATAAGTTGTTTCTTTTTTTCCTGATATTTATTTATATTTTTGAAAGTCAAAGTTACAGGGTGAGAGAAAAAGAGTTCTATCCTCTGAGTAGATCCTCAAATGACTGAAACAGCAGTGCTGGGTTCCATACATGGAAGGCGGGATCCCATGTAACTGGGGTATCACAAGCTACTTCCACAGTCCATTAGCACAGAGCAAAAATGGAAGTGGAACAGCCAGACAGTGTATGGGTTGCTGGCATTGCAAGGATTTGTACATGTTTATCATAAGGCTGGTCACTATGAGCTGTTTCTTAACATTAATTGTGTTCTGTATAGAAAGTATCACATTTGGCATGAATTCAAAAGAGATCATAAAATGCCTTTATTTCCTATTTCTCATGTATAACATTTTTTAAAAATACATAAAAGCTGAAAAGTAATCACACTAAAAGCATCAATGCTTCATCAAAAAACATTCTTAAGTAAAATTTTTTCTGACTGTGGGTGCATGCAATGAAGGCATAATATCAACTAGCACAGTTGGAGACCACTGCCTGAAACATACTGAGCCATGAGAACTTTTAACTCATGCTCTTTCTGTGCTATACATATGTCAACAAAATACAAAAAGAAAATCATGTTATAATGATAATAATATTGATGCTGTAGATTCCTGAAATGGTCTTTAGGGTCTTTGGGGTTTGAGAACAACATTTTGAGCACTGCTGGATAAGTCTTGTGACTTATTGTGTTTGATAATTTTCTTTATCTTTCATGTGCTTTTGAGCAATAGGCCAGCCATCTGCTGGATGATCAGGAATCCCCTAGTACTGACAGCTGCCCGAATCCCATCTATGTTAGGACATAGGTCATTTTCACCTTCCTCACCCATCCTGCAGCAGTCAGGACTAAAGATACACTGATATTCTTTATCTTAATCTTACTATTTCCCAATTTGTTGACTTCCCGACTAGCTGGCTTGCATCAGTTAATAACCTAGAAGTCATCTTATTTTGTTTTCATGATCTGTATCAACCTTTTATAAGAAGTATGAGAGGACCACTTAGTGAATCTTTAAAAATTCTAATAAATCCTTCAGTATTGTTGCTGAATAATAACTATTTCTAGCTTTTACTCTTTTTCTGTAGTTAATCATATGCAGATTTTTATGTGGAAAGGTTATCCTTATTCAAGTATACAGGCAGAAGCACGAGATCATAATCAGTAAAAGGTAAGTTCTGAGATTCTTCAAAGCTCTCGGGCAGGAGAGTAGGACCAAACTAAGGAATCAGAGGCATTGCAGAGACCAGGAAGTACTAAAACATGCTGGTGAAGAGAAATCAACAGAAATGGACTAATTTCACACATGAGGAAAAACAGAGACAACAATTTCTCTGACTTGGACTACTGGTAATTAATTCAGCAGTTCCAAGGCCGAGGAAATGGAGAGGATCAAGCTCTTAGACTCAGTGCCAAGTGTGCAGGATCCAAGAGCAAAAATTAGAAGCATACACTGTGTGATGTAGATACAGAATTAGAATGGAAATATAACATTGAAATCACTAGCATACAGCTAGTAACCAAACTTTATAGAAGAATTAGATTTTCCAGAAAGGCAATGGAAAAGATAAAACTAACAAAAATTCAGAAATAGTAGAATCAGTGAGACTGAAGTAACATTATCAGTCATCAACATTTTTAGAATAAATGTTACAGATCAATCATACATTATTCTACTTTTCTCAAAAGCCTTATACCAGACATTAAAAAAAAAAACTAACATTAAGCGGAGCAGAACAATATTCTGCTTGTGACCCAAAGAGATAATATGAAGAAATTTCAGTATTTTGAAGCCATTATATGAAAAAGAACATCCAGCTTATGATTTAAATTAAAACACAGAATGAATAAAGAAAGAGTTGTATAGGTAACAGTGCAAAAGAAGGAATAATAGTCTGATAGGATGTCACATTATTTCACACTCTTTGGAAGGCGTATATATGAGGTTGACTGATGAGCACTGAAGTAGATATGAGTTTCTTTGGCATTTCCAGAGATTTATCTTTGTATGTAAGTAGTTCTATTGCATCAGTCTTAAGGAAAAA
Source organism: Ochotona princeps (assembly GCF_030435755.1). Classification (NCBI taxonomy): domain Eukaryota; kingdom Metazoa; phylum Chordata; class Mammalia; order Lagomorpha; family Ochotonidae; genus Ochotona; species Ochotona princeps. Next base: position 31,387,542 of record NC_080832.1, on the reverse strand, counting down.
TAGGAATAGAATCTGACAGCATTTATGGTTATGATATAATAAGGCAATGAGATTGGCCAAGTTGAAATGATGATGACATATATTGATAATTCTCATTTACTGCCTCATTAAATCCTTGCAATAATGTGCATAATTTTCACTTTCAAAAAAAATCTTCCCCCAGTTTATATATACAAGTACCTTGAATTACAGTGTTACTTATATTTACATACGTATCTTAAGGTAAATAATCAAAATCGAATTTCTCTGGGCTTTGATTTGATTGCTGAAATCTATAAATTCATTAACATTTACCAAAACTTAAAATTTGGGGCCAGTGTTATTGTCCAGCAGGTTATGTTACCACCTGAGATGCTACTTCACTCCCTACTGAAGTTCCTGGAAGAGCAGTGAAAGATGGCCCATGCACTCGGACCCCTGTCACCCACATGGACTCCACATGGAGTTCAGGGATGCTTGTTTTTGCCTGACTCAGCCATTACCTGTGAATAACAATCAGTAGATGGAATCTCTCTCTCTCTTAATTTTTCTCTAATTCTACTTTTTCTGTCTCTCTTTCTCTCTGTGTATCTGCCTTTTCAATAAAAATAAATAAACCTTAAAAAAAATACAGAATATATACTAAAGGAAAATTTTCCTGATCTGGAGAAAGAATTGGGAAATAACATCCAAGAGAGGCACAGAACTCCTCACATGGTTGAACAAAAGCAATCTTCACCAGGACACTTGATAATTAAGTTCTCTTCCATTGAACATAAGGAAAAGATCCTTAAATGTGCACATGAAAAAAATCAATTGACATATGGGCCCGGAGCGATAGCATAGTGGTTAAAAGTCCTCGCCTTGCATGAGCTGGGATCCCATATGGAGGCTGGTTTTAATCCCCGCAGCACTGCTTCCCATCCAGCTCCCTGCTTGTGGCCTGGGAAAGCAGTCAAGGGCGGCCCAAGACCTTGGGATGCTGCACCCGCGTGGGAGACCTGGAGGAAGTTTCTGGCTTCTGGCTCTGGATCAGCACAGCACCAGCCATTGCGGTTACTAGGGGAGTGAACCATCGCATAGAAGATCTTCCTTTCTGTCTCTCCTCCTCTCTGTATATCTGACTTTCCAATAAAAAATAAATAAATCTTTTTTTGAAAAATCAATTGACATATAGATGAATGACAATTAAATTCGCAGCTGACTTCTTATAGGAAACTCTACAGGCCAGAAGGGAATGTAGCAACACATTCCAGATTCTAAAGGCAAAAAATTTCAGCCCAGAATAACATACCTAGCAAAGTTTTCCTTTGTCCTTGAAAATGAAATACAATTCTTCCCCAGTAAAGAAAAGTTAAAAGAATATAGCTCTTCCAAACCTGCCCTAAAAATGATAATTAAAGATGTTCTCTCCACAGAGAAAAGCAATAGCACCCACTAAAGTGAAAGGCAAATGTTAGGAACATCCAATTAAAATAACAACAGAAGACTGAAACAATGTACAAGCCATAATAAAAGAAGAAAAAACAGAATTAAACAAAACACACCAAAATATTTTTAAGTCTTAATTATAAAGAGTTATAATATTTGTGAAATCATTCTGAATTTCTTTGCATACCACTTGTAACAAAAAGTGTATAAATTACAGTGCTGTGGCGCCAGTGTTCCTGTGAGTGAACATGAACTCGGTTCACTGAACCTTAAACATCCATCACTGTTTCCATGAAGTTCCGTGAAGAACAAAAAGCTGGGATTTGCAGGACAGAGCACTAGAAAAGAGAAAGATTTGCAAGAGACCTCCAACCTACTTTTTGGGGGCTGCTCAAGCTTGTTGCTGCACACTGGACAGTATCCAAGAGAAAACGCTATGAAACTGGGCCATGAACAACCAGGTGGAAAGGTAAGGAAAAATTCCTGTAGCTCCTCTGTAGGAACCAAGATGAACAATTCCTATAGTTCCTCTGCAGTTTGTGGTTGGGGTAAACATTTTATTTTTTCTTTATTTCTCCCAAGCAAATTCAGCAAGTTGATCAAATAACGCTATCAAGAGTGATATGCTAAATATCCACAAGGTTGATTCTAAAGGCTGAATAATGTGTTATAAGCTCTTGAAAATGGCTACAATCTCATCTACGTTTGTGCTGCTCTGGTCAGAATACCTGATCCTTCCTCTCCCATGGGAGCCATAGTGAGGAAAAGGAAAGGTAGCAGGCTGGGCTGGATTTCAGCGCTGACTTTCAATTTCCGACATTCTACCAGCTCTAACTTCAGACCAGAAATGGTCTCCCCAAGAAACTGTTCCACGCATCTGGACAATAAGTAGCTGGACTCTATGCTTGGTATGTTTGCAAGGAAAGAATCTTGATTGAATTTGAACTGTAATACTGCATCAAGGTGGAGGAATCCACCAGGGGGAGGGGAGGGGAAGGGGGAGGAGTAGGGGGATTCCCAGAGCCTATGAAACTGTCACATAATGCAAAATAATTAATAAAAAAAGATTCTAAGCAAAGCATGTCAACTTAATTTTGTTTGTACTTAAATCTACTCCACACACCTCTTCAAATTTCTCTAATCCTCACCCATGCAGTGAGCCACGTGCAGAGTCATCCAGCTGAGAATAAACAACTGTTCAGGGCCTTTGTTTTTTCTGTGTAAGTCACAGGAGGGGTGCTTGTTGGAGTGCTAAGCAAGATAAACACATGGCAGCTCTCAAAAGCCTGTTTCTGGAAGCCTTGCTGGAGAGAACAGAAACCCATTGTTGTAAGTCTTAAACTGTTATGAATCTGGAGTGGCAAATGCATGCTTAATGAAGATCAAACTTTCAGTGTGTCAGGAATTGAAAAGCTTACAATTAACCTGAAACGAAATCATTGATGACAGTGTTTTTTTTTTTTTTTAAATAAAAAGACAGTGACAAGGCAATAAGAAAACAAAAGTTAAGATCAAGGAGTTGCCAGATTCAATGGGATCAGAAATTCTCTTAAGAAAACAAAAACACTGGAGAAAAACTAATTCTTTTGCAATTGACTTTACCATGTCTGTGAGGGGGAAAAAATAGAGTTCCTTTGCTGTTGGTGATTCTATAGTGCTATGTCCATTGAGCAACAGCCATCTTGACAATACAATCATGAGGCAGTCTTTGTCTTTCAAGGAATTTTATAACCAATTTCTTCATGTGGAATCCTGTCTATGCCTTAAGTCTTTCTGGAATTTGACAGATCTACTAGACACAGTACTATCTTTGCATACAAGTTGGATGGGCCTATGCCAATGGCTCAACTTATCATAGACATATGATAAATAATTTTTAGACCAACTTTTTAGGTGCTCTTACTATGGATTTCCATTGATCACACCTTGTGATCTTAAACACCACTGTTGTTGCATTGCTGTTGCTCAGAAAAGTTGCATCTTCCTAGAAAATGTGATTATGCCGTCACTGCTGATTTTTTAAATAAAGAATTGGTGCATTTGAAAATCTAAAGAGAGGGAGAGAGAGAGAGAGAGAGAGAGAGAGAGAGAGAGAGCGAGCACAAAAGTGACAAGGCTCAAGCACTTGGGTTACCTTCTGCTGCTTTTCCAGGCATCTTAGCAGGCAGCTGGACCAGAAGTGGAGCGCTCGGTGGGGAGGGGGGTTGAGTGGCACTCATGTGGGATGCCAACATCACAGATGGAGACTTAATTCATTGTGCCACAATCCTGGTCCATGTTGATAATGCTGAAGAGAAATGGGCTTAGGGTTAAGCCATGATCTGTACAGCAAACCCCTTGATTAATAAAGAAAAATATTAAGTAACTTACCACCAAAAGATTCCTTTCAGGTAATATAAGTGCAATTCATTCACAACAAAGTGTTGTTTCTGAGTGGTTTTAAGCAACTTTTCATAAGAAGGATATTTGTTTTCTGTTCTTCATGTGCCCATTCATGGATTCAGAGATGCTTTTTAACTAGTGTGATAGCCATAGCAGATGGTGTTTGTGGTTGCTGTAAACACACAGCAATATTAAAATGACACATTCCTTCTTTATTTGTGCACCCATTTTAATGGACATCCAAATCCCATGGAGTATCAACAGAACACACAAATATGACTTGTAAAAATTAGTGTACTTGTTTTTGAGAGTTTACTGGCATTCAGTCATGTGAAAGCCATATGTTTATGCACATTTTAGATTTAGTTATGTCAAAGAATAAACCATCTTCTCTCAAAATGTGTGAACTTGGTTTACAACTTAGACAATTAAAACATATGAATTGTTGAGCTCTAATTTACCTTACCTTGAGCCCTGCCACCTTAGGTTCCAAGTCTTTGATCATACCTGATGCAGTGCTGGGTGAGTTGGCTTATTTGTAACCAGCATCTCACCAAGATAAACTAAAGGAGGAGAGAAAAGTAATAAATAATGTAAAGTTAGCATTAGGAGTCTTGTGATATCCATAACCTGGTTTTTAACCTATTTTCCTATAATACTCAGTAGAAACTATCTCTTAAGCAAAATTGTGGGGAGGGCAGGTGAGTTAGTGTCAAGGTCAGATAGTAAATGTGGAATCCCACCTAAAGGGAGAGTCCAACAAGGAAAGAAGGAGCCCACGTCTCCTGCCGCTTCTAAAGAGAGTATCACCACTCCTCTCTAAAGAGAGTATCACCACTTTGGGTGAGCCATCTAGTTTGATGCATGATAATGGAAGTCTTGCCTTGGGTTCTGGTTTGGAGAGAATGGGACTCCTGCTCGCTGATTGTTTTCTGGTAAATCAAGGATACTTCAGACCCATCTGGTCACTTATTTTATTCTCACATATTTCCTAAATTTTGGGATAAAGACTTATGTCTTTCCTTCTAAAGAACGGTTAAATAATTTTAAATAGCACATTGAAGTCAAGCCCAATAAACCTTGCCTTTGACACAAGTGTAACTTTGAGATTACCACTGCTAAAGATTGTGTTTATTCCTAACATTCTTGGAGACTTCATGTAAACCATCAGAATAATAGTGACTTTATACTGAGGCAGAAAATAAGATTTGTCTTAAAATGTCTTATCAAAAACATGAGTGTTGTATGAAACATAATCTGTCTACCAAAGAATGAATTGTGAGTTTTCATAGATTTTGCAGCATTGCGCCTGCATATAATATCCAAGATTTTTAAAAAGTTGTCTTAAATTATATTAGGAGAAAATCAGCAAAACTTTACATCATAGGTAGATAATTGTAAGAATTCTCCCTTCAGTGTTGCAAAACCAGACTGCTGGTGTTCATGTTGTCCTCATCTGTGTCTGAGACAAAGCTATCACTCAGCTTCATTGCTGTCTTCTGTTTCGTTATTTGTTTTATAAAGCCTTTTGGAGTGAAAACTGCAATACCAATTGTCAGTGTGAAAATTATCTTTAAATGGCATTCATTGCTATTGTGAATTTTTCTTTATAAGACTGGACTCAGACATTACAATCATAATTGTAATACTTTTAGTCCATTGAAGCTGTTTCTACAGAACAATATAGAATGAGGATTTTTAAATGACACAGACTTATTTTTCAGTTACAGAGGCTTGGAAATCCAAGATGAAGATTCCGAAGACTTGATGTTTGGCCTGTTTTCGTTTCCTACTTCATAGATAACTATGTTCTCATTGCATCCTACATATTTGGGAGATTGACAGAATTCTCTAAAGATTGTGATGAAGACATTCATTAATCTCACCCACTAGGGACCTCTACTCTTAGGTACCAAACATTCCCTAAACTAATTTCAGTTCCCTAAGAGTTAGGGGTGGGGAAAGTAGGAATGCAAAGTCTTGATTTTATATATATATATTTTTTTTTTTGGTGGTGAATGCAAGCATTCAGTATATAACAGTAATGAAACCAATATTCATGTTTCCTTCTAGCCTTTGCCTTTATTCATGTGCTATGTCTGTTAGCTTTAAGTTTTTAAAGTTGTTTTCATGATTCTTAAATGCACATGTCTTTGCTTATATTGTCTATATCAAACTGCTTTGTAAATATTTCTATTTGTTTAATTTTTCCAACCTTGATTCCCACTTCCAGAGATTTCTTTGGAATGGTTTTCTGCTTCCTGATGTCTTTGTGTTGATGAAAAATTTTGAGGTTGCTTTTATGTAATAGATTTCTGGGACTTTCTACCAGATTCAATCTTTTTGTTGTTTTTCTCTTCACGCCACTCCAAAAGCATGGTTACACTGAATTGCCTATCAAGCTGATTAATCCTCTTGACCACTTATCTTCTATTTCAGCTTTGTTCTCCTTTGCCCACAAAAATGACGCCAGATTTGAAAAACCAGGGGGTCCACATCTGTAAAGAAAACTATTTCAATATTTTCTAATTGTATTATCTTGTTAATCAAAGAGAATATATTTTATTTTCATTTATTACTGCATGTCTAAGTTAGTCTTGCTGGTTTCCAAATTTTATATTCTTTTTCCCCCACAGAGTTAACTTTTCTAAAAATTTACTATCTCTTGTAGCTCCATTTTAGTTTTCACAAATGAATCCATTTTCTCTCATGCTTTGAATTTCTCACATCTTTTTAATCAATGAATGTTACTTTTAATTTATATGCCATTTCTTCACTCTGGATAGAATTAGGGAAGAAGAAATTGTCCCATGAAGCCTTTTAACTTGGAAATGTGTTTTGTTTTTTATACATAGGACCTTATCTCAATTGCCCCATCTAATCAAAAGTCTCTCTTACCTTACTCCCTCTCACTCTTTTTATTTCTAAGCAGGTTTTCCATGTGCCAAAGCTCTGGCCCAAACAAATGATACTGGTTTTCTGTTTTTCACAATGCTGCCATCCCCTATGAAGTGCCCCAGATGGCATGGATACTGTAATTTGTTTTACTAAGCTCAGGATGTGTTGTATAGATGTTGCTATATGCAGCTCATCTCTCCAGTTAGAATGTAGAGCCCTTTAAAACCAAAACTGAATATATTTCTTTCTCTTCAAGCCAAACATCATACCAGTATCATTTTACAAATAAACTTTAGCACAGCTTTAGAGTCAAGCATATTATGATGATGGATCACACCCACTCAATGTGCAGCTTTGTTGTTATCATTCATCTAGATGCCACTTAGGAAAAATTGTCTAAAATCAGACTAGAGAGTCATAGCCAACATGAAAAATAAATAAGATAAAAAACAAGGAGAAAACATCTCAGTGAATTACTCCTAGCAAGGATAAGAATTTAGGAAACATGTTAGAAAGTTTCCCAAATAAAAGCCATAACCAGAATTTAGTTAGATTTGATTTGAGGCAAAAAAAAATAGAAATAAATACATAACCATGCATTCACAAATTTATCTCCCTCCCCACTAAACGTAGACACAGTAGGAGAGACAAAGAGCAAGACAGAGCATGAGAGAGACAGCCCATTTGTGAATTTACTTCCTCCATGCCTGCAGTATTCAGGACTACACCAAACTGAAACTGGAAGCTGGAAACTCAATCCAAATCCCTCTTACAGTTTCAGGGACCTGTGAACCTGAACGATCACTACTGCTTCCTGAGGGGACATATTAGCAGGAAGCTGGGTGAGAAGCAGTGTCAAGACTTAAGGTCATTCACTCCAATATGAAGTTATGTACATCCTTCAAGTCAACCTCCAAAATATTAGTCACTTAATTACAGTGTAAAAACCTAGTAGATGCTAGGGTCACCAAAGTTTGAGTCACTAAAGTTATCAAAGGAAGAGTGGAGACAAAAGTTTGGTAAAACTGGAAGGCAATAGTGTGGCTTTCAACTTTTTGCTCAGTATTCTCAGTGTAAAGTCTAATTGTCCCTTAGGTTGTTTCATTTATTTGCTTGAGGGAACATCTCATTCCATTCTTCAGAATATTTGGATGAATCACAATCTCTCTCAGCGGGTTCACATATGATGCATATCTCAGAGGGAACAGAATCCATAAACTCCATTATGAATTTTTAATCCCTCATATGGGAAGTTAATTAATGTGGACATGAACTTCTAAGTTCAGCAACTTCTAGTTTATTTCAACCAGTGTCCCATGAATTGCGTTTTCTGTGCCAGGATTGTGTGGACTGAGCATTCAGAGTGGATTCAGTTTTATACATCAGTAAGGCTATGGTCCAATATAGAACTTAGCAAATCACTGGCCATGGTTAAATAAAATGCAAAGCTTGTTTGTTTATATAGTTCATTAGAACTCAATGGGACTCATTTGTATAGAGTGTCTAAGACTTGCTTTCCACAGGTTCACACATGTTGAATAGCTGTGACAGAGACCAGGCAGCACACAGAGCTGGGTTGTTGTAGAAAATGTTTGCCAATATCATATGGCAGCACATTAATATTTATTTAATGTATATTTTTCTATAAGATTATCAGCTTTAAATACATTCTATTTCTAGTGAACATTAATGAATATCACAATATAGATCTAAGAGCACAGTGACACCTCCCATGCTATCTCACCCTCACTTATGTCCCACACCCAATCTCATATCTCTACTTTTAAAAAAAGATATATTTATTTTTTTATTGGAAAATAAGATTATAGAGAGAATGAGAGACATATACTGGTTCACCCCTTGAATGGTCCCAGTGATGGAGCTCAGCCAGTCTGAAGCCAGGAGCCTTGGGCTGCTTCTAGGTCTTCCACATGTGTGCAGGGTCCCATAATCTTGGGCCATCCTCCATTGCTTTCCCAGGCCATACACAGAGAGCTGGATTGGAGGTGGAGCAGCCAGGACACAAACTGTCAATCATAGGAAATGCTGGCGCTTGTAGGTAGAGGATTAAGTGGTTGATTCACCACACTGCCCACCTCCTTCTGTTGTGATTTTTTTAAAATGATATGATTTAAGTTGGCTTCACAGCCTTAAAACTTCATTTTATGTGAAATTAAAAAAACAGCAAGTAGAAAAAAAAACTACTATTCCTCATCAGGGTAGTGGAGGGATGTAAAGAAATATTAAACTTCAAAATGTTAATTTCAAACATATAGATTATATTTTTGTACTCCTAATTTTAGGTACAGCATATTATAGAAAATGTGATATTTGCTTTTTGGGGACTGGCTTATTTCACTAGGCATAATGGTTTTCAGTTGCATCCGTTTTGTTGCAAAAGAACGAATTTCAGTTATTTTTATAGCTGAGTAGTATTCTGTGGTATTTATACACTGCACTTGTTTTAAAACTGAATAATCAATTTGTAGAGAATTGGGTTGATTCTGTTTCCTATCAACTATGAATTTTGCTGTTATAAACATGGGAGTACAGCTGACTCTCTCATAGGCTGATTTTATTTTGCTTGGATAAATCTTAAGGAGTGGAATGGCTAGGTCATATGGGAGATCTATTATCAGATTTCTGAGGAATTTCCATAGCGTTTTTCAGAAGGGTTGCACACGTTTACATTCCCAGCAAAAGTGGCATGAGTATCTTTTCCCCCATATCTTCACCAATGCTTATTTTTTATGATTTATGTATAAATAGACGGTGTAACTGTGACTAGGTGAACCTCACTGTGGTTTTTATTTGCATTTTCACATGTCTGTGGCCATTTATATTTCATTGTTTGGAAAATTCCCTTTCATGTCCTTTCCCCGTTACTTAACTGGATAGTTTGCTTTGTTGCTATTGAGTTTCTGGAGCTTGTTATAGATTCTGGATATTAATCCTTTATCAGTTACATAGTTTGCAAGTATTTTCTATCAGCTGATCAGTTGCGCGTTTACTTTAATGAGAGTTTCCTTTGCAGTGCAGAAGCATCTTAGCTATACGTAATCCCACTTGTCTATGTTTCCTCTTATTTCCTGTGCTGTTAGGGTCTTTTCCAAGAAATCTCTGCCTATGACAATGTCCTGCAGAGTAGGGATCTTGTTTCGTGCTTCTGCATGTGGGCATCAATGCCCGCAGCACAATTTGTTAAAGATACTATTCTCTTTGCTGGGACTGATTTTAACTTATTTGTCAAGACTAGATGGGTGCATGAATTTCTAGGGTTTCTTTTCTGTTCCCTTGGTCTACAGGCCTGTTTTTGGTACAGTACAAGGCTATTTTGATTACTACTGCCCTGCAAAATCCTGAACTTGGATATTATGGTGTGTCCAGCTTTGTTTTTGTTGTTTAAGACTGATTTGGCTATTCAGGGTCTCTTGGATTTCCATATGAAATTTAGCATCCTCTTTTTTCCAAACCTGAGAAGAATGTTGTTGCTATTATGTTTGGGTTTATGCTTGAATTTGTAAATTCAGTTGGTAGTATAGACATTTTCATGATGTTAATTCTTTCAATCCATAAACATGACAAATTCTTCCATTTTTTTTTTAGTCAAATGTGAGCAGTGTTGCTATTAGACAAGGTAGAGGAAGTATTTCTTTGATATACTGTGTTCATTTTTTTTTTTTGGACATATACCCAGAGTTGCTGTATTTTATGGTCAGTTTCATTTCTAGTTTTAAAGGAAAACCTCTTACTGTTTTGCACACAGATACACTATTTCACATTTCCATCAAAGTGTGTAAGAGTTTATTTTGGCATGCAGTAATAGAAGGGATATAATTTAATTTCTATAAATTTACTTGCCTAGTTTTTCAAGCACCATTTATTGAGAAGACTTTCATTTTCTCTCTGTCTGTCCTTCTCAACATTGTAATAAATCAGTTGGTTCTATGTAAATGCTTTACATTCTGAGCTTTTTATTCTTTATTAAAAGGCTTATTTGTTTATTTAATAATTTTTGCTGACTTGTTTCAATGTCTTTTTTTATTTTGGATTTTATGGTACAATTCCACAGGGTTTAGGATTTCCCCATCCCTTTCTCAAATTCCCAACCCCTGATTTTCCCCATATTATTACAATAGTATAGACTTTATAAGCAGTCATAAGTCCATCAGTCTGTTATTTACACGTGCCCTGGCATTGCTGGTTATTTACACGTGCCCTGGCAATGCCGAACAGTACAGCATCCATCACATTTTCTAGGTATGTCCAGCAGTTTCATCAGCTCTCACTTGATTCATTGTTGCTATTTCCTGTGTGAAATATTGCTTAAATTCCTTGAACTCCTATATGAGCTTCTCATTGTTGTTCAGAAGCTTAATAATGAGTTTTCTGAATTCTATATCCCCCATTTTCTTGATATATTCCTCAGTTAACTCTGAGGATGGTAGAGGCTTTTGCTCCTTTACCAGAGAGTCTTCAGTAATAGTCATTGTGCATCTGTCTCTTCTTTTAACTTTGGTAATTGCACTTCTGGTTGTCAGTTTCTTCTCTTTAGGGCAGATTTCTAAAATGTGTTACCCACAGGTCTACTTGTTGATTTTATGTTCAATTAGTATTCCAAATTAGGAAAACACCAACTGTCAGTGGCGCTGATCTTGCCAGCACCTGCAAGCCATTAAGTCTGAGGGTCACCTGGAGCTATTTTGTGTGGAGCCTGTAAAGTACCATGATGGATTTGTTTTTTCTGAGGGACCTGTGCAATGCACTAAGCTGAAAGTGATTTTGCTCCCAATTTAGTGCTTGTGCAGCTCAGCTATTGTCCCTTCAGTGTCTTGATCCTGTGCAAATGGCACCTGATCACTACTGATTTATCTCATGTGTAGTTTACCACTGCTCCTCCCTTCCCCTTAGTCCTTGTCCCTCTGTGCAAGATGATGCCTAATGGAGCACTAATAGGTGTCTGGGCTGCTGGCTATTAGATCTGGGGACAACACACCCTGCAGGATGTGAAACTGGTGTTGCTTTCCCTGTGGGAGCAGCTCAGTGTGATTAGCTAGAAACAAGCCAACTCAAGGGTGTCCATTCAAATCCTCACTCTGTGCCCCACTACACAAGATGGCACCTGATCTGGCACTACTCAGTCTATATAATGTGAGATCTACCCTGACCCTGAACCACCCCATTGGAATTCACTGTTCATTTTCTGCTCATTGTTGGGCCAAATCAGCAGGAGGAACAATTTTTTGCCCATGTTTGCCTCTTGAGCTTCTGGTGAACTCCCTCTTCCACCTGGCTGCTGATGGTGCTGTGGCCACTGCTAGATCTCTAGCTGCCACTAGAGCCCGGAACTCCAGAGTCCAGATCATTGTTTCCTGGTTGCTAGTGGGTTTTCTGGTCACTGCAACACTGTCCCACTGTCACAGCTGCTTCCCTGTGTCCAGGGGTCTTCAGGTAACACTCTGCCAATTGCCTGACCTCTATCTTTTCCTGGGATCTGCTCTTTCTGCTTCACCCTGCTTAATGATTCTCTGTCATCGCAAACCTGTCTATATCCTATACTGAAAATGTATTTATTTTGAATGAAAAGGTAGATCAGTAATATTTTAGTATTTTGATAGGGATTGCATTGAATTTATGAGTTGCTTAGAGTAGTACGGTCATTTATCATTATTAATTCTTCTAAACCATAAGCAAGGAGTATTTTTCCAGTTTTGTGTGTCTTTGATGATTTGTCTCACCAAAGTTTTATTATTTCTGTCAATACTCTCTTTTAAAAAGATAACAAAATATTTCACAACTGTTTTAAATGAGTTTCCTTGCATAATTGATATGCAAATAAGTATGTACTCTACAGCCGTTTTACTCACCCCTTCTTCCTTTGCCTCCGTAGATACAGTGAAGTTAGAGTCTAATATCTTAGATTTAGTAAGAAAAGCAGAGCTGAGGCAAGCATTAGAGGACTGATCTCCAAATGGGTATGAGCTTGCCTCAAGGAACTCTGAAATAAACTATTGGCCTTGGAGAGAGGACTTTCTCTCATTTAGATTTCTTACATATAAGTGTCTGGACCCACACTTGAATTTATTTGGGTGACTGAGACTTGACTATGCAAGTCTGTGGAACAAAGTCTTGGGAACTAGGAATGGATCTGCAACTCATCACATCTAAACCTTATTTTTTTTTTTAAAGATTTATTTTATTTTCATTACAAAGTCAGATATACTGAGAGGAGGAGAGATAGAGAGGAAGTGGAGATGGCGGGATTAGAACCAGCGGCCATATGGGATCAAGGCGAGGACCTTAGCCATTAGGCCACGCCGCCGAGCCCCTAAACCTTATTTTTACACAGAAAGCCCAGAGAGTCCCTTGGCATGAAATAAATTTGTCAAAAGCAAGCAGGTCAATGACAGGAGCTGGCTCCTTACTCCCACTCTTGTGTTCCTGAGAAAAAAGAGCAACAAGGGGATAAATAACTCCTGAATTAACTGGGCAACTTGTAGGAAACTGTCGAACTTCTTCCTCCAGCATAGCACAAATTTCAACTGATGCTACCTAGAACAGTTTCCTTTTTTTTTTGTGAAAAATGGCATCCGATCAATTTCCCCAGTGCCAAGAGAGGCCGCCTGCTGTGGCACCCTTCTTATTGGCCAGCTCTCTTTGGCCTGCCTTTGCCTTCTTTTCCTGTGGAAATAAAATATTCAGGCAGGAGAAAGGACATATTTGGTAATGCTACGCTTCTCAGCTTCCTGCTTGGGGCTGTCTTAGCTGCAAAATGTCAAGGGAAAAAATATCCCTCCAACTTGGAATGAATTCCAGACAGACCCTGATGCCTGCGAATTTGTCAGAGGGAGCCAAGTGCAGGAAGGCAGAACATGAAGAAGGTTCATTATTTGACTTCAAGAGACGTTTAAATAATCAGACGCTCTGGTATTTATGATTTTCCCAATTTCAGATGGTCTGTGCCTCATAACATTCCCCTCCCTTTACCACTGATTCTGAGCTTCCTTTTAAATTAAACCTCAACAGTTATAAAAAGACTCTCACATTACTTGCAAGCCGCAAGCACTACCTAGAGACACTCTGTTCACACAGAGCTGCCTAGCGTTGGAGAGGGGAAGCTCTTTGGATGATTAGTCTGAGGAGGCCAGGCCAGGAAGTCAGATTAACTTCACTTTCACCAGGCCACTGAAGCCCTCATCTTGTTCTCCTTGCTGTGCCAAGGCTTCCTGACACTTGTGGCATCTTAATGTGATGGACTGTCCTTACTAACCTGTATTTGTTTCTCTCCAGTAACCTCCTTTTTGTGTGTGTTTCATTTTGTTTTTTCTTTTCATAGAGGTACATGGAATAGCAGGGTTATCCTGAGTCTCCCACTTTGTGACTAGACCTCTGGTTCCAATGTGGGGACCCTTATAGTCTTTTTTTGTGACATTTAGCACATTTTTTGGTCTTTCTGAATCACTGCCATAAGCTGGCAAAAAGGTAGGGAAACTAAACTTGTGATCCAAACCTCATCAAATTGCTAAGTATGCATTTTCCCTTCAGCTCTTGCTCTTCGTTTCTAAATGTCATGATATTTGGTTGTACTTGGTCACTCTAAATCCCTGTTGGAGACATCCAGATATGCATTTTATTGACTGGTGGAGGTGCCCACAGGAGCTTGGGGCTGTTCAGTCTTAACATGTGGTCTCTATGAATAAGGGTCTTATTTTTTGCTTTCCCTAAACTCTCCAGAACCTCCGCACTGTTTTTTTTTCTCTTCATAAGGCTAGGATCTATGCTACTTCCATGGTGATCACCTGTTAGGTCAGAAACATTAGATGTAGCATCACCAAGTGAGTCAGTCAGGAGGAAGCTGGCTTGGATATACAACTGAGAGCCTTGGATTGATGCATGAATGCCTCCTTCCGTTATGTCAGCCTGAGTGGGTGAAGGGAAAGCCTTGCCTGACTCACCCCGACACTGATTCACAATCCTGGACTGCTACACAAATGGCTGGGAAAATCCATCCATAGGGAAAAGCTCATCCTCTCACACGACACCCACATAATGTGGAGGCAGAAAACAAACTAGCAAGAGTGTTCTTGTCTAAACCTGCTCTCATTTTCATTTCAAAATCCTACAAGGGACTTTCTTTAAAAGTTTATACATATAGCATTGCTTGTTTCTCAGACTTTTTTTTAAAGATTTATTTATTTTTATTGGAAAGTCAAATATACAGAGAGGAGGAAAGACAGAGGAAGATCTTCCACCACTGATTCACTCCCCAAGCAGCTGCAATGGCTGGAGCTGAGCCAATCCAAAGCCAGAAGCCAGGCCTTCTTCTGGGTCTCCTGCATGGATGCAGAGTCCCAAGGTTTTGAGCTGTGCTTGACTGCTTTCCCAGTCCACAAGCAGGGAGTTGGATGGGCAGTGGGGTTGACAGGACATGAACTGGGGACCACATGGAATCCCCGGTGAATGCAAGGCAAGGACTTTTGCCACTAGGTTACAGAATTGGGCCCAGTATCTTCATTTTTGATAGGGTTCTTTCATCTTATCTGCTTCCTTATCTCTAAAATAGGTGTGAAAAGAGCTCACCTATTGGAAAGCAGGATGTTGGATGAGACAATCCAAAATAGTGTAATATAAGATTCTCTTTCATCCATTTTGACTGTGTCTAATAGACCCTGAATGCTACTGAGAAGAATTTTTTTTTAGTAGAGAGAAAGGTGGAGAGAGAGAGAGAGAGAGAGAGAGAGAGAGAACTTCCATCTATTGTTTCACTCGCCAAATGCCTGCAATGGCTAAGGCAGGGCTGAGGCTAGTGTTAAGAGCTAGAAAATCAATCCACGTATCCCACGACAGTGGCAGGTCTCGATTGCTTGAGACACTATCTGCTTCCTCTTAGAATTGGCATTAGCTGGAAACTGGAGTCAGGAGCCAGAAACAGGTATTAAACTCAGGCACTGTAATGTAATATGCAGGTGACTTAGCTCGTTGCCTAAGTGCTTGGCCAGAAAGGATCCTCCTTTTATCACATTCTTCATACAATCCCCTGAGCAATATATAACTTAGGAGGAATTTATTTAATATTTCTTAGTTTGAGGTTTCAGAGAGACCTAGGGCAAGAGCTGCTATGCACTAGCTGCTAGGGAACAGGTCCCTTACAGAAACAATGCACTTTGCTGTGACTGTTATCAATAACTGCTCAGCATTCCTGCCTGCCTGTTAGCTTTTATCATTTAGTCACTGCAGACTTGCAGGAGAGCATTCCATCAGAGGATCAGGTTCCATCATTTCACTGGAATGCAACATAAGACCTCAGGAACTGTAGTACAAACAAATTTGCCATGGCTCAGATTAATAACAGATAGATATGAATAGTCTGGCCAGTTATGTTCCCTCTCTTCTAAGGACAGAAGAAATGAAAATAAGCCACAAATCCATCAGAAAGACTCAGGCCAGACAATCTGGCCTATGGCTATGGAAGACATTGTGCCACTTGCCTGTTGTGCAAAGTCTTTTTGAGCTTGACCTGCAACAGCATATTTGCATGATGAAGATATAGACCTGACTGAACGTGAAGGAATGGTTATGTGATTCCCAAGGCTTTCTTCAGCACATGGTTCTCAAGCCTGCTCTTGCTGTTCAGGACCAGGTCTCAGTGAATATCAGGCTACTTTCACACAAGAAAAGTCAGATTGTGTTTCTTGGAAGATATTTGAGGAATCTTTCGGTTCCTCTCTTTTGCTTTACTGATGTAGAAATCTGAGGCATGGAGAGAACCTTCCAGGCAGCATAAGAGGCAGGCTTGGCCCTCCGAGGACCCCAGTGCTTTGTGCTTTCCCCGTATATCTTGTTATCGACAATGGAAGGCCGTTAAGATGTGGCCCTCTGCTTACCTTCCCAGGCCATTAAAAACTCTGCATTCTACAAATGCTTTCATAAGATTCTTGTTTATTACATGAACAGTACTGAGACAGAAACATGAGAAACTCTGGAGGGTGGCTTGGCTAAACAACGTAATTTAGAAGAATAGGCAAAGAACAGAAGAGGAAATGCTATTTGCATGAGCTCATTTCTATTCTTTCAAAAATTAAAACATTAAACTTAAGAGCCAACAACATTGCACTTCAGCCCAGTATCAGAGACTTACACAGAAACATTCCAAACTGATCTATTTCATGTATTCTCGCCTGGCCCAGTAACTTATCTGATATGTAAATATCCAGTTTGTTCAATTTTCTGTTGCAGTGAATGTACCTAATGTTGTTACCTCTTGGTTTATATCCTTGAAATGTAAAATATTGCCTCATTTCAGGTGACATTCAACAACTTTATTTCTAAGTTTTATTTGCATTTTCCTTGTGGATGGTAATCTGTTGCACACAGGAAGCCAGTTGAGTTGTTCCCCTTGCTTTTTCCACTTAGCTGGGATGAACTGGCATCACCAACCCCACTGCAGATCACAAGTTATGCCTCACAAATATGTTGCCTGTGAATGATTTTGGTCTTTGCTTTCAATAGTAAGGAGGACAAATACATTCAGTGATACAATTATCACTTAAAGTTATTATTATCATCACAACATTCCTTTCTTTCCCTGTGACAGTCTTTTTGGGAATCTGAAAGCAAAACAAAAACAATTGCCATTTGAACGACCTTCGACAGAATAGGAAGCTTTCTAATGGCTTTGATTTACGGGGCTCCAAAACCCACAGCAAGAAGTACTTTTTATTGGAGAAGGCCAGTCTTTCCTATTAAGGCCTTTTGCTGGTTGGGTGAAGCCCACCTACATTGGAAACCGCAGTCTGCTTTACTCAAAATCTACTCATATAAGTGGTAATCTTGGGACCAGTGCAATGATTCAGTTGGCTAATCCCTTATCTTCAAGCCCTGGCATCCTGTATGGATGCTGGTTGTTATCCTAGCCGTTCGAATTCCCATCCAGCACTCTGCTTGTAGCCTCTAAAAGCCTTGAGACCCTGCATCCCAGAAGCTCCCAGCTCCCAGCTTCAAATTTCCTCAGCTCTGGCCATGGCAACCATTTGGGGAATAAACCCATGGATGAAAGATATTTTTGCCTCTCCTTCTGTCTAAATCTGCCTGTCCAAGGAAAATAATTCTAAAGAATCGGTGATCTTATTTTCACAGAAACATGTAGAACACTGTTGTATCAAATAAGTAGGGACTATCTGGACTAGACAAACTGACATGCAAATTAACCATCACTTGTGTGTTGGGAACAGTTCTGAGAACTATGGGGTCACTGTCACGTTCAGCTTCCATTCCAGTGCCGTGTAAAGGCTTGATGCCTGTTGTCATACACTTTCTCAAAAAGGCACTTAGTGTTAAATCCAATCGGAAGCATTCTTAGACTCATTCTCTGTCATTGATGTTGATGATGGTGGTAATGACAATGGTGATGGTGGTGGTTTTGAGCCTTTCTGGAATTATCTAGTCTAAGAATTCCTTTTAAAAGGAGTGATTATTTAAAAATTAATAATACTGCAGAGTTCTAACAATGTTATGGTCATAGGAATCTTTGTAGATAAAAGCTCGTCTCTTTTTCTGAGTTTTACTAAGACTGGATTATGAATTCGTATCACTTAATACTATTAAAAATTATCCCAGACATCTCACAAAGTAGAATTAGACTGGGTAGCCTGTGATAAAATGAAAAACCAGCTGTAACGTCAAAGAAACAGAAAATTCCGTGGCTTAGTGTTTGTTTACCTGCACAGGAAATGCCTCAAAACCTGAAGTATATATTACACATATTTTGGCCAGGCTTAGAGGAAAAACTTGGATTTCTAGCTTATATCGTACAAAGAACTCTTTGTCCTGTTACCATATCCATTGGTGAAGCACAGAAAGTTTGTACTTCTTTTTCACTTCATTATTATTCTCTTTATTTATTTGTTTATTTGTTTGCAGTTTGTTTTTTCACTTCATTACACCTGTTTTCAAGTGAAATCACCTCTTCTCCTTGGGAGAAAAGACAGATGAGTAATGACAGCTGTGGAATCTTCCTCTGGATATGGGGATAGAAATAGCTCTCAGAATAAATAGTGGCCACACACAGGTAGCTTCTGCATGAGGTGACATAGTGACTTCACCCGATAGGTCCTTCTCCACCCATCTGGGATGTGCATGACCTGTGCTGCTGTTTTGGAGTCTGTAATTACAGCACAAAGATGAAGGTGCATCTGTGAAAGCAAACCTTGTCCAGGTCTCAAAGACTCTGCTTTTCCAAATTACCTCAATTGGGAGAGTATATTAGGAAACTCACAAGGAAGACCTCTGGAAAGATACATACAAGACCTAGTAACATTGTTTCCTTTGGGCTAGGGGAACCTAGATGCTCTATGTTGGGGAAGCCAAGAGGCCTGCTTCCTGCTCACTTGGATGTATTTAGAGCACTTGTGTTTTTGTTATTTTCTTAAAGCTCCATACCTACCCCTACATTGACAGATTACTAATTAGCCAACTAAAATAATAAACAATGTAAAAGACAAGTAATTGGAAACATTTAGCTGTTCCTCTGTTGCTGTTTAGCGACAAGTCCAATTTAACACCTAAATCAGACATCTTCCATCTTCCCTCTTTCTTTCCTCTTCACAGAGCTATACCTAAGCAACACTGGTCTCCTTGTTCTTCCTTGAGCATGCTAGGCATGTCCTAGCCTCTGATTCTTTACATAAACATTTTCCAGTGCCTGGAAACCACTCTTTTTTTTTTTTTTTTTATCATAGCTCAATACCGTTTCTTGACTCAAGTATTACTTTCTTAATAGGGCCTTCCTTGCCCACTGTAATTAAAATTTAAAATTTATACCCCACAATTTCAGACTCTTTCTATTTTTCATAATAGTTGTATTCTTCTTAAAGTACTATAATGTGTACACTATATAACCTGCAAATTGGGGACTCCCATGATGGTTAAATGGCTAAATCCTCACCTTGTACTCACTGGAATCACATATGGGTACCAGTTCATGTCCCAGCTGCTCTACAGCCTACCCAGCTTTCTGTTTGTGGCCTGGAAACACAGCATAGGATGGCTCAAAACTTTGGGACCCTACTACATCTGCATGGGAGACTCAGCAGAAACTCCTGGCTTCAGGCTTCAGATCTGAGCTCCAGCCGTTAAAGCCACTTCAAGAGTGAACTAGCAAAATGGGACATCTTTCTGTATCTCCTTCTCTATGTAAATCTGTCTTTCCAACTTAAAAAAAAAACCAACCCAATACCTGCAGATTGCTTGTAGCTTAGAACAACTGAACTCAGTAAAGAAGAATTTGTAAGTCTCATTTAAGCTTGTTTTTCTCAGCACCTAAATGCTACTTGACTGTTGGAAGGTTGCCTGTCAAGACATTGTTACTGAAATAAACAGGAGATAGAATTAATGGGTTTTTTCTTTCTACATGTGTTATGCTTGTTTGAATCTTATTGAATGACATGGGACTGATAATCCAGTTTCTTACATTCTATTACTTGTTATCACTGCATTTTTAAAAAACATTCTTTTAAAAAACATTCATCGGGGAAAGCAAATTAAAACCATAATGAGATATCGCCTTATACCTCCTAGAATGACTGTTATCAAAAAACCAAAGATAGCAAGCAGCAGCAAAGATGTAAAGAGAAGAAATCCCCTGAATAATGTTGGTGGGAATGCAAATTGGTGCAGTTATTATGGAAAATAAAATGGAAACTCCTGAAAAGATAAAAAAAAAAAATAGAACTACCGTATGATCCAGAAATCTCATTTCTAGGTATATATCCAAGTAAATTAAAAAATAGCTCCATTTTTATATTTATTTCAACATTATTCAAGAATAGACAAAATGCCCACTAATGGGTTGTTGGATCACAAAATGTGGTAAATGCATACAATGGGGTATCATTCAGCTTAAAAAGAAGAAAAAGCAGGCATTCCTGACAGCATGGTTTATTGTGGAGGACTTATGCTATGTGGAATATGCCAGGCACAGAAAGATAAAATTATAAAATCTCAGCTGGATGTTGATCCTACAAAAGTCTTACTCATGGTAGCAAACAGTAAAATGATAATTATTGGGTATGGAGGAGGCTGGGTTGTAGATTGGGGACCTATCGGCCAATTTAGTTATGCAGGAAGAATAACTCTTAGACTTCTTGCATGGCATGGTGTCCATTGTCAATGGCACTGTGAGGTGCAGCTTAATATTTTCTGAAAAAGATCTCAAATGTTTGTATCACAGAATTCACAATGATAACTAATAAAGAGACTAGAAGGACACTTTGAATTTCTGAAGTTATCTTTGACAGAAATCTCTTATAAATATATGAGCTAGGCCTATATATACTTACAAACTTTTAACATACATCACCTGAAAGAGACTTAATGGATTAAAATAAACATATCCAAATTCTTTCAGCTGGGTTATGATTATTTCACATTTTAAACTTTAGATTTCCACATTCAAAAATTGCAACTTGCATTAATTATGTCCTTCCTTGGCCTTCCTCTGGGCCTGCAGGGACATGAGAAGGCCTGGGTGGATTTAGTTTTCAGCAGTTGCCTATTTGACGTGGAAGGGACAGTACAATCATGTAAACCTGGCCTTTTTGCATATTACAAAGTTAAACAGTTAAAATATGGAAAATAAGATAGTGCTTGTGGAATGCACAGTGCACATTGGTGGTACTTGCCTCATGATGATTGGTTAGCTTGCTCCTCTTGTTCAGTTGTTACCTTTGAACCAGGTAATTGTTCTCCTTTGTTCCTTTCATGTCCTGTTTTGACCAAACGAATCTCTCAATCTCAGCCATGCTGGGTTTGTCAGACATGATTGGAGAGGAAGCAATGAAGCACAAGGAAGCAAAGTCCATTCAGCACAGTGGTCACCACAGAGTGCCCAACTTAAGAGTCGATCTAAACACAGAGAGTTAGGCACTGGAAAGAGCTTCTAGAAGAAAGTCAGAGAAAGCCATAGGGATCTTTAGAGAACTTGGGAAATTGCCAGAATCACAAGGAACAACCCCATTGCTCTTGGTCTGGGCAGCAGCTGGCAGCAGTGGGAGGCCATGTGCAGATTTCCCATGTTTTGCTGTCTATGTCAGTGCCTCACCTCACTTACTTTTGCTAGAGAAACAGTAAAGACTTCTACTTCTCATTTCTGTGGAATTTGGTTTTCCTACATGTTTTCAGAGAGAAACAAGTGGAAAAGATTATCATTGTCGTCCCCTAAAGTTCTTCTATTTGCAGATTCCCAAACTTCTAAGAAATAGAAACATGAAAGCACACTCTAAATTTACCATCAAAATTTCATCTAGACATTTTGTAAACCCATTCTGATTTTTTTAGCCACTAAAAAATTTGCCAATTTCTTTTATATCATGATGATGACAATTTTTTTTTTGGTGGTGGTCATTGCTGCTAAGCTCTACTAATGTGCACATTGTGTCGGTAAATTGCAGTGAGGATCACATGTTCATTTCCTTGTTTGGTGACCATAGCAGATGATGTAAAAGGTGCAGAGCATAATCTACATGATGTGCTTATACAGTAAACTCAGAAAATTAATACTGCTCTTTTAAACCAATGATTAACCAATATTTGCTTTAAATTCTCTATTTCAATTACCTTGTATATGAAATCAGGATGCAACAGTACTCATTTCATAAGATAATGATGAAGGTCAAATAGGATTACGTCATTTATCTATCTAGTGTCTATCTGCACACTGGCCAAGCTGCTATAAATATTCAGTAAAAATGACTATATTTGGTCTCCTGGAATGCTGTGACTCTTCTTTGCTTGTACTTGAACTGCTGTGCCTTTTTCAGGTCAGTAGCACATAGTCAGCACCACTTTTTTTTTTTCCAGTTCAGCACCACTTCTCAACATAAGCTTTAAATATTCCTGTGAATTTCCATTTGTAGCTTGGCACTGCTATCATTGTATCTTCAGTTTGGGGTTCAGAATGAAGCCACTTAAGCCCAAGTTGCTTTGGTCAAGCCATAGGATTGCAGTTGAGACACAAAAACCATCCAGCCAAGTCAAACACACAACACACAACCCCTTCCCACCCACAAATGTGTAAGAAACAAATGAAACTGTTTAAAAATTCTGAGTCTAGGAGTGGTTCACTTTGCTATACAAATTAATGACTGTCCTTTGTTTCAGATATGCCTACACAGAAGACCTACCAGTGATAGAACCAAGTACTGCCGTCTGCTTTCTGGCTGAATTATGTTACATGTTTTGCCCACATGCTGGTCTTGGCTCTCTGTGAACATTGTCCAGAACAATGCTGCAGGAACTTGAGCAGGTGTGGGGAGAGGTAAAGACCAGTGCCAATTAATGCCTTCTGTGTTGTTGCCGCCTTCAACAGTCTGCCACCTGGTGCAGCTGCACCCTTTGGACAAGTGATATGCTATCCTAGGCATTAGCTTAAACAGTGCTACACATGCAAAGAGCTGCAGCTGCTATTTGTTGTGTCTTTGCTGTTATTGGCTCTGTTACATTGCTTGAGGGTGGCAAAGATTTCTCCACACCAAATGTGACTTTCCAAGATTCAAAGATAGAAGCCTGATCAATGCAGTTGCTAATGACAGTGCTTCTGTGTTTGGAAAATAGGCCATCATCATTTTTAATAGCTTGAGATATTCTTAGAGTGAGACGTGTGCAAATAAATAAATCACATAAAAAATTTCCAATATAGCATCGTAGTGTTCCTCCTTCCAGACAAAAAGAAGAGCACAAGGACCTAGCATTCACTTCTTTGCAAAATAATACAAGTATTCATATCAACACAGTGTAGCTAAGCTAGGAGTTAATCATTCACTAAATTATAATGACAGTTTCTATTTCTAAGTAAATGGTTATTTGTTTTGCAAGTGTTCTTTGCTGATGAACACAAGCTGCCTGTGATCCATCTCAAAAACTTGTAAGATTGGTTTGAACCTCCCCCCCCAAAAAAGAGCATTGTAAATCCACTCTATTGTCCACAAGACACCCTAACTCTGGTCTATTTAAAATTTAATCAAAATTATTTCTTATTACATTTACCAGTGTCATGGAGATGGCAAAAAATTAAAGGAGGAGAAAAATCACATATATGGCTCAGGTACAAGCTCATAATTTAATAGGACTGGGCACAACATCTCAGAGTGTAGTTGTTCTCAAACCTAGTAGCAAATGATTTGGAAGCTTTCATTTTATCGGTGGTGGGTTGTGCCTCCAATTGCATACCCAAATTCATCCACGGTGAGATCAAGGAATTTGAACTTTATGGAAACACAAAGTTCACTAATTGTAACACAGAGTTAGATGCACTAGTATATGGTGTTCTGAGATTTTCTTGACTTCCAAGAGGATATGATATTTAGCTTTATTCAGAGAAGATTCATACAGGAGTTGAATTTCAAAGTCATTTTTAAAAATATGTAAGAGCATTTCTTTAAATGAGATGAATTGCTTTTTTGGAGGCAGGCGTTGTGTGGCAGCATGAAAATCACCACTTTGGGATGTCTACCTCTCATACCAGAGTGTCAATTTGAGTCCTGTCTACTCTTCCTCTGGTCCAGTTCCCCGAGAGCAGGCCAGGGAAGCAGCAGATGATGGATGGTTCAACAACTTGATTGAGGCTTTGCCACTCATGTAGGAGAATCTACTGGAAGTCCTGGCTCCTGGCTTCAGCCATGCCCATTTGAGGTTTAGCCATTTGAGGAGGGAACCAGTGGATGAAAGTTCTCTCTCTCTCTTTCTCTCTCTCTCTCCTGCCACCTTCTGCATGTCGCTGTTTTTTATATAAATAAGTCCCTTTAAACACACACACACACACACACACACACACATGTGTAGTTTATACCTTTATTCAGCTGTCTGAAAATTACGAGGCTCAACTTCAAGTTTCCTCTTGGGAAAATCAACTTACATTTTGCAGCAATTTTTCTGTGTTTTCACTTTATTCCCCGCCCTTGTTTTACCTTGACCATCTAAAACAGAAATTCCTACATATTCTATGCTCTGAAGAGATTTACTTGTATTGATTTAAGAGCCATTTGATTTCTCACGCCTGCCTTCATAGCACCTCATACCATAATTTCCAGTTTTTCATTTAAGCTCTACAACAGCCCTTTTATGTTTGATAAGAAAAGATAATAAAAAAATAAATTAGGAATCTTATGATTGATCCTACTTTTTGCTGTTATTCAAGGAAACCCAAAATGAAGCAAAATAATAAAAATTTGCCAAGGAAAACATTTTCAACCCTGTCAATTGCTGTTTTAATTGGCGGGGTTTGGTTGCCAGTTTATCCTCTAATCTCTACAAGAATGTTATTTGGAAAAAGCTGAAATATGTCCTGTATGGAAGCTATAGTCATCTTCTCAGTACTTTTAAGTTGGGCTAACTCTTTCTCGGCATATAGGAATCATATTAGAGCAAAATTGGCTATTCCTGGAAAGCAATCTACAGATTATATAAAAACCTAATTCATTATAAGATATTGTTGAAAAGCCTGAAAATTCTAGTGTGTCTGAATCCAAAATGTGGTAGGTCTGAAAACAAGTAACAATACTGTGATAATTGTATCACAAATACCTTCAATGTATGTGCAATGTGCAAACTTGTGTATGCTTGTGTGTGGGTGCATAACTGTAAACATGGACATGACTGTGTGTATCTATGTCTATTGACATGACAATGGAACATCAGGAATGATTGAAATCATTTAGATGGCTTCATTAAAGTTTTCAGGGAAGTGGGATGTGTCTTACTAAAGATTACACCTTGAAATAGTGCCAGATGCTAATCAGACTTGAGTTGAGAGAAGAGAATAAAAGCTTTCCTTCTCATTTGTTTTCATTAAGCAAATCTTGAAAACATTAGTACACAAAATAGGTGATTACATCTTCAGATTTTCATCTTTGATGAGTTCTCATTTAAGTGTGATGAGAAGCTACAGTACATGTTATTTATTCTTAAAATTGTAATCTGGTACCTTATAGCCTGAACTGCAGAAAGTGTGTGACAAAAATGTGTGGCTATGGTAACCATTTATTTTTTTTTTTCTTTTAACCCTAGACTGGCTTATTCTTTGAGTTCTGATTCTTGGACATAAAATTAAAAGAAAAATAGTACCAAAATCCCAGGTTGTTCACATTTGTTTCATATATTGAGACAAGGCCACCAAGAAGGGTATGCAATCAAAATTCCAAGACAGTTTGCTTCAGGGATAACCTCCACAGTGTACATTGTCTGTCCTGTTAATCTTCACTTATCCAAGGGTGGCTCCTAAAATAATATCAGTGGCAGCATCCTGAGAGATTGATGGTAATGCAGAGTCTGAGGCCCTGTTTACACAGATTGGACCCAATCCGCATTGATCACCATCCCACCATGACCAGATATGACAGTAGAGGCACTTATATTTGAAAAGCATAACTCTAAGTTAACTTCACTATTTCTCTAAAACTGAAAACAACTTGGTGTCTTCATATAGTGTGTATGCCAAGAATGCTATGAAAACCGTAGTATTGACTAGAACATTTATCAGTAGCTCCGAGTGTAAGATAGAACTAGATCCTAATTGTAGTGTTTCAGTAAGTATTAGAAATGCCACCTATGTGTTTTCTCTTTTCTATTTTTATTGTCATTATTATTTTCCATGATACCGCTACATAATACATGATACCTCCTTCTTTTCTCCTCATTTTCCAATCACCACTATTTCCTCCCATATTATTACAATGGTACAGTCCTTTAGCAATAGCCACAAGTCCAACATTTTGCTGTTTAAGTGCATCATGGCATTATAGGTATAGGTGATGGTACAAAATCTATATCATATTGTCAAGGCATATTAACAGTTTCATTGGGAGTCCTCCTTTTATTGTGAAGTAGAGATGCATAGTTCATCTGTGAGAATATATTCATATGCATGTTTACCTATATATTTATTTTTCGCTTTTCAGTATTGTTGCCTTATATCAGAGAAAGCACATGATATTTGTCATTTTGGGGTTGGCTTATTTAACTGAGCATAGTGGTCTCTGGTTGGAATAATTTGTTGCAAATGATAGAATTTCACTATTTTTAGTGGCTGAATAATATCCCATTGAGTGGATGTACTGGTTTTTTTATCCATTCCTCTTTCAATGAGCATCTGGTTTGTGTCCATGTTTTCGCTACTATTGCTTGTGCTGTTATAAATATAGGATTACAGGTCACTTTCTTCTATGCATACTTCACTACCTTTGGATATATTCCCAGGAATCATACAGCTGGATCATACTGTGGATCCATTTTCAGTTGTCTGTGTACTTTGCATACTGACTCCCATAGTCTAATCAGCCTCTAGCAATACCTGGGATAAAAGAGATACCAGCTGACCTTAAGCTACATCACAGAGGTGTCAGTAGTGTCTGTCACAAGAATTCTTCCTTTTCTTTTCTCCCTGTTCTTGCTGGAGCCTAATGGCAATGAAGTCTGGGGGGCATTCCAGGCCTATTTTATATGGAACCCATGGGATGCCAAGTCAGTATTATTTTCTCAGTGACATGTACTGAGCCATAAGTGAGTTCTCCCCTGGATTAGTGCATGTATAGCTTGTACAGAGACTTTGCTGCAGAACTCAAAATGATACCTAATGTGGCACTAATAGGGTTACAGACCATGAAATCCACCTCATTCCCACACATATCTGACCTGTATGCCTGTATGTCCACAGGGAATACCAGCCATCCTCTTATTTCTACGTGCAACAGTCTGTTTCATTTTTGGTGTGTCACAGAGAAGGGAATTTTGTACATCACTACCTCTTAGTAAGATACGTCACAGAACAATGCAATTTCAGCCTGAAATAGCTTATTAGTTACTGACCATCATAAACATCATGTTTTACCTTGACCTAGATTTGTGATTGCAAATTCCTCCACCTAGGCAAATCTTCTAAGTGGTACTGTAAAGCATCAATGGGTATTTTATCATAGCAAGTGTAAATGTCTTACCAAGATAAAGATTGGCACTCTTTCTTTTGAATCACCAATACCACTGAAGAGCAAATCCAGTTGTTTATATACTGCTATGAATAGTGGCTCCCCTTACATTTATAATTTGAAATGCTAACCCGTAAGATGAGGGTACGGGGAGACAGACCTCTGGATGGTGATTAGTTTTGGAAGCTGGAGCCCTTATGATAGAGATTGAATATATCTGGAGAATAAAGCTCCTTCATTTATAATCCTCCAGCTTTCAGCGTATTTTTGTTAAAGGAGTTTTCCCATTTGATTACTGAGGAAAGTGGAAGGGAGAAAGGCCACCAAGCACAATGGGAATACTTCGTGGGTGGGCAGCATGTGTTGGGTTTTGTTGGCAGTAGACCCTTCCTGCTGCTTCACTTAGGAACTAAATGGAGCAGAATGTGGTTAGTCATCTGACTTTTAGTCACATTGTATTGTCCTGGGAATTGTCTGTTTGCACTGTAATTGAAACATTAAGTATTATTTTGTAAACATCACAAACATATTTCTCTCTAAATAAATATTAAAAGGGTGAAGGTTTGGGGAATGCTACCGATCCCTTAAATGTATGTAGATTTTACTGATTTCATTCTTCAAAAAACAATATTTTATATAACTTGACAAGGCAGACAATGTGTTAAAAACAACAACAAAAAAGTCACATTCAGTGACAGTACTGTTCCCACAACAGGAAATAATTTTGGTCAGGAATGTGGGAGTAGAGTCATCCCCAAATTAGCTGACTACAGTGGATTACATTTGCAATTGGCTAAGAGAGACTATTACAAAATGATTCTGGGAATGTACAGAAACATTTGACAGTGTTTTGATTCTGTTCCGTCTTTCGAGCATCAGTTGGCATCGCTTACAGAGTGCACTCAGAATGACATCATTTTGTAGATGGACAATTTGTGGACCTAGATGAGCTAAGAGTTTCTGGATTGAAGGGGAATACCACAGTCACCCATGTCTTGGACATTTAATGACTAGACTGCAGTTGTTTGTAAGTAGGTTGTAGGGTCTGACAAACAGCTGGCCTTGACCTAGGTCTATATCCTCCACCACTGAGCTGTTTCAAGGAAGAGTTGAATGTATCTCATATCCATATTGCCCTCATGTCCCTAATACATCAGAGTAAATAAAATTGAACTGGCAGGATATGTTTTTTAATGTTGTGTTTTGTACATAACCACAGTGCAACATTTGAACAACCATAAAAATGAGAAAAAGACTGCCAGTCAAAATCAGTGAGCAACAATATGGCATTTTATAAAGAACATGGAATTAGCACTGGACAAATTTAAATTATAATTTTGCCATTTAAGAACTGTATGTAAATAAATGACAAACTAAACTTCAGATGTTTACTCTGTTGAAAAGGAAATAATGACTTTTTTATTTTCTTAAATGTGTTATTATATTTGCACTTACTTAAAAGAGAGGGAAGAAGGAATGGAAGAAGAAGGAGAGAGTGCTTTCTGGCAATGGTTTATTACCCAAATCCTTGCAGTGACTATGGTTGAGCCTGGCCCAGAGCCAGGAGCCAAGAATTTAATCTAGTTCTGCCACGTGGGGCTGTTGCTTGAGCCATCACTGTTGCCTTCTAGAATCGCCATTGGATGAATCATGGAGTCAGAATCAGAACCAGGAATCAAGGCCAGGCGTTCTGACACAGGATATAGTCATCTTAATCATTAGGCTGAATACCCACTCCAGTGACAATTTTTTAAAAAGCTATAGTGACATGTTCATAATAGTAAGACTGAAAAGAGAGAGAAAGAGAGAGAGAGAGAGAACACGCCAGTTTCCACTCTCAGTTGTACTCATTGGCAATCATCACAATTGTTTATATAAAAGTTTTCTTTAAAAGCACTACTTTTCAACAGACAGTACTTGGGCAAATATTCACAGAACTACAGGTTAACTGAGGTTGACTGATACTAGGCCAAAGGGAAGCTCTGGGTTAGTGAGGTTTGGCTCCAAGCTTCAGTTGGGGTTTAGGTTTATTCCACGTGCACTTATTTGGCAACTCAAATGGAAAGGACAGTAACAACCTATGGTGAATCATCAAAGCAAACGAACCAGGCAAGGAAAATCAGAATCTTTTTATAGAATCTGTTAGCTTCCATTAACCAAAATAAATTCCATTGTCAAGCTCAATATCAACAGAATTAGAAGGTCTTCCACAGAAGGAGAGGAGAGAAATAAATATTTGTCATGCTGTCACATTAGCTAAGAAGCAATTGCTTTAATGATTAAACAACATTGATAGGAAGAAAAGCTGCTCATCCATTTTTAAATTGCAGTAAGAAAGGATTATTGGCATCACAGTCTATAGGTAATCTATTTTCAAGGGAAAAAGTAAATGATAGAAAAGGCACATACATGAAAAATTGCAGAAATGACTTGGGACAAAATATTAGCAAAGGTTTGGAAGAACATATTACAAAGGTTTGGAGACAAAATATTAGCAAAGCAGTTAATTTTGAAGAATGGACTATTTGATGATTTTTATTTTTTCCTTCTACATGCTTCTTAGTGATTTCCATGTCAGCTAAATCAATTATATATTATTTTTGTCATATTTAACAGCTATAAAGGTTGCTTCTGCAACTTTAGAAAACACTTAATCCATATTTAGAGAAACAGTGCCACCATATAACATAGATGAAATGAGAAATGAAATATTAAATCATAAGGTAAATTATTGCAAATACAGTAGAGTACAACAAATAATCTAGTTTATTTCTCAGAATTTCATTGTGTCTTTTGCCCAGAAAATTTAAAAAAAGCTAATTCTCATTCTCACAAAGTACTTTACTGAGTGTAGAAATATATTTTTTATTTTCTTTCAGAGCTTTGAAGACATTATTCTGGCTTTCATAGTCGCTGATGAAAAAGTTTGTTTCAGTTTAACATTATTTGTTTGAAATTGTTTCATCGTGGATCTGTTTTACGAACTTCTCTTCGGGATTCTGATATTTTTCCATGATGTACACATGTATGCATCATTTTGTTTGATAACAATTGTACTTCCTAAGCTAAAGATTAATAGCCATAGATAATAGTAGAAAATCCTGAGTGATTAACATTTTGAACATTTCCATATCTCTCTGATTCTAAAGCATGGGTTGCCTTTTCTATGTTTAGTTTCACTTAACTGTCTTTCATATGCTCAACTTTTCCTCTTTGTAGCATATTCTAAGTAAAACTTGTACTTCCAGATTCAAAATTCAGCATTTTGTTCAGATTGAGCTGGGACAAAAATCCCTTGTGCTTTGTCATCACGTTGATATACTCTTAATTTCCTTGAAATATGTCACTGTTATTTGCTTCATAAGGGCATATATGTTTCTAAAAGTTTTAAGTGTTTTGAGTTCTATATGACAGTTTGACTTTTCTGGCAACTCTGATTCATTTTTGTTAACATGGCTTCAGTTTCCTGAGAAATTTTTTTTTTTTGCTAGGTCACTGAACAGGAGTGTTGTCTTTGGATGGCTTGTTTGGTGTTTTTTTTTTTAAGATTTTATTTATTTTTATTGGTAAAGCAGATATACAGAGAGGAAGAGAGACAGAGAGGAAGTTCTTCCATCCAGTGATTCACTCTTCAAGTGACTGCAATGGCTGAAATTCAACCAATCTGAAGCCAGGAGCCAGGAGCTTCTTCCAGGTCTCGCACACAGGAGCAGGGTTCCAAGGTTTTGAACCATCCTCAACTGATTTCCCAAGCCACAAGCAGGGAGCTGTATCAGAAGCGGGGCTGCCAGGATTAGCACTTTAGTTCTTATGGGTTCCTGGCATGTTCAAGGTGAGCCACTAGGCTATCACCCCATACTCCTTGTTTGTTGTTTTTCTTTGCATTTATATCCTCCTTGCACAAGTTCCAAGTGTCTCAGCTCTGTGCATGTCATTCTGGGCCACAAGTGTAGTGGACACCTTCAGGGCAGCGGATGCATTAGGATTTGCCTACTTTCCAGATTCACTTTTTGTCACTTTTTGTCACTTCTGCCCATCAAGACATCATTGAAACTCTTACCAGACACCTCAGACAAATAATAGAAAATATATCACTTTAACAAATGTTTTTGATTTTTTTCTGGAAGTTTTTATTGTTGTTGTTGCTGACTATAATAGTCTCAGAAATAAAAATGCCTAGTCGTCCTCTAAATTATCTTCTTACCCCTACACAAGTAAACATCCCTCAAGGATGTGTGTTGTGTTATGCATGAAGAAATAACACCTGACATAGGTACCTGTTTCATAATTTTTGAAGACATAACAAATGGAATGAATTCAATAAAAACTACAAATAAGGCTTTCAACCTGTTGCATATGAGAAAAACACCATGTGAAGGGTTTCTTTATCCTTAAAATTATTTAGTGATTTTGTGTGTGTACTACATGAATGAGCACATGTGAGAGAAGGAGAGAAAACAGAGCTCATGCTGGATACTTCTAGATTTTAATAAAATATTTTGGTACTAGATCCTTGGGGAAGATTGGAGACACAGTAATTTGCTTCAATTTTAATATGATACTTATTGCTTATTAATATGATATTAATATGATACTTATGGCTTGATAATATAAAAGCAATTTCCACAAGGTTTTGAGGTTTTATAAGTACATATTTATAATATTTGAAAAACCAACCATATAAACATAAAAAATACAGATATTCATATGCTGTTATTGGTGTGTAAATAGCTCATTCTTAAAAATAAGAAAGTACATTGATAAAAATTCCTGCAAATAAAGCAGACTAGGGGTGTGTGTGTGTGTGTGTGTGTGTGTGTGTTTCTACTTATGTGCTTATACTTGTTTGTGGTTCACATATTTTGTGGTTGAACTATCTGCTGTCTGTTCCCGCCCTTATGATGAAGATTTGCATTCCAACATCATTGCAAAGTGTAGTTCTGTATGGTTTGTTTTTTTTTTTGCATCTGAAAATGATTTGGAAGAAACAGAAACATAAAATTTGATTTGGCCTGAAAAATCTTTTCTTCATTTCTTTTTGAAATGTAACTAGTGCAGCCATTTCTATATAAGGAAAAAGAGTCAAAGAGGCTAATCCTCGAAAAACTGCACCTGATGAAACCTTATTCAAACCTGAGATTTGGACAAGCCAATCCTAAAATACCCAAGACTTATTCCTTGGCTAGCAGAATTGCACCATCACAGGAATAGCCCTCAGTATTGGCAATTCTTTTGCTTGTTCACTCTCTGCCATCTAAGCTTTCTTCTCAAGATGCTTTGTGGGGAGACTGAGCTTAACTTGAATGAACACTGTACTTCTGAAGTCACAAGAGGTAATGTCAAAATTATTTCATTTTGTGGCATCATTACATAATACTTTAGCCTGCAAAATTGGGTCAGAAACAAAAAAGAAGCTTTGTCCTATGTTTCAACAGACTATCACCCATGCACATTTTCTTTCTTTCTTTCTTTCTTTCTTTCTTTCTTTCTTTCTTTCTTTCTTTCTTTCTTTCTTTCTTTCTTTCTTCCTTCCTTCCTTCCTTCCTTCCTTCCTTCCTTCCTTCCTTCCTTCCTTCCTTCCTTCTTTCTTTCTTTCTTTCTTTCTTTCTTTCTTTCTTTCTTTCTTTCTTTCTTTCCTTTGGAAAGTCAGATATACAGAGAGAAGAGACAGAGAGGAAGATCTTCCATCCTCTGATTCACTCCTCCAGTGGCTGCAAATGCCAGAATCGATCTGAAGCCAGGAGCCAGGAGCATCTGCTGGGTCTTCCACACAGGTCCCAAGGCTTTGGGCTGTCCTCGAGTGCTTTCTCAGGCTACAAGCATGGAGCTGGATGGAAAGTAAGGCTACTGGGATTAGAACCAGGGGCCCATATGGGAACCTGGTACAGGCAAAGCGAGGACTTTAGCCACTAGGTTACAGTACTGGGCCCCCACTCATACAAATTTATAAATGTTTTAAAACTGGTATGCATTGATAAAAAAATTAGGTGCAACGGGAAGGTATTGTGACATAGCAAGTTCAGTCATTGCCTGCCATACCACCATCCCATAAGGGCCCATATGAGTCTTGACTGGTGCACTTCTGAGCTAGCTGCCTATTCTGAGTGAGCCTGGAAAAGCAGGGGAAGATGGGCCAAGCTAGTCTGTCAGTCCTGGCCACCTATATGTGAAACACAAATGAAAAAAGTTTCATCAGTTTTTGAAACTTAATGATTATGACTATTTTAAGATTTCATTTATGGAAAATTGCTTACATATTTACTTTGAGAGACCATGTGCAAGTCAGAATAAATATTCACAGACTTAATTTCAGTTCTGTTCCTTTAAATCTATTAATGCAAGGTACATATTCATTTAATTACAGTAAAAAAATACAATTGTCCCAAGACTGTTTCTTCTGATGGAAAATTCATCTGATATGTATTTTTTTACAATATATGGAGTATTAGACAGTTTTAAAATGTTTTTATTGGTAGGTATGAAAAATCATAGACTTCACTCTAAAGCCATATTTCAGGTGGCGATGCTTGCTTTGAACACTGCAAAATTGCTGGACCCAGCTGTACGTAAGCTGTTCTGCTTGACATGGAAAATAAGCACAGCAATCTCAACATTAAAAAGGGAGAGTGAGAGAGAGAGAGAAAGGGAGGTGGAGCGGGGAGGAAAGGATTATCATTATGCTTTTAAAACAGCACCAACAAATCATGTTGGATCTGTTTAAAACTATTGAAAACAGCATAAAACACACACACAAATAAATATTTAAAAATAAAAAAGCACAATATGTGGTGGATCAAGTGATATGAACAAAGGTGAATTAGGTATCATCTTTTTTACATGTTTCTCTGTATTAGGCTCTGTCATGCAAAGATCCATTATGCTCAACTGTGAACAGCTGCTTTAAACCCTCAGTTTCTGATATGCATGCATTCATCATGCAAATTATTTACCAAATATCTAATCATAATTTCTCTCAACTCAATTTTTTAAATTTCAGGCTCAATTTCATTTTTCAAAAATGAAAATATAATCCCTGATTTTTCACATGCCATAATTTAGCATTCAGTAAAAACTCTAGAGAGTTTTTTTTATTAGAATTTCCTTATCCTCTCTAATATCCTGGAACAGTAATATATTCTGTCTAGTCAAAGGCTAGTGCATTCTTGTACCTTCAGGTAATACCTTCTGCGGATTTGATTTCTTAGAAGTTTTCTGAAATATGCTATAAGGCAGTCTTCAGTAGACCACAGACATTCCTCTTCATCGTGCACAAACTATACTCAAGTCTCACGAAGAGCCTACCTTATAAAAAGCCCCAGTAAAGACTTCTGACAGTGGCTTGTCTATGGAGTTCCAGCCTATGCCACTTCAGGCAGACCAAATGCATGTATTGCTTTGAGAGGACGTTTATACTGAGCACTCGGAATGAATGTTTTCTGGAGCAAGCTATTTCTCAACTAATAAATGTCCTTATGGATTATGGATACTGGAATTCATTTTGGAGTCACAACTGCAGGCACCACATTGATACCTGGATATGCACAATACCTTAGAACATTACACAATATGGGTACAGACAGCCTGCTCAAAATGAGGCTAATTAGAATATTTTAGGTGGAAGTAGGTTCCGTTGCCTTTCTGCATATTACCAAAGTTTCTAGCAACATGTATTACAAATAACTGACTGAATCAGCTTAGATAATAGGGTCAACACATCAATCTACTAGGACTTCTAAAGGAAAATTGATTTGTTATTAGCAAGTAGATGAAAATGATACTGAAAAAGCAAAAAAAAAAAAAGGGTTTACGGTCCTTATAATATTATTTAGTTTGATTGTTTCTTATGCCAGTGACAGTTGTCATCTTTTGCAGAGGTGCTGGTTGTTTGAAGTTTTGAGCCTGCTTGTCCTCGCTCCTTCACACCTGCCTCCCTCTCTGCGCCCCAACCTCTCTTCTGGCCTTCCTTTCATCCTCTTTCCTTTTCTTCCACTGGGGCCTCAGGATCATTCCAAATCATAGTTACGAACACACCACCTCAGTCCAATTTAGTCTTTTCCTCTCTCTGAAAGTCTGCCTTTCCAATAAAAATCAAATAAATTTTTTAAAAGAATCATATTTGTAAAACACATAAAATCTTTTCTATTTATATTAATAATGAAACTATTAAGTAATTTCTAAAAGATAGCAATAACAAAGAATTCAATTAGAAAAGAGACATAAAAATATCTTTCTAAGGAGGATAGTTATCAAATAAGTTCATGAAATATAATCTATATATATCATTTGCTAACAAGAAAACACAAATTAAAATCATAGTGAGGGGCCCAGCAGGGTAGCCTAGTGGCTGAAGTCCTTGCCTTACATGTGCCAGTATCCCATATGGGCTCTGGTTAGTATCTTGACAGCTGTACTTCCCTTCCAGCTCCCTGTTTGGGGACTAAGAAAGCAGTCAAGGACAACCCAATGCCCTGGAATCCTGAACCCACATTACAGAGACCCAACGCCTTGCGACCCTGCACCCACCTGGGAAACCCAGAAGAAGCCCTTGGCTTCGGATCAGCTCAGCTATCGCCATTGCAGCCACATGTAGAGTGAACCAGCAAATGGAGTATCTTTTTTTATGCTTTCTGTCTCTCCTTCTGTAAATCTGACTTTTTAATAATAATAAAAAACATCTTTAAAAAATCATAGTGAGGGCCCGGCGGCGTGGCCTAGCAGCTAAAGTCCTCGCCTTGAAAGCCCCGGGATCCCATATGGGCGCCGGTTCTAATCCCGGCAGCTCCACTTCCCATCCAGCTCCCTGTTTGTGGCCTGGGAAAGCAGTCGAGGACGGCCCAAAGCTTTGGGACCCTGAACCCGCTTGGGAGACCCGGAAGACGTTCCTGGGTCCCGGCATCGGATTGGTGCGTACCGACACGTTGCGGCTCACTTGGGGAGTGAAACATCGGATGGAAGATCTTCCTCTCTGTCTCTCCTCCTCTCTGTATATCCGGCTTTCCAATAACAATAAAATCTTTAAAAAAAAAAATCATAGTGAGTTGGCTTTTTATTGCTAGCAAAGATGTGAAGAAACTGCTGTAGGAAGAAAATGATCCTACTATTCTGAAAATGGTTTCTAGTTTCCGAAAGCACTGGCTGAGGATTGGGTAGGAAGGTTGAATAAAAAGGATAAGGAGAAGAATTGGGTTGCAGTGTAAAACGAAAACAAACAGGTATGGGCCGATAGCCCAGCATCTGAAGTACTTGTGTACACCAGGATCACATATGGGCATCAATTCTAATCCTGATGGCCCCACTTCCCACTCAGCACCCAGCTTTTGGCCTGGAAAAGCAATTGAGGATGGCCCAAGCCTTGGGACCCTGCACCTGCATGGGAGACCTGGAAAATGCTCCTGGCTCCCAGCTTTGGATTGGCTCAGCTCCAGGTTTTGCGATCACTTGGGAAGTGAATCAGCAGACGGAAGATCTTCCTCTCTGTCTTTCCTCCTCTCTGTATATCTGACTTTCTAATAAAAATAAACAAATCTAAAACAAGCAAACAACTGGAGAGATTTCTGCTGTGTTGGAGGTGTGCAAAGTGTGTTGTACATTTAACATGTCAGTCAGTGTCGGTTCATACATAGTCAGGGGAAGTGCTAATTACAAAAGATTATTCGGATAAAACCGCTAATATTAAAATGCAGGTCTCATAAACTTCGTTATCAGTTGCAGCTCTTGCAGGAATGCACTCTTAAGAAATAATTGTGTGAATGCATATGTGTAAACAAATGTGTTTACTTAGCACAATCTTGGACGATAAACACTCAGAAATAATCAGCAATGCAATGACTGGATAAAGCATGTTGTACTCACATATAGTTATAATTGGGTGGGCAAATGAGAGAAACTGAATGGTGAGTTGTGAAACAACGTTGCTGTTTCTCCTGAGTTTGGAAGCCTTCTCAAAACTAATGGTGTTGGTTAGGTTGGTTATAGAAAGAGCCTTTTGAGCTGTCTTTGAGAAGATGTCTAATGGTTTGGGGCCAGATGTATGGAGTAGCAGGTAAAGCTGTATCCTGCAATTCTGACATCCCAGATGAGCACCAGCTTGAGTCCTGGCTGCTCCACTTCAGATTCAGCTCCTTGCTAATGTACCTGCAGAAGCAGTGAGGATTGCCTGAGAACTTGCGTCTCTGACAAAGGAGGAAAGGAATGTAGCATAGTTTATAGAGTGTCAGCTCAGTGTGTATGCAAGGAAAAGTGGACTTCACTGTAGCACCTTTCCATGGTGGCCTGTAAAGAGAGAGATAAGAGAAAAATCTTCCCATTTGTGATTCAGGTGGCATAAATCACTATTACCTTCTTAACTTTTTTCACTACCAGATATCAAAGAGCTAGCAACGAAACCTATCACAGAGCCCCAAATACAGCACTATCCATCGAGGGAGACTAATTGGCCACATGGTGGCAAACTGAATATGTTAGCCTTGTTCCATTTTTAAAGGGGCAGCGATTTATTTTCAATGAACACATTCTGCATTTACACATACTCCAGGTATGGATCTGCCTTTCTTGTATGAAGATCTTCAGATGGTTCCCTGATGCATGGCACTGGAATTTAGGCTATCAGTGTGGAATCTCACATCATATTGCATCAGTTTTAGGCAGGTATTAAACCAGGTAAAATTCCATGCTGCCCAAATGCCATCCCAAGTCATTCTGCAGTCTAGACCTGTTTGGTTGTCACAATAGGAGAATGCTACTGACATCTAGTGGCTAGAAGCCAGGTTGCTGCTGAACAACCTGTAATGCCCAGGACAATAAGGAATAATGCCCACTTCAATAAAGAACAATCAGGTCAAAAACACCAGCATGCAACTATTCAGAAAATCTGAACTAAAAACTTCCTCACTGTTTGCACATTAATTTAAATTTCCACCACTACTGTGCAAGAATTCTCTTTTCCCCATTGTCGTGTAAACACTTGTTGTCTATCTTTGGAAATGCCCACCCAAACAAATATGAGGTAATATGCCCTTGTGATTTTAGTTTGCATTCCCATGATTACCAAGAGAGTGAATATTTTCCAACACACCTGTTAATATTCATATATTTTTGAGAACTATCTACTCAAGCCCTGTTCATTTTTAAAATCAGGTTAATTATTTCTTCTTACTGAACTGTTTAAGAAAGAGAAGAGGCAGAGAGAGGTGTTCCAGACACTGGTTCTTTCCTCAATGGCTGCAACAGCCAAAGAGGAACTGATCTGAAGCTTGGAGCCAGGAGTTTCTTCTAGGTCCCCATGTGGTAGACATATAGAGACCCAAGAACTTGGGCCATCCTCCCTACTTTCCCAAAGCCATCAGCAACATGCTTGATCAGAAGGAGAGCTGCTGCGACTAGAATTGGGGTCCCTCTAGGATGCTGGTGTCACAGAAGAGAAGATTAGCCTGGGTCACCTCATCAGCCCCAAATTCTGTTTTCTTTCCACCTTCTAAACCTGAGAGCTATCTTTCCAAAACATTCTGTATATTCGAGCCAATCGGCTAGGTAACTTGGCTTCAATATTTGTAAATTAGTTGGTCCCATGTACTTAAAGATATAGTGAAATTGTGTTACTTATGCTTCCCAGCAACTGCTTTCTTTCTTTGAAACTTCTTTTGAATCATAGACATATACCCTTCATTTTTCCCCTCTACTTGAAACTATTCTCACCTGTGTCTGGGAAAGTATTCTGTTAGAAGCCAGGATAGCAGTAACTAGCACAAGAAAGAAAACAAGGTAAAATTCATCCTACCTTCTTTTTCATCTGTGACAACTACCCTGTAATAAAAAGATATATGCAGACAATAATTAGCTTGGCTACATCAAATATTTAGCCTGAAAAATGCTTATCAAATTCAAGCGAAAATTTGGGTTTAGATTTACCAGTGCTTTTTCTCTTTCTTCTCCTTTAAAATACTAACTTTGCTTATACCGATATTTCTATCAATCAGTTTTGGTAGTACTTTAATTTTGAATTTCTTGTCCAGTAACTATGTCAGATTTCTGGTTTATTTTTTTCCTACTTGTAAATCAGGTTAAATCACTAGCGAGATAGTACAAAGTTAAGCACCAGCATCAAGTGGTAGCTGAGCAACAAATGGATAATCTTACCAATTATAGGCAGTTGAAACTACTAGTTGAATTATTTTTAAATTGGCTTATGAAATATTCCTTCAGCAAATTAGATCAGACTATTCCCTTAATGCAAATTCTTGTGGGTGAATATATATATATATATATATATATATATATATATATATACATATGAGACTGGATATAATCTAACAGTGTCTCCTTAAAGCTTAGTAAAATTTATAGTAAACCATATAGAACCAGTATTTTTCTTAAGAGATTTATAATTCTGAATCTGATACACTATTCAGTATTTCCCGTTCCTCTTTGTCAATTTAATTTGCTATGCTTCCTTTACTTTCTTTTTTCTTTCCTTTCCTTTTTACTTTATTTTCTCTTATTGTTTTATTTTTTATGACACAGTCCCTTAGTCTCAAGGATTTCCTTTTTCCCACTTCCTCCCTGTCCTCTACTGCTTTTCCCTGTTATAACAATAGTATAGTCCTTCAAAACAGTAACAAGTCTATCATTTGCCTGTTTAAGTGTATCGTGACATTGTAGATATACACAATGGTAGAAAGCACAGCATTGTATATTCAAGATATATTCAAGTTTCATTGGGAGTCCATCTGCGATGTATTGACATACTTGCTTCTATTAAAAAGTTCCTCTAGATAAATATATGTTTATACATGTTTACCTGTATCCATTGATCTTGTGTTTTGCATGAAGGTTGCCTTAGAGCAGAGACAACTTATGCTATTTGGTCTTTTGGGATTGACTTATTTAACTGTAGCAAAAAGATCTCTAGTTGGGACCATTTGGTTGAAAATGCTGGAATTACATTCTTTTTAATGACTGAGTAGTATTCCATAGTGTAGATGTGCCACAGTTTCTTTATCTGCTCCTCTTTTGATGAGCATCTGGGTTGTTTCCATGCCTTCATTACTGTATACTGTGCTGCTCTAAATATAGGATTGCAGGCCACTTTCTTATGTGAAGATTTCATTTCTTTGTGATATATTGCCAGGAGTGAGACAGCTAGGTTATACAAAAAATTAATTTTCAGCACTCTCCATACTGACTTCCATAGTAGTTGTACCAGCCTACACTCCCACAAACAGGGTGAAGTAGGGTGTCTTTCTCCCCACATCCACACCAGCAGGTGTTTTTAGTAGGGGTTTGAATGTAGACCAATGTCACTGAAGTTAGGTAGAATCTCAATGTGTTTTTCTATCTGTATTTCTCTGATAGCTTCGATACCCTAGTATTATTTTCATATGTATATATCCATTTGAATTTGTTTTCTCAAAGCTCTCTTCAAGAATAAAGATAAAGCTGGAAGAGTCACAGTTTCAAAACTCAAGACATACCACAGGGAAGTGGTAAGCAAAATAGTCTGACACTAGTACAGAAACAGAGAAGATCATTGCAACAGATCAGAAACCACAGAAGGGAGTCCACACATTTATATCCAACTAATATTTGACAAGAGAACTGAAAATAACCCAGGAAAAATGGTTGGTCTCTTCAATAAATGCTGTTGGGACAATTGAAAAACAGCTTGCCGAAATAAAAAGCAAGAGCCTCACCTCTCACCTTATACAAAAAATTGGCTCTAAATGGATCAAGGATCTAAATTTGCACCCAGAAGCCATCAAACAGTTAGAGGAAGACATAAGAAGCACTCTCCAAGATATAGCCATTGGTAAAAACTTCTTAGAAAAGCCACCAAAGCATAGGCAGTCAAAGCTAAAATAAACAAATGGGATTGCATCCAACGAAGGAGCTTCTGTACAGCAAAGGAAACTATTAGCAAAATGAAGAAGCAACCAACAGACTCGGAGAAAAGCTTAGCACACTGCCCAACTAATAAGGGATTAATATCCAAGATTTACAAAATGCTTCAGAAACTCAATGGCATCAAAACAGACAACCCTGTAAAGAAACGGGTGAAGGAAAAGAACAGACATTTTTCAAATTTTCATATGTTCTTCAAATAAAAAAGTTTGTCTTTATCATCTGAGCTGTTTTTTCAGCTGTATAACCAAATATGTATCAGGTATCATTCATTCCTGTCCAGAAGAACTTCCTCTCACCTGTTTTATAATCTGTTGATTGTGTACTTTTTATAAAAGTCTGTTTGAAGATGCTGCTCTTTTGTCTTCTCATTTTCATGAAAACATTTCACAGTTTCATATAATGATGGTATCTAAGGTTCTTTTCTTACTGTCAACTTCCTGTATTTAATAGGTAATTTTTTCATTTCTTGCTTTTTCTAAGATTGTTTTTATTTTCAAGGTAGAGGTACAGACAAAAGAAGAGACAGAGAAAGGAAGAGAGAGAGCGCTTCCATTGGTTCTGCAAATGGCTGTAATTGCCTGACTGGGTAGATTCAAAGCAGGAGCCAGGAGCTTATTTAAGCTCTCCCATGTGAGAACAGGGACACAAGGATTTGGGACAACCTTCATTGCCTTCCCAGGCCATAAACAAGGAGCTGGATTAGAACTGGAGTGCTGGCACTTGAATTGATACCCATATGGGATATTTGTGCCATAGGTGAAAACTTAGCTTGTTACACCACTGTGCTGGCCCCATTTCTCTCTTTCTCTCTCTTTCTTTCTTTCTTTCTTTCTTTCTTTCTTTCTTTCTTTCTTTCTTTCTTTCTTTCTTTCTTTCTTTCAATTTGTTTTTTATTGAAAGTCAGATATACAGAGAGGAGAGACAGAGAGGAAGATCATCCATCTGCTGATTCACTCCCCAAGTGGCTGCAATGACCAGAGCTGAACAGATTTGAAGTCAGGAGGCAGGGACTTCTTCCAGATCTCCAAGGTTGTGTAGGGTCCCAAGGTTTTGAGCCATCCTTTACTGCTTCTCCAGCCCACAAGCAGGGAGTGAGGTGGAAAGTGGGGCCATCAGGATAAGAACCAGCACCCATATGGGATCCTAGCGTTTGCTGGGTGAGGACTTCAGCCTCTAGGCTATGGTGCTGGGCCCCATTTCTTGCTTTTTAAATTGTTCTACCTCAATTTAGTTTTCAGTAGCCTCTCACATTGCTGGATTTTTGCTTACATTCGGTTGATTACAAGTGAATTTTTTAAAATGAAGTTTTAAGATTTTTCATTTGCCTAGACTTCTGATTCTATAAATGTTATTTCAGTTGCTGTTATTTTCCAAGTTGCAGTTGTTTTAGAGTTCTAAAATAATTTATGGCAGGTATCCTCATAGCTAGAATTTTCCTTTCATTTTTTCTGAAAGGAAGATGCTAAGATATCAAATAAAAATAGTTATCAACAACACATGTCATATATATGTATGTGTGTGTGTGTGTGTATATATATATATATAGGCATTTTTTCTTGCCCTTTTAAAAATCGTACCTAATTTTTTATGTCTTATTTTATTAACCATGAAATACAATCTACAGTAATCTGTTGTCAGGATGACAAGCACCTTGTCTTTAATATATGTAAGGGGTAAAAGTGTAAAAGTTCATGATTAGGCATTCTGCTTACTAAGATGATTGAATAGACCTTCAATTTCAGGGAGTCGTCTAATTTGAGTATATTATTTAAATTGTTTTTTGACATTTATATGTGTATGAATAAATAATTTCATAACTGTTGGAAAAACCAGAATGACCATTCATGGTTATTAATCCTATTTTCCAAATACATAAAATTGCCCTTATTTCTGAGAAAATGTAGGCTTTCACCTTACTGTTCCTGGAAATCAGATTGGCTATGTGATATGCTTCAGTTAGTGAAATCGAAGCAAGAGAGATGTTTTGAATGGTGTTGAGGTAAATGACTTGCAAATGCTTGTGCCTGTGATTTAGCACTTGGAAACCTGACCTTCATTCTTGAATATGGTTAGCCATATAAAGACAGTGCATAGCTGAAAACATTGGATTATCACTCAAAATGTAGTATTTTATGTTACCGAACACTGGTTTCATATCTAACAAATCACAGTGAGACCAACAATGGAAACACGGATGCCTAGGGCAGGAAAAGTAGGCAATACACAATTCTGGAAATTGAGAGTAGTTTTTTGTTATTGCCTTTTTTTCCTTCTCTCCTGCTGTCCTGCTGCACAATAGGCAGTTGTGATTCAGGTGCATTGGTTTATTCTGGAAGAAAAACATCCTTGTACTAAAATGAAAGTGCCATTACATAAGTAGCTAGACAAAATCAACAACATCCTACTATGACATGTCTTGCATGACTGTTAAGAGGGTCACACTCAGGATTGTTGATTAGAGATCTTTCATCTCTTTCAGAAAGGTATTTTGTGAATTCTAATACTTCTCTGTGTTCTAAAATACCTTTAGACTGGGGGAAAGAGGTTTAGTGTCAA
This sequence comes from Ochotona princeps, assembly GCF_030435755.1. NCBI lineage: Eukaryota > Metazoa > Chordata > Mammalia > Lagomorpha > Ochotonidae > Ochotona > Ochotona princeps. Next base: position 31,343,425 of record NC_080832.1, on the reverse strand, counting down.
GTATGAATCTAGGGGTTTCTCAAGTGGTTATTTTGAGAGTCTTGCCATAATGTATTTGTCAGCATTTCTTTGTTCCATTTCAGGATTTGTTACCTTTTCTCTGTATTCAATGTAAAGTGTAGTACAAAATGAGATATCTTCTTGCTACTGAAGAAAACTACATATTTGTATAAAGTTTATAATGATGGGAGTCTACTTTTAGCCAGGAAATGCAGGCAAAGTTTCAAAACTGCTTGTTGCCTGACCCCAAATTCATTCCGTGTTGCTATGGCATCACTCCTGAGAAAATGGGCCTGCCTGCTTTCCTACCCATAGACAAAATCAATGGGCTTTTGTCAGCTCTTGAATTATAGCATTAAAATTTAAACACTAAGGATTTAATGGAGGATTATTACGATACTCTAGTGCATTCTTTCTGTTGCCATTAGCAACAAATCAAAAAATAAAATAACTGGTTTAAGGACTAATGCTTTCCCAAAAGATGAAGAACCTAATGGCCATGGAGTTGTACACCTATGTGTATGTGTAACTGCTAACCTGAGCAGAGAACTGGCTGTAACAATACCAATGCAATACTTGAAGGCATTGGTTCAAGCAGTCTACAAAGGCAAGAGATATTTTCACAAGCCCTGAAAAGACGAATTTCGATCTGCTGCTTCCAGATGCAATCACTGTCTGAAAGATGTGCAAGGGAATTGCACAGCATTCTCCAATTCAAATCCTTCAAAAATCAAATCCTTAGTAATAACGGAATCTGACCTCCAAAGCCCCAGAGACTTGTCTATTTGCGTGGTATAATGATTGCAACTATTTCAGGTGCAATTCTAGTATTGCCTGGCTACTGAAACCTCCTGAGTGGAACTGAGAAAGTCTTCTTCCAAATTCCACCTGTATTGGTCATAGCTGTATTTCCAGGAAGATTAACACATGAAAATAAATGATAAAGCAAAGCATTGTTTGAGTATTTTTTAAAAAAGATTTATTTATTTTTTATTGGAAAATCAGATATGCAGAGAAGATCTTCCATTCACTAATTCACCTCCCAAATGGCCACAATGGCCAGAGCTGAGCTGATCCAAAGCCAGGAGCCAGGAGTTTCTTCTGGGTCTCCCATGTGGGTGCAGCATTCCAAGGCTTTGGGTTATTCTCAAATGCTTTCCCAGCCTACAAGAAGGGAGCGAGGTGGAAAGTGGGGCCATCAGAATTAGAACCAGCACCCATAGGGGATCCTGGCACTTGCAAGGTGAGGACTTAGCCACTAGGCTACCATGCCAGACTCCAACATTGCTTGAGTTTTGATTACATGATCTGACACTGATTTATGGATAATTATGTATCTAAATTTGTTGTTTTGCCAATATTGTACTTTTCTAGTTGTATATCATTTTTAACTCTTTGCTCTATTGAGAACCTCCATATTTATATTCAGGATTGTCCCTCTATAGAAATGAGCTCACACCAATTTGTGCTGCTCTTTCATTGCTAATACTTATGTATCAGTATATCTATACTCTTACATATACCTATACATGAACACACATATACACGCACAGTCTTTCTTCTATGTTATGATTCAATTTTTTCAAAATAAAATGCTTATGTTTCTTTTTGGAGTAAATTCAAGTTCACTGTGAAAATAATACAAACTAAATAATAGCCATTGCATAAGTCAAAAGCTCTTTGGATCTTGGTCCATTAGAGATAATCTTCCTTAATCTGAGTGTGGGTATTTATGTACGGTGATAAAAACCAGACCTAATCTCACGACACCCCCCATAGCATCCAGTGTTTTCCTCTATTATGTGGTACAAGCAACATATTGCTGGTTTTTTCTTTTTTTTTTTTTTCAGAAAAGTCTTTATAGATTATATGTTCAAATAAAATTGATGAATTTTTCTTTTTTAGCATCCTATTTTCTACATAACGATTAAGCTTGGAATCAGTTGAAGTTTCAGAATCTCTGTGGGAGAAAACAGGGGTTGAAATCTGGGAGACTGTATTTGAGAGTTTTAGGACAATGACTGGGATTTGCCTTAAAGCTGCCTTTGTAAAATCATCATAGCACAGGGCTGGCGTGATGGCTCAATTGGCTAATCATCCAACTGGAAGTGCCAGTATCCCATATGGGTGCTGGCTCATAACCTGGCTGTTCCATTTCCCATCCAGCTATCTGCTTGTTGCCTGTGAAAGCAGTGTGAGACCAGGAGGAGGCTGCTAGTTACTGGTTTTGGATTGGCTTGGCTCCAGCTCTTGTTGCTACTTGGGGAGTAAACCACGCAATAGAAGTTTTTTCTCTCTGTATCTCCTTCTGTAGTAAATAGGCCTTACCAACAAAATGTTCCCATTGGTGACACTACTTTTATTTCTGCTCTGGGGACTCTCATTTGTCATTCACAAGGGTGTTGAATTTTGGGTTAGCCAAAGGGCTATTTTAATGAGCTGGTAACATTTGCTCATACACTCTTCCAAAAGAAAGTGAGCAATAATCCAGCATTTGCATCTGGTTTAAATCCTGCCCATCACTGCTCAGTCATTAGCATTCACTAACAGGACAGGAAGACATGCCCATCTTCTTGCACAGCTTATTTATGAGATCCCAAAATGTCTTGCTGTACAGTGGAACCTAGGATGCTGGAATCCTGTCTTTCTAAAAGCATCACTGCAGCCTTCCTTTACTATCACCAAAGCTCTCAAAAACTGAGAAGAATTCAATATATTCTGTAACTTGCATGCCAACAAGTTGTTTGGGTATCTTTATGTGGGTCTAAAAGATGACAAGACTTTTCATAAAAGACAAAATACCACATTATTCAGAGAATGATTAGAAAGAATAACATCAGAGAAGATTAGAGAGCTCATTTTGGTTTCAAGGCCTGTGGAAATGATGCAGACAGGACTGGATACAGCCTCCACGGGCAATGATTTGCATCCCAGGAGAGAAACCACCACCAAGGAATGGGAGTATTATCCAATGATAGTGAGCAGGTCTGTCCCTTGTTGCAGTCTTTTTATGAAGCTGACCAAGTGCCTGTTGTTTGTACTAGGCAGAGACTCCATCATTCAATGTTACTAAACACACAAATATGCTTAAAAACATATTCCAGAAAAAGTATAGTAAATGTTGTCAAGATGTGTGGCGATATGAGAATTATTTCCCAACACCAGTCTGGATATACTTAGAGTATTCAGCTACTACCCCTAACATTGGAGATATTGCTTTATTAAAAACCAGCATGAGCTGATGAAGTAATATTTACTATGTAAAAAAATATTAATATAAAGAGAAGGAACTTTATGTATTTCATTAATAGAACTCCTAGAAGATAACCCTATTTCCCTTCTTCTGTTTCTCCTTCCTTTAGTTGCTCTCCTTTCACACTTTCTTCTTCTTTACAATTTTTGCAAAAATATGATAAATTAAATTTGCTGTGTAGTCTCAACTTTAATGCACAATCAACAAAATGTCCAACAAGTAAAAAGTAGAAAGAGTATAAGCAGGAACTGAAAGCAAGAATCAAACCACAAGATGTGTTTCACATTATTTGAGTTATTATAACTTACTTTTTTAACACAGCAACATTGATACTGCGTTCTTTTATTTTTGCATTATGTACTTTGTACATGTATCCCTGATTATTCTCTGAAGTTTCTAGGAATTGGATTACTGAATCAAAGTATACAGATTTAGGAGGTGAAAGTGACATTCACATTAGAATGCACCCATAAACATCAGTCACAGCCTTCCCTCCCCTAGGTGATGTGTGGCATTAAACACCACAGTGTAGACCCTGGGAGGAATGGTCAGTTTAGACAAAGGAGAAGTCAACACACCGTTTTCTCACATTTTTTTCCTTCTTCTCTTCTGCTCTTCCTACATATACATAAACAGGTAACTTCAGGTTATCACGTATTTGGAGAAAACCTATAAGGACAAAGAAGGAAACCACTATCATAAGCAAAAGAGATAATTTTGATAAAAAGGAAATTTAAAACAGTTATCTTCAGCAAGATTCCAGAGAATATTGGATTATTCAAGTGAGAGTATGCTGATATGAAAAAAAAAAAAGATTGACCAGAAAACAAAAAGGTCATTCCTTCACTGAGCCAGCTCATGGGTGCCTGAGGCTGCTGGCTTGTGGAGAAAGGGCTGGGGCTTAGAACCAGCAGGGCTTGTGGAGACCTGGGAGCTCGTGTCTAGGCAGGTGGCATGAACCTGGGGAATTCCCCATGTGTTTGCTCCTGGGCGAGGTGAGCTGAGACAAGGGAAAGAGTGTCCCAGGTTAGGAGTGGCTGGTCACATGCTTGTGGATTGACTAGGGAAAGTGGCATGGGAATGTGGAAGAGGGAGGACCACTATGGGTGTGTGTTGTAGGTGAGGAATGACTACTGAGGGACACTCATTGACAGGGCCACTGTACTTGTGGGTAAGTGAGGGAACTGAGACCTGGCAGTTTGGAGCAAAGATGCCAGAGGATCTTTTTGGGTTAGCCAGGTGCACCAGCCCACATGGGTACCTGACTTGGGCTAGTTAGCATGGAACACCAATGACTGCCATGTACTGGCCTACATGGACCGGGGGCCTGTCTGGCAGGGCTAGATAACAGTATCCACCAGTGAGTGTCAGAATAGGCGATAGGTAATGTTAGACTGTGCCATGACATGAACCAGCACATGAGAGAACCAGGTCCAGGGGTAGATTCTGTGGGGGGTATGTGGGACCTAACACTGTAGAATTGCAAGTCCTGCTGGTTAGCTTAAGAGTTGGGGGTAATGATGGGCTGAGCTGGGCATGACAGTGAACCCACCTACACTCACAGGTACTGGGGCTGGGAACAGGCTTAGCAGGTCCAGATTGCAGCATGTGATGGCAAAGGCTAAGATGGGTCAGAGCAACAACTGGCATGTGCAAGATCTGTGGCTGGGAACAGGCCTGGGGTTGGGGAGCTAAGAGGATGCCTTTGCTGGGTTGTGGTTCCCACTGCTGAGTGTGAGGGCCAGAATAGGGGCTGCGATCTGGCCTGGACATGACTGCAATATCACTTGGCATGGATGTGGACTGGATCTGTTGTGTACTTGACTGGACTCGACTCCAGCATCCATTGGTGCTCATGAGAACCAGGGTAAATATAGGACAGGAAGAACTATGTCTCTGATTCTGCTAAGCTACACATGAGCTGTGTCTAGGTGTGGACCAGGTTTGGCTGGGCAGTAGCAACCAACACTAAGAACTGGAATTGGGTGTGGGCCAGTCAGCAAAGGCCACTGTTCTTGCTAGGACAGCAGGTGGACCAAGCCAAACTGAGCCATGGACCCACCAGTGTGTGTGAGATCTGGCATTGGGAGAGGTTCTGTTGGAGGAGCTTGGGGAACTCTTCTGTTGAGACACAGTCCCCACGGGTGAGAGCAAAAATCAAGGCAAGGAGCAGTTTGGTGTTGAGTAGCTCAGACAAAGCCATGTTATAGTACCCACTGGCATACATATGGCTCAGGTCTGGAGGCAAACCAGACTGGGCCAGTTCCCATGACCCACTGGCAGATCCAAAACCAGAATGCCATGCGGGACATGCCAGGCCAGGCTGAAAAACCAGCCAGTCCACATTAGGGCCGGGACTAGGGGCTGACTGTGCTGGGCTAAGCTGTAGTCCCCATCAGCAAGAGCTGGAACCGGGGGTAGGTCAGGCCAGGCCAAGCTAATGTTGAGGTGAAACAGATTATGTCAGACTTGGCTGAAGTACCTAATCAGCACACATTAGACATAGCAGGGGAGGGTTGTGAGCCCAGTAGGGGTGCTGTGAGGGATCCTCTACTGGGCCACTACTCCCACTGCTGAGCGTAAGATCTGGGATCAGGGGCAGACCAGGTTTGGCAGGGCTACAATATCTGTTGGCCTGCATGTGAGATGGGTTGGAGGAAAGCCAGCCTGGGCTGACTTTACTTAGTGGTGCATGCATATGCCAGAGTGGGTGTGGATTGGTTGGGCTTTGTGCAGCATCAGTTGGCAAGTGCTGGCACTGGAAGCAAATTCTGTCAAGCTAAATTGCAGAATCACCTGATGAGTGTAAGATTCATGTCTGGGAATGATTCAGTAGAGAAATTGTGGGCAACTCTCTCTTGGGTTGCCACTCCTACTGGTAAGTATAAGAACCAAGGTTGGGGACAGGCATGGCTAGACAGAGTGACTCCTGCTGGTATGAATATGGGCTGGATATTGGGGCTTGTTGTGTTGAGCTAGGCTTCAGTGACCATTGACCTGTATGAGAGATTCATGGGCTGTGGAACAGACTGGACAAGTCCGTTGTACATACTATCAAGCACAGGAACCAGGGAAGGGGGTGGGCCTGGTGGGGGTTATTGCAAGTCACTCCGACTAGGCTGCAGCTCCCACTGGTGTACGCAAAGGTCAAGTGTATGGTGTGCAGGATCAGGTTGGGCTGCAGCATCCATTGGTTTGCATAGTAGACAGAACTGAAGAGAGAACTAACCCAGTAATTGGCACCACCAGTGTGCACATATGGGTGACAGAATGAGCTGACCCAGTATTGGCAAGCACATTAAAGAATCAGGTCTGGGATCACCTCAGACGAGGTTTCATTTGGGATCTCCCAACTGAACTGCTGGACTTAGAACTTCAACTATGAGAATTGCAGGTTCCATGGTCTGATCGCGGTGTGCATGGCACAGAGCTGGGACAGACCAGTGGACAGCATATCCAGATGCACATGGAGGATATGTCAGTCCTTTGGAGACTGCAGAGGACACCAGGTACCATAAGAGAGGAAGAAAGGCAGAACAAATTGGTCAGCCCCAAGTGCCTCTGCTGGCTTGGGGCTGCCTTTAAAAACTCCCAGAATTCAAAGGGAAAACATATAAATCAGAAATATAGAAAAAGTGGCATAGAAGTTATGCTGTATATCACAGTTATATAAATATATTAATGTGTAGTATTTACCTGCAAATTTGACAGAATTCATTTTATAGATGAAGAATTCTAAATATTTGAACAGAAAATTGGGGAAATATATTTTTATATTATCAGAATTTGATCATGTTCATGTGTGTATCTAATTGAACAATTAAGTCATATAATGTTATCAAGTCTCTTTCTTTTTTTACATTTAAAATTTTTTTATTTATTTTTATTTTTGCATATAAAATTATTATTATTATTATTATTATTATTATTATTATTATTATATGATACAGTTCCATAGGCTCCTGGCATTTCCCTTATTTCCTCCCCAATTTGCCTCCTCCCCCCACCTAGTTCCTCTACATCATTACTGAAGTATAGTTCTTCATACACAGTCATATATCCATCATCGTGGGCATGGACAATGGAAGAGAGTCCAGCATCCTATTGTCAAGATAATAGTAAACAGTTTCGTTGTAAGTCCATCTTTGTCTGGAAATAAAAATGCACACTACATTGTATCCTCACATCTGGATGTGTTTGTCTCCATTTCACAGCTACTGTACATCCCCTTAAATGAAAAGTCATAACACAAAATCAACAATAGAGAGAAAAAATGAAATTTACAATGTTATGAAGTTAAATGACATGTTACTAGATATGACAGTCTCCATTACACAGTTACTATACATCCCCTTAAATGAAAAGCCACAAAACAAAATCAACATCAGGAAGAAAAAAATTAACAACATCATGAAGTTAAATAACATGCTACTAAATGACTAACATGTAGCTGAAGAAATGAAAATCAAGAACCTTCTTGCAGAAAATGATGCTACTGTATGAGCTACAAGTCATTGAAGAATTTAATCAGAAGAAAGTGTTCTGAAGAGATGAAACTAACAGAAAACATCAAAACCCATGTGATTTAATTTCCACTGATTTTGGTTGGTGGAATGTGTCTCTTCTAGACAACAAATAGATGAGTTTTGTTTTTTAATCCAGTCTACTAATTTATGATGCTTGATTGAGCTTAAGCCATTTACATTCAGGGTTTATATGTATGGGTGGTAATTTGGTCCTGTCATTTTAGGAATGGGTTGTTCTTTGATTTAGTCTCTGTTGTCATTTCACTGGGATGTTCTTCTCACTTTCCTTTGGTTTTGTTAGGTGCTATTCATCCTCTCTGTCAAGACAACATCTTGAAGTATCATTTGTAGGGCAGGTTTGGAAGAGGCAAATTCTTTTAACTTTTCTTTACTGTGGAAGAATTTTATTTCATTTTCAGACAAAAGAAAACTTTGCTGGGTTCATTATCCTGGGTGGGCCCACAATTTTTTTCTTTTAGAATCTGGTCACACCATTCCCTTGTTGCCTGTAGAGTTTCCTGTGAGAGTTCTCCTGTGAATTTAATTGGCATTCCTTTACATGTCAATTGATGTTTTTCACATGCACATTTAAGGGTCTTTCCTTATGTTTGATTGAAGAGAACTGGATTATCATGTGTCTTGGCGAAGATGGCTTTGGATCTGGCCTATTGGGAGTTTTGTGCCCCTCCTGGATGTTGTTTCCCAATTCTTTCTCTAGATTAGGGAAATTTTCCTCTATTATTTCATTAAATACATCTGTAAGACCAGCTTCTCTTTCTGCACCTTCTGGGACTCCCATAACTCTTAGAATTGGCCTCTTAATAGTGTCTTTCAATTCTTGAATACATTTTTGGCCTGATCCAACTCTGCTTCAAGCTCTTTGTTTGTTTCCACCTGATGACCGGAAATACTTTCCAATTCTGAGATTCTTTCTTCTGCTTGCTTCATTATATTTTGGATACTCTCCACTGTGCTTTTAATTTGCTCTACTGTGTTCTTAATTTCTGCTATATCAGCCTTGATTTGCTTTACTGCTGCTATTGCTTGTGTAAAATATTCCTTAAATTCTTTGAATTCTTGTATGTACTTCTCATTGTTGATCAGAAGCTTTAAAATGAGTTTTCTGAATTCTGTGTGCCCCATTTTCTCGATGTCTTCCTCAGTGAACTCTGAGGCTGGCATAGGGTTTTGCTCCTTTGCAGGGGAGTTTTCAGTAATATTTATTGTTCCTTTCTCTCTTCTTTAGCTCTTGGTCATTGTACTTCTGGTTAGCAGAGTCTTCTCCTTGGGCTAGGTTTCTAAGCTGTATCACCCACAGGTCCACAGTTTGATTTTACTTATTGCAATTGGTACACATCTCTTTGCTAGCAACCAATTATGCCACTCCCTCCAGTGAGTTCCAGGTCTGGGTTTTGATGTTAGGTTTCCTCAAAGAACTCCACAGCCTCAACTCCTGGCTCACCAATCTCCGCCTCTTGTGAGAGGTTCTGAGGCTGCACTGTTGTCTCTGCAAGCTTTCTCCCACTTCCGGTTGGAACAGGTCCAAGGATTAGGGAGACACCAGGTGTCCTATATAGCTAGGCTGTTGGTGGCACTGATCTTCCTGGAACCTGTTGGATGTTAGGTCTGGGTGCCACATGGACCTATTTTGACCCGTACGATTCCATAGTCAGTATTATTTTCCTGTGGGACCAGTGCAATCTATGGACCTCAGTGAGTTCTTGCGAGTTCAGCACATGCACAGTTCACTGTTGTCCCCTACAATCCTAAAGCTTTTGCCACAGTGTACAAAATGATGCCTGACATGCCTCTACTAGAGTTCTTGATCTGTTGGCCATCAGGTCTGAGGGCTACCCAGACCTGTCTTGGGTGGAGCCTGTAGAATGCCACACTGACACAGTTCACTGAGACAGAAAAGAGTTCACTCCCAGCTCAGCGTATGCTCAGTCCTTTCCCTTGCCTTTGCCTCTTTAAGCAAAATGGCGTCCAATTTGGCTCTAGGGGGCTTCCAGAGCTGTAAAATCCACCCTGTTCCCCCACTGCCCATCTGGAATCTGATGCTCTGTCTCTGCTTCTGGTCAAATCAAACGGACCAGCAGGACAGACAGTTCTTTCTCTGGGTTCACCTTCCAAGCTCCCAGTGAAAGTCCCTTCCTACCTGGTTGCTGGTGGAATTCTGGCTGCTGGTGGAGTTCAGATCACCGTTAGCTGAATGCTTCTGGAATATCAGTCACTGCAACACCACACCGTTGTGTCCACTGCTTTCCTGTGTCTGTTAATCTCCAGGTACTCCTCTGCTGTTGTTCTGTCTTCTCCTATTTCCTGGAATATGACCTCTCTGCTTCATCCTGATTAAATGTTTCTCCGTTTGTTTAAACATGTCCTTACCCTATTCTCACATCTTGATTCTTTTTCATGAGGCACATTTTATTGTCAAGTGATTTCACAGTGTGATGTAAATTATATGGATTTCCGAACATCACAAAATATTGTTTCATACAGGCTGGATAAGTGCTAGGCATGGAATGTAATGCTTAATTTAAAAATGCTTAGAGCATACACACACACAAGAGGCAGAAAAGCATGATTTGGGAAGATGAGTCAGCTTCTTTGAGGGTTGACTTGAGTTCAAATTTGAAAGCATTTTTTTTTTCTAGTTCCCCATTTAACTCAAACTTCCTTGTATAGGGACTTGGAAACCAAATAGCACAGCACGTTTCATTTGTATCTTACACTGCTGTAAATGCATTTGGGTTTTCCTTAGTATACAATTTGACAGTCTGCACATGGATTTTTTTTTCTTAAAGATACATGCTTCAGTTACATGCCTAAAGATACATATTCATACAAAATATAAATGCTTAATTTGATGACCCCAGACACCTGAACACCACTGAAACCTGACACCAATGTGAAGAAACCCACTAATACTTGGATTCTTAAACCACAGGCACTTATTCTTCAGCAAAAAAAGCATTTTTGGCCTGGACTCACTCTTAGCAACGAGAAGTCAGGTCAGCAGCACAAACTATTTCCTACAAAATGAGGATAAGTAAACCATTGATTGACTAAAGTTGTCAACTCCTGAAATGAGGATTAGGTTATGGAGAAAATAAGAATATTAAATGAAGTGACCCTTATAAATATTGACTTTCTGGCAGGTTTGAATCTCTTCGTGCTAAATAAAAATATGAGGTTTTTTAGTGACACTTGACCTATGAAGTCATCTCCCTAATATTCTAATACTTTGGACAAGAAATGCAAAACAAATGAATTATCTAATTTGGCCAAATTATTACAACAGCATTTGACCAATTCTCTCCATGTTATGCCTCCCTTTTGCCAATCACTACCCACTTGCTCAGTCTATCTTTTGTGGTTTACAGGCAAAACTCCATAATAATGCAGTATCTTAAATTGGGAGTGAAAAATGAAAGCATAAAATGATTGAAAAATATACAAGAAGCAAAACATGAAGTTTTCAAGTTGTAATGTTTATCATTGTATACCCTAGAGTTTCCAACTTCTGTGGTTTAATTGATTTCTGGCTCTTACAAATACGAAACAGTGACATGGCATCACATATGAGCACCAGTTTGAGGGTTCTAGTCTCAGCTGTTCCGCTTTTGATCCAGCTCCCTGCCAATATACCTGAGAAAGGAACAGAAAATCATTCAAGTGCTTGAGTCCCTGCCACCCATGTGCTAGGCCCAGATGGAGTTCTAGGCTACTGGCATCAGCTTGGCTTAGTCATAGCTATTAAAGCTATTTGGGGGAATCAAGCAACAGATGGAAACTCTCTCATTCTCTATGTATCTATACTTCTGTCTCTACAACTCTGCCTTTCAAATAAGTACATCCTTTTAAAGTAAAATCTAAGTTTTCACATGTCATTCTTTTGCATACCTGATATCAGACATCTCTTTTTGGCTTTAAATTCTTTTTACAGGTGATGGCAAGTATTAATATAATAATACAATACTCCCAAGTGTATATCTTCAAGAAAACAACATTTGCAACCATGTAAATTCTGATCGTGTGCATGCTGTGTGAAAAGCACTGTGACTAAATACAAGGTGTGGTATATCAAAGAAGGAATATTAATCCAAAATGCAATGCATGCCTCTTTACTAAGAAATTTATCAGAAATTTCCATTCCAGATATAGAGGATTTGAAAGATGGCCGACTGCAGAGAGCTGGTGTAGGGTGGAGTAGGGAAGGAGGGGAGCCGATCCAGCAGAGAAACAGGCCAGGAGGTGCGAAACTGTAGGGAGAAGAACGAGAAGGTCACTGGAGTTCACTAAAGCAAGAAGATCTACACAGCGTGAAGGAACAGCCGCAAAAAGTAGGAAAGAAAATACAGCACGCCGCGAGAAACCTGGTGAGTCACGATCCCAGGCAGGGGGAAGGCGGCGGAGGCTCAACCGCCCCAGGGAAAACAGAGGCGGCTGGAAGGATAGGCGCCCACACCGACAGGGGCACCAGTCCCCTGGAAGGCAGGAGCCCCCAGAGGAGGCTACTGGACTGATCATTGGGTGCATCATCCCTGCAGAAGTGGAGGAAAAGCAGGGGAGATTTCCCAGAGGCTTGCCTACCCGCTGCTCAGCGGCTGAGGGAGAGTGCAGAGGGAACTGGAGCGGCGCTGTGGGACTGGGGCTCAGAGATCCCCATATCGGCTCTGAGCTGTGGACTGGCTGTGGGAGAGTCAGTGGATCCTGTTGCTGGACTCGCCCAGAGCCCCAGAGGCTGGGCAACGCTCGACAGGGCCTCACGTCCTGGGCAGAGGAGCAGACTAGTGGGGGCACATCTCACCTCAAGGGCTCTGTGCCTCTCAGAGATCCGCTTCTACCCTTGAGAGAGTGCAGCTGAGGAAGTGGCTTCTTCAGGGCAGAGTCCCCAGCTGGGCTCAGCTAGAGAGGCCAGACCAGAGCGGGCTCAGCTGAACTGGCCGGACAGGTTTTCCCAGCAGGAGCCCACTCGGAAAGACCTGCCTGCGGTGTTGCAGCCCTCAGCGGAGCAGCGCTTCCGAGTTTGGCACTGGGGCCGCGGAGATTTCCAGCCCAGCACAGGCCGGGGTTGGGGATTTTAGACTCCGAGCAGCAGGAGCCCCTGCTGTGCTAACCTCAAGCCCTGAAGGAGAGTCTCGGCTCAGCACTGAGGCGGAGACCCCCGCTGTATTAGCCTTGTGACCCAAAGCCCAGGCGCGGCTCAGCAGAGTGAATCTGTAGGGCACTGCCTTTGCGAGGGAGCCACAGGGGAAGGGGCCTGGCACTAGGGCTGGCCCACAAAGCCTCCTGACCCAGCTCAGGGCTGTGATCTACAGACCCTGAAAGCAGCTGGTGACTCAGGCAGTAAGCCCTGCTGGGCTCAGCCAGAGACCCCAAACCAGAGACGGCTCAGCTGAATCACCGCTAAAATCTCAAAACAACAAGAAGCAAAAACACAATGAGGAGAAGTATCAGAAAAAGCAATGACCCAGAGGAAAGATCAAGCACTCCCTCCCAATACAACCAAAAACTAATCTCAATATCTGAGATGCAAGATGAAGACATAGAGGAACTATCAGATAAGGACTTTAAGAAGCTAATGATGAAATTCGTCAGAGAGAGTGAAAAGCGCTGGGAAGAGTCTAAGGCATTCGAAAACCATATCACTGCAGAAATAAATCAAATCAAAAAGGGAATCCTCGATATAGAGCACAAAATTGAAAGCCTAACCAACAGAATGAACACAGCAGAGGACAGAATATCAGAATTGGAAGACAATCAGAATGAAAGGCAGCAGCTCATCAAACAGTTGGAGACAAATCTAGAGAAAGCCAATAGGTCCATACAGGAAATGAAAGACAACCTCAAAAAATCAAATATTAGAATAATAGGCCTTCCCGAAGGAGTGGAAAAGGAGACAGGCTTGCAACGGGTGCTCAATGAGATAATACAGGAGAACTTCCAGAATATTGGAAATATAAATCCAGCACAAATCCAGGAAGGGCAAAGAACCCCCAGGAGATACGACCCAAACAAATCGTCTCCCAGACATGTGGTCCTCAAGCTACCTTCAAGTGAATACAAGGAAACCATTCTAAGACAAGTAAGAAAAAAGGATAAGATTACTTTCAGGGGAAGGGAAATCAGGATCACAGCCGACCTATCAGAAGAAACGCTCCAAGCAAGGAGAGAATGGGGTAAAACCTATCAAATCCTGAAACAAAACAACTGCCAACCAAGAATAATGTACCCAGCAAAGCTCTCATTTATATTTGAGAATGAAATCAAATACTTCAACAGTAAAGAGAAACTCGAAGAATACATCAACACGAAACCAGCTCTGGTAAATCTCCTCAGGAAGGTGCTAAACCCAGAAAGAAAAAATACAAACCAAAATCAAAGATGGCAAATGGGAAGACCTCCCCACTAAAATCCATACAAGAAAAGTCAACCAATCAAGAACTCTAATAGTCGCAAATACACACTTCCATACTTACACTCATGGCAGCCCAAAACCAATTCCTTTCAATATTATCTCTAAACACAAATGGCTTAAACTCACCAATCAAAAGGCATAGATTAACGGAATGGATCATCAAACAGCACCCAACTATATGTTGTCTACAAGAGACACATCTAACCAGAAAATCCTGTAAGAAATTTAAAGTGAAAGGATGGAAAAAGACATTTCATGCCAATGGACGAGAAAAAAAGGCTGGCGTAGCTGTTCTAATCTCAGATGACCTAGACTTCAAGCTGACAGACATCAAAAAGGACAGAGAAGGACATTATATATTGGTGAAGGGACTGATCCATCAAGAAGTAATTACAATCGTGAACATATATGCACCTAATTCCAATGCGCCTAGCTTCGTGAAGCAACTACTTACAGACTTAAGGGAAGACATAGATACACACACAATAATAGTGGGTGATCTTAACACCCCACTAACAACTATAGACAGATCAACAAAACAAAAACTCAACAAAGAAACAACAGAGCTCGTACAAACATTAGAACAACTAGACTTGGTAGACATTTATAGAATTTTTTATCCTAAGACCACAGATTATACATTTTTTTCAGCAGTGCATGGCACCTTCTCCAGGATCGACCACATGATAGGACACAAAGCAAATCTAAATAACTTCAAAAAGATAGGAATCATACCATGTACCCTCTCAGACCACCACGGAATGAAACTGGAAATCAGCAATTCAAAATGTCCCAGGAAATATAGAAACTCTTGGAGGCTGAACAATATGCTATTAAATGAACAATGGGTCAGGGAAGAAATTAAAGATGAGATCAAAAAATTTATGGAAACCAATGAAAACTCTGACACAACATTCCAAAACTTGTGGGACACTGCCAAAGCAGTGCTACGGGGTAAACTCATCGCAATTGGAGCTCATGTCAAGGCCCAAGAGAGTCGCCAAATACAGGAACTAACCACACACCTCCAGGAACTGGAAAAGCAGCAGCAGATGAGCCACACACACAACAGGAAACAAGAAATCATCAAAACAAGGGAGGAAATCAACCAGATAGAAATAAAAAAAACCATACACAAAATCAACGAATCAAAAAGCTGGTTTTTTGAAAAGATAAACAAAATAGACACCCCGCTGGCCCGTCTGACAAAGAAAAAACAAGAGAAAGCAAGAATTAACAGCATCAAAGATGAAAAAGGCAACATAACAACAGACATTACAACCATTAAGAACATAATCAGAAATTACTACAAAGCACTGTACTCCAACAAATCAGAAGACCACCAAGAAATGGAAAAGTTCTTAGACTCACACAACCTGCCAAAACTTAGCCCAGAGGCAACAATCAACCTGAACAAACCCATAACTGAAGCAGAGATTGAATCAGTGATTAAAGACCTCCCAACAAAGAAAAGCCCAGGCCCAGACGGCTTCACTACAGAATTCTACAAAACATTCCGAACAGAACTAACTCCAATCCTCTACAAACTCTTCAAAACAATAGAAAAGGAAGCAACCCTTCCAAACTCATTCTATGAAGCCAACATTACCTTAATCCCAAAACCGGGCAGAGATCCTACAGAGAAAGAAAACTACAGACCTATCTCTTTGATGAACATTGATGCTAAGATTCTCAACAAAATCCCAGCCAACAGAATTCAAAAACACATCAGACAGATCATTCATCCAGATCAAGTAGGATTCATCCCTGGAATGCAGGGATGGTTCAACATTCGCAAATCCATAAATGTGATACACCACATCCAAAAACTGAAAAACAAGAATCACATGATAGTATCAATAGATGCAGAAAAAGCTTTCGACAAAATTCAGCACAACTTCCTGCTAAAGACCCTAACCAAGGTAGGCATAGATGGAAAAATCCACAACATAACCAAAGCAATATATGAAAAACCCAATGCCAGCATCATACTGAATGGAGAAAAACTGGAACCCTTCCCACTGAGATCTGGAACAAGACAGGGATGTCCGCTTTCTCCGCTGCTATTCAACATAGTTCTAGAGGTACTCGCTGAGGCCATAAGACAAGAAAAAGAAATCAAAGGAATCCAAATGGGAAACGAAGAAGTCAAGCTTTCACTATATGCAGATGACATGATTCTTTATATGGAAGAGCCAAAAGGCTCAACACAGAGACTACTAGAACTTATACGAGAGTTCGGTAGAGTGGCAGGGTACAAAATTAATGAACAAAAATCAACAGCTATAGTGTATGCTAACAGCCCCAAGTTGGAAAAAGATCTAACCAGCAAGATACCATTCAAAGTAACAAAGGAAAGCATGAAGTATCTGGGAATTAACCTAACCAAAAATGTAGGAGACCTATTTGAGGAAAACTACAAACTACTTAAAAAAGAAATTGAACAAGATCTAGAAAGATGGAGTAACATCCCATGCTCCTGGATAGGTAAAATCAATATCATTAAAATGTCTATACTGCCAAAAGCAATATATACATTCAACGCAATCCCAATCAAATTGCCCAAAACATTCTTCACAGACCTGGAAACAATGATTCAAAGGTTCATCTGGAAACACAAAAAACCACGAATAGCTAGAACCATTCTCAAGAACAGGAAGTTAGCAGGGGGAATCACAGTTCCGGACCTCTGGACATACTATAGGGCAGTGGTTATCAAAACAGCCTGGTACTGGCACAAAAATAGAGAAGAAGATCAATGGAGCAGAATAGAAACACCAGATGGGAACCCACAGAAATACAGCCAAATAATCTTTGACAAAAAGACAAACGACAATCCAGGCAAATGGGAAGGTCTGTTCAATAAATGCTGTTGGGACAACTGGTTGATAGCCTGCAGAAACAAAAAGATAGACCCACATCTCTCACCATATACTAAGATCAAATCCAAATGGATAAAAGATTTAAACCTACATCCAGAAACCTTCAAACTTTTGGAAGAAAATGTTGGAAACACACTGGAACACTTAGGGGTAGGCCCTCACTTCCTAAAAAAGACTCCAAATGCAGTAGAAATCAAGACCAAAATAAACAATTGGGACCTCATCAAACTAAGAAGCTTCTGTACAGCTAGAGAAACAATCAACAAAGTAAAAAGGCAACCCACAGAATGGGAGAAGATCTTTGCACACGACTTAGGTGATAGAGGGCTGATCTCCAGAATATACAAAGAGCTGCAAAACAACCAAAATGTCAAAACAAACAAACCTCTCAAGAAATGGGCACGGGAAATGGGCAAACACTTCACAAAGGAACAAACCCAAATGGCAAATAAACATATGAAAAAATGCTCAAGTTCCCTGGCAATAAGGGAAATCCAAATTAAAACATCAATGAGGTACCACCTAAAGCCAGTAAGACTGGCCCACATGAATAAAAGCACCAACAACACTTGTTGGCGAGGTTGCGGGGGAAAAGGGAACCCTACTCCACTGCTGGTGGGGCTGCAGGCTGGTACAGCCTCTATGGAAATCAGTATGGAGAGCATTCAAACAACTCAAATACAACATACCGTATGACCCGGCAATAGCACTCCTAGGAATATATCCAGAACACTTGTTTTATGAGAAACCAACATGCACTCCTATGCTCATAGCAGCACAATCAGTAATTGCAAAGACATGGAAGCAACCAAAATGCCCATCAACAGAGGATTGGATAAGAAAGCTATGGTTCATCTACTCCATGGAATACTACTCAGCTATTAAACAAAACAAAATGCAGTTCTTTGTGGCCAAATGGGCCAAACTGGAAACCATAATGCTAAGGGAAATGAGCCAATCCCAAAAGGTTAAATACCACATGTTTGCCTTAATTTAAGATGACACGATGTTATGTACAACAAGTTATGTTATGAATGTTATATGTTGTGTATAAACCTAAATTGAAATGTCAATGAGGTGGTCACAGAAGGTGGATAAGAAATCGCATTTACTTTTACCATATTGGTTACTTGTTACTATGTCAATTAATTCCATGGTGATGTAAATTTTTGCTGATGGTATGTTGGAGCTTTTAATTGATCGGGATGATAGTCTGCTGGCTCTGTCTTCAGACCAGAGAGTGTATACCTAAGAAGCCGTTGAACTTATCTGGACAATAAGATGCTGGACTCTATGTTTGGTATATGCTTGCAATGGGGGAATCTCAAGTGAACTTGAACTGTGGTTATGCAACAAGGTGGAGGAATCCACCATGGTGGGAGGGTTTGGGGAGGGGTGGGGAGAATCCCAGTACCTATGAAACTGTGTCACATAATACAATGTAATTAATGAATTTAAAATAAAATTAAATATATATATATATATATAAATATGAAAAAAAAAAAAAAAAGAAATTTCCATTCCAGAATCTTGGATATAAATGAAGATAAGAAAGCAGAGAGGAGGGGAGAACTGGCTGACAGGTGTAGAACTAATTTTAAAAATGGAGATATTAATTTCATGCTCTGAACTTTGAAAAAGTTCAATTCCACAGCCATTATAGAGTGCCCTTCTCCATCTGGTCATTTTGAAATATACAGCCATGGCATAGTTGATGGAAAAATGCCCTTCTGAGTGGGATTTCAGGAATGCTAACTATGCATGAAATCCACATGTCCATCTCATTTACAACCCCAGCCAAATGTGTGCCTTGCATAGTTGAAGGAAGTGTCAACCTCATCTAATAATATTGACAAAAGGGTTATTGAACTGTATCAAAGAAGAATAACCTACCACAACACTTTCCTTTTGATTCTATGGAGATAGTGCAATTGACTGATTGAACTTACTTTCAATCAGTTTTGGTTTTATAGGAGCACAACCCTGGCTTCTCAACCTTTCTTCCTTTTCCAATTTAATTTATGCTTTTTTTTACCATGAGAATGTAGTAAAGTCAGGTCCCGTGGATCATTGATTTAACAATGATTCATTCTGGTATAGTGAATGAAACAACTGAATAGACTACAGAGGAAAGGGGGATAAAAATGTGAAGTAGCTGCAAGGAAACGATTCAGGTTTTTTCTTCTTGTTTCATTGTACACGTTGAAGTTGTCTTAAGTGTCCAGATGTCCCCCTAAAGCTCCAAGAATGTGAACACTTTTCTCTTTTTCTACTTAAAAAAACATTATCACAGTTCTTAGAGGGAGCTTTTTATGTTGTTGTTTAAGCTACAAGGCAGAGGAATCTTTGCCCTCGGTCTGATTCGTCCTGTAGTTTATCTTGCCAATATCTTATGTTCTTTACACACCCTTGTTTTATGTGTAAAATAGAAGTTGAAATACATAGTCCTTCTGATTCCTTCTACCTGGAAATTCTATTACTTAAAAAAATGCTGCTTCTAATTTAAATGCCAGGTTTTTCAGCTGGATGTAAATTAAACTGTCTTGGTTAGAAACTAACTACAAAATATGGTTTATAATGGAAACAGCAAGTGAGCCATGGCTGCAGCAGCGCTAACAGTTCTCGCTATAATATGCAGTTACTGCTCCAATCCCTGGGCAGCAGTGGCCATGTTATGTAACAGTGACTATTGTGGGATAACTTAATCCTTCCACCTGACCCTAATTCCATAGTCTGTTGTGGATCCTTGTAAATACTTGATTCTCTTCAGTGATATGCTTTGAGATACAAGTGGCCACTACCACCAAATCAGCATTCATTGGTTAAAAATAAAGCCTATGCGTGCAGCTTGCAAATGCCACTATTCTAGAGCACATTGTTTTTGCTTTTCCTTCTGCCTCTTTTTAACTGGCAAAGACTTCCTGCCCCAAATGACACAGTACTTGGAAAAATTCTAGCAAATAATAAAATGCACCAGTACAGGTACAGTACATACTGTATTCAGACTTAAGGCACAGACCAAGTATCGCCAGCTGGAGTCTCAGAGGAAAAGCAGAGGAAAATGATTCACCGCAAATAGAGCAAATCTTAAATTGAGTGGGACTGAGTCTTTTTGCCTTTGTATTTATCCTTTCAGTTTATGCTTTACCTTTCTATTACATTCATAAGTTTTAACCCACAGCAAAAGAAAACTTATTGGTGCCACTAGAAGATGGCGGAAGCAATTTTGTAATACAAAGTAGATCTGGGTAATTAGGTAAATTTTGTTCTTAATTGTTAAAAATTTTTATAACTTATTTTTCATTATTTGAGCAGCAAACAGCAATCTTCCAGCTGTTGGTTCATTAACAATTTGTGCACAGCCAGGAGGGATTCAGCTAGGAAGCTTGTTCTCAAGGCAGATCTGTCACAAGCGTGCAGGTGTTTGAGTCATCATCTGCTCCAATTTAGGGTGCAAATTATGGAGGAAGCTGGATTGAGAGCCCAGTTGAGACTGGAATGCAGGCATTCCAGCATGGCATGTGGGCATTCCATGAAGGATTTTCATCACTGTGCCAAATACCCAGACATATTTTAAGATGTGTGCATTACCAAGAAGTTTGATAATTATAATCAAAATGAGACAATCTTATAATTTATTTCTCCTAATTTTTCTGCTTACAAAATTATTATAACTTATTTATATAAAATGAGAAACTTTTATGTTTCACAATACAGATAAAGCAGCATAGTGATAGTTCACATCCTACTCTCTACATCCTACATCTCTATTAGTTTACAAACTAATGAACTGTTGCTATGGGTACTTGCCCCACCCCCACGTCCTTTCCAGCATTTAGTGCTTTTTCTCTTCTATATGCTAGCCATTCTAACTGGGGTGAGGTGAAATCTCATTGTGGCTTTTTATGGCATTTTAGCTGATGGCTAGGGATCCTAACCATTTTCTCACGTGTCTGTTTACCATTTGTATTTCATCCATTGAAAATTTCCTGCTCATGTGCTTTTCCAACTTCTCAACAGGATTGCTTATTTTATTGGTGTTGAGTTTTGTGCATATTTGCAAATGTATTCTCCCATCCTGTTGGTTGTCTTTTCAAACCTTGGTGGTTCCTTTTGCAATGCAGAAATTTTGTACCTTGATACAGACCCATTTATTTATTTCTGATCTAATTGCCTATGTTTCTGGTGTCTTTTCCAAAAAATCTTTGTTCACATATATGTCTGCAGTTTTACCAATGTTTTCCTCTAGTGTTTTGATGGCATCAGGTCATAGATTTAGATCCTTTTATAAGTTTAAAGTTGGGACCAGAGCGATAGCATAGTGGTTAAAGTCCTCACCTTGCACGCCCCAGGATCCCATATGGTCGCTGGTTCTAATCCCAGCAGCCCTGCTTCCCATCCAGCTCCCTGCTTGTGACCAGGGAAAGCAGCCGAGGATGGCCCAAAGCCTTTGGACCCTGCACCCGCATGGGAGACCCAGAAGAGCTCCTGTCTGCTGGCTTCAGATTGGTTCAGCTCCAGCTATTGCGGTCACTTGGGGAGTGAACCATCAGAAGGAAGATCTTCCTTTCTATCTCTCCTCCTGTCTGTATATCAGCCTTTTCCAATATAAATAAATAAATCTTTAAAAAAAAGTTTATAGTTGGTTTTTAGTAATGAAGTAATCTTGTTTCATACTTCAGCACAGGTGGATTCAATTTTCCCAGAAACTACAACTACACAAAGTATAATATCAGAAATTACTACAAACAATTGTATAGCAATGAATCAGAAAATCTAGAAGTAAATTGCTTTCTGAACACACATAATCTACCTAAAATATTCATGATGCCATAGAAAGCCTGACTAGATCAGTAACTGGGGTTGAATCATTAATACAGATCCTGACAACAACAAAAAAAGCCTTCAACTGGATGGCTTTATTGCTGAATTCTACAAACTTTTCCAAAAAATTTCAGTACTTTTCAAACTATTCAAAACATTTGAAAAGGAATGAATCCTTCCAACTTCTTTCAGTGAAGTCAGAATCACTTTAAATCTAAAACCAGAAAAAAGATACAAAGAAAGGAAATTACAAACCAATATCTGCAACATAGATGGAAAAATCTTCAAAACAATACCAACTGGTTCGGACCTTGGGATTGGGGGCAAGTGCCGCTCCTCACAGTGTGGCAGCTGTGGGGGGTGCCCCTGCCGGGTCGGACCCAATGCGGGGGCTCACGCCAAAGACACTGCCGCAAGGCAGTGAACGAGTCCTTGGCCTCCCCTAGGGCGGCCAGTGCACCATGTGGTGCCAGACTTTGCCTGCTGGCCGCCCGGAGACAAACTCTGGGGTTTTTTAAGATATGTTTGCTGCCTGGGGACACCCATGACTAAGTCAATTTTAGTTTAGGTGAGTAGTGAATCTTGGGTGATTCCCAGTGACAGGGTCATGGAAGCTTTAGGCATGCATGGGGACTGAGACCTGGTGGTTTGGAAGGAAGTACCCAGGAGATAATTACGGTCAGTCAGATACACCAACCCAATTCGGAATACAGAAATGGCCTGTTTGCCTAGAACATCACTGATCATCACACACCAGCCCACACCAATGCTATGGATGGGGGGTATCTTTGGCAGTGATGGGTACCATTACCCAACTGCTTGGTGTAGTGGTGAGTGGTCACATTTGGCAGGGTCAAGACTCTATCGAGCACGCGAGAGAACTTGGTCTGGGGGTAGACTCTATGGGGTTGTGTGGGCCCAACCCTGTGGAAATACAAGTTCCCCGGGTTAGCTCGCAAACTGGGGTTGGGATGGACTAAGCTAGATGTGACCATGCCACCTGGCATCACACACGGGTGCAGGAACCCAAAACAGTCAACGCGGGTCAAGGCAGCAGTACCTGAAAGTGCATCCTTCAACAGGATGTGGGGTGGGCCGTGCTGCCACTGGAAGGGGACAGAATGGGCAGGGCTGAACAAACCTTAACTCACAAGAAACAACAGAAATCAGGTTGGAGCACAGGTCTCGCCAAGTAGGTCCTTGCACCTACTGATCTGCGTAAGACAGGGATGCTAAGCCACAGCATCTAAGAGGACAGGACAAGAGAGGGGCTCTACCAAGTTGAATCAGAGCAACCACCGGCCTTCATGAGATCTAAGGCTGGGAACAGGCCCGATTGGGCAGCTAAGGGGATACTCTAGCTGGGTTGAGTTTCCCACCAATGAGCGCATGGGCTGTTAATTGGGCTGCGTTCCAATCAGGATACGAGTGTAATCCCACTTGGCACAAGTGTGGACTGGGACTGGAAGCACCAAGCTGGGCCAGACTCCAACACCATCTGGTGTTCTGCAGGACCAGGGGAAATGTATGACAGACTAGGCTAGGTCTCAGCCCTTACTGAACCATGTGTAAGCTGTATGGGGGTATGGAAGAGCCATGGCAGGGTTGAAACATCCAACAATAAGAACCAGATTGGGTTGAAGAACAGTCAGGAAACGCCACTGTTCCTGCTAGGACAGGAGGTGAACTGAACAGGGCTGGCTCATGGAGCTACTGGTATGTGCGAAACCTGGCACTGAGAGAGTTTCTGATGGAGGAGACTGGACAACTCCTCTGGCAGGACACAGTCTCTGCAGGCAGGCGCAAAAAGCACAATAGGAAACAGTCCAGAACAGGCTATGGAAATTATCTCACTGGTATACACATGGCATGGATTGGGGGCAGACCAGGCTGAACCTGTTCACATCACCCGCTGGTGAGTCCGAGCACCAGAATAGAGTGTGGGTCGAGCCAGGTTTGGTTGCGACACATACTAGTACACAATAAGGAATGCCAAGGTGAGATGAGCCGTACCAGATGTGGTTGCAGCACCCAAACAGCACATGTGATAATCGGGGGAGGAGGCAAAGCTGACAGGGGAATGTGGGCTCCCCTGCTGAACAACTACTTCCATTGGAAAGCGTGAGTTGGGATGGGGGCAGATCAGAATAGGCAGGGCTGTTACACCTGTGGGCATCATGTGAGCTAGATGAGGGAAGGGCCACAGTGGGCTGACTGTTCCGACTGGTGCAAGCAAAAACTAGAGTGAGTGAGGGTTGGTTGGGCTAGCCGCAGTACTAGCTGGCAAAGGCTGGCACTTGGAGCTAATTCTGTCATGTCAAATGCCAGAACTACCTGGAGAGTGCATAATCTGGGAGTGAGTGTGGCCTAGAAAGGAAACAGTGAGCACCTCCTTCGGGGCTACCACTCATTGTACAGCACAAACACCAGGACAGGGGCAGGGGTGGCTGTACAGAAGGACACCTGCCAATAGGTGTGTGGGCTGGATAGTAGGTTGGTTGGGTTGAGCTGGGCTTCAATGCCCATCGACATGTGCGAGAGCTAAACAGGATGTGGGACAGACTTGACAAGCCTGCGGTGCATACTGGCAAGCATGGAAACCAGGGTAGGGGGCAGAACTGGTGGGGGTTATGGGGAGTTGCCCCAACTAGGCTGCAGCTACAACCAGTTTCCATGAGGACTCAGTATGAAGTGGGCAGGATCAAACTGGACTACAACACCCGTTGGTTCACGAGGAAGACAGGGCTGGAAACAGAACGAACCCAGCAATCCCAACGACCAGCATGAGCATAAGCTGATTGGTGTGACGGACGGTGTCGGACTCTGTACTAGCAAACTCGCACAAGAATCAGGCCTGGGATCATCTCAGATGAAGTTTCTTTGGAGATCCCTCCAACTGAACTGCTGATCTTAGAACCCCAACCATGAAGAGACTGTCAGCCAGTGAATCCTGAATAGGGTTCATTGCGATTGGAACTGCGAGATTGGCAGCAATCCAGAACTGATGAACTATCAAAACTGTATAAGCAGGACCCTCAGAGCGCGCCTCCCGTTGGGGATCTGGGATGGGTGGGAGGTTGGGTGGGGCTTTTCCCTTTGTTTTTTTCCCTGACCCCAGATACAGGGTAAAATGATATTGCTGTGGAAACAATGGTATTACCCACTTTCACTCTGTAGCCCTTGACACTTTGTTCCCTAATCAACTAAGTAAGATTATTTAAAAATAATTAAAAAAAAAAAAAACAATACCAACTAACAGAATTTAGCAACATACCCGAAAGATCATTTGCCTGGACAAAGAGGGTTTTATCGCTGACTTGCAGGAATAGATCAATATATGCAAATCACAATGTGTAACAAGCTGAAGAATTCAAGCTTTAGGATTATCACAATTGATGTAAATAAAGCATTTGATAAAACATTACATCTTCTCATGATAAATAAATAAGTTTGGGCCTGGCGTGATTGCCTAGTGGCTAAATCCTTGCCTTGCATGCACAGGATCCCTTATGGACGCTGGTTCATGTCTTGGCTGCTCTAGTTCCTATCTAGCTCCTTGATTGTGGCCTGGGAAAGCTGTAGAGGATAACTATAGACGACAATACAAAGTTTTGAAACACTGTACCAGTGTGTAAGACCTGGAAAGAAGTTCCAGGCTTCTGGTTTCAGATTGGCTCTGCTCCAGGCTTTACGGCCACTTGGGAAGTAAACCAACAGATGAAGATCTTTTCTCTGTATCTCCTTCTCTCTTTATATATGCCTTTCCAATAATAATAAAAATAAATAAATCTTTCTTCAAAAATTCTGTATGGAAGGAACATACGTCTATACAACTAAGATAATAAATGAAAAACCTTAAGCCAGAATCATATTGAATGGGGAAAAGTTGGAGGCATTTCCACTAAGCTCCAGAACCAGACAAGAATTCATACCCTCACCACTGCTGTTCAATAGAGTCCTGAAAGTTTTGGCCAGTGTAATTTGCAAGAAAAAAAAATTAAAAGTGATACCAATTAGTAAAGCAGGAATTAAAGCTCTCCCTGTTTGTGAATTACATGATCCTCTATGTGAGAGAACCAAAAGACTACAAAAAGACTATTCGAACTCAAGAGAGTTTGGTAAATTTCAGGATATAAATTAACACACAAAAATATAGCGTTTGTTTGCACCAACAATTCCATGGCTTAGAACCAGTAAGATCAATCTTGCTCACAATAACTGAAAAAATAAAAATTTAAATATCTTGGAGCAAATTTAACCAAGAATGTGAGAAATTTCTGAAATGAAATTGCAAAACATTAGAAAAGAAAGTAGAAGACGCCAACCAATGGAAACATCTTTCATGTTCAAGGATTGATAGAATTAATATCAAAATATTCACACTACCAATAGCATTTTACACATTCAAAAATGAAGAATGAATCTGACTAGATGAACAAGCGTATTTATCAAACATGTGTACATAGTTTTCAATGTATAAAAAACTAGTGTCTACAGTTTTACAATTAGCATAACAAAATATTAGATACAATTAGCATAACAAAATATTAGATTTGTAAAGATGAGTATCTGTTTAATCAATCACTGTCATAAATATTTTATCATTTAGATCCTTTGCTAATATTTTAAATGGTATGTATCTTAATCATTATACGTTCACCCATTTTTTTGCCTGATTTCTAGAATTTATTCAGGTTTCTGTCAATATTAAGAAATGATGCATGGTGCTGATGCTGTGGCAAAGTATCTTAAGCTGCTGTCAGCAGCACTGGCATCCCATATGGGCGCCAATTGGAGCTGAAATTCTGCTATCCAAATCCCCACTGGCACAGCTGGGAAAGCAGTGGAAGATAGCTCTAGGAATGGGACCCCCTGCTACCCATGTGGAATGCCAGATGGAGGTTCTGGCTCCTGACAGTGACCAGGCCCACACCAGGCTATTTCAGTCATTTGGGGAGTGAACCAACCAGCATATTCAAGAAGTCACTCAGCCTTCCATATGCTTTGATGTTTTTACTCTACTTTTCAAATAAATAAATAAATAAGCAAATCTTAAAAAAATAAATGGACCTTTCTGTTTTTGTTATAATGTTTCATTTATGCTGTAATTCACTACAAGCATCTTTGAATTTTGATATCATATCAAAATTATCATATCAAATAGGTATCAGAAAGCTCTTTAAACACTAGGAGGCCATTCGGTTTTTGTTCACAATTTTATATTCCCATGTATACCAAAGCTTCTACTTTTCTTTAAGCCTACAATTAGAAAACCCTGGAAAACAGACATAAAAACCCCACATTCCAAAGAGAAACAGAAAGAGAACAGCATGATTTGAAAGTTAAATTTATTGGACCCAGTGTGATGACTCAGTGGCTAAATTCTTGCCTTTCATGCCCAGGATCCCATAAGGGTGCTAATTCATGTCCTAGTTGCTTAACTTTCCTTCCAGCTCCCTTCTTGAGGTCTGGCAAAGCAGTAGGGGAAGGCTTAAAGCCCTGGGATCCTGAACCCATATGGGAAACCTGGACAAAGTTCCTAGCTCCTGCTTTCAGATTGGCTCAGCTCCAGTCATTACGGGAACTTGGAGAGTGAACCAGTGGATGAAAGATCTTTCTTTCTATATCTCCTCTTCTTTGTAAATCAGCCTTTCCAATAAAAAAGTAAATCTTAAAAAATTTAGATTTATTATGTTAAATGAAATGTCCACATACTGATAGTAGAAAGAAATGCATTTTTTGGAAGCACTTCAGCTAATGCTACAAAGTGACCAAGGTTTATTTCTAGCATAAGGGAGGGGCACAAAATATGTCCCAAGCAGTTAGATATCAATGGAACAATTCCATTCTTGCTGGTAGTACCTGGTATTCTTACCGAAGGTATGCTTTTATGTAAGCCTTGACCTGACTCACACATGAGCAGAACACAGCTGAGCCCTGGCACAGCATTGTTCACAGCAGAGAAGGATCTACAGTGATAACTTGTGGCTGTGTGCATCTTCGTCTCACAGCAGATCCTCAGGAGAGTTGATGAGATTTAGACACAATAGCACCCCTGCCCTGTCTGCTCTTCACACACCCCAAGAGGTGGCACTTTATTTCTCTCAAAGAACTTGCATTTCCAGGTATTTACAATAGACAAACATGTAGTCCCTATTTTCTCTTAATGGGCTTGATCAGTGCAATTGGCTATTTGTTGACACATATGGGTTTCCAAATTGAATTTTTATGCTGATGTGGCCTTGAAATATAAAGTTGGTTTTGAGTATATTAGAATGCCCTGGTTTTGGTGAATAACATCAGCATGAGGAAAGAAGGTTTGAAATAAATATTCAGGGGAAGAACCAACCAGACCACACTTGAGGCACAATTCTGAACAACATAATGCCTATTGTCTTATTATGTATATTCTATTTTTAAATTGTTAGCGCTCTTGAGCTCATGTAAGTTTGGACTTGAGCTCACTTAAAAGTTTGCCTAAAATCATTCAAATGCATACAGAAAATTGCTTTGTGAAGTGCAGAGGAATCATAACTTGATTTTTGAAATTAAAAAAAAAATTGAAAGCAGCCATGGTCTACATAAGGACAAAAGCCTCAGTAACTACAGGGTTAAATACCAAATACTCTGCTAATGGACTTACAGTTGGTAAACTTGTACCTTGCATGGAAAGGGTCACTTGTTCCCATGTGGCAAAAATCAGACATCAAACAACCTTAGCTATTGGGTAAGGTTTAATTACTTGTACAAGTTAAAAAAGCTTAATTTTTAGAGCATGACTGAATGAAATGTAAGAGTATACAGTGTAAACTGTATACTAATAAAATTTTGCTTTGTGTAAGGTTTGGAGTCACGAAGTCACATGGCTAGAGCTAATTATAATCACTTTCTTGGGTACTGGATTTTTTCTCTTTAAAATATTTCAAGGATAGTCTCCCAATTTGGATTCTAGAGAAAGGAAAAGCAGAAATGGTGATAATAAGAGTCCAAATAAGTTTCTGGCAATCAGAAGGACATTTTTCAAATGATTAGTCAGAATCTGTGTTAATGTGGAGCAGATTTCTGTCTATGGCAGTAACCAAAACAAGCAAACAAAACCACTAACAAAGAACACACCAAAAACACCACCAAAAATGATGAAGCGCATTCATCATCCAGCAGATTCGGGCCCTTCTTTGGGTAGGACTCACCATGACTATGACGTCAGGCATGATTTTAAAAGAAATCTCAACAAATCCAAAACTGACACAAATTACACCAAAGCCTTCCTTTACACGTAATAAGTTGCTTTTGTCAGGGCAATGCGGTGAATAAAGCTAGCAGTTGACTCAGATAACCAATTGCCCTGTTATATTTCAGTTACTTTTTTTCCAAGACAGTGAAGTGAGAGAAATAAAGTCCCCAATATCTAATGACAAAGAAACCTCTAAAAATGGGCATGTTAGTGTACAGAAATTGTATTTCTTAGTTTCCTGGAAGGCAAAGATTTATTTAGTTCTGTCCTCAGCACAGCACAGAGCATAGTATCTTTCACACAGGATTTTTTTTTTTTACAAAAAAGCTTATTTTTATAAAAATAATCCTCAGAAGTTCTTTAAATTGTTTTAGAATAATTACTTACAGTAAAGGTATCATTCACAACCTTAGATTGAAAGCTCATTTAAATCAGGGCATGACTGGGATACAGAAGAAACTAACACGGTAAGTACATTATTATTTTCCTCATGGTCCTTCTCTGCCACCCATGGTAAAGAACAATGAACTCTTCTCAGAAGCCTGATGAAAATATTCTTCTGTAAATAAAGTCCTTTAGATTCAAGCATGGAATATTAAATATTGAAAATTATTAAATTCTATAAATATTTCTTGAGTCAATACTATGTGTGATGCTTTAGAAAAATTCATGGAAAATTTTATTTGTCTCTGTTACACACACCAACACTCACACACTTTTTAAAAAAGCATATATTTATTTGAAGAAATGACAGAGAGAAAGAAAGAGAAGAGAAAGAAAGAGGGATCTTTTATTTGTTGATTCATTCCTAAAATAGTTACAACAGTCAGAGATGGTCCAAGCCAAAGCATGAACCTCGAACTCTATGAGGGCCTCCCATTTGGGTGGTGGGAACCCAATCATTTGAGATATCATTACTGTCCCTAAGGATCTGCATTATTGAGAAATAGAGTCAGGAGTTTAAGTTTGTCACTGAGCCCAGGTATTCCAACATGGGTTGTGAGCATCACAATCAGTGCTTTTACTCCTAGGTCTAAAGCCTATCTTTAACATATCCATTTTCCCCTTAAATGTTTTACAAAATATTCATATAAGCTAAAGTATGGGCCGTGTTTATATTTGATTATTTTCTTTTTGCCAAGGCTCACATGTTTGTTAAAATAATTTTAGAGTTCAAGATAAATTGAAGGCTAATAGTTAAAAATGATACTTATACCATAATATAGTATTTATTTTAGCCTGCCCAAGTACATGAACCCATATGGGTCAAAGTTCCTTGTTGACATTAAAAAAAAAAAAGTCCCTAGTTCTGTAAGCTCATTACTCTGAGTTCAATGAGCTCAGCTTGAGATGATCATGTATTGAAATCATTTATTTATTAATGTCCTTTGTTCAAAGTTAGTTGAAAGCAGGGCCGGGCACGGTGGCACAGTGGTTAAAGTCCTCACCTTGCACGCCCCAGGATCTCATATGGGCTCCGGTTCTAATCCCAGCGGCCCTGCTTCCCATCCAGCTCCCTGCTTGTGGCCTGAAAAAGCAGTTGAGGATGGCCCAAAACCTTGGGACCCTGCACCCTCATGGGAGACCCGGAAGAGCTCCTGTCTGCTGGCTTCAGACTGGCTCAGCTCCAGCCATTGCGGTCACTTGGGGAGTGAACCATCGCACGGATGATCTTCCTCTCTGTTTGTCCTCTTCTATATATATCCGCCTTTCCAATAAAAATGAATAAATCTTTAAAAACAAAACAAAGTTAGTTGAAAGGAGACTGCCAATTTTAATTACAGTGAGGCCCATTTTCATAACACCTTAAAATGTGCTATGTGAAGATCTCTTGATCTTTGAAGGAGAAAGTGGCTAACATTTTAAAGAATTTTACTGCCCCATTCTGGTCCATTTTCTAAAATCTCACTTGTTCAGTTTTCAAATACATTGAAAATCTTTCCTAATAAAGATATCTAACAAAGAAAATTAACTTAAATAGTTTAAATTGAGCTAGTTACTGTGGCATGTTGTAAATGAAGTCAACATTTTTCTTGTTACTGTATTGTTCACTTAAGTAGCAAAACATTCTCGCTGTTTGAATGGCTCTTTGGCAGTGTGTGTCTTTTAATTTATGATCTCAGAACTTTAAAATATGGATTCTTTTTCTTACTTGGAAATAGAAGCTTTCCACAAGGTTTTACATATTCTCATTTTCATAAAAATAACAAAAATTGATAATTAGCCATACTTTTAATATATAATCTGCTTAAACGATGCTGTCTCCCCCAGCTTCTGAGAGTTGGTGCCATGACCCTTTCTTAAGCACCAGCCGACGAAGCAAAATCACTAATTTTGCAGCACATCTGTTTTGTCATAGCAAGTCTTAGGGCAATGGCATCTCATAGGTCTCAGTTAGTTCACCTATTAGGGAACACACTGTGGTCAGTTCATAGGACACACAGCAGGAGTTCTCACAGTCATCTAGTTAATATCTGGGTAGGTTGCAGTCTTGTTTATATTAAGATCACTAACTGCTAGACAGCAGGCTAACTCCCTCGGAGTCTCTGTCCTCATAGGAGTCCCAAAGGCAATGATGCAATCCTGTGGAGAGAAAATAGGCTCTTTAATTTGTTAGCCATGCCCTGAAAAGAAGAAAACAAAATGCCCAAATCAGACCATAAAGACAGCTTTAAAAAATTCTCTCTGAAAAGCAGCTAAAAAGGCAAGACAAAAATTTCCCCTCAATCACATGACAAGTACCATATGCGTGTACTTTTTATTTGTCCCTTAAGCCCTATCTAGCCTTAGATTTGAATCTGAAGACATCTTTCTCATCTGTGTTTTTGGTCACCTTTTATTGATGAACATATTTCCTGAAGACAGTGATACAAGACGTCCTCTGACTCATTGTTGGTGAATACTCCCATTGCGAAAAGATTCAGTGGTTGGGGAAAACAAACCTGAATTTGTTTCTAGAAACATTAAGGTTAAGATACGGACATCATCTCCTAGATGACAGTATCAGGTATTTCGAGAGGATATTAGATATTTTAATCTAAGTCCAGTCTGGGTACAACTCTTACCCAAATGCCTGATTTGATAAATGGCTTTCAGTTTTATTTTTTTTATGATTATGAACAATTTCAACTATATAAAAATATGCAGACTAGGCCATCACACAGGTCTGGAAGCAAGATATGTATTCAAAGTATATTAAGTTTTAACAGTTCACCATACGCACTTCAACTTCATTTTATTTTTCAAACAAACAGCTCAAAATTGAGGTTTCTTCATGCTAATGTCAGTTTCTTCCTTCCTTTCGGCTATATTGAAGATAATCACAAACCGAAAATGGCTATTTGTAGTTCTCAAACCTATTTACATTTTTATAATATAAATGATGTCCAGTATTACTTGGCATATTTTCACATTTTACAGACAGTGTCATATTATGTATATATTCCACAATGTCTTGATGCATTTTCGCCTCTTCTGAGTTCTTGAATGAATGTTAAGAATGTTTTTGTGAAGCCAGAAACTTTTGCTTTGTCATTTTAAAATGTGTTGTGTTAAGATGAACCTTATGGACATCCACATGGGAGACTCAAATGAACATCCCGCTCCTGGCTTCAGCTTAACCTGTTGTGGAAATTTGGGAAGTGAACCAGAAAACGGAAGAGCGCACGCTCTCTCTCTCTCTCTCCCTCTTTCTCTGCCTCTTCCTGCCTTCATCTATTCTGCATTTCAAATTAATAAATTAATGAATAAGCAATACCATTTGAAAAGTTATGTTTCTTTATGCAATAGAATAAAATTGAAGAGGCTGTACAGCTAAAAGTTTCTCACCACTGTAATTCTGCAACATCATAGCATAATATCAATTAAAATTTTCATTTTTATTTGAAAGGCAGATTTACAGAGAGAAGGAAAAAGAGAGAGAGAATCTCCCACCTAGAAAATGGCTGCAATAGAAGTTGGGCTGGTCCAGTGATGGGAGCTTGGAGCCTCATCTGCTCTTTCACATGGATGCAGGGCCTAAGGACTTGGGCCACTTTCTGTTGATTTCACAAGCACATCCACAGGGAGATGGATTAGAAGCAGAACCATCAGGACAAGAACTGTTACCCATATGGGCAACCAGCACTGCAACAAGATACTCCCCTTGCTGAGCCACCACAACAGCCTCAACAATATTAACTATGCAATGCTAGAATAATTCTTTATTTATCTATGTATTTATTTCTTGGAAAGTCAGATTTACAGAGAGAAGGAGAGACAGAGGGGAAGATTTTCCATCTTCTGGTTTTTTCCCCAAGTGGTTGCAACAACTGGAGCTGAGCCGATTTGAAGCCAGGAGCTTCTTCCAGGTCTCCCACACAAATGCAGGGTACCAAGGCTTTGGGCCACAAACAGGGAGCTGGAAGGAAAGTGGGGCTGCTGTATTACGAACTGGCCCCATATAGGATCCTGGTGCATATAAGGCAAGAACTACAGCCACTAGGCTATCATGCAGTGCCCTGGAATGATTTTTTAAAGTTACTTATGTAATTCTCTGAAAATGATAAATGATAGCAGAATATGACATATAAAGCCATTTCCGATTCTTTCTGTGGAATTATGGCCGGCATTTTACCACCATAGGTTACAGTTTTTAACCTATTACTTTACTAAGCTTTGACACTTCTCTGAATTTTCTTACAATGATATTAAGCTGAACATGTGATTGTTCTCTTTGCTTACTGATATGTAACTTGATAAACACTGAATTTCATTTCCTGCTGCTTTATTTAATTCCTCATAGTGAGGTTTGTTCATATTGCATTCTTTCCTTGTGTTAATTTTATTTAGTTTTAATAATAAACATCTATGAATCCAATAAAATTAGTGGAATAATGCTCATCTCTTCTTTTGATATTGTACATATTAGAAACTGTTTCTTACAAGTTTTAAAAGATCTTAGGTATAAATTCGTTAGTTATCATGCAGGGAGAAGGGTTGCAATAGCCTAGAATATTGAAAGAATAACTTTAATTGTATTAAAATTTAATATTTGTGTTCTCTAAATTTTCTGTTGTTTCTGTAACATAATTATTGGCAATTTCATGTACATATTATGCATTTAAATTTAATTTTCAAAATGCATTAGTGGTTACAACACTCATGAGTTATTCCTGTCTTGTGACATATTTACCCATACTAGTAGTGATTTTATTTATATTTTGTTTTTAAGATTTATTTATTTTTATTGAAAAGGTAGATTTATAGACAGAAGAAATAGAGAAAAAGATCTTCTATCTGCTGGTTCATTCTCAAAGTGGTTGCAATGGCCACAGCTAAGCTGATCTGAAGCCAAGAGCAGGAATTTTCTTCCGGGTCTCCCACATGGATGAGGGGTTCCAAGGCTTTGGGCCATCCTCTACTGCTTTCCTAGGCCACAAACAGCGAGCTGGGTGGGAAGAACAGTAGCCAGGACATGAACCTGTACCCATATGGGATCCTGGAACCTACAAGGTGAGGATTTAGCCACTGAATTATTGGCACTGGGCCCTCATTGTCTTAATTATAGTTAAACTGACACTAACTGTAACACTGCTGTCACTTTTTAAATTTAGTTAAAGAAACAATCAGCTAGAAAATACACAATCATGAAGCAGATACTTTGAAATACATGCTTTGAATACATGCTCAAAATTCCATGAAACTTTCTCTATATGAATAAATCAAAGATAGGAATTCTTCCTGAAAAAAAAACCCTGTAATTTAATAGTTTGGATATTTCATTCACATTTTTAACAAAAAATATGTTAAAAGTTTTACTATTTATTTCCTTATTAAGCATTTCATTTTGAAACTTTCATGTAAAATAATATTTATTAACAAGTACTGAAGACAATAACATTGTTTAGGTTTGTTCCTAATATATTCTGAAGTATTAATTACTACATAAGTGAGCTAACTCCTTGTACAATATTACAAAAAAATAAACTATTTTCCTTTGAGCATTTTCCTCTGTGAAGTATGCTAGTCTTCATAATGACTTCATTTTTTTTCCCCTGGAGACCTGCTACAAATAAGACAAATTTTTTTTTTTAAAGATTTTATTATTATTGGAAAGCCGGATATACAGAGAGGAGGAGAGACAGAGAAGAAGATCTTCCATCCGATGTTTCACTCCCCAAGTGAGCCGCAACGGGCTGGTGCGCGCCAATCCGATGCCGGGAACCAGGAACCTCTTCCAGGTCTCCCACGCGGGTGCAGGGTCCCAAAGCATTGGGCCGTCCTCGACTGCCTTCCCAGGCCACAAGCAGGGAGCTGGATGGGAAGTGGAGCTGCCAGGATTAGAACCGGCGCCCATATGGGATCCTGGGGCTTTCAAGGCGAGGACTTTAACCACTATGCTGTCATACTGGGCCCGACAAATATTTTTAAATTGTGTTACTAAAATAATACAAACTCTTTTATTTGTAGGTTTTTCTAATTTATAGTGCCATGATGTAGGTTGTATTATTATCTCCATTTTTTTAGATTTATTTATTTTTATTGGAAAGGCGGATATACAGACAGGAGGAGAGACAGAGAGGAAGATCTTCCGTGCGATGGTTCACTCCCCAAGCAGCCGCAATGGCTGAAGGTGAGCCAATCTGAAGCCAGGAGCAAGGAGCGCTTCCGGGTCTCTCACATGGGTGCAGGGTCCCAAGGCTTTCCCAACCCACAAGCAGGGAGCTGGATGGGAAGCAGGGCCTCTGGAATTAGAACCGGAGCCCATATGGGATCCCGGGGCGTGTGCAAGGCATGGACTTTAACCACTATGCTGTCATGCCGGGCCCACTAGCTCCATTTTTATTTAGTAAAGATGCCTGGAATATCCCAATTACCTTAGTAGAATTGACTTGAAAATGAACCCAGTTTTAAAAGTTTGGAGGTTTCTCCCACGGTTTTTGAAAATGGTCACTGTGCTTGCATTCTCAAAATCATTTCATCTCCTGCCTTCTTTCAGTACAGCTCTGCTGTGCAATATGTGAACCCAGACATGAAATTCAGATCTATATATTTTTTCACATTAGTTGAATAGGTAGGGGTAACAGATTTCATCTGATGGTATACTCCCTAAATGTCCAGATCTGTGCCAGTTCACAGGCAACAGCCTCGTAGCTAATCTGCATGTCTCATATAGGAACAGTGCTCCAAGTACTTGAGCTATCACCTGCTGCCTCAGAGTGAGGATTAGTAGAGTTTGACCATGAGGGGGGGAGTTACCAGGACTTGAATATAAGGACTCAGATATATGTGTATGTGTGTGTGTATATATATATGTGTGATATGTATCACATGCATTCTAAGCACTGTGCCGAACACTTTCCTCATTTAATTTCCACTCCTAATTGTCAAGAATATACCTATTCAATCTTAGCATCTATGAATGCAGTAGGTATTGATGTTGATTAGGACCAATAATGGGAAAGAAGATGGAGACAACATCAGGCAGCTGGTTTCAAAACAAGTTTCTGTATTTCTTCTTCTGCCAAAATTACAGTGGCTTTTCTCTCTATCTGCCTCTCACATCACATCAAAGGCACAAAACGAAAAATCAATTGAAGTTCAGGTACAGTTTCACAGAAATCCCTTGCTAAGTATTCAAGACACGGGAGAGCAAATGTGACTCCTATATATCAAGCTCTTAAAATCTGACTTAATTTTAAATGTTTGGCCCATTAGTGGGTAAGTTATTTCTTATCTAACTTGTGTATTCAGTGTTCATGCATCTGAGAACAGAGGACTTCTCAAAACAGGAAGAGAAAATGGTTGTGTCATATGAGTCCGATCACATCATAACCAAAGCAGAATATAGCTTTTTTATGATGGCCTAAACCACTTGATTTGATGGTCTAACATCTATGGAAAAGAGAATCTAATGCACAGAAAAATATTTAAAAACGTTGAAAAATGAAGGCAATACTCTGACTTCACTTTTATTGACAACAAATGCTCTTATTGTGACCTCATTTGAATAATCAATTTTAGGGTTGATAAAAAATAACATATCATTCTGTGACCACCTCATTGACATTTCAGTTTTAGTTTATGTATAACATATAACATAATATTCATAAAATAACATGTTTTACATAACATCATATCATCTTTTTTTTTTATAAAGATTTATTTTATTTTTATTACAAAGTCAGATATACTGAGAGGAGGAGAGATAGAGAGGAAGTGGAGCTGCCGGGATTAGATCCAGCAGCCATATGGGATCAAGGCGAGGACCTTAGCCACTAGGCCACGCTGCCGAGCCCCAACATCATATCATCTTAAATTAAGGCAAACATGTGGTATCTAACCTTTTGGGATTGGCTCATTTCCCTTAGCATGATGGTTTCCAGTTTGGCCCATTTGACCACAAAGAACTGCATTTTGTTTTTTTTTAAGAGCTGAGTAGTATTCCGTGGAGTAGATGAACCATAGCTTTCTTATCCAATCCTCCGCTGATGGGCATTTTAGCTGCTTCCATGTTTTTGCAATTACTGATTGTGCTGCTATGAACACAGGGATGCATGTTGGTTTCTTGTAAAACAGGTGTTTTGGATATATTCCTAGGAGTGCTATTGCTGGATCATACGGTATGTTGATTTTGAGTTGTTTGAATGTTCTCCATACTGATTTCCATAGAGGCTGTACCAGCCTGCAACCCCACCAGCAGTGGAGTAGGGTTCCATTTCCCCGCAACCTCGCCAACAAGTGTTGTTGGTGCTTTTTTTCATGTGGGCCAATCTTACTGGCGTCAGGTGGTACCTCATTGATGTTTTAATTTGGATTTCCCTTATTGCCAGGGAACTTGAGCATTTTTTCATATGCTTATTTGCCATTTGGGTTTGTTCCTTTGTGAAATGTCTGCCCATTTCCCGTGCCCATTTTTTGAGTGGCTTGCTTGTTTTGGCATTTTGATTGTTTTGTAGTTCTTTGTATATTCTGGAAATTAGCCCTCTATCACCTACCTAGTGCGTGAAGATCTTCTCCCATTCTGTGGGTTGCTTTTTTACTTTATTGATTGTTTCCCTTGCTGTGCAGAAGCTTCTTAGTTTGATGAGTTCCCATTTGTTTATTTTGGTCTTGATTGCAGAATGTGGTTAAGAACTCGCATTTATTTTTAACATATTGGTTACTCATTGCTATGTCAGTTAATTCCATAACGATGTAAATTTTTGCTGATGGTATATTGGAAGGGTCTCCCTAAGAAGCCGTTGAACTAGGCTGGACAGTAAGATGCTGGACTCTATGTTTGGTATATGCTTGCAGTGGGGGAATCTCAACTGAACTTAAACTGTGGTCATGTAACAAAGTGGAGCAATCAACCATGGGGGGAGGGTGAGGGGATGGGTGGGGGAAATCCCAGTACCTATGAAGCTAATACAATGTAATTAATGAATAAAAAAATAAAATAAAAAAATAAAAAAATAACATATCAATATCTCCTTTTTGGGTTCTCAGATCATTAGCTAGTTATTCCCTGGCCTTGATTACCAGGAAAAAGAAATAGATTAATCACAAAACAGATGGAAAAGATTGGAGACTTGCCAACATTAAGATAAGGAGGTAACTGATGTGGCCTGATGACTGACACTGGTCAGTAGTGGTTTGTTAGACTGGACAGAGTGTCCTGTGTGGGCTATACAAGGCTTTTGCATGCCATGAGAGAAAGTGCTTAGTCCATAAGTTAAACTTGTCTGAATGTACTTAGTTTGACTAGTCAAAAGATTTTTGAGCTACTGGGACAAATATCCAGTGACTTAAAATCGTCTATGACTTTCACTGTACTTTCTTTCCTCTTGAAAACTAAATAGTGCATAGATTTCTTGGGAGAAAAATGTCTAGGTAGATTCTGAAAATTCTTACAACTATTGCCAACAGACATATATAAATCATATTGGATAAAAAAGAAAGTGATAAATAATTTGTGTTTCATTGCCACAGAATCTGGAGCAGAGAAATTTTCAAAACAATGAAAGTAAAATTTCTGATCTCTGTCAGAAGGTCTATTACTCCTTTGAAGGGGTAGCTCATCTCCACTGCTGGTCTCACAGAGAGCTTTACTGCCTTTTATTCACCATCTTGTATGTCTTCTCCTTGAAGCTGGAATTTCCAAACTTGAAAACATTATGCCACAAAGAGGTAGTCTATGTGATATCTGACCCACTTACAGATCTGGTTGCAGTCTCCTGAAGTGCTCCCTGTGAGACTTGAGTTTTTATAAGAGGGTGTCCTAGCCAATGAGGCTCAGAACACAGTACATGTAATGAAAATCATATGGAACAGACTTCCCTTCCAAGCCTTGTCCAATTTTCTAACCCATAACTCTGTAGGACATAATAAAATGGTTACGTTACATCACTAATTTTGTGACCTGATTGTTAAAGTGCACTGAAAACACATAAACTGACATCTAGTCACTCTTTGGG
Source organism: Ochotona princeps (assembly GCF_030435755.1). Taxonomy (NCBI): domain Eukaryota; kingdom Metazoa; phylum Chordata; class Mammalia; order Lagomorpha; family Ochotonidae; genus Ochotona; species Ochotona princeps. The sequence continues at coordinate 31,303,843 of NC_080832.1, read as the reverse complement.
TCTTGATACAATTTGCACATTGTGGGAAGCCTTTTCTGATCCTAAAGCCTGGTTTGGATGTTAATTCTAAGTCTTGCCTTGTCCTGGTGATTCACGCATGCTGTTAAGAGTTGTTGTCCTATTCTTGGCTGAGCATAATGAGGGCAAGGATTGGTATAAACTGATCTGTACTTCAAAATCAGTGGCACCTGACAAATGTGGCAATAAGCAAACAAGGCTCATAGAATCGATGATTGTGTTTTTGTGTGTGTGTGTGCCAGTAGACATTGATCCCACTCAGTTGAGGTGTGGGGAAGGTGTGAAGGAGATAGGGGGCCTTGCATGTTACATCCTTTGACAATACACTTTCATTGAAAGAAGTCACATAGAATACACTTTAGTAACACATAGGAACAACACACATTGCACAAGACATTCAGTTAGTTTGTTTTAAAAAAATAAATACAACAAAAATATGTTCAGTGAGATTGTATTTTTCAAATATCCCCTTAACTACATTGTTTTGGATTATGACCAGAGTTAAATAATCTTGGATCATTGTTGATCTCATAGCTTTTGTGGAGAAGAATTTGACTGTGAAATATCATGATCTGCTTCTGTTCCAAATGAAGGAAAAAAATTCTCTTTTATCCTATAACTATGGCATTTGTGAATTGGCAAATGCTAGAATGAAAAAGTTTATTTTGCAACAGTAAAACTGTCATGAACATGTTTAAAGCGACAATAAACAACTAGGAAAGTTTTACAAGATGCAGATGTCATGTAAGACAGCAAGTTGAGCCAAATGACCCAGAAGATGTAATGGGTAAAGATTTTTACAAAACGAATTAAAAAATCCAGGAAAATGAAACTCTCCCTTCCTTCCTCCATCTTTATTTCTCTTTCTCTCTGTCTCTCAAACACACACACACACACACACACACACACACACACACACACACACACTGACCCTCACTTAAATTATTTGGGTTCCCAGCATCATCTGGAAAGAACATGCGTCCACAAGCAGCTGACATTCATTGAACAATCACCAAGAAGGCCAAAGGTACTCCCATTCTCAGATATGAGCTTGGGTTTGTCTTAGCTTTGGGCTGTTGCTTATAATTTATTATAACCTATTCCAGCTCTCTTCTATGACTTTGGATTTGAAGATCTACTCTGGGATAAATGTTTTATAGTTTCTGACACATGTAGTGGTCCCATACATTAGGGAAAAAACCTCAGTTGGCTATCATCCTATTTAGAGGTCAATTTTTCCTGCAACATGTTCCTCACCGAGATTTTCCTATACAAGTGTTAAATGGAAGAATAAATTTGATTTATGACATTTTTATTACATTTTAACTGATATAGTTTAAACATAATATATGGTATTTATACATAATATATGTCATTATTTATTTTTCTGTATGTATTTATTGCTTGAAATGTCAACTGTCAACTTTCTATTGCTTGCCTTAGCTTCCCCAGTCAATGTTACTGCACTAGCTTTTCCTAAGTGCAATCACTGAGGTACAGTGAAGCTATCTCCCATAAATTAGAATAAGTTATATTAAAAAGTATCTTAGAATAATTTGAGATCCTTTTATTACACACTCTTTTATTACCCTTTTATTACATTCATGTCTCTGTATTTAGAATTACATTTGCACTTCTCAAATTCTTTATTTACTAAGTCATTAAGCCTTTGCCTATATTGCAAATTTAAAATATGCTAATTCAAATACAACAAATAGAATACTAAATGATTACAACTGATGATCATAATCTTAGACATATGGCTAATTTTTCTCATTTTGGAGTAAATATTTAGAAAGTTTAAATTGTCCAAATTTAAACTAGTGGCTAGTGGCTGAGAACAAATATCTGCTAAAAAAGACTCATGCATTTATTTTAAAGTTTACTTTTCTCTCAATGGGACCAGATACTCAAACTCATGTATCTAAAAGAAAGCAAAATTTGCGTGAAGAGGGAACACATAATGCATTATAAATTCTGTGATCCAAGTAAGAATTAGTAATAGGGATAAAGTGCTTCTCAAAAGGATTGATTTACCCTTCAGTGACATAGAAACAAACACAGACTTCCCAAATAATAGTAGCCAGCTTCCTAATATGTGTTTTTCACCATCAGAGCATGCCTACTTGCTGCAAAATGAACATGTAACAACATGCAATAAAATGACAGAGATGAGTTAAAAGAGCGTTCATTTTCTTTCAATAAAAAAAAAAACAGGAGCAAGGAAGCAATGTTTCAGATAATGAGAGAAATTTGAGAGTGCTATCAAAGATTCACAAAAAATAAAATTAAAAGATAAATTTATTTTGATGAAAGTATTTTTAAACCCATAAATTTACGTTACACATATTTTCAAGAGCTTTTTGAAGACCCATTGCCTGCAATAATTTCAAAGTTCTTTTTTTTAACATCATTTTGCACAAACTGACTTCTCCTTTATAAGGGAAAAGGGCTAAAATCAGAAAAGATAATGAAAAGAAAAACCTAGTAGCTTCCATGAAATTAGATACATAATTTTCTGAGTATAGCTTGATTAAGGAGAATTTTATAATCTCACCTAGTCTTTCTTTTGCCTGACATGCCTCCTTCTATTTATTCAAGCTTTAGCCATTAGGAAGTAGTTCCATGATGCCAACAGATTGCTTGTGAAAAGTATGGCATTAATTTCAAAAGTATTCCATCAGTTTCTCATGCCAAAAATTAGCAATAGTTCATTCTCAATCAAGGTTTTTCTGTCTTTATGTCTGACCCTATTATATGTCTGTTGGCCTTTTGAACTCAGATACCAAACCAAATAGCATTCAGAAGATCCTACAACAAAGGAGTAATGATAAGTCCACAGACAACACAAATGCTTCTTTGTGCTTGAGCCAACACTGAATTCTTGTACATATCATTATAAACTACCCATTAAGATGTTCTTACCATGAGCAAAGAAGCCGACTAGAAAACAGATCGTTAAGTATTTTATAAAGCTTAAGTTCTGTCTCAGAGATGAGGTAAGAAATGAGTAAGAGATTCACATATTTGTGCAACTGATCACTAATATCGTCATTTAAAGACTCTTGCTAGGGCCAAAATGAAGTGTTAAAATCTACTCCAAAGTTCATATATATATATATATATATATATATATATATATATGCATATGCTATTCCATAAAAGTGAACATGTCCTGGCACTGAGAATACCAGGATCCAGAGATCCCTGGATAATGAAAATGCTTTGCAAATATGAAAACAGAGCCCATATTTTACCACTTCCAAAATAATGGATTAATTCATTTAGGCTGTAAAGGAATGTTAAAAATCCAAGTTACTTCACCCATGCTTTCATTAATATCAGGATATTACTAAAGGTAGCCATGAGGATAGCAAACATAATATTTATATTTTCTTTCTGGAAATCTCTTACACTTTCCAAAATAATCAGAAACAGCACAAAAATTTTGAGTCAACATATTACCAATTTGTTTTCTATATGAGATAACTTCAAAGAGTTCATGGAAAAATGAAACTAATAGGTAAGTTTATTTTGGTGCAAAAAAAAAAAAGGCCCTGAAATCCTTTCATACAATGCATCTTCAGAAAGTTCATAGAAATATGTATTATTAAAAAATACTATGCATGGGTTTCAAAGATTTTTAAGCACCAAAGCATGCTTAGCTTTTGGTTCTTGTATTGTTACTTGAAATAATGAGATTTTTCATTTACTGATTCATTCTCCAAATGCCTGCAAGAGCTGATGCTGGGCCAGGCCAAAGCCAGGAGCAGGGAACTCCAGCAGAGACCCAAGTATGCCCTCCATAATGCATGTTAGCAAGAAGCTGAGTGGGAAGCTTGGATAGCAGTCCACCCCACATTTCCTGTGGGACAGGGATGTGCCAGGCAGTGACTTAGCCAACTGCACTATACTCTGTAATTTCACTTTTCCAGAGAGTTTTAGAAGTAGCCTCCTGTTTAACAAACCTAGAAAATTTATATTTAGGTAAACACTTCTAAGTTAGTGTTTCCAGATGTATATGACTTTATAAATGAATTGCAAAGGAAGCTACACATAGTTTATACGTGGGTGTGTAGGTTTATGTGTGTGTATATGTACATATTTATAGAGTATACATATGTAAAATTTTTGCAAGTTTTATATTTTTTAGAATTTGGATAAATACGGACTGAATTTTCTAATTGAAAAGTGAAAAACAAGTTTAAAAAAAAAACAGGAAGCTGTAGATTTTGTTTCTATCCATGACTTTTAAAATTTGATTAATACCTGATGTGTAACACTTATTCCCACTTTAGACACATTTTCCATTGGGTCAGTCCTTAAAGAGAATTATAATGACCCAATTGTCATTCTTTAAACAGTTTTGGGGTTCCATTAGAAAGCAGTAATAAAATTGGTATGAGAAATGAAGTATACTAAGAACATTTATAGGTCTGTAAGTATATTTGATACTTCATTCTCTGTTGTGACGCATTCCCAATGTTCCATCTACATTCTAGATCATATTTAACTGCTGTTTGATCTTCACTATTTTGGTCAATCAAGACTCCTTTTTTGTGTCTGCGAGTTTCAAGAAGTTCCCTAAAAGCTACATTATAGACTGATTTGTTATTTTTGGGTGATTTCCTTTTTGGTATTCTTTATTTCTCTTATTTTAGGCTTCATAAGCAAGAGTTTTCTTCACCTGAACATTTTTTCCTGTTGTAGTACAGATGTGCTGAAGATAAATTCACTTGCAGGTAAGTTCTTGCAGGTAAGTGAGAGGATTGAGACCCGGTGGTGCGGAGGAGAGAGACCAGAAGACCTATAACGGTCAGACGAGGCATCATTCCACATTGGAGTCCTGAGTTGGGCTTGTTAGCATGGGACAATGCTGACTACCACACACCAATCCATGCAAACTAGTGCTGCAGGTCTGTCTGGCAGGACCAGACTCCAGAACCTGACTGAGTGTTGGTAGAGGGGATGGGTCACTTTAGGCAGGGCCATTACACTAAACAGCACACAAGAGAACCAGGTCTAGGAGTATATTTCATGTGGGATTGTTGGGCACAGCCCTATGGAAGCACAAATCCCTCTGGTTAGGCTAAGATTGAGTGTGGTCCTTTCGAAGTTCAACCTCTGCTGGCACTCCCCAGAACTTTTCATGGGAACAGGCCTGGCCTGGGAGCTAAGGGGACGAGACAGCTGGGTTGGGTTTCCCACCAGTGAGCACGAGAGTAGGACTGAGGGTAACAGGCAGGGGTGGACATAGCTGTAATCTCCTTCAGCATGGGTGTCTATTGGGTCTGGGGAGTGACAAACTTAGCTATACTCTAGTACCGACTGGTACTCATGAGCACCAGGAAAGGTGTAGAATGGGTTGCGCTAGGTCTTGCTTCTGCTGAACCATACGAAAGCTGTGTCTGGTCACAGACTAGGTGCGGCTGGCTGTAATACCCAACAGTAAGAACCAAAATGGGTATGGCCTGGTTGATCAAGGCCACTATCCCTGCCAGGACAAGAGGTGGACAAAGCCAACCTGGGCCAAGGACCCACTGGTGTATGCGAGATCTGCCACTGGGAGAAGATCTGACAGAGGAGCTTGGGAAACTCCTTTGTAGGGCTGCAGCCCATGCAGGTGAGCACAAGAACCAAGTCAAGGAGCAACGCTGACCAAGCCAGGTAACAGTACTAGTCAGAAAACATGTGGGTCAGGTCTGGGGACAGAACTACTGGGCCGGTTCATAATGTATACTAACAGATCTGAGAACCAGGACAGGGCATGGGGGGCGGGCAGGGGACAGATCATCCAGTTTACACTGGGGCAGCATGAAATTGGACACAGAGGTGAGGCAAGCTATGCCAGCCTGGGGCCAAATGATTCCGGATTCTTAAGCCCTAGAGTTGGGGGATCCAACAGGGGCTCGGGTTGCCTAGCCTGGGTCGTGGGGCTCACCTGCGTGGTGGGTGCTGGGTTTGTGAGCCCCAGTGGTGAGGGATCTAGAAGGGTTCAGTTCACCTGGCCCAGTCCTGAGGCTGGCCTGCAAGGTGGGTGCTTGTTTCATGAGCTCCAGGGGTTGAGGATCTTGTGGCACTTGGGTCACCTGGTCCAGGTCCTGAGGCCCAGGAGTGGGGGACCCAACAGGGCTCATGTCACCTGACTCTGGTCCTTGGTCCTGCCTATGAGTAAACAAGTTGTAGCTGTGGGCACAGATCCTAATGGACATGGGGAATATGGCAGCCCATTTGGTACCATCACAGAGGAAGGAGAACAGAGCAAATTAGACAACTGTCCTTGCAGATGATGACAGCAAAAATCTGGATGAATGGAGACTTGAGGTTGACCACGTCAGCCAGTTGGCCTTGGGAGACATCATCACCCTTGGATCGGCGAAATCGACAACATTGCAGATCTATGTAAACCACTTGTTCAGAACCCTTGCAACATGCACTATAGTGGGACCTTGGGTTGATATTGGATGGCAGTTTCCCATCCCTGAGTCTTGGGACATTTGGGAGGCCGGGGGTGGCTTCCCTGTTTGTCTTCCCCTTCCCTCAGAAACAAGAAGAAATGGAGAATTAGGAGGCAATGATTTCATCTACTTTTCCCTGATCATGGTCAACCCTGAAATTACTATCAAATAATAAAATATTTTTTTAAAAAATTCCCCGAGGAATATTTCCAAATTCTTCTCAAAGATCTGTTTATAATTTTCCCTCTGATTGATAATTAAATTATATATTTTTATTGATTATTTCAACAATATTCATGAGTTACCTAAGGAGTACTGAGTACTCTAAAGGCACTGAGGTTACAGGAGTCAACTAAACATGATTGTTAATTTTAACTAGCGGAGACCTAGAGTAAAAAAAAAAAAAAAACAAAGAAAAAAAACACATAGTGTTTTGGACAGTATTAAATGATAGACAGAAAATAACGAGGAAAGGGAAACATGACATACCAAAGAGTAAGCAGGATGCAATAGATAGGTTAAAGAAGGCATCATTGGTTAAATAACATTTAGAAAAGGAGGCTTTGGAAAGACACTGATGTTACTGACTTCCAGGGAAGAAAATTCCAGCTATGGAGAATGGAGCAAAACCCCAAAGCCAGGAGAACACCTGTTGTGTTGGAGGAGTGTCAAGAATACCAGGTTCACTTGGATGGAGGCAGGAGAAGGATAACTGTAGGGGGGGTTTTATGGTCAGATCCTCCAGGGCTCGTGTAAGCTTTTGTGAAGCCTTTGGCTTTGTATTAAGCGAGAAGAGAAGCGACCTGAGTGTTTTGAGTAATGATATCCCATTTTCTGTTTTAAACTTTTAAAGAATTCCTTGGAGATGTCACCATGGGACAGCAGTTTAAGTTTCCAGCTCCAGTGCTGAAATTCATTGTGAGCACTAGTTTGAGTCCTGGTTGCTCCATTTCCTGATCCAACTCCATGCTTTTGGTCTGAGAAGGTGGTGGAGAATGGACCAACATGAGAGACCCAGAGGAAGCTCGTGACTTGTAGATCCTGGCTTTTGATAGACTCTGCTCCAGTCATTGTGGCTATTTGAAAAACAAAACAGCAGATGAAAGAGCTCTTTTGTTTCTTTCTGTCTCTTCTCTTTCTTTAACTCTGTCTTTCATATAAAAATAATAAAGTAAATCTTAAAAAAAAGAACCCCTTGATGATGCCATGTTGAGAATAGCAAGCATGTTATATTACATAGGTAGGAATTCATTTGCTATCAGATTAAAGGATAACTTTTACAATTTTTCTCTTGATTTTTTTTATTGGAAAGATGTGGAGAGAGAGTGTGTGCTTCATCCATCGGCTGATTCCTAATACCCAGTCTGGGCCAGATCAAAGTTGGGAACCTGGAACTCAGTCTAAGCCTCCTGTGTGGGACCAAGGGCACACATCAGCATGAAGATGGAATTGGAAGCAGATAGGACTTGAGCCTAGGCACTCTGACATGGATGTGGCCTCTCCAAAAACCAAAATTATCATAGCACTAAATACTCATAATCAAACAGCAGGTTAGTTTATGAGGGACCAACTTGTAAATACAGAGCTAGTGTGGCTTATAGGTGTTCTAGTTATCTTTTTCAGTATTCGATATATAATCTTTTTTTTCATAGTGAGAGAGAAAGAGACAGATCATCTTCCCTAGCAATTTGCTGTCCAGACAGCCACAGTGGCTGGGGCTGGGCTATACTGAAGCCAACGCCAGGATCCTAGAGCTTCTTCTGGACTCAAGGATGTGATTATCAGGGGCCCAAACACTTGAGGCATATTCTGTTTTCATGGGTCATCCTCAGGGAGCTCAATTAAAGGTGGAGCAACCAGAATACTCCCAGTGACCACATGGGACGCTGGAGTTGCAAGTGGTGACTTTGACTATTATGCCACAATGTCAGTCTCAGATGCAGTCATAATAAGATCCAGAGAGGCTCCTTTTATCAATCCATGCAACCTATTGCCCATAATTATAAGTAAGAGATTTTATTTCAAATTTATCTATGTGCTAATTGTTATGGAAAACTTTGTTTCATCATCCTTGCCCTACTCTGTTGTCATTTCTCTCCTTGTACCTCATCGTATTTGATCTCATTGTTTTAGTCACTCTTCCTCAGTTTTTGTGCCTTGGAGTTTCAAGATGTCTTAACATTAAGTGAAGATGAAAAATATAATGATCACCTCCCTTTCTACCTGAACTTCTCATACCTGTTATACTGTAGCTTAATTCTATTTGATAATTTTTTTTACTATTTTAAAAATGATGGTCCTTGTTTTTATTTCAGTTCTTTAATGTTATCATTCCATATTCTGACCCAATATTTTCTACTGATTATTTGGCCTAATCCTTACTGATACTTCCCTTTAAAATAGTTATTTTTATTGGAAAGTCAGAGTTAGAGAAAGAGATTCACTCCCCAAATGGTCACAAAGTCCAGAGCTGGGCAGGTCTGAAGCTGGGAGCCAGTAACTTCTGGGTCTCCCACATGAGTGTCTAAGCAATTGGACTATCCTCTGCTGTGTTCCTAGGTCATGATCAGGGAGTAAGGTCATAGGTGGAATAGCTGGGACTTAAACGAAAGCCCAGAATAGATACTGGCTCTGCAGAAGGAGAAATAGTTTGCTATGCCACCCTGTTGTTGTTTCATAAAATGTGATATATGAAATATAACTTTACTATTAGTATTCAGCTGCTTGGTGTGGTTTAGTTTGCACTGTACTTACTTTGATTGGGTTCTTGGGACTTAAATCTTTTTAAAATCATAGATGAGACACTAATCAGTTTTTAATCTTTTTTTCTCCTACGCATCTTTTACCTTCATCTTTCTTTCTCCACCTCTTTTTTTTCCTTCTACTCCTTTCTCCTCTTTCATTTTTATCTTTCATTACATTCCACATTGTCTCTGTGTGTGTATCAATGTGGATAAATTCCATTGACCTGTTTCTACGGCCACGGATATGGTTCTTTCCAGAGAAAGTCATGCTTTTAAAAGAAAGAAATTTCTTTTTAAAACTATCATTTGTTTTCTTTTTTGTTTCTCCTCATGTTTAAATAGAACAAACCCTATTTTACTCTCTATTATTTCTATAAAAAGAACTATTAGATATTTCTTGTTTCAATCTTTTCACGTTTGAGTTTCTATTCTAAGTAGACTTTAAGTATATTTCGCAGTAAAACTTGACTTTTCCTCACCATTCTAGATTAATTATAAAGTAATTAATTTAGATCAGAATTAATCTAGAATGGTGAGGAAAAGTTAAGTTTTACTGGGAAAAATACATCAAAAAAGATAGCATAAAAGAAGAAGATGCTGATCAATTCATTATTTTGTCTAATTAAACCATGAGAATGAATAATTTCATAGCTAACTCATTCATTTAGCAACCAAATACACCAACCAACCGAATCAAAATAATCAAAATGTCTTCAAAAACAGTGAATCAAACTTGTAGTTAGCATTTTTTTTCATTTTCTCAGCTGCCAAGATAGAAACTATTTTCTCTTCCCTAGGTATGACCTTTAAATTTCCAGCCCTGTTGGATTTCTAACACATCAAACACCCCATCAGTATTCTACAAAGAACAAATAATAATCACAAAAAGTGACTGTTCTGTGGTAAAACAACTTCCTGACAGGTTCCTCCCTGAATAAAAATAAATGGAATGTCTCTCATAAAATTTATGCGGTTCACACAGGAATCGTTTGACTACATGAAGACCTCAAAAATGTCTAGTGAAAAACACGAGAACCACATGAGGATAAACTTCCTATTGATGAGACCTCTCAGATCACAAAATCCCATCAAAAATGTAATACAAAGCTTATCACTGGAATCTCTGAAAAACACTGTGGGCAAAACGCTGAACAATAAAAATAAAAACCATGCATAATGTGAGAACTGAGCAAAGCTCCATTTTAACGCTACATATAAAGATTCTCAGAGACTCATGTAATACTTGGCATTTGCTTGCCATCTAAAGTGATTTCTTCAGTTCTGCATGATGCAGGAATGCCTTGCCTACATATTTTGGCATGGCATCTCTGACCCATTAGATTATTAATCATTATGGAAATAACAAGAGACTGGAAAACTGTTTATTTGTAGAAGCCACTCTACATCCCAGGATTGCAGAGGTGTGCTCAGCACTGTGGAAGGAACCCCATCATTATTTTCTACCCAATTTTTTGGCAAACAAAGGCCCTACATTAGTGAGAGCCTTGGCAGGTACAAGCTTCTTTCTATAGTCTTGGAAACGCAGAAACTTCTTAGCTTGTCCAGGGGATGAATGCACAACACATCCTTTACCAATTCTATTTATGTCATAAAATGTAAAAGTAAATAAACATTTAAGAAACTAGGGCATGGACAGGCATTTGTCCCAAGAGAAAAGATGCTGGGTTAAGATCCCTGTGTTCCATAACAGAGTGTCTGGGTTCAGACCCACCTCCTAGATCTTGATTCCAGCTGCCTACTAATGCACATCCTTTGAGACAGCAGATGACAGGCAAATGCTTGGGTCCTTGCCACCCAAACGGTATCCTGGGGTTAAGTTTCTGGCCCTTGGTTTGGTTTCACCTAGCCCTAGCCATGATGGATATTTGGGGGAATAAACCAGAAGGTGGGAACCGCTTCATTGTTTCACTCTTCTCTCTTTCTGCTTTTCCAATAAATGAATGTTTTAAATGTTAAAATGTTTTGAATTTATGAAAAATTTAAAACTTAAAAGACATGGTCATAAAAAGAAACTGTTGCAAGAATTATAAAAAGCATGAAGACATCCAGGTGCTACTTAAATTTGCATAATTGTCATGCATAAATTTAGTTATGAAATAATTAAAATTGTAATCTACTATACAAGCAAAAATGGCTTTGAAGATGAAAATCAATGTGTTATAAACATACCATATTTGAACAGTATTTTTTATGTTTAAAAAAGGAAGACAATGGTTTATGCTTTTGAAGTTATTCAACTCAGAAACTTCTATTCAATTAACTATTTCTACTAAACAAATATTAGACTCTTCCAAGGCAATGTATGAGAAAGACATAATTCTATTGGAAGCTCCTTCAAATGTTATTTATGTCACATTTTATTATCTCCAATTATAGAGTTTTAAAACAGGATTTTTAAAAATATTTATGCCCCACATTCCCAGTCAGTTCTTTTGTATTCTTCAGTGACCAAATGGGTTAAAATGCCTAAAGAACTGAGAAACCAGATTTTTCATTGTTAGTTTCTTCTTTTTGACTTGCATAAAAATTGTGTAAGATAATAGAACTGAAGTAAACGTGATAAGAAAAATGTTAGACAATAAGTAGGATAGTAAATCAGTGCTTCATGGAGAACTAAGGTTAGGCTTCTAATAGCTTCCAAGCCAATAACAATTCATTGGCCACAATTTGCATAATCCAGAATCTAAAAATAAGTAAATCTTTTTAAAGAGTTCTGCAAATAACTGTAATACATTCAGGTAAACTTGTCAGAATATTGCCAGGGCTTCATTCATATAAATGCAACAGTCTGCAGATTTTTTTACTCCTTATCAATTACATAAGTAACATACTCTGTACAAATTGTAGTGTTTTGCATGTATTTTATGTGGTTGGCATGTGATTGTTTCCAACAGATGTCTACCTGGCCATGGGTTACTGATGTGGTTCTTCTGCTGTTCCTAAGATATTTGTAAAAATTTAGATGTGGTCCATGTAGCACTGATGTGGTTTCTACATGCCTTAAAAAATCTTTGTCATTTTTGTTTCAAAAGGAGGACTCATTTGAAATTCCTTATTTTACCAAGCTTGGGGTATTGATTTCAATGCTGAAGAGAACAACCTTGTCACATTGTTAAAAGAGGAACTACAGTCCTTTATGTCATATTGACAAAGGTACTTTGTTCCTAGAGTCATTTTATTATATGACCACCATTTTCTTCTAATAAGGCTGAGCCCACCTACTGCACACTCAGTAACACAGCTGAGATCTGTCTTTGTGACCCAGACACATGCCCTCTTACCTTCTCTCTGTACTGAAGGAAAACATCATAGCAGAGACCAGATGAAAACAAGCCCTTTCTCCTATTTTTTTTCCCTGTGGGAAAGATGAGCTAAAACCAAAGTTAATATATTTTAAAATCTGGGGAAAAAGAACTGGACAGGTTTTCAAAATGTCATTCCTTTACCCATTGGTATGTTACTTGCTCAAGTCTTACAAAGAAAACTTCTGTTAGAGTGGAAAGCAGTGAGTGCAACCCACGTTATTTGAGACTTTAATTCCCTGGAGCTGGTAAAGGTGAAAGAATCAGGCCCCTATACTCTTGGACTGTTTTCATTAGTTACCAAGAATGTTTATGCAGTTGGTTTAAACCGCTTCATTAGGAAACCCCTTCATCTACTTGATGGAGTTAAGCAAGTCATTTGAAGCTTACTTCAATAACTGCAAGTCTATGTAAGAGAATTCAGCAAAAACACACAAGAGAAATAATTTCTTTGTTTTTGTCTAATTTTACATATAATTTATTTTGGTCACCCATGTACCTATTCTCTTATTTCCACAATGTGGCTTTGTTAAAAGTCTTCTGAAGCAATGATAAATTGCAAATTATATATTAATACTTTCTTGTTGGCAGGGGAACATCTGGCACATCTGTCTTTACATAATGAATTCATATACTCTGAGTCAAACTGTGGAACTCTTAGACAATGCAAAACTATGTTATCTAAAATGTTTCTACCTATAACTTTTTCCATGTCTAGATCTTGAAACTGCTAGAAAATTCAATGCAACAATATTAAAAGGAAAATGCCTGTGCTATTTGTGTGATAAAAATTCTCTTCATTAATAGAGAAAGTTAATTCTTTCCAAGTAAATGTGTTAACTTTAACAAGTAAACTTTAGATCATTGTTGTCCTGCCTCCTAGAATCTGACTCCTATTGAAAAATACAACTTAGATTAACTTCCTTATACACAAAATGTTCATGCAATGCTACTCATGGTTATTTTATGTGATCCTCCTCAATATGCTTTACTGTACTTGAATATTGTGAATTAAGTATAATACTTTATTTTCTATTTACAAATAATGAATACTGACTTGAAATGGATGGCTTTAGATGACACTCACTCAGGAGTTGAAAGCCTGGCACACAATGAAATGTACCTAAAATAACTGGTAATAGTCAACTCCCACTGTGTATCAAGAAACACACTTTTTCACTTATTATCTTGCGAGTCTTCATTATCTTCGCACACGACATAGGTGATAGAGGGCTGATCTCCAGAATATACAAAGAGCTACAAAACAACCAAAATGTCAAAACAAACAAGCCACTCAAGAAATGGGCACAGGAAATGGGCAAACACTTCACAAAGGAACAAACCCAAATGGCAAATAAGCATATGAAAAAATGCTCAAGTTCCCTGGCAATAAGGGAAATCCAAATTAAAACATCAATGAGGTACCACCTAAAGCCAGTAAGACTGGCCCACATGAAAAAAAGCACCAACGACACTTGTTGGCGAGGTTGCGGGGAAAAGGGAACCCTACTCCACTGCTGGTGGGGCTGCAGGCTGGTACAGCCTCTATGGAAATCAGTATGGAGAATATTCAAACAACTCAAATTCAACATACCGTATGATCCAGCAATGGCACTCCTAGGAATATATCCAAAACACTTGTTTTATGAGAAACCAACATGCACCCCTATGCTCATAGCAGCACAATCAGTAATTGCAAAAACATGGAAGCAACCAAAATGCCCATCAACAGAGGATTGGATAAGAAAGCTATGGTTCATCTACTCCATGGAATACTACTCAGCTATTAAAAAAAATAAAGTGCAGTTCTTTGTGGTCAAATGGGCCAAACTGGAAACCATAATGCTAAGGGAAATGAGCCAATCCCAAAAGGTTAAATACCACATGTTTGCCTTGATTTAAGATGATATGATGTTATGTATAACATGTTATGTTTTGAATGTTATATGTTGTGTATAAACTAAAATTGAAGTATAGGTGAGGTGGTCACAGAAGGTGGCTGGGAACTCGCATTTACTTTTAACATATTGGTTACTCATTACTATGTCAATTAATTCCATAATGATGTAAATTTTTGCTGATGGTATGTTGGAGCTTTCAATTGACTGGGATGATACTCTGCTGGCTCTGTCTTCAGACCAGAGATGGTCTACCTAAGAAGCCGTTGAACTTGACGGGACAATAAGATACTGGACTCTATGTTTGGTATACGCTTGCAATGGGGAAATCTCAACTGAACTTGAGCTGTGGTTATGCAACAAGGTGGAGGAATCCACCATGGTGGGAGGGTTTGGGGAGGGGTGGGGAGAACCCAAGTATCTATAACTGTGTCACATAATACAATGTAATTACTGAAGTTAAATAATAAATAATTAAAAAAAACTGTAAAAAAAAAGGAATAAAATGAAAAAAAATTATGTAAACAGTTTATAGACAAAGGGTCTAGAGAGACACGTATCTTGCGAAAAGTTACAGGTAATTGCACAGCTTTGATAGAAACTCAGAACTACTCTTAATCACTGAATTTATAACCTAGACAGGTGGAATATGAAATATCCTATTATTTCATATACCTGAGAATATTGGATTACTCCTGGAGTCTTTGAATTAAGTTATTTATAGATAACGGGATGTGAGAGGATCTCCATATGGCTGAACATTTATACCTTCCTCAAAGCTTCTTCAGATTGCAAGTGCCCAGCAATAGACAAACAGTTGGATCTTGTATCCTCCCACGAGGAAGGGAAGAGAAGTGGAGTTTATGGATTGGTCTTTATATGAAGTTAGTCTATGCTAAATTGCGAGAGAGTACATTTTTGGATGGTTGACTCTAGAATTTACAGAAAGGAAAATCTAACTGTACTCTAGGCCTAGGACAAGAAGGTGGACCAAATCACAACTCAGAGACTTTTCTTTCCAAATCAGGAGTGATCATGTCATCAATGTCATTCAATATATAGAAAGAGTTGCAGATACAGGTTCCCTATACAGAGGTATACACTTTTGTTTGACCATTAACCTTTATATCTGGCTTAAGATTAAAAATCTCAACTGTTGGTCAACTTGTGAGCAACCAATCTTTTATGTGTGTTAAGTGATGGAACAGGCAATAAAATTAAAATTTGCTAATGAATTACATTATCATCATGCCTCAGAATTTAGTTAAAGAAAATGTACCTTCAGAGACAAGTATTGTGACATGCAGGTTTAAGCTTCTATTTGCAATGTAGACATCCTATATTGCAGTGCTGTTTAGAATATCAGCTGTTCCTTTTAAGAACCGTGTTTCCTGCTAATGAGACTTCAAAGGCAGCAGACAGTGGGCCAAATTTTTGAGTCCCTACTTGTCATCTCAAAGTTCCTAGATTCTACCTTTGAAGTCCTAGTTCAGTCCCAACTTTTTTGGCCAGTTGGGAAATGAATCAGACAATGGAAGATCTCTCTCTCTCACACACACACACTCTCTCTCTCTCTCTCTGTTCCTCAAATAAATCAATAAATAAACATTGGAAAAAATATTGCGTGTTCATCAACTACCAGACTAATGTGTTGTGAACAGGCAATTAAATGAAGGTAAAAGTAGTTAATAGGTTCGCAGAGTGGTTAAATCAACTATATAATTTAGTGCAAATACCTAAATAATTGCTGAAAAGTATAATGTGATTTTAAATTGAGTGAATCAAAAGAGAAAATTTTAAATAAGGATGACATGGCAAACATGGGTAAAGGGCAGCATGTAGATCTCTTATCAAAAGCCAATTATTTTAGGCCCCGGCACGGTGGCCTAGCAGCTAAAGTCCTTGCCTTGAATGCGCCGGAATCCCATATGGTCGCCGGTTCTAATCCCAGCGGCCCTGCTTCCTATCCAGCTCCATGCTTGTGGTCTGAGAAAGCAGTAGAGGACGGCCCAAAGCCTTGGGACCCTGCACCTGTGTGGGAGACCTGGAAGAGCTCGAGGCACCTGGCTTTGGATTGGTGCAGCACAGGCCATTGCGGTCACTTGGGAATGAATCATCGGACGAAAGATCTTTCTCTCTGTCTCTCCTCCTCTCTGTATATTTGATTTTGCAATAAAAATAAATAAATCTTCAAAAAATTATTTTAGTTTCCTTAATGTTTTTCTGATCTTTGAAATAAGAAAAAAGTATAGGCATGAATTGTTCTTTACTGGTCCTTTTATAATGTCTATAAAGACTTCTAAAAAAATTTAACAGCATGCCTGTCCCATGCTTCTTGATCCTCAGGGAGAATAAACATATTCATTGTTAAATGACAGGACTGTGATTTACATGATGTAAATATATTTTAATGTTGTATTTTGAATAGTACTTTGCTGTATGTTCTTAGAATGTAAAGTCTACATGAACAGAATTATTGTCACTCTATTTTTGCAGCTGTATGCCCGACTAAACAGCTTCCTAGAAGGATTCATCAGCTACTTGTGTAAAAGCACTTCAAGAAATTCTTGAAAAATTGAATTAAAATACATGTTTTTTTAGTACAAAATTTTTGAAATCTATATATGTGGGTGTCTTAAAATGTGTTCAGAGAGTAGGCGTTTGCACAGTATTAAACATTTTGCTTATAATGCCTAAATCTCATAATACAGATCCTGGGTAGAATAGATATTAATCTATACCCTTAGTGGGGGCAGGATGTGTCTCATACTGGTTCTCTGTCTCCCCTGGTGGGAGATCCAGATTTAGTTCTGAGTTCTTGACTTTCATGTGGTTCAGTATTGCAGGCATTTGGGGAGTGAACCAGTGATTGGGAGAGTTCTTTTGTCTTTATTTCAGCATTTTAAATAAATCAAACAAAATTTATAATTTTAAAAAGATTTATTTATTATTTTTCTTGGGAAGTTAGATTTGCAGAGAGAAGGAGAGATGGAGAGAAGGAGCTTCCATCTGCTGCTTCACTCACCAAGGGGCCGCAAGGGCCAGAGCTGAGATGATCCAAAGCCAGGAGGCAGGAACTTCTTTCCAGGTCTCCAATGTGAGTGCAGGGTTCCAAGTTTTTGAGCCATCTTCAACTGCTTTCCCAGGCCATAAGACGCGAACTGGATGGGAAGTGGAGTGGCTAGGATACGAACCCTCACCCTATGGGATCCTGGTGCATGCAAGGTGAAGACTTTAGCCAGTAGGCTACTATGCCAGTCCCCAAGTTTAGAATTTTTAAATTTATACAAATATGAATCATGAAAAATATGCAATAATTTATAATTTTCTACACCGACATACAGTTTTCCATTAGTCCCATTGTTCATATCATAACTTCACTTAAAGAAGTGGAAATATTCTTTACATCTTTTGAAAGTAACAGTCTGTTTTTGTGAAGACCTTGTGATAAACTTGTATTATTGAGATGGTAACAAAAAGAATTTCATTGAACAATGATTCTTACTTTGATAATAAATCATTTTTAAAATGGCTTGTGATGAATTATTAAGAAGTCCTTGGGCCCGGCGACATGGCCTAGTGGCAAAAGTCCTCGCCTTGAATGCCCTGGGATCCCATATGGGCGCCGGTTCTAATCCCGGCAGCTCCACTTCCCATCCAGCTCCCTGCTTGTGGCCTGGGAAAGCAGTCGAGGACGGCCTAATGCTTTGGGACTCTGCACCCACGTGGGAGACCCGGAAGAGGTTCCAGGTTCCCGGCATCGGATCGGCGCGCACCAGCTGTTGCGGCTCACTTGGGGAGTGAATCATCGGATGGACGATCTTCCTCTCTGTCTCTCCTCCTCTCTGTATATCGGACTTTGTAATAAAATAAATAAATCTTTAAAAAAAAAAAAAGAAGTCCTTAAGCCAAGTGACTAAAGTATTCCCTGAAGAAAAAATACTTGGATATGAGAGAGAAATTTTGAAATTAGACTTCAGTAACAGTGCTAGTCTTATGCACAGGTTTCTAACTACTCAAGTCATTGATCATAAGAAAACAAGTATAAACTTCGAGTGAAAATGGAATATTTTTACCTGCCCAGGAAAACAATATCCTACAACAAAAATTTTCCCAGAAACAGAAAATGTGCATGAAATTTGTCTACAGTGAAAACTTTAACTCTTCAGAAATGTCATAGCAAATGTCTTTTTCTACCTCATTGATGATTGTAATGAAAGAAGGAATGGAAAATAATTTATCCTCTTTCTCCTAATTTATTACACCTGAATGTAATACACCTGACTTGGTTTTGAGAACATATAGATGTATTAGTTATAATTTTTTAAATCCTACTCAACTCATTTGCAAAATAAAGATTTCTTCTCAACCCTGAAACTATTGCTAATGTATGAAAACATTTGTTTAGTGGAGAGTTCAGTTACAAAAATGTTTTTAAGATATGGCTAAGTCAAGACTTATATTTCAGATAACAGTGTGTGTTTATGAGACAAATAGATACATAATATATGTGTATGTATACATATTTGTGCTAGAAAATTAGTCATGACTTTGTTCAGTTACATATATTTTCAGTAAAAAAAAAATAATGAATACAGGCCCTGCGGCGTGGCCTAGCAGCTAAAGTCCTCGGCTTGAATGCGCCGGGATCCCATATGGATGCCAGTTCGAATCCCGGCTGCTCCAGTTCCCATCCAGCTCTCTGCTTGTGGCCTGGGAAAGCAGTTGAGGATGGCCCAAAGCCTTGGGACCCTGCACCTGTGTGGGAGACCTGGAAAGAAGTTCCTGGCTCCTGGCTTTGGATTGGTGCAGCACCAGCCATTGCAGTCACTTGGGGAGTGAATCATCAGATGAAAGCTCTTTCTCTCTGTCTCTCCTCCTCTCTGTATATCTGATTTTGCAATAAACATAAATAAATCTTTCTTTAAAAAAATGCTACTTTCAAAAAAATAATGAATGCATGCTGCCCTTGAATAAACTAGTAGTGGGATACATCAGAAACAAGGTTAAAAAATATGTTATGTTGATTGGTTGATGTGTTGACTTGTGCCAATGATTACAAATGTGTTGTGTATTTTGACTGATAGCTTCACATGATGGGACATTCAGTGCTTTCCCTTATGCATCATGCTGTTGCTGAGTCAAAAAACTGCTGTGAATGTGGGTTTGCAGTTCCTGTTCTGACATCATCAGTAAGTTGTAATATGTTTTTCCTATCATCCAAATATTAATGAGATATTTATTATGGGAAAAATCTGAAATGTATGCTTATAAAATGGAAGCTAAATTGCAAAAGACACCACAATAAAAAAAGTCATACAATTTGTGTTCACTGTTGTATTACTAAATCTACATTTTTTGATCAGCTGCTATGGGAAACAATCTTAGAAAATATTGATACTAATTGAATCAGTACTATGTAGGGATCAGAAGAGCTAGTTAATGATTTGAGATAGGTCGTCTACAAAAATCACATAAATTTGTTTTTAAAGATTTATTATTATTGGAAAGCCGGATATACAGAGGAGGAGAGACAGAGAGGAAGATCTTCCATCTGATGTTTCACTCCCCAGGTGAGCCGCAACGGGCCGGTGCGCACCGATCTGAAGCCGGGAACCAGGAACCTCCTCCAGGTCTCCCACACGGGTGCAGGGTCCCAAAGCTTTGGGCCGACCTCGACTGCTTTCCCAGGCCACAAGCAAGGAGCCGGATGGGAAGTGGAGCTGCTGGGAGAAGAAGCGGCGCCCATATGGGATCCCGGGGCATTCAAGGCGAGGACTTCAGCCGCTAGGCCATGTCGCCGGGCCCAAAAATCACATAAATTTTTAAAAGAGTGATTTATGTTTATTGGAAAGGCAGATTTACAGAAGAGACAGAAAGATTTTCTACTCACTAGTTCACTCCTTAAGGAGCCAAAATGGCTGAAGTTGAACTGATCCAAAGCCAAGAGCCAGGAGCTTCTTCTGGATCTCCCATGTGGGTACTGGTCCGAAGGATTTGGACCATCCTCCACTATTCTTCCAGGCCACAAGCAGGGAGTTGGATGGGAAGGGGAACAGCTAAGACAGAAACTACTGCCCTATAGGAACCTAGGGCTCCCAACTGAACCATTGTGCCATTCCCCAAACAACATAATTACTTTGCCAGGCATTTTATTCATTGAGGTTGCTATAAATATCTCTTTTGTGGCCAGTAGGGTGATAGCACAAATCAAACGTCCAACTGTGCTGCTAGCATTCCTTATGTGTCCTGAGTCTAGTGCTGGGCTGCTTCCAGTCCAGCCCTGGTGATGGCCCAGAGAAACAGCAGAAGAGGTCTCAAGGCTTTGGGCATCTGCATCCACGTGGGAGAACCTCAAGAAGCTTCTGGTTCCTAGTTTAGAACTGGCCCATCTCCATCCTGACAGCCATTTGGAGAATGCACTGGAAGAAGAGATATGTGTGTGTGTGTGTGTGTGTGTGTGTGTAAGAGAGAGAGAGAGAGAGAGAGAGAGAGAGAGAGAGAGAGAGATTCTTTCAAGTGAAATAAATAAATAGATGTATAATGTTAATTTATGCTAAGGCGATTCTTCAGGCTGATGACCACAATAATTGGAATACAAACAAGAGATTTCCTGGTATAACAGTAGCCAAAATCTAATTTCATCGCTCCTGTGAAATTTGTTCCAACCAGGCCTGATCACCTTTACTCTCAAGTTATGTTATGAACATATTTCATGCAGTTGGGATAATGTTATGTATCCTTCTATCTTCTGTTTCACCAATGTGTTCCAAGACTTACTCCTCCACAAGTAAGAACTACATTTCATTCCTGCTTATTCAAGATGGCAAACCTGGGTCATAGAGCACCATGGAAGATATATTTGTTTTGGCTGATTAGGTTGAAAATGTGACCAAAATATATTTATAATATCAAATGAGTATAATACTGCTAATAATTGACAATAATCTTTTCTTCCTCTCAAATTTAAAGCATGTCCTCATCAGTCTCACAGAATGTCCCAGAGTGAATTTATCATTGCAATTAGCAGGTCACTGGGCATTTTGCCCTTTGAAATAAATGTTTCTAAAATGGTTGAAAAAGAGTAAAAAAAATGCCCAAGAAATTTCAAAGTAAGCCTTTTGTTGAGTCATCACGAATCATTAGGGCCACAAGCATGGCTTGTTTTTTTTTTTTTTTTTAATGAAAAGAAGGCTTGGACTAATTAATCTCTAAGATCTTTCTCATGTTTTAATGTTCATGACACCTTCTCTAATTGAACAGAAGGTATTAATCTCAGAGCCTGCCTTTCTGTACTTAAAGATTTAATATGCTTGCATGTATATATAGGTCTATAGAAGCTGTACTCACCAACAAGGTGACGTTTTAAGCAGCCACTCCCCTAACTTCCTGAGCTGGCCTATGACAGTGCAGTTCAGAGAACAGTGCATCATGCCCTCATTTTTTGTTGATGAAGAACTGTCTGAAAAACAGTGTTTATACAAACATTCTTTTGCTGATTGTCTGCATCCCTGCAGAGTTCAAACAAGGGGTCTAAGAATTTGGGGAAGGCAAAAGAAGCAATGGGTAAATGAATCCTTTCTCAGCATTCTACAACTCATCCTCAATAAGGTCACTCTTCCATGGGAGGTGGAATGAAATCTGATGGTGCCTGTTTGTTTTGGCGGCCTGGGCCCTGAAGATGCACAGAGAACGACAGAGAGCCATTTTTCCAGTCCCAGGCTAACTTGTGTTTCCATAACACTGTGGGAAGTTGAAAATGCAAGCCACAGAGACTTGTCCCCAGTCTAAATAAACAGCCCTCTGCTTCCAGAGATACCATCCCTAAACCACCTTTCATCCATTGAAGGCTCATAAATAAGAAAAGAAAATGCTCAAGAGTACATGTTTATGTCAATGACCCAGCTGATCAAGGACATGAAGGCTTTCTTAGTTGTTACCGTCATCAACCTCTGCAGCTGACAGGCAGTAACTAAACATTACATTCCTTGCCACCCTCGGAATACCTGTTTATTGTTGTCTTCAATTTCCAGGAGTTGGTTGTTCTAAAAGCCTGAACTTAAATGGCCCTCCACATTAGTTCTCTGCCATTAGTGAACATTAATCATGTTTTGTTGACATACGTCAAGCGGCTCTGAATTCTCCACTAGTCACTGGCTCAGATCTCTGTGTTCTTAGAATATAAAGTAACAACAATAGCTTAAACAGGAAAGGGTAAACATTTCTCCCCCCCTCCAACTTTAAAGCACATCCTCATCAGCCTCACAGAATGCATGTTCCAGAGCGAACTTATCATTGCAATTAGCAGGCACTGGGAATGGGGCTAAGAAATGAAGGATCTTTATGTGAAAATGCTCGTAAGTATTATTAAAGTCTTTTATATAAAATGTTCACCTGGCTGAAAACCATAAACACCACAGATCATGAAACAATTATTCTGCAATAGGTGTTAACAATCCAGCATTAATTGGTTTCATCTATTTCTTTCTTTCTTTTATTTTTTATACTGTGTTTTGATTTTGTTTCCATTATATCATGTTGTTCCTTGACTCTGGAAGCACATTACATATGTGTTCACTGCTTTACTTAAGCTGTTAATTGAAATTTCTGCAATTTTCCAAACAAAAAAGCTACGTTTTACACTTTTCACTTCTGCTAGTTTCACATTAGCAAATGGAAACATGTCTTTGAAAAAGAGTTTATTAAACATTCACAGTGAGCTTATCATGCACACATTTTTTTTTATCCCCACTGGGGCATAAACATAATACTGTAACAGTTTAAGCACTTAGTACTTTTGAAGCAATATTCTATTTTAGATAAAGTCACTTACAGATTGCAGCAAACTGTAGCACAGACGTAAGATTATTGTCAGTTTAAACGAGATGCAGAGGTTAAGCAACTCTCCCGGTATGAAGAGATTTCACATTGAAGTGGTGATACATTGGCAAACAGGCATAGAAAGCATAGTGAATTTGTGAAATAACATTTAATGTTTAAAATTTAAAAATATTGACATAATTATTGAATGTGGCAGTATTCGAGGTTACATTTCCTGGTAAATTTCCTGCTGAATACAACTAAATTTTTGAACAACAACAATGACAAAAAAATGTATCAATACTCATTCAATAAAGTAAATGAAAATCAAGCAGGAAAAAATGGGTAAACCCATAACTGGAGCAACTTTAATCCAACTTTAATCCTCTGTATATTACTAAAATCTCAATTTATATCTAATTCCATTTTTTATGTTCCCTTGAGAACAAAATATAAAACAGAGCGTTCAGGAACAAGCATTGTGGCATGGTTATGCAGCCCATAGCTAGGGACACACATCCTGTATCAGCGTTCTTGGTTCTTATTTCTGCTGCTCTAGGCTTCCACTTCAGCTTAATATTATTGTGCCTGGGAGACAATAAACAATAGACAATGGCACCACTGCATGGATTCCTACAACCCATCTGGGAGACACAGATGCAGGTCTTGACTCCTGACTTTGGCCTTGTCTAGTCCAAGCTATTGTGGCACTTACGGATTGAACCAGTGAATTTAACATCTCTTTCTCTCCTACTCTCTCTCTCTCTCTCTCTCTCTCTCTCTCTCCCTTCCCCTCTCTCTGTCACACTTGCTTTCTGGCAAATAACTAGGTCCATAAACAAAAACAAAGCCTATATAAATTATGAGTCAGACTATATTCCTTTTCCCTTACAAATGACCTAAGAGATCATGTCAAACTCAGTTGGAAGCTCTATGACAACTGAAATTTCCAATATTATCTAGGGGACTACATTGGAAAGATGATTTTTTCCCCTTGATGATTTGTATCAAAAATTGTGTCTTACATTGTTTAAGGACCAACTTTATGCAAAATAGGTTTAGGATGACTCAAGTCAGAACTTTGAAATACTAACAGATTGGCAATACCTCTAGATATCTAGCTTAAGCAAATCTAAATATTTTATGGAAGAACTTTCAAATCTCTGATTTTAATTTTTTTTCACATAACATTCCAAAAAGTAAGTCACAAGAAATAAAACACACAAAAATACTAAATGTAATATGTAAGAGTCAGCTCCAACAATAGAAAATACTCTCGTCTTAACAGAAATGAAATATGTGTCATGATGTGTCTCATATTTGGAAAATAGTAAAAGATGAAACATCTCACTCACTACTTAGCAGAAGTTTCAATAGTTACAACGGAACTTCAAAAATGACTGTTGAAAACTGATACTAAATACTCAATAGTTGGCTTGAACAGCTGAAGTGGCAATTAATCAATTACATGAAAGTTCTGAAAAAATTAGGGAACTAGATTAGACAGAGAAGAGATATAATACTTGAAAGAAAATGTAAGAGGCATGAATATAAAGTGAGAAGATCTTAAACACATTGATTCTATTCAAATTTTATTATGAGAAAGAACATTTGAACGGTTAGTGACTGATTTTCCAAAACTGTAGAACAATCACAAGGCATCATTCAAAAATATACTTGAGACCAACATTTTGGTGAAGTGCGTAAAACTCCTGTCTGCTTCAACGCAACAAAAAACTGCATAAGGTGCTGGTGTTTGTCCAGGATGCTCTGCTTCTGATCTAGCTCTCTGCTTAGGGTCTGGGAAAGACAATGGAACATGACATACATATTGGAACTCCTGCCACCTGTGTTAGAGACCTGGATGAATTTTCTGATTCCTGGGATCAGCCTGACCCAGGCCTGGCCCCTTCCAGCTACCTGGGAATTGAACTAGCATATGGAAGATCTCTCTCTCAATTTGTCTCTCTCAAACTCTGTTTAAGTCTGACTTTAATAAATAAGTAACTCTTCAACAAAAGCAAAACAAAATAAAAATGTATTAGATACATCTGACAAAAGATAAATAAAAATAAGCCATCATATAGATACAAAAAATAAAATCATTCACTCCAAAAAAATTTTGGAAATATTTTGATTCTAGCCAAAAGAAAATTGTTTCTTTATTACTGATTAATTTCTGTATATGCAGATTAGGTAAATTTATAAAAACTATTTTATCTATTTAAATTTTGCATTAAAGTGCAATCCTTGCCCATTTTTGTAAGGTTAAAATGCAAAAAAATTTCAATATACACACAACGTGTTCTGATACGTCAAGACTCAACCTTTCCATTTCCTCTTCATGTTTGGAACTAACCAGCCACTTTCTTCCAGTTCTTCATCTGGGATAAAGCGCATTATCACCAACAGTAAAAATTAAGGTAGAGATGAAAAAAAAACTGCCTACATGTGAGAAAATATTAAAATATAAATAATGATAATCATCAATGCTCTCAGAAAAAAGTAGTTATTAGCATAAAGTTATAAAAACAAAATAAAAGAGAGGATGAAGGAAAGAAATTTGCAAACTAGAAAAATCTAAGAGAATTTCCCACTAGCAAAGTTTCTCCTCCACACTCAGAAATTACAATGAATCATTCAGGTAGGAGGAAAATGATCCCAGATGTGAATATTAAGGTACAAGAAAAAGCATAATTAGAACTAATAATAAATATATATGGAAATCTAGAAAATTATTTATATATAAAATGATAGTAAATTCTCTTGAAAATTACAATCATGTTAAAAGAAAAATAAATAGAATAGAGAACACAAAACTCAAGAAATAAATGTAAACATATATTAATAAAATTATAAATTGAGCAAATTCTCTAATATACAATAAACACAACACTTTCATATCGGGTAAAAAATGAGATGCAGTCATCAACAATAATCACATCTGTGATATACAACTACAAGGATGGGGTGAACCGGTTGCGGACTCAACCTCAGTGTCCCTCATGAACTCCTGATGGAATCTGCGGCTTTGCCTCTGGTTCAACTCCCTGTAAATACAGCTGGGAAAGCAGAAGAAAATTACCCAAGATTCCTGGCATTCCGGCTTGCTGGCTTCCGCCTCGCCCAACCAGCTCCCAGGCTCCACTCCATTACAGGAATTTGCAAAATGAACCAAGAGATAGCCAGTCTTCTCTTTCATTTTCTCTCTTACTTTCTTGCTCTTCCCTTCCCTCAATCTCTCTTCCTCTTTTTAACTCTTTCAAGGACACTTTAAAATCTTAAAATATTATAAGAATTAAAAAAATACATAATGAGAAGATATAGGGAACCCATACTAATGCCAAACAAGATAGACTTTCAATATTTATTGGAATAAAATAATTAATGTGGAAGAAGTGTCAATATCAAACTTGATTTCACCTAAAAAAATTTCCTCCAAATGTATCAGCCAAGAAAATCAAATATATACAAGAGAGGATAGATACATTTTCTGTATTGCTAATGATTTTCATACATTCCCCTTGGTAATTGATAGTAGGAAAGAAATCAGACAGAACTTGGTAAATTGACTCTATTAGCATAAATGATGTGATAAGAATATATCAAATATTGTATTCACTAGGATTCTTATACTTTCAAGCAGAATTTCTAAAGATTTACCACATGCTAAGCTTTAAATCAAGCTTTGTGAATATTAAAGGAATACTCTGTCCACTAATTCCGTAACATTATAAATTGTTGCTGATGTTATGTTGGGGTTTTTAATTGATCAGGATGACACTCTACCGGCTCTACCTTCCGACCAGAGATGGTCTCCCCAAGAAGCCGCTGAACTTATCTGGACAATAAGATGCTGGACTCTATGTTTGGTATATGCTTGCAATGAAAGAATCTCAACTGAACCTCAACTGTGGCAATGCAGCAAGGTGGAGGAATCCACCATGGGGGGAGGGTTTGGGGAGGGGGAGGGGAAATTCAAATACCTATAAAACTGTGTCACATAATGCAATGTAATAAAAAAAGGAGAGAGAGAGAGAGAGAGAGAGACAAATAGAGGACTTCTGTGTTGTGGTTCACACCTCAAATTGCCATGACAGCCAATGGGAAGAAGAGTGAGGTTGGCAGCCTGGACTCAGTTCAGTTCTCCCAGGTTGGTGGTAGCAAATCGACTAGTTATTCAACTACATGACACATCACTGCTGCATCGCAGGGTTCATACTATCAGGAAACTGGAATTAGGAGCTACAGCTGAAGGTCAAAACCAGGTGCTCATATAAGATCTGGGCTTCTTTCAGCACAGCCTAGACTCCAGTCAAATGTCCACTCTAACAGCACTAATAAAATATCCAAGGCCTTGAAATAAAAATTTGCATCAGGGCTTGGTGCAATGGATCAGTGACTAAATCCTTGCCTTACACATGCTGGGATCCCATATAGGTACCATTGCTTGTTCTGGCTGTTCCACTTAAAACATCCAGCTCTCTGTTTGTGGCTTGGGAAAGTAGTACAAATAACCCAAAGCTTTGGAATGCTGCAATCAATGTTGGAGACTTGGAAAAAGCTCCTGGTTCCTGGTTTGAGATGGTCTCAGCTCTGGGCCTTGCAAACACTTAGAGAGTGAGCCAGTGAGAGAGCCTTCTTTCTGTATCACCCTCTCTCTATAAATCTGCCTTTCCAATGAAAATAAATGAGTCTTTAAAAAATGTTTTCATCAGCTTTAGACTCAATTTCAATCAATGAATTTTGGTTTCATCGAACAGAAAGCACCATATACTTATGAAAACAGACTATTTTATCTATATGCCTTTGTGTATGTGTGAAAATGCATGTTTTGTGTATATTAGGAACACAATAGGAAAAACATTTCTCAGATGGATAGATCAAGTATGATTCTAATCATATAAAATTCAAAAGCTAAGAGATATGGTGCAAAAAGAACAAAGGTCATTCTATTAACCAGCACATTAGCTACATATTATTGCATGAAAATTATCTCAAAACATGGAAATTAAAATACCAACAATAATTTATTATCTTTCACAATCTTTGTAGTTCATGGATTTGCATGAGGAGAGGAGGAACAATATTCCATAACGTTGGGGGCCTCTTTGCAAGGCCAGTGCTACAGTGTGGAATCCTCTGAGCCTCTTCCACTCACATGTCAGATGATTCTTGCTTGTCCAGCCCTGTCAATCCCATCTGGCTGATGTGACCTGTGGTTTTGTTTACATGCTCATTTTGTTTATTAGCAAGTGACCCGTACCAATTACAATGAGAGATTCAGGACTCTAAAATGACCACATTTTTGGACTGGCTTCTGAGACTCATTGGCTTTTCCTGTCTTGCACTACCACTTTTTAATCTGGTGTATTGCTGTTGTTGCTGCCATTTTGCTTCTTGGCATCTCTTGTCTGTTCCTTGAGAACAAAGCCAGGAAAGCAATCCTGCTAGTGATGCTGAATCTAGAAGTCTTTCCTTGAAACTAAAGAGGAAAAGAATGCATTTTGTTTGTTTGGAAAGTTCGACAGACGTGACTTCTGCAAATAACCACTGAATTCCAATGCATAAAATTCTACACATGATATTGGACCTAGACCGCTGTACTAAAATGTTTGGAGGTGTTCACTTCTCCCAATTATGTGAGTGGTTTTCAACATTTCTTCAGATTAGCACTGTGTGTGCTTGGTATGACTTTGGCTAAAGGTACATCCCTGATCCGACTTTTCTTATGATCTGTCATTAAGTATTTCTTTTTTTAAAAAAATCATTTCAGTTATCTCAGGTGAAAAACTTTAATGTGTTTCATAATGCGTATTTTAGGACACTCTCTCATCCCTCCTGCCCATGTTCCCCACACAACTTTCTTCTTATGCAATGACTCCTGCATGCCAAGCACTGTGCAAGGTCCTTATCTTTTATAGTAAACTAGATTTCCATTGTTTCTGCTGCTGTGAAATTTATACTCTTTAAATATTAATACAGAAAGATTATTACCATCTTCAAAAATTTTAAAAAGTATAAATTCTCTTTACAGTTTTAATTTTATATAAATATTCTTATTAAAGTAAGATAAATTATTTTTATGCATTTCATATACACATATGTAATTGCATAATCACTTTTCTTCATTATATCCTCCTTCCCTTCCATGTTCCTAGTCGTTCTTGTTTTCTTCTTTTTTGATTTTTTACAATAGCTTTCAATTCATTCTATAACCACAGGCTTAACCTCCCAACAAATAAACAATTCAACAAGTAGTGAGCAGAGAAAAATCACTGTTCCTTAAGAGTATAGACAAAGTCTACAAACAATTCCCCAAAAGGCAAATATCATGTTTGCTTTTATTTGTGATGATTCATATGCAATTTTCATTTACACTTCCATAACAATAGTTGGGCTATGTGGCTTATTTACAAATATGAAGAATTTAACCTAAAAGAAGGAATGGAGTAAAAAAGAAAACTAATACAAAAATATCATATTATGACTTTAATGTAAAACATAGTATTTGATCATAAGTTATCTGGTAAGCATTCATTTTCTCCTACGCACACAAAAAAATTGCAGGTCCTGAGAAAATTGAAATCAAATGTGGCAGTCATGTACCATGTGTCTCCTTTATGACGCATGTTTCACATTGGATATATTGGTTTTATTGTTGAGAAAAGCTTGCTTCCTACCAACATAGAATAAATGTAACATTCAATGACCTTTTGCCACAATTGAAAAATTATTGACCTCTTTTGAAGTCAAATGACACCTATGAGTTGGTCCCGAAGGTAACTGTAAACATTAACAGTATGAACGCTTGTAGGAGACATGTAATGTTTGTACATCAATGGTATAAATAATTAAAGTAGATTTAATAAATTTTGTCTGCTTATGAGTTTATTTTTCTCAACTTCAAATAATGCTGCTTCTCTTGCCCTGAAATGCATTTCCAAATAACAGAAACAATGCTGTTCCAAAAGATTGATTTTTGTTGTAGTTCTTCTAAATATATCAGTCCTTACTTATTTTTCCAGAATTGCTGCAAAATAACTGAAGTCTAGTCACTCATTTCAATGGGTCTCAAGAAATGTTCCTTTTTTTTAAGGTAGAAAAAGCATAAAACAGAAAATAAAAAACATTTTATGAATCACTTCTTGACTTTCCTTGACTGTTTTTACTCTCCTATAAAAGGAAACTCAGAAAATTAGCCAGAATTTATTACTTCTTGTTTAAGCCATTTGTCATATAAGCAGAACTTTCCAAGGAACCCTGAAGCCATTTAGGAAATAGTTGTGTGGAAATGTTAGTCTTCTTATCTCAGGTGATAGGCCACAGTTTATTCTGTTGATCTATGTGTTTATTTCTGCTGTGTGTGTATGCAATAGTAGATGTCTGACTTTGTATCTGTATGGAAAATTTCACCTATACAAGAACAAAGTAGATCTGAGTGAAGAAAATGAGCAGTTTATTTTGTTGCCTCTGTGAAATACTACAAAAACATCCTTCTTGGCTACCTATTCAAACAAAGGCAAATTATTGAGCAACAAGGGCATATATTGGAGGTGTGTTTTTTTAGTTACATCAGTGTCAGGGATAAGAAACATTATCAGGCATGTGTGCCTCCCCAAAATACCACATTTCAAACAAACAATATTGTAACAAGTAGGTCAACCATTTGTTACAGTCGAGGGTAACAGCAGGCACAGACTAGTTTCAAGAAAAAGTAGGTCTGGCACAAAATAGAGAAAAGCACGTTGTTTGCAGTGTATCAAACACTGAAGTTTGAACATGAAGAAGGAAATAACTTCCTCTGCATGTTTTTTGTCTTTAAGCATTCATTCATTCAACAAATATTTATTGAGTGCCTACTGTATTAAAAACACTGTTCTGGATTCAGAGTGTAGTAGGATCCAACCATCCTGGGTGCATGCGTATCTCACTATGTTCTGTAGAAGAGACAGGTAGAACATCAGGTAGTGATATGCTATAATTCAAGGGGATACATCTTAAACATAAAGCCTTTTAATATCATCATCACACACAACACTTTAGCACTGGCATGGCCACCTTCAAATGACTTTCATTCAATACATTTGTGAATGACCACTAGGTTAGATAATGCAGAAAACAAGTTAAAAGACACTGAATCTAGATCTGTATAAGAGAAGATTCTCTAATATAATTGAAGTTTTCACAGGTCAGCAA
Organism: Ochotona princeps; assembly: GCF_030435755.1. Classification (NCBI taxonomy): domain Eukaryota; kingdom Metazoa; phylum Chordata; class Mammalia; order Lagomorpha; family Ochotonidae; genus Ochotona; species Ochotona princeps. The sequence continues at coordinate 31,272,383 of NC_080832.1, read as the reverse complement.
AGAACTACCTATGGCTTGTACAAAGTCTTTTTGAAAACATTATGTAAGTATAATGCTATATATTTATACATGTATATATATTCAAACACGTTTACATGCACACTCATTTGTGCACACATATATATCACATGTGTTTAATGTCTACTCAAAATTTGTATTATAGAATGTGATGCTATAATTACAGAAGGGATAGGAAGCAACTTATGGATTACTGTCTGAGTCCATGGCTCATAAACAGGCTTCTTCAAGTTTTAATCAACATAGCATAAGATTTTATCCTGTTCAGTTTTCACATAGTTTTTCTCTTCTTCAGTTACTCAGACTCTGTGAAATTTTAGGTAATCCCTTGATACTTTCTGTTGCAAGAGACAGAAACTGGCACGAGTGAGACAGATCCCTTCCTGGGCTTGGGGTTTCATTCCCCAGGAGATCCTGTGGTTCTCATCAATGTCTTCCTGCTCAAAATGACAATTCCAGCACAAGAACAGGATACTAGGATAATAAAAAACAGAAAACACAGTGCAATTAGGTCTGGTGCAAGCTGAGAACTAGAAATGCTTATCCTACCTACCCCACACCACTGTTACTGAACTTTCAATTCATATAATAACAGCCAGTGTCTTATTAAAATTCCTGAGAAATTGACATTCTATATCTCTAGAAACAAGTGATGTCATAGGTGCCAGTCATGGTGAGTTACACATGAACAAATAAGACAATAGCTAAGGCTACATGTCTTGAGGTTCCTGCAGTTCTAGCTAAGTGCTTTGCGAGTTCAATAACTCAAGACAAGGCAGTGAATTGTAAGGAAAATGAAAACTGTGAGTCTACATATTAAATTAACAAGTAAACTAAACTTGAAACCAGGATAGCCCAGTACACTATCGGATTAACTATCTTCTAGTGGTCTGTAGAGTCCCAAATCAAACAAATTAAAGCAGATGCGTTTATGTGAATATGGGGATAGTAAGAAAGAATTGAGTAGTATTGAATAAGCTACCCAATCCAGAGCAGAAAAGTTTGGTTGTATGTGAGTGAATGATACTGTAGGAATGTAAAGGTAACAGAACACTGGCACTCTTGGATGATGAGGGAAAGGATTGCTGTCGTGGATAGTACAGGGGATTTTGACAATTTTGTGGAAAAATGGCATTGAAAAGTATACTTGGGTTCGATATTTGGTGCAGTGGTTGAAGAATGGCTTGCAATGTCCCCATCTCATATTAAAACGATTGGGTTTATGTATATGGTTCGTTTCTCACTCCAGCTTCCTTTGATTGCACACTGTAGGAGGCAACAGTCAAGGGTTAAGTGACGGAATCTCTCAATCCGCTTGGAAGCTCAGGCTGAGTATTGGCCCCTGGCTTTGGCCTAGTCCAAACTCAGCTATCACGGAAATTTGAGGAGAAAATCAAATAAAAGATGTTTGTGTGTCTCTCTTTCCCCCTGTCTCTCTACCTTTCAAATGAAATGAAAATAAATATTTTTAAAATAGAAAAATTGTTTTGGTGCAAAATTTAAAATCCAACCATAGGTTTGTCATATTTTTATGTACACATTTTTATGAACAGTTTGAAGACACTGTCCTGACTGTCAAAGTGAGGTGGATGAGAAAAAATTTTACTCTTGCTTCTCTTAATTTAATTAGAAGCCAGTGCTTTTCGTGTGACACTATGTGTTCGGGTCTCATCTGAATGTTTAATGGTATAGATGCAGTCTTGATGTTCATGAATAATTGAACAAGGAAAGTGGTGAAAGCATAAACTGTAAAAGCAGTGTCCTTCTGAGGCTGAAGGAGGAGAAAACAAATCCCAATAGGAATGAGCAGCACACCTCTCCCAAGCCACACAGTCCTCTCTGGACACACCCTAAGACTCCACTCCTTGTCTTCTACAGGAAGGGGGTGAAAAGCCTGCCAGCAAAAGTGCTTGCCATGCCCTTTCTGAGACCCTCCCAGAGGGTCCAGCTCTGTGTTAAAAAGCACAAGGAACAGCAAATGGTTTGGAAAGAAAAGTTGTTGATGTCTCTTTCCCCCAAAGGTACTTTAAGCCGTAAATGAACACACACACACAAGCTGTGTTTATTTTCTTTTAAATATATTTTTGAAAATATTCTGTGATCCAAATACATGTTTTCAATTTTTCTTGCTGTTCTCTGGTCATGAGTGATGTATTTTATACATATTCATAACCATGCACAAACTTTCTATTCATAGCTCACTCCATCGTGTAAATGCTGGCAGCAAAGAGGAATTTCCTTGTGTTGCCCACATATGGTAATCCTTTACCAGAGGCCTGGCCCCAAATCAATGTTTGCATTCCTCCAGTGGTTCAGGTTAAATGTAAAGGAAAGAGGTATTGGATCTTCCTTCCAAAAAAAAAAAAAAGAACTCTATTTGTATGTCAAAGGAGGATGGCACAGTGTGTTCATAAACTCTTGCTAGCTTCAGGAATGTCTAACCTGATTTCCTGTCACAAATATTTCATTAAAAAAAAAAAAGACTTTAGAATGATGCCAGTTCAAACTCAGTGCAGATCCTCCCAACACCAGCTCTCTGTGCAGTGGGAAACCAGCACCACAATCTTGGTGCCCAACACTGGGAGGTCATGGGCATCCCTGCAACCCTGCTCTTCATCCTCAGTGTGAGGGAAAGTCATCCCACCTGGGGACTCTACTGGGTGGTAAGGGCAAAGCCGTGGGTGGCAGCCCAGCATGTGTGCAGAGCTTGGAGAACTGTTTACTGAGGGGCATCTTCAAAGCCAGTTCATAGAGGAAATCTCTGCCAAAGATTCATTCCTGCAGGACAAGACCTTTAGTCTCGGGAAGAAATGGTTGTTGGATTCCCCGCCTTTGAATGACTGTTGTGGGTCCCCTTCTTATGTCTTTATGAGGTAACACTGGCTCTCCAAACATTCTTCTTGGTACCCAAGCTTGAAAGGTGATATGCAGCATACGCCTGTGGGCTCACATCTGAAATGATCTAGGTTTTGCAAGTAACTGAAATTGCCTCCTAGGCTAAACCTGTGAACCAAGGCATGTCAGATTTCAGCATTTTTGTCCTTGCCACGTCTTCCTGCTGGGCATTCATTCCAAGGCTACCAGTGAACTGATATAGAAAGGCCACGATGAAACATGTGATTGGTGGGGAGGCAATCATTGTCCCTCTGGGACTGAAAGTTATGACTTTCTCTGGTTTCTGCTTCTTGTCTTCCCTCATTTGGCATCCTGTCTCAAGTAAGATATATTTCTGATACCTTTGATTTGCCCCTATCGGGAATGCAGAGTAAACTTTGGGGAGGAAGTGAAGGGATGTATTTAAGTCCACCGGAAAGCAGCCGCAGAGTTCTCACTTCTGACAGGTGACATTCCTCTGAGGTGAAACAGGAGTAGAACTGGGTGTTTTTATCAACATTTCCCAGACGCTGTTCTCAGGTTTCCCGCAAGTGTAACTCAGGAAGATCCTGTTTTTGCTATTAAACTTGGGTTCATTCATGTAGAGTTGTTGCAATTGCTGTTTTGACTTTTCTCAGACTGGCATAAAGTTTATAACATCGACCCAAGCCAGCTGTGTCAACAGAATAAAAAAAATATTGAATGGCTAATTCATTGATGATATTTCATAATTCTTGTATAATCATGGATCAGCAGTGATCATAAAGTAGTGAAAAGTTGATCTTCATTCTGTATATATTGAAGACAGCCTCATCAAGAGCCCTCACATTTCTAACTTGAGTACATGTCCTCTTCTAAAACAAGTTTGCATTTGACTTCACTCAATCATGGACTCAGTAATGTTCCTTGGATAAGATTAAAGAAAGTCTGTATTCTTTTTCTGGGTGCTATGTGAAACATGGAAAATACAGGGCAAGAAGACACGACTTTATTCCTTTGCAAATAATTCTTGATAAATTGCTTGTGTTTTTGAAATGTGCATAAAGTGCTGTAAAGTGCTAGTCACATATATCTAAGTCATATTAAAAAGGGAAATTTCAGAGACAAGCTTTTTTAGAAGAGAATTTTAACTGAGTTTTTATTAATGTAGAAGATATACCAGGCCTGGTTGGGTTAACAAGTATGGCGGGTTAAACTAGGCTACATCAAAGCATGGGTTTTCGGGAATATCGGGAATCTGAAGAGTTTCTAGTTTGCTGATATTGGAGTATAGTATGTCCTTGGGGATCCTAGGAATTAAGGTGGAAGAAATAGTTGAGTAAGTAATTCCTAAAAATGATGATTCACTCCATGGAATTTGCTATTTATCCGTCCTTTCTGAGGAAGCTAATGAAAGATCTCACAGGTACAACTTAATTAGCTTCCTTGAGGATCTCTCTCCAGTCTTACTTCTCTCACAAGACTTAATAAGACTAAGACATATGATTCTAAGAGCAGAATTAGAAGAAAAATGAAAAATTCAATCTTTGACAATATGAATTGTGGATTCTTCTCAAATTTTCCCTGACCAAAAAAAAGGGGGGGGGGGACATGTTAACACTCCACATGTAGTTATTAACTAGATTCCATCCTCAAAGAAAAGAAAAAACACTGCATTTATTGTGCTCTGTCCATTCCTCATGCAACTGTACCACTTACTCCTCTGGACTATAACTTTTTGTCTGTAGTTCTTTATCTCTCCCAATATTCCATATGATTTTTAAAGCTGAAAGATAACTAATTCAATTTATCTTTCCCCCCCACACCTTATCTTCAGTGAGACTGTATTATCCTAATCAGAACAGTGAAATTAATTTGTTTCAAGTTTAGCTTTACCATTTTAGAATTTTTTTTTTGCCTTCACAGCATGTATCTAGAACAGCAACCCAACATAGCAATTTTATGTTCAGAAATGAAATGTAATGGCTCAAGCAGGATTCTTCAATACTTAAAGAATATAATGCTTGGGTGGCATAAATATTTTATTCTTTTTTATTCTTGGAAGAACAAAATTCTCCCACATGGAAATTTGGGATCACTCTGATCCTTATGTTCCTTCTTAAAGTCATTAGCAACTTTGGCTATTTTGATGGACTATAAATTCCTTTATAAAGACAATAATGACATCACTGTATTATTCTACAGGCAAAATCTAAAACTTCAATTGTTGTGAATTTTAACAACCTAATTTAGCGTGAGTTTCACTGCTAGCTTTATTAGAGATATGATCTATTTATATGTGTTAATGTTTTTGCAGTTGCTATAGTTTGTCCAGGCCCCAAGGCTTATGTCACTAAAACAGCAGTAGGATGTGATTTGAGTCTTACTTGGCAAACAACAGTATCTTTGTCTACCAGTGTTGGCTTACATATTAAGATACAGAGGCCAAAGTTCTGCCATAGGGTAGGATATTAAGAAGAAGAAGAAGAAGAAGAAGAAGAAGAAGAAGAAGAAGAAGAAGAAGAAGAAGAAGAAGAAGAAGAAGAAGAAGAAGGAATTTGACAGTATAGCAGAAGACAGTTTTTAGGAACTTAACTAGGATGGTTTGAAAAGTGGCTCTTTAGGACTATGTTAAATTAAATAATTACTCACTGAAATTTTCATCATTTGCATTGGTATAGTAGGGCTATGTCAGAAAGTAGAATAAACAATGCTTTGAGTGGTAAGCCAGTTGTGCTACTGAGATAACCCTGAGAAGCCATGTAAGGGGATCCGAGAGAGGCAGAAGTAGAGGTTGGAGTGAACTGCCAGAAAGACAAAGGGAGGGGCTGTGAACTAAGAAATGTAGTAGTTTTCTAAAACAAGGAAAAAGTCAAAAAGTCAAGAAAATATATTGCCCTCAAGAGTTTCCAGAGGAATACAGCTTTTCCAAAACCCAGGAGATCTGAGTCCAAGAGACCTCTTCTAGAGCTCTGGCCTTCAGATCTTCCAGGTAATAAATCTGTTATTTCAAGCCACTTAGTTTGGAGTGATTTGTTAAAGCGACAATAAGAAACTAGTATAGCCATTTATGGATGAAAAAGATCCCTGTCTGAAAGTTGTTAACGGAAATATTTCAACTACTAAGAAGTCTTTCTCTGTGAAACTAGTCATATTAACTTTTCAAATCTATAAATCATTGGGAATATTAACCGATATTATGCAGGTAAATACAACAAATTTATCTAGTGCCTGATGCAAGGCTGTGCTACTAATTGTCAATTTAATTATCATTGTAATTCTGTATATACAAGTATGTGGCTTTACTGTGAGAGCCCAAACTGTAACTGATTACTGAGATTAGGTTCCAGTTTTAACCCGCTACTACGTTATCCATCACATTGACCAAGGGTGAGAAGCCTACAGCATTAGAAATCACTTTTCATCTACCCTATATGCAATATCATCATCCACTAATCCTTTTGCTTTTAGTACTTACATTCGCCATTGTTTGAGTTTTGTTGTGGAAGATCATGAGTAAAAATGAAAGAAGAGAGATGCTGTTTCAGTGTGTAGAAGATAGGAATGAGGCAAGGAAGTGAGACAGGTAGTGTGTGGTAGAAGGAAGATGTCTGTGGGCTATTCAATAAGGAGAAATGAGAAATTATGCCCAAGTTCCTGGGTAATTTAGCTAGTCAACTTTTCTTGAAGAGGTAGCTTCCAGTAATGCTTTGCAACCACCTTATTGAAAATTATGGGAATCAGACTCCATTGGAGAACACAGCCCAAAAGGAAGAAAACTAAGGAAATATGGTACCCTGGGTTCCAACAAAAGAAAAATGTAAAAGCAGTGAATGACTTTGCTGAATGCTATAGTAACAGGTCAGATAAGCAATCTGAGTTGACACTTGAGATTTACAACAAGGTACTTGAGCAAAGCCCATTCACACACTGGAAACATTGGCTGTGAAAGAGCTAGACATTCAGACATATAAACCAGTACATAAATTATTCTCTTCACCTTGATAGTTCCCTTCTATCAGAAGTATCTTCATCCTGTTACCTAGTCACCTTTCAATCACTCAAGTGTCTCTCATGCTATGGGATTAAAATATATATAATATATATAATAGCTTTTGCTGAAGGCAGCTGTCTTCTGGCACTGAGCTGCTATTTTCCATACACAATCTCAAGTAATTGCCAAAGCAATTCATGGGAGAAGCCTCTGTTATTGCCACTTCACAGAAACACAGAGAAAACAGATAACTTTCCCAAGACTCACTAGCTGTTAAAAGGTAGGGCCAGGTTTCCAGGTCATGTCTTCTCACTAATTTTGGAACTAGATATCCTCACGGTTACACAATCCTACACAACCATGACTCTGCCTGCCTTTCCTCTGCTCTCTCCCTGCCCTGAGAGCAGTTCGTTTCCCTTTGTCACCTGTGATTTTCCTTCCCAGTCCTAGACAGTTTTATGCCAGCCTATCCACTTGCTAGACTCAGAGTTCCTTACGCTACTCCACCTTTTCTCCCAACCTCAATAGTGGATTCTCTGTATATGGTTTAAGGATAGATACATACCCAGTCCTTAGTGTTTGTTGACATGAATCTACACCCCCACCCCAAAACAATAAAACTTTATATGTATTCTAGGATTACTATTAAACGTAACAGCAAAGTTTCTCATTATATCAAAACAAATGTATTATTAAGTTTCCTTCCAATTCTAGCTTTCCCATGTAAGCTCCTAAGGGTGTCATACTTTAATGTATTTTTTTTTTTGAGCTAGAAAAAGTTATGATGGATAAAGCAAAGAAAACAGACTTAAGTGATATTTTGAGGAACCTGATGTTGTTAATTTTAAATAGGTCCATTTTTTAAAAAAAAAATAAGGTTAAAAGTAAGCATGTGCAATAAAACAGAATGCTAAGGGAATGTTTTTTGTATTTGCACTTCCTGTCAACCAACAAAGTAATTGCTAAAATAATCAGTTTAATATAGGGGGATCATTTTTTTTTCATTAATTACATTGTATTATGTGACACAGTTTCATAGGTACTGGGATTCTCCCCACCCCTCCCCAAACCCTCCCACCATGGTGGATTCCTCCACCTTGTTGCATAACCACAGTTCAAGTTCAGTTGAGATTCCCCCATTGCAAGCATATACCAAACCTAGAGTCCAGCATCTTATTGTCCAGTCAAGTTCAACAGCTTCTTAGGTAGACCATCTCTGGTTTGAAGACAGAGCCAGCAGAGTATCATCCTGATCAATTAAAAGCTCTAACATACCATCAGCAACAATTTACATCATTATGGAATTAATTGACATAGTAATGAGTAACCAATATGTTAAAAATAAATGCAAGTTCTTAACCACATTCTGTGACCACCTCATTGACATTTCAATTTTAGTTTATACACAACATATAACATTCAAAACATAACATGTTATACATAACATCATATCATGTGGTATCTAACCTTTTGGGATTGGCTCATTTCCCTTAGCATTATGGTTTCCAGTTTGGCCCATTTGGCCACAAAGAACTACATTTTGTTTTTTTTAATAGCTGAGTAGTATTCCATGGAGTAGATGAACCATAGCTTTCTTATCCAATCCTCCGCTGATGGGCATTTTGGCTGCTTCCATGTTTTTGCAATTACTGATTGTGCTGCTATGAACATAGGAGTGCATGTTGGTTTCTCATAAAACAGGTGTTCTGGATATATTCCTAGGAGTGCTATTGCCGGATCATATGGTATGTTGATTTTGAGTTGTCTGAGTGTTCTCCATACTGATTTCCATAGAGGCTGTACCAACCTGCATCCCCACCAGCAGTGGAGTAGGGATCCCTTTTCCCCGCAACCTCGCCAACAAGTGTTGTTGGTGTTTGTATGTGTACTCCTCAAGCATAGACATTAGTACTTTATTGATACAACCAGCATTTTAATTAAAATTTTAACATGCGTCTTCAAAACAGATCAGGATGTTGAGATCTTAGCCAAAAAGATTTACGTATCTTTTTAAAATGTGTGAATCATAGCACGCTTTTAACAAGTATCACAAATCAGGTTGAAGATTGTTAAAGCTTTGAAGATAAAAATGGCAACTTTCATCAACCCAGGTTCTTATCGGAGTCTTGAAGGCTGGATCTGCTGTGGCAGTGCATGCCAAAAAGGCATCAACTCTACACGGCACGCATGTCCTTTGTTCTATTCTATTTACAAGTAAAATGGAGAATAAACCCAAACTATTGGGACTATTCTGGGAATACTGCTTATGGATACATGAGTAGAAATTTAGAACAGTATTTTCTAAAGTAGTACTTGTCAGTTTAAAAATTATTAATTATTTGGAGCAGAAATTAGTTCACTTTTCTAAATAGCATTTATGCCTTTTTTTTCCTGAGTCATTAAACACAATTTTAATGTCCTTCATACATCAGGGCTGCAAAGTTGCTTAACAATCTCTAACTGCAAAATGTTCATGGTCCTGGAACTTTAAATGTGATAAAGGCCTGTGTTGCTTCACTAAAGAATCATATACAAATGTTGCCACATAATGTAAATGTTAATGAGTGTGGTTTTGAAAGCCATTTTTCTACCATAACAATAAATGAGTTGTCTAATGCAGTAATAACAGAAATGTGAAATGTGCAAGCAGTAGCAGTATACAGTTGTAAAGGCCAGCTCTGCCTACCCAAGAATTCTTTGCCTGTGTCTTGAATCTTTAACATCCCGCAAGTTTTTGTTTTTCCATTGTTTTCCAATTTACAATTATATTCCGAGCCCCAGAAGTGAGAGATCCAGTAGGGCTCAGGTTGCCTGGCCCTGGTGCCTTGGCTCACTTGAGTGGTGGGTGCTGGGTTAGTGAACCCTGGGGCCAGGGATCTGATGGGGCTTGGGTCGTCTGGCGTGGGTCCTGAGGCCCACATGCAAAGTGGGTGCCAGGTTCATGAACCCCAGGAGCAGGAGACCCAGTGGGGCTCAGGTTGCAGAGTCCTTGTCCTTTGACCTGCCCGTGAGGGAAAAACATGGAGCAGTGAACACAGATTTTGCAGCACATGGAGAATATGACAACCCATTTGGTTCTGTCACAAAGGAAGAGCAGAGCAAATTGGACAACTACCCCAGCCAGCAATGACAGCAAAAATCTGGGTGAATGGACACTTGAGGTCGACGATGGCAGCCAATGGACATTGGGAGGGTTGCCTCACCCTTGGATCAGCAAAATCGGCAGCATTGCAGATCTATCCAAACCACTTGGTCAGAACCCTCAGAAGATGAACTACAGTGGAACCTAGATTGATCTTGGGTAGTGGTTCCCCACTCCTAGGTACTAGGATATTTGGGAGGCTGGATGTAGCTTCCCCTTTTATCTCTCCCCTTCCCCCAGAGACAAGAAGAAAATAGAGAATTCAGAAACAATGATTTCACCCACTTATCCCTAACCCTCAATCCTTCCCATCCTGGTCAACCATATAATCAACATCAAAAAAATAAAATATATAAAAAAAGGAAGTTGCCAACAGATGAGTTTGTTAATAGAGTAAATGCTGAGATGGTGTCTTTGTTTTAAACCTGTGTATTTATGCTCATCTGCAGCATTGCAAACAGACCTTGTACTGCATAGGGGTTAAAACCCTGGGATCTGGGGCCCTGGCCTAGCTGTTTGTAGAAAGAAACTCAACCACCTACCTACTTTTAGCACCTTACCTAATGTTTCTGTGTATTGTTTTATCTTTCAAATAGAGGCAATAATAGTGACTTAACTCATGAGTCTCTTGGAGATTCAGTTCATAGAATCCACAGAAATGGGTTTGCACTTTGAAGAGACACAATGAATGTTATTCTCATTACTATAACACCTTTAAGATTGTGAATCTTTGGTGGCAATTTGAATCAGTGAATGTGCCAGTATCTATGATTTGTCTGTGTTTCTGCTTTCTGCAAAGACCTTTCCAACCGTAATTTATTTCCTATTTAAAATGCTGGAAAAACTTTGATCTGCTTTTCTTGTAGTATTTATTTTGTTTTTCCTAAACTGTGGTCATACAGAAGCTAGCTCATTTTTAAAGTAGAACAAAAACTCAGCAGGAAAAGAAAACTGCAGTATCAACCACCAGGGCATGCGTGAACACACACACAAACACACACACAGCACTTAAGCCTAACCAACACCCAAGTTTTGAATTAAGTTGCTACGTGCATTTGTCTTTTAGGCAGCTAGTTTTCACTTAAAATTTATACTTTGGTTAGTACTTGAGGAGTGTCCTTGGTTAATGATAACTTTAAAAGTTAAATTCGTTAAGATTTAGTTATTTGTATTTGGAAAGTCACATATACAGAGAGAAGGAGAGATGGAGAGAAAGATCTTCCATCCACTGATTCACTCCCCAAGTGGCTGCAATGACCAGAGCTGAGCTGATCCGAAGCCAGGAGCCAGATGCCTCCTTTGGGTCTTCCACATGGGCACAGGTCCTGAAGGCTTTGGGCCATCTTCGACTGATTTCCCAGACCACAAGCAGGGAATCGGCTAGGAAACGGGACTGCCAGAACACGAACTGGCATTCATATGGGATCCCAGTGTGTGCAAGGCGCGGTCTTTAGCCACTAGGCTACTGCACTGGGCCCTAGAGTTTTCTTTCTAAGTGTTTTTTTGGAATGTTAAATCTTTGACCTGAAAGCCAATAGAAAAACCAAAGAGTGTGACTTTCAGTAACAACAACAGGACTTTCCTTTCTTGTCCAAACCTTTCTTTGGGAAGAGGAAAATCAGTAACCTGCAGGGAATTTTTTAAAGTTTGTTTCCTCCACTGTTGCCTTGCTCTAGAAAGGTGTGTTGACAGTCAGATGGAAACTGAGAAAACACTTACATTGATGCTTGTTCAGTTACATCAAGCTGAAACCTCTGAAATATCTTTTCGATATCATGGCACATTTCATATTTCAATTTTCTCATTTTAAGAAGCCAACTATGTCAATTATTGCACTTATAAATGATGACTAGAATGCATGGTTTTCAATATGTGATCAGTTCACATTCTAAAATGTACAAGGACTCTAGGCTAAGAAGAGTTTTACGGCTAAAGAATGGTTGTACATTACCAGGTGACTGTATTTTGAATTTGCTTCTAAAGCTAGTCATCTTTAAAGATAGCTTAGAAAGATGAGGAGATTCACAACACTGAAACAGGCAATGAAGGAGAAGCATTGTTGTTATGGAGATAGTCCAGGCACCTCCTGAATTTCTTACATCGCTCTGCATTTTACCTTTCCTGTGGCAGCACCTTCCACTTTCAACCTCCAATGCTCCTGGGTTCTGGAAGACAACCAAGCTAAACTGGACTCCTCATGCCACCTTGTGGTAACTTTTGAAAGAATTTTTAAAAGAATTTTTAAGCATTTTTATTTTTACTCAGAGTATTCTCAAAAGCCTTTATGTACCTCTTGCTTTTCTAATTAAGCTCCTAAAATCTTTTAAGATAATTTAGACATTAAATAATATATCATACATTTTCTTGTACTTCATTAGCATAGGTTGCTATTAAGAAGGTAACTTGCCACAGTTTGTATTTGTGTATACTCAGTTTTGTGTCATTAATTGACAAAGAACATTTAAAGGCTAATTTTTTAGTTAGAAAAATCTTAAAATAGACCTACTATGGGAATCAAAGAGGCAATAAAAGCATGAAACAAAAAAATAGCAATAATATACATTATAAGATAATTTTTGTACCAGGAAAGGAGTGAAGAAGCAGCCCTACACTGAGCTTTCTGAACTCAAAGCCTCAGAACTCATCTCACAAGCCACTAGGAAGCATAAGGAAGCTCTTCTTTCATATTAAAAGGCCTCTTCTAGTCATCTATAATAACCCCAGGATGGATATTATTACCCTGTCTTCTGATTAAACTCCATCAATAACTGGTATCTCCCAACCATAGCTCTGTTCCCAAAGATATGGAAACTTAGAATGTTCTCTTTTTTTTCTATGTCTCTCTCTCTCTCCACACACACACACACACACACACACACAAATACACATATTTGAAGTATATGATCATATATACATACATGAAGAATAAGGTCTTTGCACATGAGTGAATTTTAAGAATCATTGCAACATTTGAAATTGTTTCAAGATAGAAAGCTTATGAGAAAAACATTGAAGACATATGATTTATCCTATAAATAAAGTCATATAATATAACATATTTGTGGATGAAAATAAACATCAACTTCAAAGAAAATAGCAAAGAGAAATTTCTAGATTTAGGAGGAAGCTTTCAAACTCTTCTTCATTACAACAGGAAATGAGGAGACATACAGCCACACATATCTTACTGGTAACTGAGTGGGAGAAGAACCATGACTTTCTGGTCCCCAGCCCTTTTAAGACAGATTCTTAACATGCTGAAATCATGCCAAAAGGTAAAAAGGAAAATGGCAGCAATGTTCCTCTTCTAAATCTATATTACCTAGTTGCATTGTTATGGGTAGTAAGTAATAAACAGAATTCAGTTTAGAAGGGAAGATCTTAAAGAGTTCTAATCATAATGATTGATATTATAATCGATTATTATGTCCAGCACCTCTAGATGACCTTACAAAAAAACAACAGGTACTTTTGTTGGTTTCCTTGCCAAAACATGAGCAAATTTCAACAGACTGCTGGGCTAAATTTTCATTGTGAATTATGAATCTGTTTTATTCCTGAGCTTGTAGCAGCTACTGCCTCTGTCTTCCAGTCTGCACAAGAAACTTCTGGAACAGTTTCAGATGAAGCACTTGATGGATAGTCTCACTCTTGGCATATTTCATTTGCAGCACAGACAAGCTTCTCTTTGATTATTATCTGTTCTAATCCCTCTCAGTTGTGGATGTAATGGAAACTGAACTTGTAAATAAGAAAACATCACATCAGACTTTTATCATACTGATCTAAGGAGAATTTCTTTTTTGTCATGGCATAAGTAAAAAGTCTTGTTTCAACTGTGACACTCGTGTCATTTTTTAACCAAATATTGCATCTGCACTGAAGATGTAATGAGAAGGACCCAGAGCTACTTGGAATCCAGCATGCATCTAGAAGATACTGTGTTCTGCAAGCCACATTAATCCTGTTGAACAAAACAGTGGCAGAAATATTGGGACATCTGTCGTTGCATGAAAGGAAAGAAGGATTTGGCTTAACACATTTTGAAATATTTCCCAGGTTTTTGGAAGCATTTCTGTTTTTCCATGTGTGATGACTCCATTACTTTAATGTAGCCAAAATGCAGTACTTGAAGGAAGCAACACTGGGAGTTGCCTATGCCTATAGGAATTCAGATCTTACATGTTTTTATGTTCTCACATACAAGTTAAAACGTGGGTCAAACCAAGAGAGCAATTATTACCAACCCATTACATTTCTGGGCTGCTAATTTTTGGTGTGTCCAAGTATTCAGCTAACAATGGTGAGGTTGTATGAAATGGTGGCTAGAAGAGTTTTCCAACATGTAAAACAATAATGTCCATTTTTTCAGTTAGTTGCACATGTTACCTTATATGATACAGAGTCTATACACTCCTGGAAAAACTAAAATGTTTTAAAAATATCACATAATTATATGATGTGAATATTTTGGATTAAAAGTGGGAACAATAATCTACATTTTGTGCAAATAATTTGGAGTGATTTAATTATTTTTAAGTTAAAATTGCCTTCTTTGAGTACATTGTTTCACATTGGGTGCCTAGCATAATGCTCTGCATGTAGTGTAGTTATAAATGTTCATAAAATGAATAGTATTTATAATATGAGACTTATTTTTTCAGACTTTATTGAAAAATAACATAGAAGTATATATTAGCCCCTACATTCCTGAGCACCTAGGACTATCATTAGAAGATCCACTTAAGTGCAAAATTCATTTGAATGGATACTCTTACTTTCTAGATCCATCTTGGAATTAATATGGTCACTTCTTATAACAATTATTTTCATTATAATGACAATATCTTGCTATTACACAGCATATCTTGGTTTTCAAAAATATCTGCCAGGAAATGCTTCATCTGGAATTCATAGTAAAGGAGGTATTTCTTTATAGAAAAGATAAAATGTTTAGGTAGGTTATGACATTTCTAAAGTCAAGCAATTCATAAATGGAAGACAGAGCAGGATTCTGCACAGGACTGACAATGCATGCTGGACTGATGATGGCTGAACAAGTGGAGGGATGGAGCAATGGATGAGTGGATGGATGAATGGACCAGCTCTACATAGTTTAATCCTACTGATTTTCTATTATGGCAAAAAAGACAGTATCATAATTGAATATTGATATTTCTTTCAAGTTTTTATGATGTTTGTAGACATGCATGAGAAAAATACTTACCATATTTGAACAGCAAGCTTACTTGCACACAGTCATTGGAACCCTATCTTGGCAGTACTTGGAAGTAATATCCTTGGCCGTTAGGAAGAAATAATATCTTAGAAAAGTTCATGCTGTATTTGGCTATTGAAGAGCACACATAAGAATCATTCAGCAGAAAAAGTAATGTGATTTTCCTGGTTATTGAAGACTTATGGAGAAAATAAAGTAGGATAACAAGATAAGAATGAAATATAATAGCATATGAGTAGACACTAAGGCTTTCCCTGAGATAACTGGATAGAATTCAAGAGGTAAATGCGAAAAGACAGATATTCTGAAGATGCTGAACTACAACATTATATTTTCTCTCAACAGATCTTTGCAAATAATTTTAAAATATCTATACTTACATAGCTCAATATACTTACATAGTTCTAGCATTCTTCCAATATTTCCAATATAAAATGCTTTTTAAATCATTCATATCAATTTATATAGCCTTTAGCTTTGGTCGCAACAAAAGCAGTACACAACACGGAATGCCAAGGTGAGCTTGCCTGTGTCAGATGTAAATGCAGCACCCAACCAGCACACGTGAGAACCAGGAAGGGAGGGGGCAGAACCGGCAGGGGAATAAGGGGTGGTTCCCTTGCTGGACAGCTACTCCCACTGGAGAGCATGAGCTGGGATGGGGGTAGAACTGACTAGGCAGGGCTATAACACCTGTGTGCCTCATGTGGACCAGATCAGGGAAAAACCAGGCTGGGCTGATTATTCCTACTGGTGCAAACAGAATTAGAGTGGGTGAGGGTTGTTGGGGCTTAGCCACAGCATCAGCTGGCAGAAGCTGGCACTGGGGGCTAATTCTGTCAAATCAAACCACAGAACCACCTGGAGAGTGCACAATCTGGGAGTGAGAGAGGCCTGGGAGGGAAATAGTGGGCTCCTCCCTCTTGGGGTACCATTCCCACGGGGGGGTGGCACGAAAACTAGGACAGGGGCTGGGGTGGCTAGACAGAGAAGCACCCAACAACATCCATGAGGGCTGGATAGTTGAGCTGGTTAGATGGAACTAAGCTTTAATACACATCAACATGTATGAGAGCCAAATGGGATGTGGGACAGACTGGACTAGTCTGCTACACATACTGGCAAACCAGGGTAGGAGGCAGGTCTGGTGGGGGTTATTGTGGGTCACTCTGACTGGGCTGCAGCTCCCACTGGTTTATGCGAGGGCCGAGTATGTGCTGGGCAGAACCAGGCTGGACTGCAAGACCCGCTGGTTCCAGTGCAAGTCGGGGCTGAAAACAGAACCAACCCAGCAATTGCAACCACCAGTTGATCGGGGCAATGGACTGTGGTGGGCCTTGTACTTGCTAATACATACAAGAATCTGGTCTGGGAACACCTCAGACAAAGTTTCTTTGGGGATCTCCCCAATCGAAATGCGCTGGACTCAGAACCCTAACCAAGAAAAGACAGAGGACCGAACAAGTCAATCAACCATCTCAGCTATATGTTGGCAGCGAAATACTGGGCAAATGGAGACTCTATGATGGACTATATTAATCAGTGGACTCTACAAAGACCTCATCGTGCTTGGAGTGGAGAGATTTACAGTGACTTATGACTGGAGAACTATTAAAACCACTTGAGCAAGAATCTCAGAGCACGCCCCACATCCGGGACCTGGGGTGGGTGGGAGACCGGGTGGGGCTTCTCCCTCAATATCCCCCTTTACTTCATTCAGATACATGAAGGAAACCAAAATGGAAATAATAGTCTTACCCACTTTTCTATAGCCCTTGAACCTTTTTACCCTAATTAGCTATGTAAAGATTGTCAAAAATATAATAAAAAATGAAAAAATAAAATCCTACTTATTCTATTGAGTATTTAACATACACCAAACACTGTATCAAGATCTATTTTATCAGCATCTTGTGAGCAAGCCCAGTGTCTAGCATGCAGTGTACAGATCATAAACGCTTTCTGAGTAAATACAAGTAAAATGAGCAATGGTTGAAACTATATACACCAAAACATCTGAGTCATAATCTAAATTCAGTCATATTTATTTCTCAATTTAAATTTCTTTTTATCAATTTTTATTTAAAAGGGAGGAGGAAGAGAGAAACAGAGGAGAGAATTTTCCATTCTCTTGTTCACCTACATAATTTTCTGAACAGCAGAGTCAGCCAGTCTGAAGTCAATAAGCTGAAAGCTCAGATTTCCTACTCGTGCGTTACAGACTCACCTACTTGAGAAATCACCTGACGCCTACCGGGGTGAGTGATAGCAGGATTCTGGGTCAAAAACAGCCTTGATTTAATCCAGGGACTCTGATATGGGATGCAGGTGTCAAATTCCTGCCATAGCTTCCATGTGTGTATTTACTCTTACTATTTAAACTTGCTTGGATGTTTCTACACACCCAAAACTGGATTTTGAAATTTCCTTGTTTAAATTTTTTTTGTATACGTTTGTAACAAGTTACTATAAACTTAGTGACTTGAAGCAATGCCTTTCAGGATTTCCCAATTCCCTAGCCCAAAACCTAAATCACTCCAAATGGCTCCTCTGCTCATTATTTCAGAATGCTGAAAGCAAGGTATTCCTGGGGTGGGCTCTTAATTGTAATTATAGAGCAATCATTTCTATATAACTGTATTCAGTAGTTGAATCTAGCATCTGGAATGTCTCTGACATTTGTTAGGCCCCCAGTTAATATACATTACATAGATTAATAATAATCAGTATTCCTGTTAGAATGAGGTAATGGAGTATATCATGAGCCTCTTCCACAGGCACATAATGAGAATTGGATATTTTTATCTCCTTATATAAGAGCACTTCACTTGATTTAAAACCACATAAGTCTATTTTTACCACATGAGGGATAGGATGTGTTCTAGGATGACAGGCTTCAACACTGTAAACAGAAAACTGGTCTATCAGCGACACCCGCAGAAATAAATCAGCCTTGGAAAAAATCTATACCATGTCATTTAAATGTCTGCATATGAAGACATATTTCAAATTTCCATAGTCTCCCTGAGTCATCTCTTTCAATACATGGCTAATGCTCCCTGTTCTAGAAGCGCTAGTTTTGAATATATTAGCTATCCCTAATACATCAGGCATTCCTGATGTGGCTCTTTTCCACTGTAATAGTCATGCGAAATGTAATTAGTTCAACTTTAAATCCTTATCCAAAATTTAAGGGTTGTATGTTTTTAAAAAATGAAAAGCAATGACCTCAATAAGTGGGTGGGCATTAGGTTGGGAAGGATTAAGAGCAGGAATAATGACTTCCCTCAGGTACCAAAAAGTGCTTATGCCATAGAGTTAAAAAAATCAGCTGAGTAAAGAACATGAGGTGCTCCGCGCAGTTGCCTAATGGCTAAAGTCCTCGCCTTGCATGCACTAGGTTCATGTCCCGGCCACCCTGCTTCCCATCCAGCTCCCTTCTTGAGGCCTGGGAAATCAGTAGAGGATGGCCCAAAACCATGGGACCCTGCATCTGCTTCATGCGGGAGACCCAGAAGAAACTCTTGCTTCCTGGCTTCTACCAGCTCAGCTCTGGCCATTGCGGCAACTTAGGGAGTGGAAGATCTTCCTATCTGTCTCTCCTCCTCTCTGTGTATTTGACTTTCCAATAAAAATAAAAAATAAAAATATTTTCTTAAAAAAGAACATGCCATGAGTTTTGCATTTCTGCGCCAAATACAGCATCACATTTCCTTAGGCTCTTGCAATGCATTTAAAACCAAAAATGTTTCAAATACTTGAAAACAGAAATGGCAAAAATGTTGGGTAGTGATTAAAATCATCCTTGGGACTTTCACTTTCCATATATTAATTCCTGATTTAAGTGCTGACTCTGTTTCACTTGTTTATTTATTTTTTTTTTAAAGATTTATTTGATTACAAAGTCAGATATACAGAGAGGAGGAGAGACAGAGAGGAAGATCTTCCATCCAATGATTCACTCCCCAAGTGAGCTGCAACAGGCCGGTGCGCGCCGATCCGAAGCTGGGAACCTGGAACCTCCTCCAGGTCTCCCACGCGGGTGCAGGGTCCCAAGGCTTTGGGCCATCCTCAACTGCTTTCCCAGGCCACAAGCAGGGAGCTGGATGGGAAGTGGAGCTGCCGGGATTAGAACCGGCACCCATATGGGATCCCGGGGCGTTCAAGGCAAGGACTTTAGCCGCTAGGCCACGCCGCCGGGCCCCACTTGTTTATTTTTAAGCTTTATTTATTTTTATTGGAAAGGCAGATTTACAGAAAGAAGGGGAGACAGAGAGAAAGATGTTTCATTTGCTGATTCACTCCTGAAATTGCTGAAATGGCCAGTGCTGAGCTGATCTGAAGCCAGGAGCCAGGTGCTTCTTCCAGATCTCCCACATAGGTGCAGAGTCAGAGCTTTGAACCATCCTCCATTGCTTACCCACATGACAATCAGGGATCTGGATGAAACAGCTAGGACACAAACCAGCAAGTGTATGGGATCCTGGTGCTTGTATATGGAGGATTAGCCAATTGAACCACAGTACCAGCCTCCTCCTCCTCCCCATCGCTCACCCCGGTTCTGCTTCTGGTTTAGCCTCCTGTATACTACTCTTGGAAGACACGAAATAAATTGTGACTCAAATATACAAGTCTCTACTGCCCAAATGAGACACAAAGATGAACTCCTTGTCCCTGTCTTTGCTCTGGCTTTATGTCAGAGTCAGCAAATGTGTGGAAAATCTCTCTCTGTTTTTCTGTCTGTATTTCTGTCTCTGTTTTTCAATAAAATGAAAGTAAGTAAATAAAATTTACTACTGTACTAATTTGATGCATCTACCTAGCAGTAAATTTGGGCATTTTGAGCAACAAGGTTATCACTGCGGCATTTACTGTAAAAACTAAAGGCTATGAGCTTAGATGAAGGTTTTAAAGTTGTTCTGTCTGGTTTTAAAATGGCTGCACAGATAGTGCTTCCCAGAGGCACATAAAAGTTTGTTATTCTCTTTAGTATCCAAATGGTAATTTCCAAACCAGCCTGAACCACTGGAATTAGGTGGATCTTGAGTTCTCTTCAGTTTGAAATTGTTGTTTTGTGTTTGAACCTTTGGGTGCTTTGTAAAGAGAAAGCATTGATGAACTCAAAGAAAATCATACGTGCTTAAAAGCAATGATAAACATTGATCCATATTTTTTAGAAGAAAACCAAATTCAGTTATCCAACTAGTAATGCTTAGCACTTCAGCCAAGCAAGCTGATCTTGAGGATTTAGAAAAATAGACAAATGGGCTTTTCTAAGATAGATGTATCTTATACAATGAAAGACAAATACTCTTCAAATGACATGGGTTGGATTTCTCATGTATTGTGCTTTGATTCACTTCTTATTTGGAATCTTTTTGGGTCAAATGTACTGACTATCATCTGCCATTTAACTGTCTTCTCTATAGACATTCTTACGTCCAACAGCTACTGTCTTTAGCTTTATGTGGTTGTTCTAAGACCATGCCATGCCTTTAAAGGAAATACTCTCCCTGTCTTAAAAGAGATAATTTAGGAAAAGTAAAAAAAAAAAAATACAGACTCCCTGAAAATGGAATATGGACTACTTTTACTCAGAACTTCAAAAAAAAATGTGATTCTTTTTCATTCCAAAGGACACAGACAACATTAGTGTTTGTACTGTAAATGCATAAACTGACTGCCAATCATCCAACCTGGACATCAGTACCATCAAACCACTTGTTTCTGTTGTTGATTAGCTTTTTTGTTTTGTATTTGATTCCTTATTGTCACATTGTACAGTTGAAACTTGTCTTCATTGCCTATAAGACATTAATCTTAAAGCCCCAATTACTCTTTAGTTTCCTGTTTAGCAATCATAGATTGAGCAGCAGAATCATAACTGAGCAGTGGGCAATGTTTTTTAGAAGAATTATTATGCAATAAACAGAAAGACTAAGCAGCAATTATTCAATAGAGGCATGACATAATAAATTACAAATGAATAAGGGTAAGTAATTCTATCATAAAATGCCTTTAAAAACATGAGGTTCAGAATCAAATGCAATTCAACAAGATGAAAATTATTCAACAGGAAGGCAGTTGACATGTTGATTAAGCTGCTACTTAGGATATCCACACTCTTACTAGACTGTCTTAAGCTCTGGTTTCCCTCACAATTTTAGTTTCCCACTGGCACACATCCTGGGAAGACTGCAGTTGAGGGTTCAAGTGGTTGGGTTTCTGTCACCCAAGTGGGAGACCAGAACTGAATTGCTGGCTTCCAGACTCAGCTTCAAGTCAGGAGCTTTTGAAGTAATTTGTGGAATCAACAAAATAATGAGATCTTTCTCTCTGTCTCTCTCTCTCTCTCCTTTGCAAACAAAATTAAATGAATGAATGAATGAATAACATTTTTAGAGAAGGACAACATTAAAATTGAAGCCAACTGCTACAGGTGCTTGAATGACTAGTAATGAAAAATGATGCAGAAGCCATGGGGGAGCAAGAAATGTCACTGGTGTGATGAGCTCATAAGCATCATCAAGCCTTAGCTGCAATGGCACTCCTTCTTGGTGATTTCATGTGACCCACCAATTTCCCAGAGAAGCCAAAAATCTACTCCCCTCGTGCTTTATCTTTGTGCCATACTTCATGTGTAATTTATCTAGTTCAATTACAGCATTGTTTTGCAACTCTATCTATCTCATCTATAAGACTATGAATTATTTTTAGTTAGGAGTTTTTCTGTTCAAATGAGCAACCCCCAGATTACAACACTTTTTATGCCCAGTATTCAGTAAATGTTGGTTACAGTGATTCAGTAGAGGTAGACTTATTAAGAAGTAAGTTTTCAGAAAGAAAATTTTGAAAAAAGAGCTATAACAAATTTTAATCAGGTTAATAGACAGCAAATTAATTTCATTGTAGTAGCAATGTGGACTCTTACTGTATTACAAGTCATTATTCTAGTCTCCGAGTGTAATTATATGTTCTCTCAACACTATTTGTATAATTGTGCTATTGTTTCCAAATCTCCCATATAGTGCAAGCACACGGATACCAAGATTGTGGTACTCATGTACCTGAAGGGGACTGCAGAGGTCCATGGAAATGGAGTAAATGGAATTAAACAATTTATTTTGCTGTAAAAAAATCGAAATCTATAAATAGATTTTTCGTAATGTGTTTTTATAAACTTTTTGAAGGTTGTTTTGTTCATGCTGAGCGGCTACGCAACACCCAACATATACAGTAAGAGCGTAGAGAGAATGCAAGGAAGAGGAATAAGAAAGAAACAGCTGGAAAGTCCAAAGATAAAAATTTAAGACTGGATTTTTAAAATACCACAAAAGAAGGTCTCCCTCACCCCCTCTTTTTTTTTCCTCTGGAGTTGGAAGGATCTTGTCCAAATAAGACACTCAGACGTGCAAGAGTTTCCAGGTTGCCAGTGCTTGAGCCAAGAGAGAACCTGAGAGTATCTCAGGTGCCAAACAGCCATCTGACTCACGTCAAAACAGAAAGCTGGACTCCACACATAAAAATGTGCTGGCAAGCACTGCCAGTGACCTTTAAGAATCCATCATTACAAATAGACATTCAACCAAGAGGAAATGACCCTAAGCTGGGCCGTTCCTCACTACATGGTGTGGAGGCGGGAGTGCAGTTAAGAGCAGCACAATTCTTGTTTTTAAGCTGCCGGCCCAAACCTTCCAGTATTTTCCATAGCTTTACTGCAAAATATAACAGTAGGCTTAACAGGATGTGAACACTTCCTCCACGTCTTGAGACCGTTTCCCTCTTACGCTACTTGGCTGCTCAATCTGTTGTCCTCATATGCAAACCTGTGTGATTTACGTAAATTGTTTTAACGGGAACATATCAAGGGCAAATATTAGACTTCTTTCTTCCTGTATCCCTGCATTTTTCCCTTATCCATGTGCAGCTGGCAGTGCACTATGGAGCAGAAATGATGCCTGGACTGTATTAGCTCAGTGTGGGTAAACACAGCTGATCAGCAGTCTTCCTCCTGTGCTCAGCCTTCTCCTTCCTTTTTCCAAGTTTAGGGTCCAGCTGTGTTACTTCTGGCAGCTCTTTCGTGGAAGCTCACAAAGAGTGGGTGTCAGACATCAAACGATACCTAGCCAGACTTTTACAATCAGATGGAAACGCTACTCCTCTGGCAACTCTTAATGCTGCTTATCCACAAGCTTCCTGAATTTTGCTTCTGAATAGTTCATGGAAATTGACAACCACCGATTCTCTTTAAATGAAGACATACACATGTACACTGGCTTCAAACACCCATAGCTTTCGGCAAAAAGCATGTTTGACTTGTCCTGGAATAAGGAGGATGACGAGGTGGGGAAAGCAACTTGCGTTATTTCATAGGATATTATTACTTAATAATTTTAAACATTGCCTATTTTCACTTCTTATGTACATAATATATGCTTACTTAGTATTTGTTTTAGAGTAGGGATATTGATAACATCTGATGTGCAATTTATGATAAAGACCATAAAATGGGGCAAGAAGAGGACATTATTTTGTAAGCCGGATAATTCAACAAAGACAATTTATAATACATAAATTATATATCAAATATTGTGTCATCTATACTTTTTAAAATGCACATATGTGTGTTTGTGTATATAGTTCCAAATATAAGAAAAATGTGTGGAATTTGCTTTTCTATGTCTGATTTAATTTGCTTGACATAATGATCTCCAGTCCATCCATTTTGTTGCAGATGTCACTGGTTTTCAAAAAATTAGAATTTATCAGGTCAATGGAAATAATCATTTTTTTCCTAGAAGGCTTTTGCTACAAATATAGGAGGTTAGCTAAATGCAAAGTGAAAGGGCAAATGTGACTCTGCAGGTGAAGAATTAAAGTGAAACTGAGGCCCACCACAATGTCCAATTAGCTAGTCCTCCTCCTTCAATCTCTGGGATCCCATATGGCAGCCAGTTTGTGTCCAGATGTCCCACTTGCTATCCAACTCCCTGCTTGTGGCCCTGGGAAAGCAGTGGAGGACAGGCCAAAGCCTTGAGACCCTGCACCTGCGTCTCCCAAAACCCAGAAGAAGCTTCTGGCTCAGGATTGACTCAGCTCCGGTCATTGCAGCCACTTGAGGAGTGAGCCAGTGGGTGGAAGATCTTTCTCTCTCTGGGTCTCCTCTCTATGAATTTGCCCTTCCAATAACAAATAAATAGATCTTTAAAAAATGAAATGAAGCTGCTCACTAAACCAATTGTGATCATCAGATGACCAACTTCAGATGTAGTGTTCTGTTACTGCTGATGACAAGTAGGGATCTCAATAAATAGGTTTACACATCAATAGTAGTGAGCCTAACAGTATAACTAAAATCCTACTGTCGAAAATACTTTCATGTTTTGAACAAACCTCTATACTATAATACATACAATAGACATTGTATATTTCACTGCAAATAAAATGCTTATGTACATTCCTTTGGATATAATTCTAATTTGTGTGACATTCTAAAAATTATGTCAGCATTTTTCTGTTAAATAATATGTCATGATAATACATTTAAAAATTCCTCATCTTTGCTTTCTACTGTTTTTTATTTCACTTAACAAATCAGCTGTGGATTTGTTTTCAGGAGCATATGAAGTTTATTCAAAAAGATGAGGAAAATGAAAATACAGAATCCTCCCCCAAAAAGTTTGAAACTCACGTAGTTTTTCCAGAATTCATGTAGTATTTTCTTTATCCAGGCATCAGTGGATGGGCATCTGGGTTGATTCCACAGCTTAGCTAGCTATTGTGAATATGCTGCTATAAATATGGGACTGCAGATAAGTGTTTCATATGCTGATTTCATACTGTTTAAACCAATTCTCAGAAGAGGGATGGCTGGGCTTATGGTGCATATATTCTCAGATCACTGAGAAATCTGTTTCCATAGTAGTTGTACTAGTTTACATTCCCACCAGCAGTGCATTGAGCTTTTTTCTTACATCCTAGCCAGCATTTATTCTTTTCTCATTTCATATGATAGCTGTTCCAACATTGGAGAGATGAACCCTCATTTGCATTTCCCTGACAGCCAGTGTCTGTAGAAGTTCATGCTTTGAAAAATACCTCTTCACATTTTTACCATTTCTTAACTGGATTATCGTTTTTTTTTTATTTTGTTGTTGTTGTTATTTTCTTGAGCTCTTTACAGAATCTGGATATTAAATCTTGTCTTTTCATCAAAATGGATTCAGACTGAGAAACATTATATGCAGTGAAGTATGCCAGTCTCCAAAAGATATATATCATATGTTTTCCCTGGTTTGTGTTAACTGAATATAAAACATGTGATCTGTATGCGCAACCTTGACATGTGGGATTTGATTCTTATTGATAGTTGTTTTCTATACTCTCGAAAAACAGCGTGCTCTTTCTGCTTGCTACTTATTGAATTCTTTACCTAATGAAGAGTTAAGCCCATGATTGTGAAGTAAACTGAAATCATAGCATAATAAAAAGCAAAAAATAATAAGTGAGGAGAAAGAGTGGGAGAGTGGGCAGGAGGGAAGATAGAGTGGGACGTATCAAATGCCTCTAAATCTGTGTTGTGAAATACATGAAATTGATTTACTTTATATAAATATAGTAATAACAAAGAGGAAAATATGTTTTACATGAACCCTTTGAAGATCTATAGTTTGCATTGATTTTTAATTATGTACCTTCAAAATTAACTTTAAATTCCATTTTCATAAACTTTTTGAATCATCCTGGTACAATTATTTGACAGTCTTTGTCTTTGGTCTCAGAGTTTGTTCAAGCAATGAAAGCATGTTTTAATGGCTTGATTCAGATGATATTTGCTCCATAGTACTGTTGCTATTGCTCTGTGGACTTCATCCACAATAGACATCACTAAATAAGGAAACTCCTTTTTCCAGCACGGGATAGAACTGAATCAGCGATGGAATTCCAGGTAGTAATGGGAACCTACTTCTTGGTTGTATCACAGAGTTGGAGGAAGTCAATTCTGTTTTCTCTCAATGTTTTATTGTGGTCCCAACTCTCAGGATCACTCTGGAAATTGGTAGGACTTACTTGATAAATACGGCTGTGTCATGATTAGCTGCTATGCTGCCATGGTT
Source organism: Ochotona princeps (assembly GCF_030435755.1). Lineage (NCBI taxonomy): Eukaryota > Metazoa > Chordata > Mammalia > Lagomorpha > Ochotonidae > Ochotona > Ochotona princeps. The sequence continues at coordinate 31,246,020 of NC_080832.1, read as the reverse complement.
CTGTAAGAGAAAAACATGTTTGACCTCTCCAATTTTATGAGTCAGAGAACTTTCCAGAACATTAATAGTATTGGAAAAGACACTGGTCCTGGAACAGCTAATGTCATTACAGAGGGCTCAGTAGCTACAGCAGAAGCACACAATGTTCCTTTTGAGAATTAGCCAGCCAGACCAAATAGAATGGGGCACCTCTCCTTTCTGCAGTTGTATTCCATCCCAAACTGGACAAGTACTCCTGACATATGGTGCTTCCCCCAGAGAAATAATTCTCAAGCCCTGGTTCAGCAACAACACTTCTACCTTCATCCCAGTCCCTGCAATTTCTGTCCTTGACGTTATTAGGAATTCATTATTGTCTGTTAAATGTATATATTTGTAACAACAGCCAAAATGCAGAGATTCTAGTGTACAGAGCTTTTCATTGTACTAATTTGAGGTGAGGGCTAAAAATAGATTGGTTTTGTACATTTCCCTTCCATGGGCCCCATATGCCATTTACGGTCTGAGCCTTAGGAAACCTAACAGGGAAATAAATTCTCCCCATGCTTGTATCTGCCATCTATTGGGTCTCCCATCTAATAAGGATACGTTTTGAACAAAGGTGACATTTTTCTAATAAGCAACTCATTAAGAGGACTTGAAACGGAGAACAGTTCAGAACCTCTAAGTGCTGGCCGCACATCTCTGGAGACCACCTGTATCTGCAGAGCAAGGAGACCTGCAAGCAGGAAGCTCACTGCATGTGACAGCTTCCCTGCTTCTGCCTGCTTTCCTAGAATGTCAGTTGGTTCAATCAGAGACCATCTTGGGCCACTGAGGCCGGCATCCATCTCACCTCCCCCAACCTGGCTTCAAGGCCTGACAAAAATGTTTAACTTGGCTCTTCTTTCCTTTGCAGTTTTGTAGGGTCAAATGTAATTGTTTTTGCTGTAAATCTTATCTTTTAGTACTTGCTAGTTATTTGTGTCTCTCCCAGTAAGTTCTTGTAATTCATTAGTTGATCATCCATAAGAGATGAATTGCTTGTAAACACTTGAGATTGTAGATGTTCACTTCAACACTGTTTTGCTAAACATTACGAATAATGAAGGTCTCGTTTTTAATTGTAATTCCTCCAGCACCACAGGGATCATGCACTAGCATCTATTCCTACACGAAGGTTTTCAATTCTCATTTTCACCACTCTTGAGATGCATTTTTATTTTTGATGAGTGTTTGTTAACTTCATGTTGATGAAAGTTTATTATTTTCACTCTGTTGTGGACTGTGCTCACTGGTTCTGTATTTTAGGAAATATATAATAGAAGTGGAGCGGAGACTGATATGTTCAGATATGGAAACAAAGTGCTGTATGTCTATATGCATACAGACCAAGGTTGGACTTCCAGTAAAAGAATTGAATACACCCTAATGGTATGATGATGGGCTCTCTGACAATGTCCATGCCTATATTGTTGGGAAACACATCAATAACAGCATGATGGACTTGTGACTGTTCATGAAGGATATCCATTGTGAAACTAGAGGGAAACTCAGTGGCGAGGGTAGGGGGAGGATCTTGATGAAGGGCACAGACAATCCCAGAGTGTCAGAAACCAGCTCCAGTTGAATTCAGAGCTCAGGAATGATGCATAAATTGGCCAGAAAGAAGAAGAGACTTGGACCGCTATAGCATGATGCGCACAATGGACAACTCAAAAAAGCTGCCTTCTTTATTTACACAGAAGTCATCACAAGCTTTTGCACAACATTCAATTGTTTCATTTTTACTTCATGGTTAAGAGAATATAAAAGCAATCCTATAAAAACATTATTATTATTTTACTTCAAAGAAAACATTTTCAGCAAACGCTTACTCATTCAAACCTGCATTCACCTGGCTGAAGCCAAGAACTCCACAGTTGGCAGTACATAGGGTTACATAGTGACAGGTGATTTACTTATACACAAAATCCATTTTCGTTAAACCAAAACTAATATTACTTAAAATATCAAGAGTACAGAATTAAAAAGAAAGTTCATAAATGACAGGAATTTATAAGAGTGTATATCACAGATTCTTTATTAAATATTATAATCAGTCATATACTAATTACTATCACCTTCACCTAGTACTGACTCAATTGTTTTTTGTTCTTTTGTTAAACGGCAGTGAAAAGGATCAGGGCAACTCAACCTTCCCACAGAGGGCCTTTACAGGAAACTTCTTTTATCTTATCAAACTATTTTATTTTCCTAAATATAAGTGTCAATGTAAGGTAGAAGTCTTAAACCATTTTTCTTTGGGGGTTCACATTTATCTCCCTTTAGAAGATGCCCCATATACTTCCTATTTTCTGAGGTGAGAAACCAAAATGCATCATTTCAAAATGTGTTGTAACAGTTCAACACTGCACAGTAAACAAACTCTTTGTACCTCCATGATTGCCATTTGTTCCAAGAGATATTATCAAGCCATTTCTTAAGGAAAACATTATTTATATTAGGGCAAGCTCCAGGATCAAGGTGGACACATAACAGGATGGTTGGGGACAATGTGGGTTCAAACGTACTATTGTATGTGTTTAGCTGTGTTTCATTGCCTTCAGTTGCTAAAGACGCTTTTACCAAAACATGATTGATCGGGCCCGGCGGCATGGCCTAGCGGCTAAAGTCCTCGCCTTGAAAGCCCCGGGATCCCATATGGGCGCCGGTTCTAATCCCGGCAGCTCCGCTTCCCATCCAGCTCTCTGCTTGTGGCCTGGGAAAGCAGTTGAGGACGGTCCAATGCATTGGGACACTGCACCCACGTGGGAGACCTGGAGGAGGTTCCGGGTTCCCGGCTTCAGATCGGCTCGCACCGGCCCGTTGTGGCTCACTTGGGGAGTGAATCATCGGACGGAGGATCTTCCTCTCTGTCTCTCCTCCTCTGTGTATATCTGGCTGTAATAAAATGAATAAATCTTAAAAAAAAAACATGATTGATCAATTTGAGGTGTTATACCAGTCACAGGAATCATTTTACATTTATAGAAAAACAACAACATCCTGTGGAGAATTCTCAGATGTATCGTACAGGTGACAGAGTGTCCATAAAACGGGGTGAGATAGCAATGAGGTGATTAGAGATATTCTGCCAAGCCTTGCCAAGCAGTTAGAAACTCCTCGTAGCCTTGCTAACCGAGGTGCTATACTCATTACTCCCCCATGCCATCTGATCCAACTGCTTGGCCCCCCACAACAGAGTCTATGGAACTATATCACAAAACAAAATATTTTTAAATTAAAAAAAAACTCTGGACCCATTCACCCCATCACTCTCTCTTTGACTTTCACTTTAATCTGAGATGACATCCTGTCTTCCAATCAAGTCTGTCCCTGGAGCCTTTACTAAGCCAGTCCTAGTGTGTCTCCTACATCACACATAGATATGTAGCCCTGTCTTGCTGCTGACAAGATGTGTCCATACCCTGTGATCATTTCTTCCTCAACTCCCAGTGTCCTTTTGGAGCTTTAAAAATCAATGTTTGATTCCTAGAAGTCAGAAAGCTGGGACAAAGTATAGTCTCCTTTAGAATACTAGAGAAGAGGCCCTGTGTGGTAGCCTACCAGCTAAAGTCCTCACCTTAAATATGCTGGAATCCCACATGGGTGCCAGTTCTAATCCTGGCAGTCCCGCTTCCCATCCAGCTCCTTGCTTGTAGCCTGGGAAAGCAGTTGAGGACAGCCCAAAGCCTTGGGACGCTACATCCATGCGGGAGACCCAGAGAAAGTTCCTGGCTCCTGACTTCGGATTGGCTCAGCCCCGGCCATTGCAGTCACTTGGGGAGTGAATCATCAGATGGAAGATCTTCCTCTCTGTCTCTCCTCCTCTCTGTATATCTGACTTTATAGTAAAAACAAATAAATCTTAAAAAAAAAAGGAATGGTCAGTGAGTGCCCAAACAAAAAATTGAAGTCCCACTTTTTCATTTTTATATAAAAAGCTATAAACACTTAAGTTCAGTGAAAAAGACATGCTGAAATCCAATATGGACCAAACGCTAAGCCCCTCTCATCAAACAGTGAAGTTGTAATGGCAAAGGAAATTAAAAGAGCCACTTCAGTGAGTACATGAACAGCCTGATTTCTGTTCAGAAAGTTTTATTCTCTGGATGGAAGATCAAATCAGTTACAATTTTCTTTTACATTTAAATCTAACCCAGAACAAAGTCATGATGATTTTCAATGAAGAAGAGTGAAGAAGACATTTTGAAGCTAGAAAAGTTTGGTTCATGAGTTTTAAGGCAAAAAGCTTTGCCCTAACATAAAAGTGCAAGGTAAAGCAGCAAGAGCTATACGAACTACAGTAATTTTTCCAGAGGATCCAACCAAGACTACTAATGAAGGCAGCTGTGCTAAGGACTTTCAGTGTGGAAGAAACAGTCTCTGCTGGAAAAAGATACCACTAAGAACCTTCATAGCTACAGAAACTCAATGTGTGACTTCAAAACTTTGAAGGACAGACTGACTAATGCAGCTTGTTGGGCTAATGCAGCTGGTGACTTTATGTTGAAACTCATGCTTATTTACCATTTTGAAAATCCTAGGACCTTTAAGAATTATAGTAAATCCACTCTGCCTACACTTTATAAATGAAGTAATGGGTCCTGATTCATAGTGCATCTGTTCACAACATGGCCCCTTAAATATTTGAAGTCCACTGTGGATGCCTACATGTTAAAACATACTTTCCCAGTTATTATTGCTTATTGACAGTGCACTGGGTCACCCAAGCAAGCTGATGGAGATGTGAAAGGAGATTATTATTGTTCTCATGCCCCCGAACTAAGTATCATCCATTTTGCAGTATCTAGATTAAAGACCAATATCAGTGTTTAAGTCTTATTATTTAGAAAATATATTTCTTAAGTCTGTAGCTGCCTTTGACAGTCATTCTTCTGATGAATCCGGATAAACCCACATTAAAAGTCTTTGGGAAAGAGTTCACCATTCGAGCTGCAGTTTAGAATAGCCATGATTCATGGTAGGAAGAGTTCAAAACATCAACATTACCAGGAGTTTGGAGAACTAAATTCCAACCTTCATGGATGACTTTGAGATGTTTGAGTTTGTGGATGTCAGGCAAACAGCAAGAGAACCGGAACTAGAAATGGAGCCTGAACACAGCATTCAATTGCTACAGTGTTACAACTCTAAAGATTTATTTGTTTGTTTGGAAAGTCAGATTTTCAGAGAGAGGGATCTTCCATTTGCTGGTTCACTTTCCAAGTGGCCACAGTGGCCAGAGCTGAGCTGATGTGAAACCAAACGCCAGGAACTTCTTCCAGGTCTCCCATGCGGGTGCAGGCTCCCAAGACTTTCAGCTATTCTGTACTTTGCCAGGCCACAGGGAGGGAGCTAGACAGGAAGTAGAGCAGCCAGGACACAAACCAGCACCCATATGGGAGCCCAATGTGTGCAAGATGTGGACTTTAGCCACTAGGCTACCATGTCTGGTCTGGTGTAACTTTAATGAGTAGTTAATTCTTATGGATAAGCAAAGAGCACAGTTTCTTGACATGAAATTTACTCCTGGTAAAAAGGCTGTGAATCTGATGAAATGACATTTAAGTGTCTAGAAAAGTCAATGAGCTTAGTTGACGGAGCAGCAACAGGGCTTGGGAGGAACTGCTTTAGCTTTGAAAGTTCTACTATAGAGACTATGCTACCCAAAAGTGTTGTATGCCACAGAGAAATTTTTCAGGAAGAGAAGAGTCAATTGCAGATGCCAGCTTCACTGTGTCTTATTTTGAAAAAATGCCGCAGTCACACCATTCTTTAGCCTGGGGTGAAGCTCGGGTCAATGAGCAGTCATCAACACTGAACATTTTTATTTTTCTTCAAGAATTTTTCCCATTACCTGCACAAGTTGGCTAAGTGATTCAAGAGGTTCGGCTTCTGGCTTGTCCTGTCTTTTGGAATGCTTTCCTCACTGAGTTTAGCGTGATTTTACATAGCATCAATCATCCTGGTGGGTGGCAGCCATACACACGGGAGCAAGACCTTTCACTAGGTAAAAGACTACAACTTGCTAAAGATGGAGATTGTTAGCATCGTTTAGTGATAAGCCAGTTTTAGTTAAGGGGTATACATGGGATTTTAGACACAATGCTATGAAATATTTGATAGAATGCAAACATAATTTTATTCATTTATTTATTTTTATTTATTTATCTTAAAGGTAGTTACTATGAGAGAGGGAGTGACAGAGACAGAGAAACATTTTTCATCCCGATTCACTCGCCACATGGCTACTGACGTCAGGAGCCAGGAACTTCATCTGGGTCCTCCACCTGAGTGGCAGAACCCCAAGCACTTGGGCCATTTTCTCCTGCTTTCCTAGGAACATTAGTAGGGAGCTGGATTGGAAGTAGATCATCTGGTACTTGAACCAGTGCCCATATGGGAGGTCAGCACTGCAGGTGACTTAACTGAACACACCACAGCACCAGCTGCCCTTGTGAAAAATCAGCAAAGTCTTTCATCTCCGTTTAACGCAATATGTTTCTTTTTGTGTTTTTGTGGTCCAGAAAAGAACCTGCAATTTCTTCGACAAAACATTTGTCATGTTAAATGTACCTTAGGTTCGACTAAGAAGTCCCCACACTGAAGAAGCAAAAGTTGTGGGATATTTTCTTCTGCAGAATCCAATTCTCTGAGAGTTAATCTACTAATATTCAGGCCTTAAGTGTCTCCCACAAAGGAACAGATTAGTTCACCCAGGTCAATTGAGTGGAAGTCAGTGCTACCTATTGTGCACTGAAGATTTTGTAGGAGCTTTTTCAAAGTTAAATGTTTGGTGATCTCAAATCACTGCCTTCTCTAACTATTTAGAAGGTAAAAATAGACCTCACTGACTGGCTACTCTATGCAAATTATTGTATATTGTATATTAGCTCTTTTTTTTCTTTATAAATGTATTTTTTCACTCCATTTTTCCATGTGAAAAGATTCATTAAAAAATACATCAGGGGTTGGATTGGTTTTGTAGTGGAGTGTAGTTTGTCTGTAATACTGACATCCCATGTGGATGCTGATTAGAGTCATAGATGTTCCACTTCCAATCCAGCTGTCTGCTTGTGGCCTAGGAAGACAGTGAGCGATATCCCATGTTCTTGAGCCTCTGAACCCAAGTGGGAGACCGAGAGGAAACTCCAGGCTCCTGGCTTCAGATCAACTCAGCTCTGGCTGTTGCAGCCATTTAAAGAGTGAGCAAGCAGATGGAGGACCTCTGTCTATCCTCCCTCTGCAAAATCTGTCTTCCAGATAAAAATAAATAAATCATATTAAAAATGATTAAATAAAAACAAAATATACAGCAGGCATTAATTCTAAATTAACAGCATAAGTTTTTTTCACACGCATATGATTATAAATTTTTTTCTACTTTACTTACCTAAGCTTCCTACTTAATAAGGATTATATCTGAATTAGAATTAGTAAACAGCACACTGTGTAGTTTTCTATTCATTAAGCAATATTCAGTAAATTCAATATGGTTTTATTATGTCAGACACATGGCAAGCATTCATATTCTTGAGATGGATAGTTTAATCTGTATTTTTTATAAATGGACATGAATAATCCATTGGAATCAGTTTTATTGTTGATTTAATACTTTTTATCTGGGATGGGTAGACACAATTGGCCATGTCATTGCTCTCAATGTGTTTCACTAACATAAACAAGACACTGCAAAGAAGATAGCATTTGAATTCAAAACCATTTATTTGTTACCTATTTTACTCATGACTGTAGTAAGATGAAATTTCTTGGCCTTCTTACATAATTCTAACACAAAATATGAAATTTTGTTATCAGTGCATTCAAGATTTCCTAGATAAACACTCAAATAACTCTCACCAATGTGATCTTATTACAATATTTTAAAGTATTTTATATACTTGAAGTCTTGTGTTGAAGACAAATTTACCTTTTTTAGTGACAAAAGTTCCACAAGATGTCACTGTGCTCCTAACTCATTCAAAAAGACACTAAGATTCAAACAGGCAAACAGGAGACAGTTTGCCTGCCTGCCTTCCTTCCTTCCTTCCGTCTTTCTGATGAATTGGAAATATAAAAACCATTATAAGCCAGTTATATTGATGACAAGGAAACAAATGTTAGTAACTGTTGCTTTAATACGTCAATTCATTTCTTATTTTCGCCACATGATGGCGCATCTTCCTCAATTATAGCTTTGCTGCCTGAGTCCAGCCAAATGACAAATTTAAACAAAAAGTAAAGCTTAGAATCTGACAGGAAATGGCTAGCGTGGATTTATTCATACCTCACTAGGTGGGACACAAAGATTAGTCACTCCTCATCATGGTGTTGAAGATTTCCCTGCACACCCCTCCAAAAAAAAAAAATGTTCTGCACCTTAATTGTCGACAAATGTCTTATTAGAGTTATAAGCCAGTCTAGATATTCCAAAATCCGCCAAGTCCAGCAAAATTATACTTCAACACAATAAACGGCTAAATACTAAAATGAAAATAGATGCGAGACAGCTGAATAGTACCCTATAGCCGTTTTAAGGGGTATAACAGCCGGATCTATATATAAACTAAAATTGAAATATCAATGAGCTAATCACAGGATGTGGCTAAGAACTTGCATTTTTTTCTTTTTTTTTCTCTTAACATATTGGTTATTCAAAACCATGTCAATTCCATAATGGTGTAAATCGTTGTTGATGTTATATCGGGATTCTTAAATGACTGGGGCGATATTCTACCAGTTCTACCTTCAGATCAGAAATGGTCTCCCCAAGAAACTGTTCAACTTATCTGGACAATAAAATGCTGGACTCTATACTTGGCATAAGTTTGCAAGGAAAGAATCCTGATTGAATTTGAACTGTAATATTGCAACAAGGTGGAGGAATCCACCATGGGGGAACGGTATGGGGAGGGGATGGGGGAGGGGATGGGGGAAACCCAGAGCCTATGAAACTGTCACATAATGCAATGTAATTAATTTAAAAAATTGTATCATTTATCAGCACTGTCATTTTGACAATGTAAAATGTCCTAGAAGCTTTGCTTGGAAATCTTGGAAATAGTTATTTTATTTGTTTTCATGTAGTTATTAAAATTTTCTACTCAGTGAATATGTTCCTATTAAAGATGATCAAATGGTGGAATGAAACAGAGAACTCCTTCCATATCTGAGGATTTTTATCAGTCTCTGAGCCCAGGTTCTATTCGACATACATAATGCTGATTTTCGCATTGTTGTGGATTTACACTAGCTTAGAATTCTCTCAAAAAAAAAAAATCTCTGGTTTTATTTCAAATAAATCTACCAGTAAGAATCCACCATCCAAACTATGAAAAACTTAAAAACTGTTTTGGAGGAGCTGACATGAACACTGTCAATCTTTACTTACAGATAGCTGCATTGCAGCACCTTTAGCCATGGTTTCTCTTCATTGTATGAGAAAGAGAATAGAGTAGCAAGTATGTCCATGGGTTTATACAGAAAATAATGGCCTGATCTTATCGTTAATAAGAACAGTGGTGAATACCCAGCGCTATGGCTCAATGACTAAATCCTCACCTTGCAAGCGCTAGGATCCCATATAAGCACCTGTTTGTGCCCAGTCTGTTCTTCCGTGCCAGCTCCCTGTGTATAGCCTGGGAAAGCAGTAGAGAATGACACAAAGCTATGTGACTCTACAACTGTGTGGGAGACCTAGAAGAAGCTCTTAGCTCCTGGCTTTGGATTAGCTCAACTCCGGCCCTTGTGGCCATTTGGCAAGTGAACTAGCAAAAGAAACATCTTTCTGTTTCTCCTCTCCAAAGATCATATCTGTCTTTCCAATAAAAATAAATACATTTTGTAAAAAAAAAAAAAAATGGCCTTGCTACCTTGAGAGGAGTGTGAGTTTAATCAGAATTGTGGGTTTTTTTTTTTTTTTAGATTTATTTATTTTTATTGAAAAGTCAGATATGCAGAGAGGAGGAGAGACGAAAAGGAAGATCTTTTGTCTGCTGATTCACTCCCCAAGTGACTGCAGTGGCCAGAGTTGAGCCAATCTAAAGCCAGGAGCCAGGAGATTCCTCCAGGTCTCCTAAGCGGGTACAGAGTCCCAAGGCTTTGGGCCGTCCTCGACTGCTTTCCCAAGCCACAATGAGGGTGTTGGATGGGAAGTGGGGCTGCCGGGATTAGAACCGGCACCCATATGAGATCCTGGGGTGTTCAAGGCGAGGACTTTAGCCACCAGGCCACCGTGCTGGGCCCTGTGAGTGTTTTTAAAGAACCGGCACAGTGGGTTAGATGTTCTGGTTCACTCATTAGATCGGGCTTCATTCAGTGGGTGTGAAACAGGAGTTAGAATCTTTACTTTCACAAACTGTCCCAGGTGATTCTGACTCAAACCCTGATGTTACAATCACTGATAAGAAATCTATAAGGAAAGATGAAATGACAGATAGAGAGAGAGGCTGAGTTAAAACCTTTAGTGAGGAGGTATTACACAGGGACTAAAACTGTGGATTGATGGATGATGAGTGATGTCTGTAATGAGTTTGAATTTCGGAATGGGCAAGGGATAGGTTCATAGTGACAGTTAACATGGAGAGTGAGCATGGGATTTTAGAACAAGCTGAGTTACACTGATGATATAATAAGTTCAAAGTGAATGTGTATCAGCAAGATATACATCTGAATCAGCCGAACCCAATGTTAAAGCCCATGTGGAAAGCAGAGGCCCAGTGCACTTGAACTTGCCTGGAAGGTGCTGAGTCGCTTCAATGCAAGCTCCAAGAACACATCAGAACCTTTCCGATCAAATAAATAAATAGATCATTGCTTGAGGCTTATGTTCTGTTTTTGGCAGAGAGCCCTTCATTCTAAATTTTCTTTTCATCAAGAGTGCAATTTACATTACAATCTTATTTACCGACGTTGCTGAGTTTGCCAGCCCAGATTTCTGAAGTGGGCAGAAACGATGAAAGATTGGGAAAGAACAGCTGGTGGTGAAAACCAAGGCATGTACAGAGTGTCAGAGATGGTTTTGCAAAACGCAACCGAGAGGCTTGAGAAGTGGGCCTCAGAAGCAACCTGACGCTTCCTCTGACAACTCCTGTGAGAAATGTGTTTATCCAACGACTGTATGCTGCGGACCTTCTCTGTACCACGTAACATATAAGGAACAAGTAAGACATTACTAATACGACCTTTATACTTCATGTCTTCCTGGAATTTATAGGCTAAAAGACAGAAAATATCGATGGAATGTATGGGAATAAATCCATTGGAAAGGGCAAGTGTGTGGTGCCACTGAGCCACGGACAAGGAGTAGCTAATCCAGTTCTGAGAGCTGGCAAATGGCAGGGAGTTGGCTGGTGACAAGGGCTTGACACCTGGAGCTGGCCCCTTCCGCTTGGAGGTGTGGCTGCCCAGGGCTTGGCCAGCTGGCCTCCTGGGGTTTTCAGGTCTTCCCGGTCAAAGTGTTCTGCTTTGAGCTGGCTCCAGAAAACAAGTGGGAACTTTTTGTTCCTTCCCCACTCCTAAGATATCCCATTAGTCAGACAGACACTTTTCTTCTTACAAAAAGAACTTGGGAAGAAATCAAATTCCTTCAGGTATAAGCAATAATTAAATTTTTGACATGTAAGCTTATGGAACCCATGAATACCCATGGCATCACACATACTCAGAATTTCCTCCATTGAGGAGACAGAGCTGGCATTTCAGAAATGGCAAAGTGATCGCAATTCACAAAAACAGAGTCAGAAAGGAGGCAGGTATACAAAGAGGAACTTGCTGGGATCTGCAGGGATTTCCAAATACTCAGTGCAATATTGAGAAGCCCAGGCTAAAATCAAGGGCAAAAGCTACATGGATAGAATGGAGGAAACTGTGCCTCGGGAACACACTTGACTGATTACAGTGCTGACCCTTTACCCAACAGGCAAAATGGAAAATTTACAATTTACTGAGATTTGTTAAAATATTCTTGCTTCTTCCTACAAGAGGGAAATATGAGCCCTTAAGACTAGATATCTCTATTTTTCCACCAACAGAACTTAAAAACAAAGAGCTGGACACCATATTGTATGCAAGTAACTAAAGATAGTTCAGACTGAAAATCAAGAGTATCTATGGTAATACAAACACATTCAGCAGTAGATAAGCTAAATTAAAAAAGTGTTTGATATTCAGTAAGAAACTACTAATAAAAAAATCCTGCAAATAAATTAGAAAATACAATTCAAACTGGGGAGACAACAATTGCAGTTATTCTTTGTTTGGTTAGTCCTCTGTGGTGCCTTGCTTAAATTCTAACTCATCTCAGCCCAAGCTCTGGGAGCCACTCCCAGTCCGTAAGGCTGCAACAACAGCCCTATGTACTGTAGGGCTACAATCTCTTGATGTTAGAATTTGCAGCAGATACGCTAGTGCCCTCTAGTGGCCATCAGCCACCTCAGTCTCACCCAGTTATTTCCAGTGGCTTTCCTTATTTTTAATTAGTATGATAAACTTGTGTTAGGACCAATAGGGAAGTTTAGCCTTTCTAGATATATTCTAGTAAGTAAAGACCACTTATAGAATAGTCGTGGTGCATAAATCTATATTAAATGTGTAAGAAAAAGTCTCACGAAGCAACAATAAAAACCTTAAAGCAATTTGTGTAAAAACTAACTCATAAAAGCCAAGAAAGATGGATTCAGAAGTTTTACTAGCTTTTTAAATAAATATACAGTGATTTTTACTTTTTTGAAAGGCATATACATGGAGAAGGAGGGACAGAGAGAGGTATTCCATCCACTGCTTCCTGCTCAAATGGCCATAAAGGCTGGAACTGAGTCAATCCAGAACCAGAAGCAAGAAGCCAGGAGCTTCTTCCAGGTCTTCCGCATAGGTTCGGGGCCCAAGGATTTGAGTTATATTCCAGTGCTTTCCCAGCCATAAGCAGGGAGCTGGATCAGAAGTGGAGCAGTTGGGACAAGAATCAATGTCCATAGGAGATGCCAGTGCGGCAGGCTGACTTGGCACGCTTCACAGCACCTGCCAGCCCCGTTTCATTAGCTTTGAAGAGAGCAAACTCGTTCAAAGAGGAAAGCAGGCTTGAAATAGCATGTATTTCTTTTTCAGAACTGTGAGACCTAAGAAATACAAGCCAGTGAATATTTTCCAGTCATGTCCAAATGCACTCAAACCTATATAGTTTATTGACTAGGTGCCATTTGCTGAGCAGAATTGGTTCAGTTAAAGGCAAACTTCAGTTAATTCTATCTAAAGGTTGGTATAGACAACAAAGAAAGCCTACATTTGCTGTCAAGTATTGTGTGCCTTAAATGTGTAGCTTGCAGAGGTGGGAAAAAAAAAGTAATGGCTGAGCTCCATATGCCAGGTGTGTAATCTTCCTTATCACATTTAATCCACAAGCAGCTTTATAAAGTTTGAAATTATTATCCCTACTTGACTGATTAGAAGACAGAAACTTATTTAAGTTTTGATCTAGTTTCTATACATAGTTTATAAAGCAATTGGAATTTAGGATTTCCAGAATACTTGCAGTAAAGCATGCTGTCTTCTTAGCTTTTTGGAATTGACACTCGTTTATGAGAGTAGTTTTAAGTATCAAATGAGAATTTTTGTGAAAATGCTTGGTAAGTATCAACATATTGCATAATGTATGACATTTTGGCTTATAATATTGGCTTTCAAAATATTAAAGGGGGCCAGTTCCAATAGCCTAGCAGCTAAAGTCCTTGCCTTGAACATGCTGGGATTCCATATGCATTCCAGCTGTAATCCCGGCAGCCCCATTTCCCACCCAGCTCCCTGTTTGCAGTCTGGGAAAACAATCAAGAATGGCCCAAAACCTTGGGACACTGCACCCGCATGGGAGACCTGGAAGAGTCTCTGAGCTCCCGGCTTCTGATCGGCCCAGTTCTGGCCATTGCAACCACTTGGGGAGTGAACTAATGGAAGGAAGATCTTCCTCTCTGTCTCTCCTCCTCTCTGTATATTTGATTTTCCAATAAAAATAAAATAAATCTTTAAAAATTATTAGAGGCCAAAGTGGACGAATTTGTGCTTGTATACTACATTTATAGATTATTGCCTACACTATTTTTCCAAGTCATTTTTTCACATTTCCCACACCATTTAATAGGAAGACTAGAAAACAAATGTTTTCACTAAATGAGCTTTTAATTGAAGCCATGGAGTGCATATGCTATTGTTAATAAGAGGATAATGAATGGAACTCAGACGAAACAACTTTCACTTAAAGAGTTCCAACTTAGGACCCGGTCTTCCTTATGGCAGAACAATTCAGCTATATGATAATGTCCACACAATTTACTACAAATACCTTACTGCACGATGAAAGACAGAAAATGAGCAAAGTTGTTGTATGTGGAAAAATCTCCGTTATAATGCATCTGATGGGTCTAGCTTTCTAGAATTTTATGTTTCCTTGCTAGTCTGTGAGGCATGTTCATCTTTTCTTGAAGAATAATCTATAGAACTGAAACTTCTCAAATTTTCATGGTCTTATTCACCAATATTTTATAATACTTTATGCAATGGGATTCATTTTAGGATATTCTTTTTTAATTGGATAAGTTCTATTCTATTGTTTGTGAATTGTGCCACTCCAGATAATAGAAAAATAGAATGTCTGTCTGTTGGCAGCTACAACAGGAAATAAGGAGTGGATCGGTGAACCCACAGGGAGAGCTATGTCTATTGGGCTTTGCTTTGCAGTTGTTTGTGAACACCTTGAGAGTTTCAGAAAATTTGTGAAGTTAGCTCATTGTAAAGTTAGTTGAGTGTTCCATAGTTTAATCCCAGAGGAACTGCTATTCAGTTACAATATAGTGCAGTAAATGAGTCTAGGAAATTTGAATACTGAATAACTTCTCTAGCTCTTTCAAATTCATATTTACAGGAACTGTGCACAACTCAAATATTCTCCATGAACACAGGGCTGGCCTGAGAAGAAAGGAGTGCTCTAAGTCTAATAAATTAACTATTAGTCAGTCACAGACTATCAGTTTAACTACGTTAGGTTCGTACACAACATCAAGCAAGGTCTTTTAAGGATAAGGCCCTCTTGCGTTTCACCAATGCCATAACACTAACCTGAGTGCAAGCGGAAGTGATTTCTGTCATTTCCGAATCAAAGCCTTCTTCACTAACAAACCTACTGCAGGTGACACTTGGGCGATAGGGGGAGGAGGGCAAAGGATCCCTCGCAGAAAAAGGTAAGCCCTAAATAAATGAATCACAGACATCAAACTATTAAAAATGAAGTAAAATTTATTGTGTCAATTTGGAGTTCATTTCAGAAGCTAATGAACTAACAGATGCATCTACATTTGCACGTGGATACACACAAACACACACTACACTGACATGAACTAAAAGCATATTTACCAGAAACTTAAAAGTTGTATTCTCTAGGCAGTAGGATTAAGTTTTGTTTTCAAAGTTGCTGTATTTCCTATTTTTTTCTACAAAGATATTACTATGCACTGGGTTTACAGTTGGGGAAAACACGAAATAAATGTTAGATAATTTTAAGTGATTCCTAGTGGAAAGGTCTCTTTCTTTGTTTTGTTTTAGTTGGGGTAATCCTTTCTTACATCCGAAATGCTTCATATCCTTTCTCTGATTTGGATCCCCAGATAGGACACCCATTTCATCTTCAGTCAGAACTGGCACAATGACAGTCATCCAGCCTCCTTTCATGGACACTGAAGAGCAATTCCAAGCTAATTTCTTTTGTTCTAACCACTAAATGAAGAGGTGCTCCAGGAGAAAGAAAATTTACCTGATCACTAACTGTATATACATCTTTATGTAGTTCATCTTATTAACTTTTTATTTTAAAATAATTGTAACGATGATATAAAGAACTCTGGACACATCTCCCACCAACCTCTTTGCAACCATTTTACCATATTTGAACTAATTTTCATTCTCTCAGTTAAAGTAGATGACACACAATAGATGACATATGATATGTAATGGGTAGACAGAGGAACAAAGATATATTCATACATACAGATACACAGATTACACAGATTATAGATAGATAGATAGACAGATGAATTTCCATGAACCATTTTAGAATAACTTGAATGTGTATATCAAAATTCTTCAAAATGTGCAGGATTATTTCTGTAATTCTACTTACAGTAACGTAATCATAAGGAAACAAAGACATGAGGAACTTTTCATTAGAAGAATGTTAATCACCAGCATCTATCATATCAGGAACATAGAGATGGTCTTTATGATTAAATATGCATTTCCTGATCTAATTTTATAGTTGCATATACAGACCGCTTTCAAATGTCGTCTGTAACCTCAAGATAAAGTTGAAAGCTCTTAACACCCTGTCTCTGTTGACTGTATCAGTGTCATGAACTTTTGGATTCCTTGGAATGTGCCTTAGCCTCAACCAGAAAAAGGAAGGAAGGAAGGAAGGGAGGAAGAAACTCAAGATAGCTTCAACCTCACAGGGCCTGAATGAAAACTGGTGCCGTTCAGGCATGTTTGCTCCATCGTTTCTGCAGTGAAGGGTCAAACCAGGTACTACGATAAATGGAAGCTGCTTTCTTGCTCAGAGCTCAACTGTTGCTGCCTGAACAGAAGCAGTTGATGTGCCTTGCCCCACAGTGGCAATAAAAGTCCTTCAAGGGAAAGGAGAAAGAAAGGCGCTTCAGCTTATTTGCAAAGTCTGCTCAATGTAAGTGCAAGTAAGTTAGAAGTAACTGAAATTCTATGGAACACTCAACAAATAAGCATTCTTAACTTCAAATGTGGCATCAGTTCTTCAAAGGAAGACAGATTCACAAGAATCCTGGGAGAGGGAGAATGCCAGCATTCTTCTCTTCTATGAAAACACGAAGCCCTTCCTGGTGGCCATGTTCACTGTTCATATGTAGAACAAGGAAAACAAGCATCTATGGCATCATTTCCAAAGGAAATCATTCAGAATTCCTGAAGGAAAAATAAGCATGAAATTTCAAATAGCCAGTGTTTGGGATTATCATGTTACTCAAAGAAAAAATAGAGAGGAGAAATCATATGATTTGATATCACACTTTACACAATGAAAAGAAGCAAACACTAAAATATGCCTCATAAATTATTCAAACATTTCACCAAGTGCACAAATTGTAAGACTCAAGAAGGAAACACTCTAAACATAATATTTATTTAAATGACAACATAGTCTGTGTTGGGGACACCATGTGAAGAATAGAAAGAACTTCAGAATACAGTTGGAAATGCAATGTTCTTAAATAATTTTACTGACAAGGTAAGTACAATTACGTTTTCTTCTCTCAAGGAGTAAGCCATCACATGAAGTCAACACCATTCAGTTTATTAATATGATCAAAGCAGATTCAGATCAAGAATGGAGAACAGGACAGAAAACAAGATTTTGCTTACCCAAGAGAACAAAAAGTGGTAAGATTTTCAATTAGTGATGCTTTTATGTGTCAAGTTAGTTTATTAACTAAGAAGAAACATCCAGAATAGCAACCATGACTCACAGTCAGCCCACGTGTGAAACACCCAACACATCACTGAGGAACCTTGAAATCCATTCCCCCCTTTACTGCTTGCTCTGTCAGAACTCGGTCTGGCACCTCATGAAGGACCCCTCAGGGCACTGGGCTTGCAGCCAGCTCCATTTGCTCCTCTGCATACAATCGATTGCACCTTGTTTTTGTGTTTTCCATAACTTCTTTCTTTTTGGTGAGTGGCAGAACTCCACTGGCCAGGATGGAGTATGGAAGGGTTGAGGAAGTACTGTGAATGTGAGGGGGGGGGGCATTTGAGAGCTGCAAGAGACTCAGCTAAGCAAGATGTTGCAGTGAGCATTCCCCTAAGTCACCAAGCCAGTGAGTCCATGAGTAGAACAGCAAGGTCCACTGGGACACTTGGAAGGTCACATGCATAGAACAATATTGAAGGAGGCAACTAGAAAGGAGTGCAGCCATATATATATATATGATGAAAGCATTTTTAAAAGAAACATAAAAGTCAAAATTCAAAAAGATCAAGTCATTACAGTGAGCATTTAATAATATGGGATAAGGAAAGAGAAAGAATTCTTTTATTTCCACTGAATAATTCCAATGCGTTTTTAAAGACCAAATTAAGGCTGATTTTGATTTACTTGGACATCTGTATAACACAGGAAGCATTTTGGAGGCAAAAACAAAACATAAGTGACATCTCTCTGATAAGCCATGAAGGAGGCAGGGACAGGAAAGGGGAGTGAGATGAAAACTTTCCACCCCCTTCACAGCCATCTCTTCATGCCCAAGGTGGAAAAAGTCTTTAATCTGTACCTTAAACAACAGGTTCAGAAGATGCAGATCTCAAAAAAAAAAAAAAAAAAAAGCCACCCAGTACAGCAGAATTAGATTAATCATAAGGACTCGGTGATCAGCGTGCTGCTGAGAAACACGAAGCCTGTAAGCAACTTGAGGGAGAAATCTTCGTTCAGAGAAGAGGAAGATGACGTTCCACAGGCCAAAGGCTCAGCTTTATAAGGTCTCTCTATTTCTGGAGGTAATGCTGTCATTCCTTGAATCTGGAAAGAAACAGCAGACAGTGCAAATGAGCAAGTGATTTAATAGCTAGGCAGTAGCCATGCCTGTTCAGCCATCCACACTGCTACAGGTGCTAAGGAGGCAGGGGACACTTGCGAAAGGCTTAAGCCATCAGGAGAATCAGAACTTAGAAATCCAACACTACACATCCAGCTCTATTGCTTTCTGAAGCTCACATCAAATTCCTTTTTTTCTTTTTTTAATTGGAAAGTCAGATAAACACAGAGTAGAAGAGACAGAGAGGATGATCTTTCATCCAAAGACTGACTCCCCAAGTAGCCGCAACGGACGGAGCTGAGCCAATCTGAAGTCAAGAGGCAGGAGCCTCTTCTGGGTCTCCCACATGGGTGCAGGGTCCTCGACTGCCTTCCCAGGCTACAGGCAGGGAGCACGGTGGGAAGCAGGGCTGCCACGATTTGAACCAGGGTCCATATAGGATCTCGGCATGTGCAAGACGAGAACTTTAGCCACTAGGCTACTGTGTCAGGCCTGCTCACATCCAATTCTGTTCCTGCTCACATCTGAATGTTCATTTCAGATGGTGGAATCAGAAATTTTCGGTCAGCCCAAGTAATCACTGAGCAATAATTATGAGGCATATCGAAAGGCACCTGGGCCATCAGATTTACAGACATGTGTCTGTTACGTAGATTGCCATGCTACAGACTTGGTTAAGATGTGACGTCTAAGTTCTCATAGGTTAAAACAATGTAAGGCTTACCGACCACTCTGCATTGTCTGTCTTGGAACATCTCACGTTCACTGGCAGGCTAAGAACAAGCTTGTTAAATGCGAGACCCTCCTTTTTAGTCCATTTAAACTTATTCATTGCATCCATGAAAGAAAGATTTTTGTACTGTTTGGGACTTTTGATAATGAAAGGCCAGGTCCTAAATTAAAAATTAACAATCACAATTACAATCAGAATAAAATTACATGTGTCTAACTTTTCTACATACTAAGAACTTATAATTGCACACTTTTGCACCCATAACCAATCTAGGTAAAGCCCTTATGAACTCAACAACAGTTGCTAGAGGATATAACATGCCAAGGAAGAAGTCTTCTAAGAGAGTTATAATACTTGTTTCGGTAGCAGATGAGTATGACTCAGAAAGCATCCTGTAGCACAATAATGCATCCATCTTTTGTAATCAGTATTCAGATTTTATGGGAAATAAGAGTTAGGCAGATATATTAACAGTATTATAATAATGAAAACACATTTCTACAAGTCTGAGAAGTGTGAACAAGTCTTACACAGCATCATACATAAATAAAAAGGTAATATTTTTATAACACTGTAGTTGAGAATCATAAGTTGTGTTATTCTTATGATTTAATATTGATCAGAATTTTTCTTTGTAAATTCAATTTAAACTCTGAAATGCACTTTTTCTAGGTAGTTAACAAAGTTTATCATATCCGATGATAGAGTCAATTCTAATTTTGCAACAAATATAGAGCAATTTATATATTTTTTCTTTTTTCTTTTTTTTAATTGTTTCCTTCATATATCTGATGTAAACGGAGATTTTAAGGGAGAAGCCCCACCCAGTCTCCCACCCACCACAGGTCCCAGATGTGGGGCATGCTCCGAGGGTCTTGCTCTAGTGGTTTTGATAGTTCAACAGTTTCTGAATTACTGCCACTCGCACCACTCCAAGTATGAAGAGGTCGTTGGAGAAATCCACTGATTGACATAGTCCATCATAGAGTCTCTGTTTGCCCAGTATTTTCATTGCCAGCATATAACTGAGGTGGTTGACTGACTTGTTCGGTCCTCTGTCATTTGATAGTTAGTGTTCTGAGTCCGAAAACTCAATTGCGGAGATCCCCAAAGAAACTTTGCCTGAGGTGAACCCAGACCAGATTCTTGTATGTACTAGCAAGTACAGGGCCCACCACAGTCCATTGCCCCGATCAGCTGCTGGTTGCAATTGCTGGGTTGGTTCTGTTTCCATCTCTGTCTTCCACTGGAACCAACGGGTGTTTGCAGTCCAGCCTGCTTGTGCCCAGAACATACTCAGCCTTCACATAAACCAGTGGGAGCTGCAGCCTAGTCAGAGCAACCCACAATAACCCCCACCAGGCCCGCCCCCTTCCCTGTTTTGCCAGTATGTGTGGCAGACTAGTCCAGTCTGTCCCACATCCCCTTCTGCTCTCATACATGCCAATGGGTATTGAAACCTTGTTCCATCTAACCAGCTCAACTATCTAGCCTTCATGGATGTTGTTGGGTGTCTCTGTCTAGCCACCCCAGCCCCTGTCCTAGTTTTCATGCCCTCCCATGGGGGGTGGTACCCCAAGAGGGAGGAGCCCACTATTTCCCTCCCAGGCCTCTCTCACTCCCAGATTATGAACTCTCCAGGTGGTTCTGTGGTTTAACTTGACAGAACTAGCCCCCAGTGCCAGCTTCTGCCAGCTGATGCTGTGGCTAAGCCCCAACAACCCTCACCCACTCTAATTTTGTTTGCACCAGTAGGAATAATCAGCCCAGCCTGGTTTTTCCCTAACCTGGTCCACATGAGGCACACAGGTGTTGTAGGCCTGCCTAGTCTGGTCTACCCCCATCCCAGCTCATGCTCTCCAGTGGGAGTAGCTGTCCAGCAATGGAACCACCCCTTATTCCCCTGCTGGCTCTGCCCCCTCCCTTGTTGATTCTCACATGTGCTGGTTGGGTGCTGCTGTCACATCTGGCAAGGCAACCTCACCTTGGCATTCCGTGTTGTGCACTGCTTTTGTCGTGACCAAACCTGGTCGACCCACACTCTGTTCCGGTGTTTGGATTTGCCAGTGGATGACGTGAACTGATTCAGCCTGGTCTGCCCCTGACCCATGCCAAATGTATGCCAGTGGGACACTTTCCATGACCTCTTCTGGGCTGTTTCCTTCCATGCTTCTTGCGCTTACCTGTAGGTTATGTGTCCTGCCAGAGGAGTTGCCCAGGCTCCTCCATCAGAACCCCTCCAAGTGCCAGATTTCACGCATACCAGTGGGTCTATGAGCCAGCACTAGTCAGTTCACCTCCTGTCCTAGCAGGAACAGTGGGTTTTCCTAACTGGCCTTCAACCCATTCTGGTTCTTGCTATTGGATGTTTCAGCCCAGCAACGGCTCGTCCACACTCACATATAGCTCAAACATGGCTCAGTTGGGGTTGAGACCTAGCTTATTCCATCCTCCAGAACACCAGAATGTGTTGCAGTCTGACCCGGCCTGGTGTGTCTTGTCCCAGTCCACACTTGTGCCAAGGGAGGCTACAACTGTATCCTGACCAGAGTGCAGCCCCCTTCCAGCTCGTACACCCCTTGGTGGGAACCTCCACCCAGCTAGGGTGTCCCCTTAGCCCCCCAACTGGGCCTGTTCCCAGCCATAGATCATACAAGTCAGTGGTTGCTCTGACTCAGCTTGGCACAGCCCCTCACCTGTCGCGATCCCTGCTTTAGACACTGTGGCTCACCATCTGTGGTTCACGCAGACCAGTTGGTGCAAAAACCTAGCTGGGCATGTCCTGTGCTCCAACCTGGTTTCCAATCTTACTTGTCAGCTAAGGTACAGCAATTTATGTTTATGAATTCAGATTCACCAATGAAAATTTAAGTTTAATGTCTTCAATGGCTGGCATCTTTCCTTGCTCTCCATAAACTGAAAAGCAAATAATGGAAGATAATGTGGCTCCATTTCTTTTTGAGCCACCCTGGATGTGCCACTTCAGTTATAAAGGTTTCATTTTTGGTGTCTTTTCTTGGAGTAGAAGAAAAATAGATGGAAAAATCCAGCCAAGAAACAGTGTCATGCACACAGAACCAAATGAGTTAACTCACAGATTCCGATCAAAACTAATAAAACAAACAAAACTTAATTAGCAGACATCCATTTCTGGCCACATTGGAATAATTTGCACCACATCTATTCTCTTACTATAAAGCACTCATAAACTAAATGAAATAGCCAGTTTTGGACTAGAGCACTGGTAGTACAGAACTATGCTCTCCAAAAAGCAGGGAACAGTGAAATGTTCCAGCACTGTGTTCATCTTAGCTTTTTGCCTGACAGAACCTTCTGGAATATCACACACAAAGGAATATTTTCAAGCAGAAACATGATGATCTCAATGAGCTAAGGGAGACAGAAATCAGAGCTCATGGATCCTGAAGCAGTTGAAAATTTCAAGGTAGAGCAAGAGAGAAGAAAAAAAATTACACATAGAACGTTAAAACATCATGTAAGAATCACCTTAATGTGTGGATGAGTAATGAATGACTATATTTAGAACAAAATTCTACAAGGCTGTGCAAAAAGTCACTGGGAGTTTGATGGCCAAACATTTCCCAGCGCTCATGGAAAGCTGGCAGCTCTTTGAACTCCAGCCAGTCAGCCAGGATGGAATATCTCTGTTGACTATTCAACAAAGAACTGAGAATGGGAAAAACTTAATAAGAAGCTACGTAAGCCCTAAATATTGATCTTAAAAGGGGAAATAAGGCTCTTAAACATAGAAACAACCTGGTACCAATCAAAATAAGATGCATAATGTCCTGTGTCTGTATGTAGTCAAAACTGGAAAAAGTCAATCAATCTGCCAAGACTCAGCAATGAGAGTTGAAAGAATTAGAAGAAAAGGATGTCAAAGCATGAAAATAAACATTAATACATGGTGTAAAATTTTTGCATTGAAAATAAAGACTGAGAAATGAACTTAATAGTAAGTGTAAAACCATTTTACACTCACAGAGGAGAAGCCTCAATATTATTAAGATGCCAACCCCCTCAAACTGACATAGAAAATCAAGACAAGTCAAATAGAACACTAGGGCTTTGTAACAATTACAAACTGACATATATATGTGTGTGTGTGAAAAAATACCAAACCCAGACTATCAAAATAACTATAAAAATAAAAAATATGACGAAGTCTTGCTTCAAGGGCAATACCCATGTGGTATATGTCTAATAATACACATAGTCCAGAGGTAGTCAACATACCCTCATATAATATTCTAATATCTCAGAGTAATTCATTAATAATAGGGTAGCTTTCTTTAATCAAATGATTCTTGAATGACTTGATACTCATGAATCTTCACCATATATCCAAAAAATATTCTAAATGGATCACCAACCTCAATGTAACAGCTAAAACTGCAAAGTAACTAAAAGGGGGTTAATCTTCACAACCTTGGGTGAACCAAGATTTCTCACCTGATGCAACAGGCACTTGTTGTAATGGCTAAGACACCACTCAGGATGCCCTCATCCCATATCAGAGAACTTGGGCTTCAGCCCTGGCTCTGCCCACTAACCCCAGCTTCTTGCTAACGCATACCCTGGTAGGCAGCAGGTGATAGCTCAGATGCTTGAGTTGCTGCTTCCCTTGTGGGAAAACCAGATTGAGTTTCAGACTCCTGGATTCCTCCTGGCTCAACTCCAGCTGTTGTGGGCATCTAGAGAATGAATCCTCCAGTGGATGGAAAATATCTGTCTGCCTCTCTGCCTTTCAGATAGAATAGAATAGAATAGAATAGAATAGAATAGAATAGAATAGAATAGAATAGAATAGAAATCTTTCAAGGTTTACTACTTAATGGTAAGAAAGTGCCAGTCTGAAAGAAAATATAAGCTTATAATACTTGGGAGATCAAAAAAAGATCCCTCTATAAGGTTATCTAATAACAAACTCTTTAAAACAGGGGCTCAACTACAAGATTTTTAAAAATTGAATGGGGTGAAAAGGAAGTATTCAGAATAAAGGAATAAGCTTAATATAAAATACATTTGGGCCCAGCGGCGTGGCCTAGTGGCTAAAGGCCTCGTCTTGAATGTGCTGGGATTCCATATGGACGCCGGTTCTTATCCCGGCAGCTCCACTTCCCATCCAGCTCCCTGCTTGTGACCTGGAGAATTAGTCGAGGACGGCCCAAAGCTTTGGGACCCTGCACCCGTGTGGGAGACCCGGAAGAGGTTCCTGGTTCCTCGCATTGGATCAGCGCGCATCGGCCTTTGCGGTCACTTGGGGAGTGGATCATCAGATGGAGGATCTTCCTCTCTGTCTCTCCTCCTCTCTGTATATCTGAGTTTGTAATAAAAATAAATCTTTAAAGAAAAAAAATATAAAATACATTTAGCACCCAAAAAAGTATAAAAATAAGATGAAAAGGAGAGTTCTGAAAAATTATGAAAGAGTATGCTTAGAAAAAAACTATAAAGAAAAACTATAAATGCAAATTTCATATATATAATACAAGAATTTTTGTCTGAAGTAAAAAAACATATGAATACATGAAAAAACATATGAATATGAATTTTATTGAGATGTTCAGTGCTAAAGTCCATCCAAATCTACTTCTGAATCTTACAAGCAAGAATTCTTCATTCATCCATGAGACTTCATAAGAGAGAGCACAACACAGAAATATTCTCATCAAAGTGCTGTCCAAAGAAATGTGTAGAAATTCTCAAACACGAAAAAAGTTGGGGCAAAAGCTCCAAGAGTCCCTTCTTGATTAAACAGCTGTAGCACACAATTGAGATGTCTCAAATCAAAAGAAAATCATATAATACTTGACGTTATCAATAAGTCAATTTCAGCATGTTTATAAGATAATAAGTATTGTGAGACTAAGGCTTCAGAATTAAATATAAGAGCTAAAATTATTGAAAACTGGAATATGATAATAATGATAATAAATATTTGGAAATGTGGAAAAAGAAGGTTGCAGAAATGGCAATTTGAATGTCCTTGTCATTCAGGAAATAAATTGAAACTTAAATTTTTGTTTTTAAATATTTTTTGAAAGTTAAATTTTCAAACAGTGAATTAAACATATTCATGTCTTTCATGATTGATTTTTTAAGATTTGTTTCTTTTAAAGACCTCTTTTTCAATATTTGAGTGTCTTCATAAAATATTTTCTCACAGTTAAAGCCAACAGCAGATATATTTATTTGAAGTTCAACAAAGTGTAGTTTTACTGCAGCTTATCCTTTTTATAATAAAAACAATCCCATGTTTTTGTATGAAACAGTATCCAATCTATGATCTGTGGAACAATATTTAACCTATTCACCTTTATGACAATGCATTAAAAAATAACTTCCATAACATTCGATTAATGATAGTAAGGATTGTCTCTAACATAATTTGAAGTAACTGCTTTTGCCTTCTGTGTGAACACTTGTGGTGTATAACTACTATTTATAAGGAACATGGGAGATTTTTAAGTAGTAAAAACAAAATATTTCTTCCTGCAAAGACAAGAGAAGTTCTTCTTGATTCTTCTTAAGAAATACTGTTGAGAATTCAGGAATTTCCCATCGCATAGCCGCATGGAAACCACATATTCATGGTTGACATATGGTGTAAAACAGAATGCATGATTTATTGAAACTCATGGTCTATCCTGTTATCTGATCTTTGTGAGATTTTCAGTTTTTCTTAAGCCTTGCCACATATGTGGGAAGCAGAGGAAAATTTTATTCCCCAGAATAGACAATAAAAGATAAAACAGAATTCTATCTATTTTTCTATTAAACTATCCTCCGAATCCTAGGAGTGATCTAGAATGCTTACCACAAAACAAACAGCTAATGAGCTGTGTTATTAAAAGCACAGAAGAGAATATTTAAGATCATATGTTATACATTCCCTTTATTCCTGTATCCTAAAAACACATTAGTAATATTCGTTTAAGCAAAACGGAGAAGTAGTGCCTAAACTGTATCTCTTTTTGATCATCCAGCCAGTACCTTTGGACTTCATTCTCATTTACGTCACTAAGTTGATGAACTAGATTTGAAAGTTTTAGTTAGAAACTAAATATGTACTTTAAAATAGAGGCCCTTTTACAATATTTTTGAAGAATAAATTTAACCATGAAGTTAAATGATTTTTGTTTGTTTGTTTGTTCTGTGGTCCCTGACATCTCAAAACTGGCCTTGTAATGTGAAGCAATTCTGTCTGTCTCTCCAGGTGTTGAACCACCCCCCTCCAGGAGTTCCTGGAGATCAAAGGTATGAACACAGGCAGGGCTCACCAAGGAACAGAATGAGGGCATTTTTGAAAGTGTCACACAAGGGCAGCAAAAAAATAAAACAACCAGGCCATAGAGTATACTTCATTCATCTTATAAAACATGCTGCTTTAATTATCCACTTATTTTTATCCACATATTTGGTTAACACATCTTTGATTAGGAAACATCTCTATTTATCATGTGAAAAAATATTTCAAAAGAAAGAAAAAGTACTTAATTCCAAATAGTAACAAATTAATATCAGTTAAATGTGAGATTACAGTCTAGTGTTTTAATACATTTTATAAACTGCTTTGATTTTGCTAATTGTATTTATTTGCATGCATAATTATTTAGTTTAGATGCCTTTTATCCACATATTTATTAGTTTATACTGAAGCATGTGTGTCTCAGAGGACAGAGTGTGAACTTCAACTCCCCTAGTTACCACATACTCTGTAATGTTGAACTGTTTCTTAATCGTTTCGTTTCTGTTTCTTCCTCCCTAACGTTGAGATTACATGTCCTTTTCTGCCTGTTGGAACTGTATAAAAGTAAATTAAATGAAAGCATGTATGTGAAAATCCTAGTGAAACACAAACCAACTGATATAATCATTTTAATAGTCTTTTGTTAGTTACAGGTTTGGAAAGAACTAAGTAAGACATCTCCACAAGTGACAAATTTAATTTAAAATAAGAGTGTTTTTAATTCACAATGTATGGCCCCTGCAACATAATCAGCCCATATTCATATTCTTCATCAGGTTCTTTCACTTGTCATATCTTCCTAAAGTGTTGAAAACATTGTTCTTAAATATACTGCTTCCAAAATCCCTGTGTGTATTTTGTTTAATTGCATCTTTCTCTTTCATTTTGAAAAACCTTAATCATTAAAACAATCTTTCTTTTATTAAAACAAACCTTCTACTCCCAAGTTTCCACCAGGAATTCTAAATCTTCTCACTCATGTTACTAAGAATAGGTAAATTTTCTTTTAACATTAATATTAATGTAACCCAAAGGAAGTCTCCATGTCTCCTTCAAACATGTTCCCTAACACTATATACACATAATTACTAAGTCGCTATTCCCTTCCCACTTCCCAGAGATATGATCAGTTAACAAATCCTCTGGTGTTCTTTGAAAAAGTAACCAGATTGTAGCCACTCTCAACTCCAGGGCCCACTTTTGGTGCAAGGCATGCTCGTCTGTCAGTTGGATAATCATAATCATCCCGAGTGTTATTATTTCTTTCCAGTCTTGGCCTCTTGCAATGCTTTCTCAACAGCCCATTTGACACACTTATATCCTCAATGATTTTTCTTTCCAAATGAAAACCTTATATTGCCCGTAAAGTCTGGCCCCATATAGTCTCAGACCACCTGAATTTTTCACTCTGCTCCATCCA
The DNA here is from genome assembly GCF_030435755.1 of Ochotona princeps. Lineage (NCBI taxonomy): Eukaryota > Metazoa > Chordata > Mammalia > Lagomorpha > Ochotonidae > Ochotona > Ochotona princeps. The sequence goes on along the minus strand of NC_080832.1, from coordinate 31,217,974 downwards.
AACACACCTTTTTGTTGATCTTCAAACCATAGTGGCAATGCAATGGCTCTTCTCTCACGTGCATGCATTTACATTTCTTTCAACAGTTGACTTCTCAGCATGCAGGTCCCTGCTCAAAAATCACCCCCCCACACCGAGGGCTTTCACCATTCTATTGACAACTACACATTTCCTTTATTATTTGAATATTCTTGACAATATCTCTTATGATTGAAATTTTGCATTTGGGAGATGAGCAGCATCTAAGGTGCTGCTTGAAATGCACATCACACACCAGAATGCCTGGGCTTGAAACTGTGCTCTGCTCCTGACTTTGGTCTCTTGCTAATGAGCATTCTGGGAGGTAGCAGTTGATGTTCTTGGGTCCTTGCCACTTTTATGGGAGATCCAAATTGAGGTCTGAGCGCTTGGTTCAACCCCAGCTCTTGGAGGTCCTTGAGGAGTGAGCCAAATGATTAAAGATCTTTCTCTCTGTCTCCCTTTCAAATAAAATAAAAACACAATGAAAGCTGTATGTCTTTATTTTATGTTCCCCACTCTAGAATATAATCTCAACAAATGGTGAAAAATTTTATCTTATCTATGATTTTATCTTAAGTAGTGTCTATTTGATAAGCTGATAAGCGAAGATGACAAAGAGTAAGTAACAGTAGGTCTGAGACTGTTAGCTTGAGAATCATCTGTTTCTAAGATTAACTCTTGGTTGGCATCTGGAAACTCAAATAGGAAATAACTTTGTATTTGTCTATTAATAAAAGTGACTCATTGAACATGCAGTATCTGTATTAAAAAAAAATGCAGCGCATGCTAAAAATCTGGTTTCTATTGGATTTGGGAAGGCGTGCTAGGCCTACTAATCCCCTGTGATACTTTGGAACCTTCCTCAAAAGACTGCATTTCAACACATGAGGTCTTAACTTGATATGTGTGTTATTAAAGATACTATGTGACTCCCCTGGGCAAGGCCTCTCAGAAGCTTGTACTTGGGTTGCTGCTGACCTTACACCACAAACCTTTTACTTTGTCCTTTTGTCTTGTCCTTTTGTCTTTTTTTTGTACCTTTTCACATTAATAATTATTATCAGTGAATATAACTATATGCCGAGTCATTTTATATCTTGTACAAAATCAATGAGCCTCGGGGGGAACCCCAGAGCCTATGAAACTGTCACATAATGCAAAAAAAAATAAATAAAATAAATAAAATAAATAAAATAAAAAAACAAAATCAATGAGCCTAGGAGTGATTTTAATGAATCCTAGCCATAGCAGCCAACAAGTTTACCGGTCTGTGCTTTTGACAGTAATCCAATAGAACAATATATGAGAGAATTGTACAAACATGTTGATTAATTTAATAAAATGCCCACCATTCTCTGCGGCAGATTACCTGCACTATGAAATCCTTACATTACTTACGTGACAGGTCTATAGATCTCCTTAACACCAATGAACTGAAGCTGCTCCATGATGTCCGGAATACTTGCACAACGAGTAAGGTTAATTCTTGGATAATAAAGAAGGTATGAGAGACACATCTCATTTCTGGTGCTTAGTCCTCCCTGAAAATGGAGATATTTTATTTAATATGTGCTTCACCCATTTAGATATTTACAATATCATATTTTCTTTCAATGCTGAAATATAATGATCTTTTAAAAAATTATTTATTCATTTCAGAGGCAGACAGGAATAATTATAAACGGAGAGTTTCCAAATTCTGGTTTACTCCCCAGGTGCCAACACAACCAAGGTGGGCCCAGGGCCAAAGGCAGGTGCTCGGAGTACAACCTAGGTCTGCCATGCAGGTGGCAAACTATTAAGCCAAACAGAGTCATCTGTTTGAGTCATCACCTGCTTTCTTACAGTCTTCCCTGGTAGAAAAATGGAGTCAGACTCTGGAGCTGGTGCTTAAACCCAGACACTCCAGCTTAGCACATGAACATCTTAACTCTTAGGCTAACTGCCTGTTTTGCAAATAGAGTAACATTTAGAGATTCTTGCTAATGCTAATCCGGGGAGGCAGAGGACTATGATTCTTGTACTAGGATTTCTAAATAGATCCCCGGGATCCTGTGGCTTCTGTTTGGCTTAATATTTCGTGATATGCACACCTAAAAAGTCAATCAGTGGATGAAAAATTCCCTGCCTCTCTCTCTCCCTAATATCCATCCTCTCTTTTGATTTAAAAAGAAGAAATAAAAACCTTTAAAGTAAGTAAACTTCTCTTACCCAATATCTCTTTAAATTTCTGCTGATATGATACAGACTTATCAATACTTTAGACATTCTAAAGAATAATAAGGATATTTAGTTAACATGAGGCCAATCAACCAGTTTGACGATATTTTTGTCTGAGTGAACTGTGTTTTCCACAGTCTTGGCATCACGTCTATCAACATGTAGCCACATAGCACAGAAGAAATGTTCAGCACTTTGAAGCTAGATAGTTAATTATCTACTACAAAGTTTTTAAAATGATTGAAGACCCTAAGAAGAACAGAGTCTTGAATTTCTACAACAAATTATCTAGGTTCAATTATGGACCAAAAATTATTAAACATAAAAAATATATAAAATTATGATTTGTCACTGAGGATGGAAAAGTCAGGAGGAATGAACCATGACAAGATGCAGATGCTAGGTTTAGTAGACAGAGACTTAGAAGCAGACATAAAAATGTTTGGAGTTAAAGAAAAATGTGCTCAAATAATTAAGGGCAATATTAAAAATGTCTAACTCTGGAATGGTTCCAGAGAATCATTTTCAAAAATGAGTCAAAGGTATTCTAGAGTGGAGAAAACTGCACAGGATGAACTTGCATGCATATTTGAGATGACACAAGGAAGAAAATAAATGAATTTCAGAGTTTATCAATACAAATTATCCCAACCAAGGAAGAGAGAGAAAAAAAAGTTAAAAAAAAAAAAGATAAATATATCTCAGAGATCTGTGGGACAATATTAAATGTTCCAACACACATATATTTTAGGTTTCCAAGAGAAGAGGAAAGGGAGAAATTGATTTAAAAATTTAAAGATACAATGTCTAAGCTTGTGCTAAATTTAGAGGAAAAGAGGGCTTGGTGCGATTGCTAGTAGCTAAATCATCACCTTGCTATTGTCATTGGGATTCCAGCCAGTTTGAGTCCTGGCTGCTCCACTTCCTTCCAGCTTTATGCTTGTGGCCTAGGAAAGCAGTAGAGGATGGTCCAAAGCCTAGGGAACCTGCACCATGTGGGAGACCCGAAAGAAATTCCTGCCTCTTGGCTTCAGATCAGCTCAGCTCTGGTTGTTGTGGCTCCTTGGGGAGTGAACGTGCAGACAATCTTTCTTTCTGTCTCTCCTCCTCTCTGTAAATCTGACTTTCCAATAAAAATAAATAAATATTTTAAAAATCAGTGGAAAACATTAGTTTGCAGATTCAAACAGCTCAACAAATGCCAAAGAGAAATACAAAGAGAACCATACCTAGACACATCATAGTCACACTGCTGAAAGCCAAAGACAAAGAGAAAATCTTGAAAGCAACAAAAGAAAATGAAACATCACATACAGGCAAAGATACAACTGACACCCAGCATTTTATTATTCATAATTTTAAAAAAACACAAAAATATGCAGGAATCACACAATCAGTTGTTACATGTCAGCTAAGGAATGCGTCCTTTAAAAAGTAAAGATCAAAAACTTCCTGGTACATTCCTGGTCATAAATTAATGTAGTGGCTAATATACAGATTTTTATTATTTGTAGAAACATAATTGCCTACACTTGCTCAAAGCAGTACTAGGCAACAGGAGAAGCTGACCTATTAAAAGGTTGCTATTCATGCCTCAGCAAATATATTTCACATATTTTTCAGCTGCAGTGGCTATTCAGAATTGTACCAATTTATAAGAAGCAAGTTGAGCTTTTGAGCTTTTGTATTCACATTTTAACTCATTACTGGCTACTGGCTGCTCCAATTTAAAAAATGTGAGCATTCTCTGATTCTGAGAGCAATTCCCAATGTGAGACACAGATATGGGGCACATGTCATCATCTAATAGCCCTAGTAGCTGCAGTTCAGATGTATTACACTGAATGGGGTTTCAAGATGGATTCAAATACCCACCACAACAGTCATATTTATTATGTGTTTAATAAAACATCTCGGGCCCAGCGGTGTGGCCTAGTGGCTAAAGTCCTCGCCCTGAATGCACCAGGATCCCATATGGGTGCCAGTTCTAATCCCGGCAGCTCCACTTCCCATCCAGCTCCCTGCTTGTGGTCTGGGAAAGTAGTCGAGGACTGCTCAGTGCTTTGGGATTCTGCACCTGCATGAGAGACCTGGAGGAAGTTTATGGCTCCAGGCTTCGGATTGGCACAGTACTGGCCATTGAGCTCACTTGGGGAGTGAATCATCGGATGGACGATCTTCCTCTCTGTCTCTTAAGGTACATTCATGTTAACATGCAGCTTTAGTTTACTATTTTCATAACTGTCTACTATTTCATTCTATAAATATATTATAATGTACTTATTCATTCTCCATTTGACAAGTAGGTGAGCTGTTCCCAGGTTTTTTTTTTTTATCTTGTACTATATGAATACTTTACATAATGCTTTCCTAAAATACATGTTGCAAACATGGACCAAGAAAAAATTTACACAAGAATAATGGCATGGGAAGAGCTCCAACATTACTAGAAAATATTATGCTTTTACCCAAAGTGGCTTTATAAATTTACATTCCCTTCAGTAGTATATAAGTGTTAGAGTGTCTGTATGTTGAAATTCCAAATTTAAGCATTACCAAATGAAAGGTGCAAGGTAAAAAAAAATCTCATTCTGCTTTATGTTCTCATCATGTCATTTTTCTGAAAAAAAAAAAGTATTGTGCCCTCCATCATCTCTTTTAAAAATATTTATTTTTATTTGAAAGGCAAATTCGTACAGAGAGAGGAGGGGCAGAAAAAGAGATCTTTCATCTGCTGGTTCACTCCCCAAATGGCTGCAACAGCCAGAGCCGAAAGCTAAGAGCTTCCTCCGGGCCTCCTATGTGGGAGGAGGGCCCAAAGGCGAGGCATTCTCTACTGCTTTCCCAGGCCACAAGCAGGGAGCTGGCATGGTGAGTGAAGCAGCCAGGACACAAACCAGTGCCCATATAGAATGATATGTCTCCAAGTGGAGCTGCCACACCAGCACCAAATGTTTCTTTTCTAATTGCATTGTATTTCTGTAAAATGCTTTTGTCTGGTGTTGTTTTCTATCAGGTCTGCTTGAAGCTACTTGTCTTCTGTTACTGAGCAATGGCACTTTTTTCTTTCTTTTCTTTATTTCCTTGGGGTTTTTTTTTGTATGCTGAATAGTGTGGTTTAACAGTGGCTTCTGATAAATAAGATCTTTATAGAAGTTATTTTATCATTAGACAGCATGTATTTTTACATTTTGTGCAAAAAATTCTTTAAGATCATGAAAAAATATTCAGAATTCTTCTTTCAATGTTTTTAAAATTTCTTCTCCACATTTAAATATTCCATCTGTTGGAATTTATTTATTTTGCATTATGTTAGATAAAAAAATTAGGGGGCTCAGGCTGTGGTTTAACAGGGCAAGCCTCAGTCAGTAGTGCTGGTACCCCATATGCACACTTGTTACTGTCTCCACTGCTCCACTTCTGATCCAGCTCCCTGCTAGTGGCTGATAAAAGAAACAGGATAGCTCAGGACCTTGGGCTGCTGGATCCTTCTTTGAAGTGGTTCAGCTCGGACTGTTGCAGCTGTTTGGGGAGTGAATGAGCAAATGGAGGATCTCCCTCTCTCACTTTCTCTCACCTTCTCTCTCTCTCTCTCTCTCTCTCTCTCTCTTTCTCTCTCTCTCTCTCTCTCTCTCTCCTGCCTGTAAATCCTTCAAATAAAAATAAATAAATCCTTTAAACATTTTTTTTATTTTTGTCATATGGATACCAAGTTGTACCAGAACCTTTTAATCAAAAGCCCATCCTTTCCTCTTTATCTGTATGCCCTATCAGAAACCACGTTTCCAGATACAGGATTTGAAGATGGATTTCTAGGACTGTTTTTATGTTCCACTGTTAGAACTCTGGATTCAAATTACCCTGTATTAAAGCTCTTGCATCTTATGGATTATTTCCTATATCATTTTTTGGTACTGTTTTTCCTATTCTTACCTTGTTGCTTTTCTATGTAAACTTTGGAGTAAACTTGCTCCATGTTAGAACTAATAGTGTTGAATTATCACCAAGTTTCAAGTCTTGGAAATATTAAGAAAATATTTAAAATTAGATAAAGGTTTCTTAGTTAGAACATTCATGATCCCAATCATAAAATCCAGCAAATTTATAGATTAACTGGAGTGAAGGAATTTTTTTCGGAGCCCTTTTATCTATTAATGCAGTAATTCTTAATTTTTAGGTGTTCTTTAATGTATTTATAATTTTTCCATAAAGATCAAACAGATGCAAAGTTAGATGTTACTTCTAAATAGCCAGTCATCTTAAATTACATTTATTGAGATAATGTATTATATTCCAAAGTGTAGTTAAGTTTAAATATCAATCCTGGGAGAATTTTGATGCAGAAAATTACAGTAGCACTGATTAATGTATTTTATTTCTTTTTCTTTCAAAACTCATTTTACCATTTTTTATTCTAATACAATGTTGAGTAGAAGCAGTTATAACCAATATCTTTAAATTGAAATATGTTATGTTTTCAATTTGTTGAAATTTGTTAGGTTTTCAATTTGTTAGGTCTTAAATTTGTTAACAACTATCTTTAAATTGACAAATGTTAGTTTTTTTTTGATTTGTTGTTGAAGATATTTCTATCAGCTGTAGGTTATCAGTTTCTTTTCTGAGTTTCTTGTGACCTTTTAGAATTAATAGTGCTAACCTTACAAAATGAGTTTGTGGAAGGTATTCCTTCTTTTTATGATCTTGGAAGAGACCAAGCAAATCATGAATTATCTGTTTCTTGAATCCATGACAGAACCACCCATAAACGTACTTGGAAAAGAGGCCCTGATATCACAGAGTTCATTCTTCCTTTGGAAGTCTGGATTTATCTACGTCCAGACTCAAGTAGACAGGCAGTTAATAACAGTGTACTTTTCAACTGCAGTGAATACAGCTATAGCATCATTAGTTAGCTTGAAGTCTGATAAAATGCTTAAAAAGGCTCTTAATTCAGCTTTATAAAATTTCATGCTGAAGACTGGAGAATTTTATTTCTAAGTTGTTTTTCCTTTTTCTTTCAAAAGTCAAAGTTTATTCCTTCACATCCACACATGAACTTTAATAATAATAAAAAGACTCTTACCCAAGTCATCCCAACTCTATCTTTTGTGTTATAGCGACATTCAGTAATTAGGTTATCACCCTAAAACATAAAAGTAAAAGCTGTCAGATAAAAGCTTTGTGTTTTTATTTACCTAATACATTTGTAGAACATTAGTTAATAGTTGGAAAACTTTCAGAAAATGGCATTTTGACAGTTTATTTATTTTCTAATATAAAAACCGAAGAAATAAGCTCATCTGTGTTCATACCAGATTCCATAATAATTTAGCTTGATGACCAAGGTAAATAGCTCAGTAACCTGGTCACAACTTGTTGATCTAAATGAAATGACAGAAGTTATAGCATGTGTGTTATAATTGGTAAAGCTTGTGATACTGTGATCCCATATGGGAACCACTTCCTGTCCCAGCTGCTCCATTTCAGGTCCTGCTGATAGCCTGGTAAAAAAGAGTGGAAAATAGCCCAAGTGTTTGGGCCCCTGCCAGCCATGTGAGGAAGCTAGGCGAACTTCTGGCTACGTGTGCTAAACTGGCCCATTGCTGGCCACTGTGGCCATGTGGGGAGTAAAGTGAATGAAAACCTTCTCACTCTTAACCTCTCTCTCGGTAATTCTGACATTCAAATAATTAAACAAATTTCTTGAAAAAAGAAAACGATAAAAAATAAACATTTTACATGATTGCTTTGAAGAGATTAAATGAAATAATGCATATCAATTCATTATTAGAAATCAAATACCTAATAAAATGATAGCCATAGAAAATGGTTACTGTGGTAACTTCATTTATATTAAGATCTTTAGTCGTGTTTTATGTTGTTATGACAGAAATATGAAGCAAATAATAATAATTGATATAATATTTTCCTCCTTTTGAACATCACAGCATATGGGAAATGATTTGTATATGACTCCTCTCTAAGGTAAGTAGATGGAGCAGTTCTTGGACCACAGCCAGCCACCCCGGTGCCTGCTCTTTGCCTCACTCTTCTGAGGACTAGAGATCAGTATCTAAGCACACTTAGATCCTACCGCTGGCACACCCGTTAGAAAGATCTGAGATCATTCTGTTTGGAAAATACCATAAGAGAAAGTATAGGCTTTAAAGAATCTTGAAAAGGCCATTGTTTCTCAAATGTCATCTCCTTACTTTGAAGGCATAACAACAAATTATTGCAAGAAATACAGATCTAGACTGTGGACTTAAATGATAGTCATGAGGAAGTCCTCATAACTGTCTTCTTCAGAATTTTTTCAGCATACAACATATTGTGCTATGTATTCTCATCCCACTTCTTGGCCTAAAGGTTTATCCATTTATTTGAAAGAGTTACAAAAGAGAGTCAGAGACAGAGAACTTCCATCTGCTGATTCACTTCCCAAGTGGTGACTGGGCCAGAGCCAGGAGCTTGGAACTCCAGTGGGTGTAGGAGTCCAAGGACCTCAAACATCTTCCAGGGCTTTCCCACGTGCATTGTGGGGAGCTGGACAGGTAGCAGAGCAACTGGAACTTGAAGCTGTCCTCACAAAAGATGCCAGTACTGCAGGTGGTCACTTAATTTGCTGTGCCAACTTTCATCCCATTTCAAACAATATGTCTAGCATCATGTAGAACAATATTGCTATTACTGTCATCTCCTAAATAATATTATAAGCTGACATGGATGAGTGGAGTACGAATAGGAAATTATGTTGGATAAAAGTAGAAAATTGTGATTTAGATTTAATGATCATGGAGCAAAAATTTTGAATGCATGAAATATCACAAACATTTTAAAAAGGTTTTCAGTAGTGTAAGGGATAAGTTTATTGCCAATTTTTGCACCATAACTCCAAGCTTTGATTGAAACTGAATGGCACAGCACAATAGAAAGAACTTTGTTAACTTTGTTAAATGGAAAAATATACTTATTTTCATTTTTACTGAAATAAAATATTTAAACATTATCCTATCTTTTTAAGATGGCACAAGGCAAGCTCTGATTCTACCATTACCAAAATTGCAACTCAAAGAATCTCTGAGAAACAAGTGAAAAAAACATGCTTAGTGTTTAGAATCTGGGAGTTTTGTTTTATGGTTTGTTTTTTCTTTTTTCTCAACTAGTTGAATTGCTTTTGGGGATTTTGGAAAACAGATTAAACACATTCCATCAGGGTTGTGCAACGATCACATTGGGTGGCTTTACTGATGTGAAGATGAATAATTCATTTCACTATTATATTTCAATAGGCTCTTTACTTTCATTAAATAAAAATAATCAAAAGGTGCATACTGGCAAGATTGTTTGTTCTTCCCGTAGATATTGGAACTCCTGGAAATTGAAGTCAAAATCATCATCATAAGCGAGCAGTTTCATTTCAGCCCCCTTGCGAAAATGACGCAGCCTGATGCCTCTGCCAGCCAGATGAGCATGGAGAAGAACAGCAAACACATGGATTCCACTTGGCTTTTCAGCTTCTAGAGCCTGCAGGTACATAGAGGAAGACTAAGACTGGATGAGCCCAGACAAGCACATGTTCGGGCAACTCACATTCAAATGTACTTGGAGGCACAACTGAGAAAAAAAGCCAAAGCAATTTAGTTGAGAACATTAGCTGCCAATTTTGAATTTGGATGGCTCAGTGTTCTCTGTGAAGCAATTCTTGCCAGGAGACAAGAAGGGGAACTGAAGCTCACAAAGACCTGCCAGGTTACTCTTAAACGTTATCTTTGTTGCTTCCTTCTTTGGGGAGGTCAAGAGGAAGCCAGCATCCCAGCAAAAAGATTGCAGTGTATTAATAACCTGAAAATATGAACCTCTTAAAAATGGGAATCATTCCTGCTGTTTCACAAAAGAATGCTTAGGTGGGGCAATGAAATTAACCAGGTTAACCATGGTCCTGGAGCTAACAGATGATGCTGTAGATGGTCCTCTGAGTCAAGGTTTAAATCTCTCAGCAGAGCACAGTCTTTCTTCTACTGCACCAGTCTGTCACACTGTCCACAGCCACAGTATCTTACCATTCATAACCCAGACAGGTTGAAATATTTTGATTCAAGGAAAAAAATCTTGTAAATGGACACAGTCATTATTAAATACTTAAATTTGATTTCTTCTTAGCTGACACCTATTTTTAATGAATTATGGAAAAAATAAATAAGAACAGAAAGTGAACTTGAGAATGGAAAATGGGATTATACAAAGGTAGACATATTAAAGGTTTAATAAAGTATCCAATATTTTAGAAAAGGAAAGGATTAAAGAGGCAAAATATTCCACAAGTTACTCTCGTCTTTGGGATTATACTCCATAGCCTTCATTGAGTTAAAAAGACAATGTTTCTGCTAAAATTACCATATGGCTTCACAATATGCTGACAAAAAAACAATCAATAATTTGCAAGCATACAATTTTTTACACCATACTTTCTACGAGTTTGATTAACCTTTAGATAGGTGTCCACAAACTCAGACCCTGCATACCTCTTCCAGGCATTCCAGAGTGCAGTGACCCTCAGATCGGAATTCAGGCATCCCTGGAGGGATGGTATGGAAAAGGCTCACCCAGAGGCCTGCCTCAATCACTCCAGCATCATGTTTTCTTATATCCGTTGTATGAAACAGCCTCAGTCCAGAACTGTCTATTAAACCTGGAAGAAAAGTACATCACTGAACATGAGTTTGACTTCTTTACAAAAAGGAACGCTCTTATGTTTAGTTGAAATGACATCATTTGTTTTCCTTAAAATCTCACAAATGAAAATATACAAATCTATAAGCAGAGATTAATGGAAGACAACAGTCAGTCCCACTTGCAGGAATTACAAATTGAGTCACCACCGAATCTGCAACCTCGGTGAACACACACATCATGCCACAGGGGACGTGATGACTCATCAGCTGATTTCCCAATTGTCTGACATGACAACAGAATGAAAATTCTAAAGCCACCCCTGAGAATAACTCAAAATAAACTGTTTTTATATTGTTCTGAGCGAAGTTCAATAACATTTACTGAGAATTGAAAATTCACAGGTCCAGAGAACACTATTTACAGAATAAAATTTAGAGTTGACTTGCTTTACACTTAGTCTCCACTGTCTTATTCATTCACTATCCATTCAATCAACAAATAATTATTAAGAATCTCTTATGGGAAGAGATGAAACATGAACAAGTAACTCTTGTTGCTATGATAAATCTGTTATAAGGTGGGAAATGATGAGTCTCAAAACATGTCAAAGGACTCTCTTTTATGATGGTAACTGAAAGTGAGTTTGTGTCCAAAACTTTGAATAGCCAGCTTCAGCAAGGAAAACTTTCTAAGCCATGCACATAACACACCCTTAACTATGTGACATTACCAATTATGTACTCTCATAGTACCAGATAACTTTTCTTTGGATCAACTAGTGTATATATAATTCTCTGCTACCTGATGTGATCATCTTATCATTTCTCTTTCCCACAAATCTATAATTATCATGAACATGGTGTCTGTTTTATACCCACATTATAACTTCAAGCACAGACCCAGCACATAGTTGGCATTCAGCAGTTGCACATGAATCAATATAAAATAATAATCTAAAATTTGTTTTGACAATTACACATAAAAAACAATTTCTGGGTTTTGAAATATTATACAAGTAATTCAAAAATCAAATGTACAATGTCTCTTCACTTTAGTGGCTTATTACACAATGTTTTTTTATCAAGATTTATCCAGTATATTTATGAGTTGTTACAAAAAAGCGCAATATTTTATCATGGTAACTTTTTCATATGTGTAGCTGGAAAAAATTTTCACAAGAATCATATATTTGGTACTAATGTATATCACAAAGCTAAAAAAAATTTATTCTACTTCCTGGATGTTATACCTAGCATGGTCCTGTTAGCTTTTATTATTTTCCAATTAGTAGTCACATGTGCCCAATTGCCTAGCACGTGTTACTACTCACTCTCCAAGTATAATAATGAATAGTATCCTCTCTCACACTAAATGATGTCTTAATTTGGTTGATCAAACACAGGTTAATTTTTTGTAACATTGGTTTTAGTTTTGTTTCAACTCTTTGTCAGAGCTATAAACCTTAAAACAAAAGGAAGGAAGGAACGAAGAGAGAGAGAGAGAGGAAGGAAGGAAGGAAGGACGGAAGGAAGGAAGGAAGGAAGGAAGAAAAGAAAGAAAGAAAGAAAGAAAGAAAGAAAGAAAGAAAGAAAGAAAGAAAGAAAGAAAGAAAGAAAGAAAGAAAGAAAGAAAGAAAAGAAAGAAAGAAAGAAAGAAAGAAAGAAAGAAAGAAAGAAAGAAAGAAAGAAAGAAAGAAAGAAAGAAAGAAAAGAAAAGAAAAGAAAAGAAAAGAAGACAGGAGGCCCAGCGTGATAACCTACTGGCTAAAGTCCTTACCTTGCATGTGACAGGATCACGCATGGATGCCAGTTCATACCCCAGCTGCTCAGTTTCCCTTCCAGCTCCCTGCTTGTTGCCCAGGAAAGCAGTCAAGCATAGACTCTGCACCCATGCAGGAGACCCAGAAGCAGCTCTTGGCTTTTGGCTTCAGCTCAGCTAAGCTCTGGCTGTTGCAGCCACTTGGAGAGTGAACCAGCAAATGGAAGATCTTTCTTTCTCTCCTTCTCTCTCTTAATATGACTTTCCAATAAAAATAAATAATTTTTTTTAAAAAAGAATACATAGGTAAATTATATAAAATGTAAACTCACCTTTCTTATGTGTTGGATTGTCATAATGGACTTCCAATAGCACATAATGTGGATCTAATGGAGTTCCAAGGGATAATCCCACATGAGGTGGATAGGAAAAGCCCTAAATATGGAAAATTTCATGACACAGTGTCCGTGAGAACTCTGTTCCACCCAGAAGCCGACCATTCCATAAGATATTCAACCTTTTAAGACTCCATTAATCTATTCTTGATAAGAGAAAATGATTTACAGACAGCATCCCTTCTATGCAAACAGAAATATACCACCCTTACATCAAAAATAATGTGTAAAGTTTTACTTATAAGTATTAAAACTGTAACTGTGAGAGGAAATATGAGCAATTACTTATGGTACATCTCAGTAACAATTAGCCCCACCTCTCCACCTATGGCCCAGGCAAAAATCACAGTCTCGCAGGTGAGGAAGGCATCGGGCATGTTTGGGTGGTAACACTCGTGTCCGTAGTCCAGGACACTATCATTGAAGCTGCTACTGCACTGATAGAGCAGGATGTGGTGGACCAGGCTCTCATGTCCTCTCTGTATCACTGGCTCAACCTACAAAAACACAAAAGAGGAAGATGTGATGGGGAGAATCCTACCATCCCATCTCACAACAACCACAAAACTAGCATAAATACTCATCAGTTCATTATCATAACATTCTTCTCAATTATACACTTCAAGTATAATTTGTTCTAGAGGTGATGATGGTGGCGGTGATGATGATGAACATAATGGCAACAACAATAATTAAACTCTATAAGTGAGATTAACATCCTGGGACTTAATTACTATTTACACCCTGTGTCTATACTTCAGAGTGATAGTAGGTTTCTCAATTTTTTTTTGTTTGCTTTTGTTTTCCCCCACTTGCTATGTCAAGATATCTTTGCCCAATGGAGCACTGAGCTTGTGACTGTCAAGTGAAAGAAAAAATATGCCATTGTAATAATTTGGGAAAAAATAAGATGGTGGGGGACAGGGACAGGGATAGGGAAGGCAGAGAAGGAAAGGGAAGAGAGGAACCTCTATGCTTTTTTTTTTTTTTTTTAAGATTTTATTATTACTGAAAAGCCGGATATACAGAGAGGAGGAGAGACAGAGAGGAAGATCTTCCATCCGATGTTTCACTCCCCAAGTGAGCCGCAACGGGCCGGTACGCGCCAAACCGATGCAGGGACCAGGAACCTCTTCCAGGTGTCCCACATGGGTGCAGGGTCCCAAAGCTTTGGGCCGTCCTCTCCTGCTTTCCCAGGCCACAAGCAGGGAGCTGGATGGGAAGTGGAGTTGCCGGGATTAGAACCGGCGCCCATATGGGATCCTGGGGCTTTCAAGGCGAGGACTTTAGCCGCTAGACCACGCCGCCGGGCCCAGGAACCTCTATGCTTTTGAACCCGTGTCATGAATATGTGAAATCTACTCACTTTATATAAATAAAGAAGAAATTTAAAATTATGAATGAGTTAATGACATATTAAGACAATTAAAGAAAAACCACAGAGTATAAAATACATCACAGGTCTCTCCAACCCTTCTGCTTTTAGCTCTAACTACACAAATTTAGGCACTACATTTTGAAAACTTCTGTTGCTCTCTGCTTCAGAGATGCATGTTTAAGCAGTGTGTCTTCATCTCTTTTTCTCCTAGCACTTTACATTTTCCATTTTCTCTACTCTGCCTCTCTTTCGTGTTGGAAAAATCGAACCAGCCATAGAGGCCAAGGCTATGCAATGGATAGAGGTTTCCATGATTAGATCAAGGTTCCAAGCTCTTAAATCTAATTTTGTGTTCCAAAGTGAGTCATGCCACACCTTACCCACATGTACAGCAGAGACATCAAAGTCACAACAATAACAGTTTTGCTTGTACTTGTCTCTAGAAGGTCTCAAGCCCTGAGGGCAGAAACTGTTTTTCATTCTTTCTGAAATTGACAGTTATTGTTCAAACATGGTTTCATAATAAACAATGAGTGCACAGACGTGTAACACAGATTTTTTATTAGAGCTTAATTTCCACATCAAGTTTGAATTTTCTAATGAGACTTGACTTGTTCAGGTGCCTTAGCATCCCACTGGGATAAAGGGTACTGCTGATAGTTCCATAGCAAAATATCCAGGCACAGAAGAGATTTTTTTTTTCTTATGGTTTTTTAAGTTCAGGCAGAACCTGAAAATTGATCCAAGTTTACAGGGAGGTTCTAAGAAGAAACTACTGGGTCCAATGAGAGATGGCCATTTCCAAGGCATCAACAGAAACTAAAGACCCACAGGGAAACATAGTGAGAGGCAGCAAAGAGTAATAAGCATGAAGCATGTGTCACTAGCTGGTGCCTGACTAAGGAATTTAAAATAAATTTCATACAAAACCTTTTAAGAGCAAATGTCTTTTCTTAATTGAAAATCTGGAAACTATTACCAAACTACCAAGTTAACAATGTATTCTTAGAATAATTATGGTACATGTCTTTCACTTAACACCTACTTTCTGTCATCAGTCATTCTACGTACCCTACTTAGTATTTACAACCAAGATATAAACTAAATGTTACGTTGTCCATCTTACAGTGGATAAAACAGACACCCAGGGAGACTAGGCACTGCAATACAGAGCTAGAAAGTGGTAGATGAGGATGTGAAATCAAGCTGCCTGACTTCAGAGTTTATGCCATTGTACTTACAACACAGTGCTAGAGTGGCAACAAGGACCCTGGAGATTGATCACCGCAGTCCTATATAAACATGGGGTTTAAAGGCACTGAACAAAGGCTAGGTCTGAGTGCCTACCTATTTATACTGGAGACCAGGCAAAGAGGACCTGTCAGCTGGGAATTACAGGCAGCCTCAGACATAGGAAAATAGCCATCCAGGATTCAAAATACAGGTGATATGAGAGGGATAAGCTTCAACCTGAAGAGTTTTTTCCATAGAGCAAAATACCTCCCCCTGCTCCCAGTTATATCAAGTAATCAAAGCACTGGGAAATTTCAATGAGAAAGGAGGGAAGGAAGGAGGGAAAGAAAGAAAGAGGGAGGGAAAGGAAAGAAAGGTCATCAAAAAGCATCACAAACTGACCATGAAACTGAACCTGGAAAGTGAACAGCCCCAAATATTCAGTTTTTCTTAATGCCATCATCTTTTGCCCTTTTTATTTGACTTATTCTAACTGTATGTTTTAAGATGTGACTCTTTACCTGTTAAAACATGAATAAGCAAATGGAAAACAGCTCTCCGAAAACAACTTTGAACTCATTGAATTAAATATTAAAACAAAAGGTGAGAGATGATGGTGAAATCTAATGAGCCGGAAGTTTTGTGAATTTCCATCGCACTCCTTCCTGCCCACTCTTGTTCCTGGCAATCCCACTTTATGCACCCAACTAAGTCAGAAGTCTCTGTCCATATAAAAGCCTGTTAATCATCTCTAGATTGCCAAGCGGTCAAGTGGCTTAGGAAATGATAGCGACTAGCAGAACATTTTAGCCAGAACTAACAATGTTGATAAATTACTATATGACCATGCTGACATGCTTGTGTCATAAGATAGAAACATTATCTATGCCTTTCTCCCCTCTCCTTGCATGTCTTCATCCTTAATAGGCAGGCAAGTTTTAGTACAATAAAGTGAACCTGTCATTAAAAACAATCAAATTTGAGAAGGGTTTTATTTTATTTTTAAAAGATTTATTTTTACTGCAAAGTCAGATATACAAAAAGGAGGAGAGACAGAGAGGAAGATCTTCCTTCTGATGATTCATTCTGCAAGTGGCCACAAACGCCAGAACTGAGTCGATCTGAAGCCAGGAGCCCGGAGGCTCTTCCAGGTGTCCCACATGGGTGCAGGGTCCCAAAGCTTTAGGCCATCCTCAACGGCTTTCCCAGGCCATAAGCAGGAAGCTGTATAGGAAGCAGGGCTGCTGGGATTAGAATTGGGGCTACCCATATGGGATCCAGGTGCGTGCAAGGCAAGGACTTTAGCAGTTAGGCTACCACATCACGCCCGGAGGTATTTTTTTTTTTTTTTTTTTTTTTTTTTACCTTCTGGTATACCATTCTGAAGAAACTCAGGATTTAAACCAAATCCTGACTTACTGAAGTAATTTCAAGTGGCTGTAGCATGAATCTACTTGGTAGCTAATCCAAGAAAAGACAGCAAGAAGAGGTCACATGTGATAGGGATGAAGAAAAAGAACAAAAACCTGGTGAGAAAAGACTTCAGTGAAATAATCCACCCCTCACTGAAATACTAAATTATGGGCAGCACAATGATCGTACTACCTTCGTCAGCCAGACTCAATTGATCAGCTCAGAGATGGATACCCAACCCATTAGTCATTTCTTGGACTTCTTAAAATTATGCAATATAATCTTTCTTTGCAAGCTGGATGGTAAGAGATTCAAACATTCCTGGGGTTGGTGTTTTCAGCATATGGAAGGGGCAAGTGTTCAGGCAGATATGGTAAAGATATTACACAAAAAGTTACCGGAGATGACAGAGGACAACACTGGCAGAGTCTGAATGTAAGTTGTTCTGGAATCCGGTTGCATCACTATCATTTTGTAGTTTACTTACCTAACCTTTCTTCTTTTTTAAAAAAATTTTTATTGGAAAGATGGATATACAGAGAGGAGGAGAGGCAGAGAGGAAGATCCTCCGGCCGATGATTTACTCCCCAAGTGAGCGCAATGGCCAGTGCTGTGCCCATCCGAAGCCAGGAGCCAGGAGCTCTTCCAGGTCTTCCACGTGGGTGCAGGGTCCGAGGATTTGAGCCATCCTCGACTGCTTTCCCAGGCCACAAGCAGGGAGCTGAATGGGAAGCAGGGCCGCTGGGATACAAACCAGCACCCATATGGGATCCTGGCATGTGCAAGGCGAGGACTTTAACCACTACGCTGTTGCACCTGGCCCCTATCCTTTCTTCTTAAACAATGCATCAACACATCTATTTCTTTCTTCTAACGTTTCCTTGGGTTTCTGTTTTACTTGCAACAAAAATCTTAATTAAAAGTCAAATATAAGTAAGGATGTCTCATAAATGGATCAATATGTGTGCTTTGATGCAGGTGTAACTCCCCAAAAGGGTAATTTCTTTTTTTCTACTTCAAATAAAATTTCAGTATAGCTTATCTCTTGCTTTTATTCTTCTGGCTTATTTATTATTTTTAATCAGACTTGTGCAAGTTAACAATAAGTGTACTGGAGTAAATGCTCTAAGTTGCCTATGCATCCATTATTCACATTCTCTTCTGGATGAGTTACTATAAATCTGTTTTTAGCGTATTCTTATTTGAAAGGAAGAAAGAGGGACAGATATTTCTTCCATGTACTTCTTCACTTTCCGAAAACCCAAAATAGCTGGAGCTGGACCACACCAAAATTAAGATCAGTGCAATTTATCCCAGTCCTCCGCATGGACTATGGGGGCCCAGTTATTTGAGCATTCACCTGTCACTTGCCAGGGTGCATGTTGGCTACAAGCTGCAAAGAGAACCAGAGTTGGAATTTGTAACCCACGAGACTCTGATATTGAATGTGGGTGTCTCAAGCAATGTCTTGCCTTCTTCTTAATCACTTTCAACCAGTGATTGGACAATAAGTGCCAGAAAACATTTATGCCTCTGGCATTGCTAAACAGCAGATATCAAAACAACCCTTAATCTTGCATCAGAAGGGAAAAACCCTAAGGGTAAGTTCTATTCTCCACAAGGTTATATTGAGGCTGGAACTAAAACTGGCTCACACATGTCTTCAAGTTACTCTTGCCAGCCTTACTCTCCCCCTACCCACCCAGTGTTTTCTCTTGATATCTTATTAGTAAATAATTGGATAAATACATATCTCAAAGGACTATATCTGGGACCCAGCCTAAGATAAATAGCATAGTGGAAGAGTAGTTTTGAAACCACCTTCTTGGATGTTGCCATAATCTGAATGCGATCTTCCAAAATTGTTTGTTGAATCTTAATTACAATGCGGTAGTATTAACTGATAGAATATTTGACAGGTGAGTGAATCTTAGCACAGAGCCTTCACAGACTGCAGTATGATTCTCATAAAAGAGTTTGAAGTGTGTTCCTTTCCTTGCCTCCACCTTATTTCAGGTAGACACACAACGCAACAACTGGAAGTAGAGAGCAACCCTCAACAGCCACCAGTGTAGTGTCATGATCTTCAATTCTATTATATGTTTCAAGCATGTGTCTATTCTTCACAAATGTCCAAATCTGAAGTGTGTTGTTACAGGTGTATAAGAACAAAGACAAAAATTTAGTGACTTGTCTTCTGCACCACACTGCAGATCCTTGCCTGATAATCATTCCAAGTCATTACTTTGGAATGTGTTAAGTTGACCAAACGGATAGTGATTCCACACCAGCCTTCCTATAGTTAATGAAATCAATGCATATGTCTCTGATAATCATTGCCAATTGTCATTGGCTCTGTGTTATCTATACAGTCCCACATAGAAGAATCTGGTCAGAGGGGAACCTTCCCTTTATACACTATTTCCATTCCAATTCATTAATGCTGTTTTCTGCATCCTGTAAGACCCAATCCCACACCATTTAAATTTGACTTTATGAAAGGCTAGTCTTTGTTTTCCCTGGGTCCCTGCTCTGATTGTTTTGGCCCTCATCTCTGCTGTTTCTCTGAAATATTTTCAGGAAAGAGTACTGGGTGATTGCTTGAAGCCAAAGCATTCATTTAGAATCTGAGATCTGCCGTTTACTACGTTTTTGTCAAGTCATCACAGGGAACATATTTTCAAAGTCACTATTCTATGTGCATGTGTGTAATTAACAAAATATAATAGAAAAACTAGATCCTGCTTATTATTTTGGAAATGCTTTTTTTCCCAAGAATTCTGCTTGTTGTGATTGTTGTTATTGGAAAGGCAGATTTACAGAAAGGAGAGACAGAAAGAAAGATCTTCCATTTACTGTTTCATTCCTCAGATGGCCACAATGGCCAGAGCTGAGTCAATCTGAAGTCAGGAACCAGGAGTTTGTTTCTGGTCTCCCACATAGGTTCAGGGTCCCAAGGCTTTGGGCCATCATCTACTGCTTTCTCAGGCCATAAGAAGGAAGTTGGGTGGGAAGTGGAGCAGCCAGGAAATAACTCAGTGCACATATGGGATCCTGGCACTTGCAAAATAAAGATTTAGCCATTGAGCCATTCAATCACCGTGCCAGGTCCAACATGTTATTTTTACATACTTATACTTTTTAAAGAAACTTTTTAACTTATTTATCTGAGAGAGAGAAATCCTACTGCTTGTTCATTCCCTAAATATTTCCTGTCTCCTAGAAGCCAAGAGCTAAGAGCTAAGAATTAGAAATCAAGATGGTGGAATAGGGTAAGGACACGTTTAAACAGATGGAGAAATGAAAGAGCATGTTCTAGGAAATAGGAATGGACAAAAGAACAGCAGAGGGGTACCTGGAGACTGACAGACACAAGAAAGCAGTGAACACAATGGAGTGGTGCTGCAGTGACCGATACCCCAGCAGCATTCAGCGAACCCTCGAAGTGTGTACCACATTGGGACCCTGGGTTGATATCGGGTGGCTGTTCTCCATCCCCAAGTACTAAGGTGGTTGGCAGGCTGGATATGGCTTCTCCTCTTCTCCCCACTTTCCCCCATAGGCAGGAAGAAGAAACAGAAAATTTGGAAACAATGATCACACCTACTTTTCCCTAACCCTTGATCCTTCCCACCCTGATCAACTATGTAAACATCCTTTAAAATAAAAACTAAAGAAAAAAAAGAAAAATAACATTGCATTACTAGGACCCCAAAAGCTCTCACTATTGCCACCTCTGCATTTCTTGCTTTTTTTTTTTCTTTTTTGGTAAATGTAATGAAAGTATATTATTGTTTACCTGGTATGATTCAGTGAAGTAATACTTACAACTAAATACCACATTATCTGGCATTTATATAGTTTTCTTCTTTTTACATACATTAACTACCATAAGTAACAGAAAACAATATTTTGCTACCAGTCTTAACGTAATGATTTCCACTTGCATCAATTTTTGGCAAGTGTCAAGATTTCATTCTTTTTATGATTGAATAATATTTCATTGTGTATTCACACCACATTTTCTTTATCCAGTTATTAATTGATAGGCATCTAAGTTGATTCCATATCTTAGTCATTGTGCATTGAGCTGGGAGTGCATGGGAACGCAGATAATTCTTTCAGATGCTGATTTAATTTCCTTTGATATATTTGCCTAATAGATTGCTTTGAACATTGGCCATGGTTCACCATCAATGAATTTAGTCATTTATCCAGCAAAAATTTACTAAAATAGCCAACAATAATAAGTATAAACACTAAGAACATTGTACATATTATCATAATTAAGCCATTTAATTTCAACTTTATTAAGCCATGAGATTGATATAATTCTTCATTATGTAACCAAACAATCTGAGACACACTTAAATCAGCTGAACATATTCACACAGTTCCTGACTAGCAGGGCTGACTAACTTAAATATCATTTTCTGGATAACCATATTGTCTATTTTCTGCATCCATGGAACTACAGTAGAGGTACCAGGGAGGTAGCTGTGGTCAGAAAATGAATTAGAATAAATTACAAAATAATTTTGTACTTTATTCTGACAGTTGTGCATCTAAACATCACTTGATTTATTTCCTTTGATTAGAAAACAAATGACTTTTAAAAATTCACAAGACCGTGCTTGATCCATCCCAGAATTTATGATTAACCATCATTACAACTAAGAAATGTAATCTTTTGTACTTCATAAAAGTAAAACAAATGAAAAGAAGTGGATGGAAGACTTTTGTAGTTTTGAATCATCTCCTTGTTTTTCTCTTTGTGCTTAACATGAGGATTTTATTTGAAAACAAAAAATCTTTATAAGAAAATTTCAGGAAAAGAAAAAGTGAACAATGTCTCCGACTACGGTTGAGTTTAACAGTGGCCTTGGTATCTGGGTTAATCCTCCAACCATGGCAGATGACTTCTATTTCAGGGAGGTCTTCGTTTAGGGTCCCAAACAAAGGAGTTCACCAATCCAAAGCCTTTAAATCCCAGAGGTGTGTTTCTTTATATATATATAATAATGTAATGTTATTACATTATTATATATATAATTTATTATTAATTACATTGTATTATGTGACACAGTTTTATAGGCATGGGATTCTCCCAACCCCTCCCCACACCCTCCCCCCATGGTGGATTCCTCCACCTTGTTGCATTACCACAGTTCAAGATCAGTTGAGATTCTTTCATTGTAAGCATATACAAAGCATAGAGTCCAGCATCTTATTGTCCAGATAAGTTTAATGGCTTCTTGGGGATACCATCTCTGGTCTGAAGGTAGAGCTGGCAGAGTATCATCCCGATCAATTAAAAGCCCCAATGTAACAACAGCAATGATTTATAACGTTATGGAATTAATCAGCATAGTATTGAAAACCAATATGTTAAAACAGAAAAAAAATGCAAGTTCTGAACCACATCCTATGACTTCTTCACTGACATTTCAATTTTAGTTTATATACAGTGGATTCTATACATCTTAAAATAGCTATAGATTACTGTTCAGCTGTCTTGTGTCTATTTTCATTATAATATTTAGCCTTTTATAGCATTGAAGCATACTTTTACTGAACCTGACTTTTTCTACGGGTAGTCTAGACTGGTTCATAACTCCAACAAGAAATAGGTCAACAGTTTAGGTGCAGAACAGTTTTAGGAGGGGTGTGCAGAGAAATCCTCAATACCCTAATGAGAAGTAACTAATATTTCATGTCTTCCTCATACCTTCTAGGGTGATGGAAGATTTCTCCGCTCTCCCACCCCATTATGGAATAATGTAGGGTATTAAAAGTGTATTAGATTTTACAATTCTTTGATGTAGATCATAAGCAGTCTGACTCACATTGATTGTTGGTTCATTGGTTACTTCACAATATCTTATTGCATGTGAGATAGGCTGTTTGAGGTTGAGATAAAATTACATTTTACAGGTACTATTTTTCATATTGACATCATTTCATCTTAAATTAAGGCAAACATGTGGTATCTAACCTTTTGGATTGGCTTATTTCCCTTAGCATGATGGTTTCCAGTTTGGCCCATTTGGCCACAAAGAACTACATTTTGTTTTTAATAGCTGAGTAGTATTCCATGGAGTAGATGAACCATACCTTTCTTATCCAGTCTTCTGTTGATGGGCATTTTGATTGCTTCCATGTTTTTGCAGTTACTGATTGTGCTGCTATGAACACAGGGGTGCATGTCGGTTTCTTATGAAACAGGTGTTTTGGATTTATTCCTGGGAGTGTTATTGCCGGATCATATGGTATGCAGATTTTGAGATGTTTGAGTGTTTTCCATACTGATTTCCATAGAGGCTGTACCAACCTGCAGCCCCACCAGCAGTGGAATAGGGTTAGCTTTTCACCGCATCCTCACCAGCAAGTGTTGTTGGTGTTTCCCTGTATGTGGGCCAATCTTACTGGCATCAGGTGGTACCTCATTGATGTATTAGTTTGGATTTCCCTTATTGCCAGAGAACTTGAGCATTTTTTCATGTGTTTGTTTGCATTTGGGTTTGTTACTTTGTGAAATGTCTGCCCATTTCCCATGCCCATTTCTTGAGTGGCTTGTTTGTTTTGGTATTTTGGTTGCTTTGTGTATTCTGGAAATTAGCCCTCTATCACCTATGTAGTGCGCAAAAGATCTTCTCCCATTCTGTGGGTTGCTTTTTTACTTTGTTAAATTGTTTCCTTTGCTGTGCAGAAGCTTCTTAGTTTGATGAGGTTCCATTTGTTGATTTTAGCGTTGATTGCTATTGCTCTTGGTGTCTTTTTTAGGAAGTCAGGACCTACCCCTAGATCTTGCAGGGTATTTCCAACATTTTCTTCCAAAAGTTTGAAGGTTTCTGGATGTCAGTTTAGGTTTTTCATCCATTTAGATGTGATCTTAGTGTATGGTGATAGATGTGGGTCTAGAGACTCAATACAGAAACTGCTAGAACTTATATGAGAGTTTGGTAGAGAGGCAGGGTACAAAATTAATGAACAAAAATCAACAGCCATAGTGTAAGCAAACATCCCCAAGATGGAAAAAGATCTAACTAGCAAGATACCATTCAAAATAACAGACAAAAGTATGAAGTATCTGGGAATAAATCTAACCAAAAATGTAGGAGACCTTTTTGAAGAAAACTACAAACTACTTAAAAAAGAAATTGAACAAGACCTCAAAAGATGGAGTAACATCCCATGCTCCTGGATAGGTAAAATCAATATCATTAAAATGTCTATACTACCTAAAGCAATATGTACATTCAACGCGATCCCAATCAAATTGCCCAAAACATTCTTCATGGAACTGGAAACAATGATACAAAGGTTCATCTGGAAACACAAAAAACCACGAATAGCTAGACCCAACCTAAAGAATAGAAAGTTAACAGGGGAATCACAGTTTCGGATCTCTGGACATACTATAGGGCGGTGGTTATCAAAACTGCCTGGTACTGGCACAAAGATAGAGAGGAGGATCAACGGAGCAGAAAAGAAGCAACAGAAAGGAACCCACACAGATACAGCCAAATAATCTTTGACAAAAAGACAAATGACAATTCAGGCAAATGGGAAGGTCTGTTCAATAAATGCTGTTGGGACAACTGGTTGATAGCGTGGTGTGTTTCTTGAAAGCAAGGCAAGAGCCTTAAAAAAATTCATTTGTAGGGCCAGTGTAGTGACACAGTGGTTAAGATGCTACCTGCAGCATCAGCATCCCATATGAGCACCAGTTCAAGTCTAAGCCACTATATTTCCAATCCAGCTCCCTACTAATGTGCCTGGAAAAGAAGATGGCCCAAGTACTCGAGCCCCTGCCACTCCTGGGTGGAGACCAAGATGGAGTTCCTGGAACCTGGTTTCAGCCTGATCTAGCCTTAGCCTTTTTGGCCATTTGGGAAGTCAATCAGTGGATGGAAGATTTCTTTCTCTCTGTTTCTTCCTCTCTCTATTGTCACTCTGTCTTGCAAATAAATAAACGCATAGGCGGAGAAAGAGTGAGGGGATGAAGAGCGAAAGAGAGACAAAGACCTTCTAATCTCTGGTTTACTCTCCAAATGCTCACAACAGCCAGGACTGGGCCAGGTTGAAAACAAGATCTGAGAACTCAATGCAGCACTCCCACTTAAAGGGCAGGGGCCCAAATCCTGCTGCCTTCAGGAGTGTGCAGTGGCAGGAAACTGGAACGGAAAGTAGAGTCAGAATTCATACCCTGGCACTCACATTGGAATGTGAGCGTCAGCTAAGCTTGGCTTAGCTGTTATGTCCACTGCCTGCCCCAAAGTGTCTTATCATATTCTGGATTATTATTTTTTGCTTTCATTTGGGTTTTATATGAAAATTTAATATATGAAGAAAGTACTATATCAGTTTGCACATATCCATAACTTGAAATGAATTCATTATTGTACGTGTTTTCCTATTCATCTTGGCATCCACTTTATCCAGTCCCAGTACTCAAACAGCCAACTGAGCCACCACAGTTGCAAATTAAGTGGGTCTCCTGAACAAACTCAGGGTTGTTAGTTTTAACCAGATACTGTCTGCACTTTTGTTCTAAACATACAAACCATAATGCTTAAATCAAACCTAAAATAGCTTTTGTAATATTTTTACAAGAGTTCATTC
Source organism: Ochotona princeps (assembly GCF_030435755.1). Taxonomy (NCBI): domain Eukaryota; kingdom Metazoa; phylum Chordata; class Mammalia; order Lagomorpha; family Ochotonidae; genus Ochotona; species Ochotona princeps. The sequence continues at coordinate 31,192,255 of NC_080832.1, read as the reverse complement.
TTAAGTTTGCAGTCATAAAAATTATACCAAAAATGTTCTACTCGTGAAGGGAACATACACAATGTGTGAGTGATGTATTCCATTACTTCCCCATCAGATAAAAGCAACACTGTAATTCGTAATTCACAACCTGTAAGTGTATCCAAAGAAAAAATTCGCTTCCAAAAACAGCCTGTTTCTTTTTTTGGCAAATGAGAGAAGTTGTAAAAATAAGATCAGATAAACTGAGCTATGGTAATGGATTTGAAACAGAGCTCATCATCTTTTCTCCCCCATAAGGCATTGTTTCTTTTAGACTTCTATTGAAATTCTAACCCCTCACATCAAATAAAGTGCCAAATCTTTCAACCTCTACACCTGTGGCAACCTTTGTTTACACACTCTGCTTACTTCCAAAGCCTCTTTCCCAGAGGAGGCTGCTTTTACTCTCACTACGCTGTCCTAACATGTAGGATGAAATGGCTGACTCTCACCATCTGTATTCTATTGTCTCTATAGTACATTATGCCTCTCCTCCAATTGAACCATACAATCTCTACTTTGGCCCAAAGAAAACACTTCTTAGCTTAGTACTCATTCTCTCTGTGATCTTCTCACAAGCCTCAGAAGATACCAGGAGTGCCTTTGGTCATGGCATTCCAGCCTCCCCATTCAGAAATCTGACAAAATAGAATTTTACACCCATAAGAACATGACTTTTCAGAAGGACAAATAAATCATCTGAACATGTTTCATCTGGCAAGTACTCAGAATCTCCCAAACTGACAAAAACTGTGGCTTTAAATATATTACTAACTTCAGGACAGTGCAATGGCTCAACTGGCTAATCCTCCACCTTGCAGTGCCGACATCTGATATGGGTACCAATTCATGTACCAAGTGCTTCACTTTCAATCCAGCTCCCTACTTAAGACCTGGGAAAGCAGCAGAGGATGGTCCACATTCTTGGAATCCCGCACCCATGTGGGAGACTCAGAAGAAGCTCCTGGCTTGGGATCGCCTCATCTCCAGGCATTGTAGCCATGAATCAGCAGATAGAAGATTTTTTTCTTTGTCTCTCCTTTCTTTTGTAAAATCTGTCTCTCAGATAAATATAAACAAATTTTTTAAAAAAATATATATTGCTTAATTCAGTGAGAAGAAGAAAATTTTTAAATGCAAAAGTATATTAAAGTGCTAAGTAAAAACAGCAGCTAAACAGCTTGTATCAGATACAACCCTACTGTCTTCAGGAATAACGACCCTAGGATGGGCCAAATGGCAGTGAAAGACTGATTTCTCTTTCTATTTCTCCCCCAGGGTCCTTCATTTAAACAGAGCAGAGAGATCCTTTAGGTTTGCTCACCTCTACTGAGATGCTAAACCATAAAAACTCAATTGTAAAGGTAGTCTGTCTCTGATGCAAATCTGGATTATTAAAACTGATCATTTATATTCCCTTAAAATTCATATGTTGGAAACCACACCCCACTATAATTGTGTAAGTGTTAAATTTACATCTAAAAGAAAAGAAACATTATATTCATATAAAGACTTAAACACAAATGCAGCTTTATTTACAGTAGTCTCAAACTTGAAAAAATCAAAATAGCCATCAATAATTCAACAAATAAACAGGTTGTACAACACCTATATAATACACTACTACCCAAAGATTAAAAGATCAAAATATTTAAACAATTCACAATACAGGTGCTGGAATTGTGGTATAGTACATAAGTCTGCCAGCCATGTAGCTGGCACTCCATGTGGGTACCAGACTGGATCCTGATTAATTCACTTCCAATTCAACTCCTTGCTAATGGTCTGATAAAAACAGTGGAAGATCACCCACGTGTTTGTACCCTTCCAAAGTGGGAAACCAAAATGAAGTTTCTGCTTCCTGACTTCAGCCTTGATGGCCAATGTTTCCAACTGGTAAGTGAATCAATGAATGAATGATTTCTGTCTGTCTCTCCCTTTCTTTCTGTTATACTTTCAAACAATGAATACTGAAATGTGTAACAGTCTTAAGAATTTCTAAACAATTATTCTGAGGAAAAGAAACTATACCTCTTCTCTGACAAAAATGCATATACTGATGATGTTATCACAGAAAACCATTACCTATACTTAAAATGTCCGGATGCACTTAGATAGCAGAATGATGCATTTATAACTGTTTTTGGAGGACTATACTATTGTTATGATGTAGGGAAAAACAGTGGAGGTAAGGGGAGCATGGAAGGGAAAAATCCCTGAGCCTAAGGAACTGTCTCATGAAAAATACAAAATAAAGAAAAATAGAGAAACAGAGACTCCAACCCAGGAAAAAATGTAGAAAATTTAAACTAAACTGTAGTGATAAAAGCATATATTGCCCCCAAATGGGAAGATGGAAGGAGTAAAAGAGATTATTACAAAACATTAAGATGAAATTTGGTGAAGATGTCCATTGTATTTACTGTGTATTAATTTCACAGATATACATATAAATGAAAATTTAGTATATTATACACTTTAAAGCCAGGAAATTTATAATTCACCATATCTCAGCAAAGCTGTTTAAAACAAAAGAACACTATCACCATCACTATACTCTCTCTCTCTAAAAGTCTAAAACAAAAATATTGATAATTTCAAGTATTGATGAAACTGCAGAGCAACCAAAACGGTGTATAAAGACAACAAAAAACTGTGAAACCTACCAAAGCTTATTACCCAGATCATGACACAGAAATTCCATCCATATGTAGAAAGATCAGTCAAAAAGTTTATCAAAACAAATGCAATTTTATAAGTTTACTTTGGTGTAAAAAGAATACAAAATTCATATATAGTTTTTTATTTAATGCTCATTTTCTACAAGCTTTTTGAAGACCCCTCATACGTATGGATTGCAATTTTTGCTCCAAATTTATTTCTAGTTCAATGTTCAATTTTCCATGAGCTTTCTTGAAGTACCTTTTTATATATTGAATAGAAATGCATAAACATGCTCACAGAAAGGCATGCACAAACTAGTTTATGATTGCAATAATTAATATAATCAAAACTTAAAATAATCCAAATATCTGTCAACAATCAAATGACATGTAGATGGATTGCAAATATGTACTCAATTGAATGTGGAGATTTCCCCAATTTGCCAACCTTCTGTATTCATGCCCATTTCATTGTGATTTTGCATTTATTCATCATGAGATAATGTCTGTTCACCCATTTCTTGCACATAGGTGAGATTTTTCCATCTTGCAGCCAGAGTATTGGTATGTATACTAATCCCAAAAGAAGCCTAAAGAGGCTTCACAATCTTTGCTGTTTCTTTCAGAATCTTGTCACCATCCTTTGAACAGCTGGTCTCAATTACTAGAAAACAAAATAGCTATAACAAGGGCCGGCTTGTCCCATCAGATGCCTCTGAAACCAGGTTATTCTCAACCAATAGAATGGCTGGCTCCCAATCTCTTGAGAGCTCAGTCATCATTTGAGATACCTCCTCAGCTGCTTGCAGATCTGAGTAAGCCCAGTTATGTACTGGTCATCCTCACCGACCTTCAAGCTATAATAAAGGCTTAGTCATTTAAAGCCCAGAACCTTAAATCTGTTAATTATGAGGTGGTTTAGTACACAGTAACAAAGATTAATTAAACATTGTGGTGTATTCAGACAATGAAATCTAGACCAAGATGAAAATAAATGTGTTGTTTTCTGTATACAATATGCTATTTTGTACACCATATAGAGCTTCTAAAAGAATCCAGGTTAAAAAAAAAAAAAAACAGTATTGCTATCTAGTTTTACCTACAAAAAGTTTAAAACAGACAAAAGGATCACATTAGTCGTTACTTCTGGGGGGTGCCGAAGGGCCATTTTTTAGGAAACTCGTAACATGATTTTGTATGTCAGTTCGCCTTGCAAAAATGCAGTGGGTTATGTAATAGTGCAAACATTATCATGTAAGCATATGCATACATTATTACATAACCCATTGCTTATCCATGAAATTCAATAGAAATATTTTTTTAAAAAAACTGATAAATGGTTGAATAGAAAATTCTCACAAGAGGAAATACAACCACTTCTAGCAGTCCTAGAAAAGTAGCTCAAAGTAATCAGAACTCTTAGTTTCCACTCATCCATGAACACTAACCAAGATGGTTGAGTGGGAATGAGTAGGTATTCACATACTGTTGATTTATAAATTTTAGAAAACAGTAAGGCAAATACATTAATAAAAATGTATGTAATTCCTACTGCTTGCACTTAGAAATCAGGCCTATAAATCACTAATAGCAAGCATATGATTATAAGAAATTAATTGAAACTTTTTTAGAGTAGCAAAACTTAAGTCATGTTGAATGCACATAAATGACGATTGATACATAATAGATGATTATGCCATGTAAATATTAAAACATATCATTAATCTTATTAATAAAGATGATGATTTCAATTAAACATATAGAGCAAATTAAGAATTATTACATGCATTATGCATATTAGGATTAGTATCTATATATTGTATATACATATATTGATCTAAGTTTGTTTATGAAAAAGAAGCAAAATTATCCCAAAAAACTCTATATAATATTGCAAATATTTTCTTGAGTATAAGTTTTTGAAGGATTCAGACATGTTAACATTAGTAACCTTACAGAAGTAGAATTAAGAAAAAAGGGTTACAACAAATTTTTCTTTTAAACATTTTCACCTTTTTGTTTGTTTTATCAGGTACATATCTGATTCACAATGAAAAAGTATTCATGTTAGAAAATAAAGTGTTTTCTTGAGGAAGAGAGTATAGAACCGAAACAATCTTTCAAATGATTATGCATAAGAACCAATTATGATTGCAATTAAAGGCCACCCCAATAGCGTATCATGTTACATATAAATTTTATGTGATTATTAATTCGAGCTAAAAATATTCTGTGAAGTGTTCCAGCATCTGAAACAAACATAACAAAATAATATGACCAAACCAACAATTTGCTGAAAATTTTTAAAAGCTATTTGAGCGAATACTATTACTAAGCATTTTCATTTCTTATTTAGCAATCAAAAAAACTAGTTCAGTAATCTTTAAAAGTTAATTCAACTATGACTCTTTTTTTTTAGAGATGCATTTTATTTGAAAGATAGAGTTCCAGAGAGAAAGGGATAAATCTTCCATCCACTGGTTCACTCCCCAAATGGCCACATTGGCTGGAGCTGAGCTGAGGCTAAGCCAAGAGCCTTTTCTGGGTTTCCCATGCTAGCTCAGATGCCCAACACTTGAGCCATCCTCTGCTGCTTTCCCTGGCCATAAACAGGGAGCTGGGTCAGAAGTTGAGCACCCTGCAGGCGAAGGCTTAGCTTATTATGCCATGGTACCAGCCCCTCAACTATAATGCTAATAAACTCTTAAAATAAGAGCTTGCCTTATATAACAAACATGTCACATTTGGTAGCCCAGTTCTTAAAAGAACTAAGCTTTATCTTAAAGGTGAATTTAGAAATAAATTGTAAAGATAGTGGAAGTAGGGAATTCCAAGTTGTAAAAGAAATGATCAACCATATAAAATCCAGTTGGATATATAAACAGACATCTTAATGTTCTTCCTCTTTTAAGTATTCACCAGAAAAGTCAATAAAATCAAAGCAAGTTTAGTTCTGACTGCTCTAAATCATTGGATAATTACATCCTGGTAATTTAGGGCTTTTTCCAAAAGCCATAAAAACTTTGTAATTATGGATTATTAAAAAATTACACAGTAGAAAGGGATATAAAACCTAAGTATATTTTTCACCTTGAATTTTTAAAATATTTCATATGTTGAAAGAGAAACATAAACAGCTGTAATTTATGACTTAGATTTGAATCTCCATTTCAAGCAATTAACTGGATGTGAAAGGCAGGGTGTGTGTTTGTGTTTTCATTTAACTTCATTTTTGAAAGCCATAAAAAAAAAAAGATTGTCAATGGAAACAGAATTCCTAAATTGTTGAGAAAAGGCCATAACAAAATGGCAACATTTCATGTCTATCATGCTTGCAATCATTTTCAAACAAGGTAACATCTCCATTTTGTCACAAGGAAACTGGGATTCCAAGAAATTCTCTTAATATCTCAGGATCATGCAAGTGTAAAGTCTATGTGACCAGAAAGATGGAAATCTTCAAACTTAGACCCATGCAAAAAAAATTAAGTAACTTAACACCACTACATAGTGCCTATAATGTTTACCTGTAATTAGAGTGTGGGTGTTAGGATCAGACAAGCTATCCCATGTGCCTCACTTTCCTGCTCTGTGATAGTAGATAAAATAGCTAATTTTCCTGAGTTAAGTTTCCATATCTGAACTATAGCTTTAACAGTGAGTAGAGTGAAGTGTTGTTTAGTACATAATGAACAATTAATAGACAGCTGTTTTCTAAATATAATATTCTTTTTTTCTACTTTATTTTTTTGGGATTTACTTTTATTACAGTCAGATATACAAAGAGACAGAGAGAGGAAGACAGACAGAGAGGACGATCTTCCATCTAATGATTAACTCCCCAAGCAACCACAATGGTTGGAACTAAGCCAATCTGAAGCCAGGAGCCTCTTCCAGGTCTCCCACGTGGGTGCAGGGTCCCAAGGCTTTGGGCCATCCTCCACTGACTTCCCAGGCCACAAGCATGTAGCTAGATGGGAAGCAGGGCAGCCAGAATTAGAACTGGCACCCATATAGGATCCCAGCACATGCAAAGCAAGGACTTTAGCTGCTAGGCTATGATGCTGGGCCCTATTTTATTTTTAATTTTATGATACAGTCTGGCTCTGAGATATCCCTTATTCCCTCCCCAAATTCCCTCCCTGCAACTGATTTCCCCCATATTATTAAAATAATTTAGTCCTTCATAAACAGTCATTAAGTTCATCATTCTGCTACTTAAGTGTATCCTGACTTTGAGATACAAAAAATGGCTTAGATTCCAGCATCCTATTATCAAGATATATTCAATAGTTTCACTGGGAGCTCACTTTTGATTTGGAAGTAGAGATGCACACTGCATTGCATTTTCACATCTGGATTTGATAGTCTCTACTACACAGTTACTATAATTCTCTTACATGCAAAGCCATGAAACAAAATCAACAACAAAAATAAAGTTTAAAAAATCACAACACCATAGAGTTAAATAAAATACTTCTGAATAACTAATGTGTAGATCAAGAAATGAAAAAAAAAAAACCTTCTTGGAGAAAATGATGCTACTGTATGATCCATGAGTCAATGAAGAATTTAATAAGAGAAAAGAAACTATTTTGAAGAAATCAAAACTCATGAGCTGCAGCAAAAAACAGTACTGAAAGGACTATTGATCATATAATGCATAAAGGTCGCCTTGTATCAGAGATAACATGTGGTATTTGTTCTTTTGCAATAACTTACTTCGCTGAGCATAATGGTCTTCTAGTTGGGACCATTTGGTTGCAAATGGTGTAATTTATTCTTTGCAATGGCTGAGTAGTAGTCTATGGAGCACTCTTGAAATGACAACAATTCTTTCTGTTTTACATGTATACTTCTGTTAGGGTCACAAAAGGGAAATGTAATCCCACATAGTGAAAAGCAGGTCATAACACTGACTACTTGGATGAGAAACCTGTATTTAATTTCCACTTGAAATGACCAATTTCCCATGGGAGTTATGATGTTAAAATCAGCTACTATATGGAGAAAACCTATATTTTCATGAATTCAAATAAAGATGATTTTAGCAAGTGTACAAAAGATTTTAATGATTAGGAAGAACAAATTCACATCTTTGGAGGGTGGCTTTGAGCCAGCTTTTTTTTTTTTTTTCAAATGTTGGGCAATGAATGCATACTGTCTCCAGAGCTTTATTATCTCCTTGTTTCAATAAAGTGAATAACCATGTAATGTGAACTCTTCTATAAAGAAAATACACATATTATATATATTTAAACTACTAAGACAGCATGACTGACACTGACAAAGAGAACGCACATCATTCCGACAAACTCAACAGTCCTAACACTGGCTTTCTGGTTTCCACATTTCCTGAAAGGGCAACACCCTCCTCTTAGGAACTGCCTGCAGCTTTATGCTAAAGAACTAAACAGTTACATGCATATGTGTGCAATTAAGAAGTAGCCTTGGTTTCTATTTTAGAGTATGACGCAATTTGCCAGAGTTTTAACACTAAGTAAAACTAGTTAAAGCCACACAATAGTTGCATTCAAGATAAAATCAGTAACCCCAATTTAGGTATTAAAGGCCACACTCTGCAGTCCCTTTCAATATTTCACACTAGGGGCTTTGGCATAGTCAAGGCATTCTCTAGTCAAAAAAAAAAAAAAAAAAAAAAAAGCAGTTGCCCTGACAACAAGTCACTGCAGGGATCCCGCTTTCTAACTTGACCTATTAGACTATTGATTTAAAGTTAAGCCAGCAGCTGCCGGTTCGTTCTAACACAGACAGATAGTGGTGGTAGCATCAAGCATTCTTTGCCACACATGGAACCAAATGGAGCTCTTGCACAGCCCAATGTGCAGTGCTGGGCTTCAAAATGCCAATACTGAAGCAAGAGTCTAGTGGATGTTATTTTCCACCTAACTGAAAGTCAAGTTTAGAGGGTAAATCATAAAAAATGCTTATGCATGTTTGGTTTTTAAATATCCTATCTATCTTCTGTAGGCAGAAGACCAAGAGGAAAATCATTAGCAATTGGTTTTCTTTTCCTCATATGCAAAATGAGAACAGGAACACTGCCTGCTTCCAGGGATCTGTAACAGCATTCATCACCCACAGAACGGACTGTGTTCTCTACAAACGGTGGTCCTAACCATGGGATTTATTTAGGGGCATAAGCACATGGAGGCTGCCTCCCAGTCAATATTCCCCTGTTCCCCCACCAAACATCTGTCCATTTTGCACTTTCTCCAAATTATTCCTTTCAATATGGCATAGCACTGTATTCATACATGACTTTTCTCTTTCCCCCCTTTAAAGCTCCTACCACATATTTTTATGCAAATACTCACTGGCTAGTTTAGGCCAATGTGTATCATTTGAGTGTGCAATGCTCCCCAGCACCACCACCCAAGTCCGACCCTCCTATCTAGACTGTCAGGTCCTTGGGTGAGAACTATGTTTTACATTGTCCATATCTGACAAAAGACAGCACAGCAAATACTTATTAACTCTTTGTTGTGATTTAGAGTAATGTAAAGGGATGTTTCTAGCTGGCTAAGGTATAAAGTAGGCATACTGAGTACGCTTCAGAAAAATATAAACCAAAGCAACTCTCCTGTATTTGCAGGAGCTCCATAGGCCAACTAAAGACTGATAGGCTGTTAATAACATTTACACGCTTGCTTACAAAATCTTCTTTTAAGATTTTAAATTCCAGGTGTGTGCATTGACACAACAGTTAAAACATTACTTAGATCATGTTTTATTTCTGAGTGCCTGAGTTCAAGTCCTTCTTTCATTTTCAACCCAGCTTCTTGTTAACGCAAACCATGGAGGCAGCAAGTGATGGCTCAAGGGTGTGGGACTCTGCCTGTTAGCCACAACTGAATTTCAGCTGGACTAAACCTCAGGATCCAAGCTTCAGTCAATTCAACCTTTGCTTTTATAGGCATTTAGGGGGTAAGCTGGTAGATGAGAGGTTTGTGTCTCTCCTCTTTTCACTTCTCAACTAAATAGATTTTTAAAAACTAAAATTAAAAAATTAAATTTCACATAGAGCAATGCAGTGAGATTTCATGATGGAAAGATTTCCTTTTACTGGTAGTTAAAGGAATAAATTTTAAAGTCAGCAAGGTGGCCTGCAGGATACAATTTTCAAAGTCAGTCCATTCCATTATGATCATTAATGTATAAAGTTAACTTCAATGTATATGTTTCACTAGAACGTAAATCTTTTCCCCTTCACAGAAGGAAGTCTCCTTTATATCTGAGTTAGTTCAAACTTTATAATGAAATGCAGCTGTGGTTCCTGGAAGCAGCTGGCATTTGCCTCTGTACTCCCACAAAGAAATATGTAATGTCTCAAGGAATAAACTAAGTTAAAATGATACACTGCTTAATTCTTCTTCATGTGCACACAACTAACACAGCAGATTTTAATAGAAGGTGTTCAGTGTGTGTTCAATCTTTACGATATTTGTTGAATAAAATTTCTTTTCACTATGAAAAGTATGTGCTAGTGTTCCTTAATAGTAGGTATGATAAAATCACTTAAAAAGGCAACATCCTGGGAGATTTTAGTTAAGTATAAAACAGTGAGTCTCAGAAACAGGGTTCATAGAAGGGTCACTTGGGGAGCTTTTCTATATAACAACAACCATAATCATCCCATAAAAGCGGGACTTCACCCCTACCTAACAATCTGAGATGATTTGAATGTGCACTCCAGGAGATAAATCAAGAAAAGTCTAACAAGGACTCATTGAAGTGAGACTCAATCATTCATTTTTGATGCATCACTATAATATATTTCTTTTAAAAGATATAGTATTAGGGACCAGTTTTATATAGTACAACAGTTTAAATCACAACCTGTGATCTGCCCATTGAAATCCCAGCTACACTGCTTTCAACCCAGTTCCCTGCTCAACAGCCTGAGAAGGCAATGAAAGGTGGCCCCAGAGCTTGAACCCTTGCCACCCACATGAAAGACCTGGGTGGAGTTCCAGGCTCCTGGTTTCAGCCTAGTCCAGTGTCAACATCATGGCCATTCGGAGAACAAACAGTGGATGATGGATTCTCTCTCGCTCCTCGACTCTGTCCCTCTGCCTTTCAAATAAATGAACTAAATATTTAAAAGATACATTATAAAACTTTATACGTAATTTAAGCTTTGACACAGAAACACATTGAGATTAAATGCACCAAAAGAGTGTTGATACTTTAGAGAACATAACTGTGTAGGCTTATCTAAATTAAGTTGTAAAAAAAAAAAAACTATTATCCAATTCATAATGTATAAAGTTGAATGTAAAATATCTCATTTATTTAAAGTAAGCTTCCTTTACATCTGTGAGTATTTCAAAAGATTTCTGGAAAACCGTATTCATATATAAATGTGGTTTGATGCAAAAATTCTTTGAAATGATGCATAGAAAGGTCTTTAAAAGGTTCATAGAATCTTTTGTGCATTATGAAAAAATTGCATGGATCACAAGATATTTTTGCACCAAAATAAATGTATATTTTAACTTTATTTTCCATAAATTCCTGAAGCATCCTGATATATAATTGCTCGGTCATTATTACAACATTATTAAAAGTTCAAAGTTCAAATGGTGAATAATGCTATCCTACCTTGTTACACATATAGATTTTGCATTGAAAATAGGTATTAAGTTAAAATTGACATGTTATAACCTATAGCAACACACAAAAATTATCATCGCTTTTATAATTTTCAAGATCACTGATGATTACAGGTTACATTATAAATTTACAAATTTTATAGCATATCAATTTTTACAAATGCATTTTATGAATTTCCAGTTTTGTCAATCCCATTACTGAACAAAGTAAGTCATAGAACTTTAAAGGTAAAGGATCACTTAGAGCAATTTCTCAGTTACTCATACTTAAAATGACTAAATTATATTATTAGCATGGATGTAATCTCTCAGGCATTGCATTGTAATGAATTCAACTTTCAGCTCACAATTTAAGACATGACCAGACTCTGGACACACCATCAGATTCTTAACCAATATTGAAAAGCAAACATTTCTACTTTTCTCCTCAAGTCTCTGCTATAGGGCATTTCACTATACGTATTTTGCTACAAATTTAACTATACAATAAAAAGTATAGTATTTTCTCTCACAAGTCTCTTTTTATGGACTAGTTTCATGAGGGTGCATAAAATAGTCCATTAGCATTACTTTCACTTACTATAGGCTTTTAACTTAACTTAAATAGAAGGCTATTGGTTTCCTTCCAACAATCCTTATGATAAACGATGTGTCCAAATAAAGATTAACAGGCTCATTACCTTCTTTCCAGAAATTTTTCCAGTTCCTTTCTCCCTAGTATCATTTCCAAAATTTAACTTCTATCATTTATAGCCACATGTATAATCTTGAACCTAATAATATTAACAAAATTTTAAATGACTTCCTTAGTCACAAATGAAACTTTCCATGTGTCATCCATTGTTAAGAGCATTTTTCAGTTCTTAAGAATAAAAACATCAGGCCAAAGTGAACTCATATTCCATCGAACAAAATCAAAATTAGTTCACAGGATCACTGAATACAAACTTTTGGAAAGTTCTGGAGTGGGTGGGTAAAAGGGTTTTTTTCTGTTCACAGAAACTTTAATCTATGGACCAATATCCTAGGACTCAAAAGTAGCCTGGAATACTATGATATTGTGCACCTCAAATTTTGTTAAACAGGTAGATCTCACTTTAAGAATTAGTACAGAAACAACAACAACAAAAAGAAACATAAGACAATGAAAATATCTGTTTCTTGTGATTGTATTACAAGTGTTTATGTGTGTCTTAATTACTGTGCAATTATGTGTTTTATGAAATGTTGCATTTATCACAAAATTATTTCGCGCCAAAATAAGCTTACCTTTTAATTCCACTTTCCCTGAACTTGTTGAAGTTCCCTCAGATATTGGAAAAAATTGGAAAGCTGGGGCTAGTAAAACTGCATAAAGATCCACTTGCTTTGCTAATATCTAAGTTTTAGTCCTGCTTCACACAAGTTACTTAAGCTTGTTACACCTTACTATGTTCATGTGCAAAATGGTGATAACTAAAATCATGACATAATGAAATTCCAATGAGGATAAGGCATTTAACACAGAAAAAAAATAGGTTAGCATTTTAACTATATCTCCCTGTATGTAATCAAAAGTCATTCTTACTGTTACATCTTAGTCCTGTTGTATCGATAACACCTAAAATTTCCATAAATATTTTGTAGTTGTTTAATAAAAAGGGACTAAATTATATACCAATTTTATAGCCAATAATTACCAATACATTCACTAGGGCATTTCTATTTTGCCATTCAGCCTTTAAAGTACTTCAAAATTATACTGTGCTGGAGATAGAGCTGGTGATAAAAGAAAAACAAGTGTCTTTTGCATATGTTGAAACTGATATCATTTAAAGTCATGGAATAGAAGCTTAAGTAAATGGCTTAAGAATGTGAAAGAACATTTCAGACGCTAGTCACCAGTTGGTTCTTATCCTTCCTTAGACAAGAACAGGAAGAAATAAGCTTAAATTTCATTTGGTTTAGAGTAATGGAAGCAAGCTATGAAATCTAATTCCCAGGGAATATTTTCTTCAAAATAAAACAGAGAGTTATTGTCTACCAATGTTTCAGAGTAATCTTGATGCTAAATATAATGCACTAGATGAAGTTTCAGTCACCCATCTTCATAATCCCCCCAAGGAAAGAAAACAAGCAATATAAGCCTACTTTGCAACAGGTATTCTCACTTGTGTTCATTTAATTGCTACTGAAGATCTATTTTTCCTCCTTTGCAAGTTTTCTGAATGGCATTGAAGTGATGAGACATACCCAGAACACACTATTGTGTGCCTAACTCAGGAGAGCACTGCTCACTCTGACCCTCTTACTATTCAATCTTATTTTAAAATAACATTATGTTCATGGCTTCCTTCATAGGTATCTTGAACTCAAAGTAAATTGAGAATGCAGCTACACTGGCCAAACTATCTAACATATACAAAACATAAACGCACTACAAAAGATTACTGCATTTGATAATGATAACTAACATTAAAGACAAGTACAATTCGAAACCCAAGATCTAAGAAGTCTAGGACATACACTGGTAGTTTATGGAGCAAAGATTTGAATAAAATGGTCTGACCCTTTGGTCAGCCATTAGCAGCCACTAGCAGATGTTTTGAAACACTACAAAGATTTGTGTTTGCATAGTTGGATGTGATTTTCATTCTCTTTCTGTGTCTATAACTAGTAGTTGACAGAGAAACTTAATAACCGTTAAACAACATATTTGTATAAAGCTAAGTGCATGGGAATTTAAAGATTAAACAGCAAATGCTGTAACAGTGAGGCCAGAGAACAGAAACTTCATGAATCTGTTTTTAAAAAGAATCCAATGTTTCTCTTAAGATATCAAACAGCCACAGATATCTGTAGACATTCTGGATCCTTCTAGGTGTTTGCCCACATGTTGGAATGCTCTAGAAAAGAGTAGTGTGACTCAAAATACATGTTTAGGAAGTCCATTCCTGATGGGCTAAAGAAGAGGTTACTTTCAGATTTGAGAAGGAATTTTACCCTGGCACAATGTGAAGCAAGCACATCAGGAACTTGGACCAAAAGATCTCAGCATGGACTATATTTTTTTCTTCATCAAGTCCTAAAGTTTTAGAAGTAGAAAGAGCCAACTAAGATCATCTGTTCCAATTCATTTATGCTTCAAAGAATTTGAGGTCTAGACAAGCCTAAATACTTTATGGTCAGAAAGCTAATTATTGACAGAACAGTAGATCACTTCCATGAAGATATGCTTTTAAAGAAAATTCAATTACCTTGTAATCTCAAGTGATGTTTAAGAGCACGCAATAAGCCAATCTCGAATTTTTTGTGAGGTAGACATAAACTAAAATGATCTAGAATAATGCTTATAACACTGGCCAATCTAAGCCCATAATTTTTGAAATACACTAATCTGAAACAAATAATTACTATGAAGTCAGTCATGCTACCATCTTATTTTTTGAATGGCAGAGTGACAGAGAAAGAACTCCTATGACAGAGATAAAAGAACTTTTATTCTACTGGTTTACTTCCCAAATGACCTCAACAGCCAAGTCTGGCATAGACTGAATTTCTCTTGTGTGTGCCCAACATTATAGTTTCAACCACAGTAAATGTCCAAGCATTTTTATCTCTTCTTTAGCAGATAAATCATAAATACAACTTCAGAGGTAAGTGGATGTAAGTACTAAAGTTACATTTGTAAACTTTGTGCCACAGATTTCCAAAGTCCAGCGTTCTTTTGACTTTATAGTATACCATCTTCCACAAGCTTGATCAAGAATCATCCATTGCATCAACTCATGACAAAAGTCATAAGTGGAATAATAATCCATTGTTATAAAGAATGTAAATATCCAAATAAAATATTTCAGATTACTTAACACAAGTGGAAAGTATTTTCAGTTGTCACAGAGTGAAACTTAACTTATTTCACCATACTACAGAGATCAACAGACCCAAAACTTCACCTCTAGCAAATGTGTTAAATTAATAAAGGATAAAAGGAAAACATCATTGATTTACAAAAAAAAGTATTCCATGGAGTTGGAATGGGCATCGGTGAAAACAAAATGCTGCCACTTAATCAATAGTCAACAGAATCACCTGCCATCTCCAAAGTGCTACACAAAAATGTAGATGAGCACATGATTAAAAAAAAAGTGGACCTAAGATGTGAAGTTAGAGAAAAAATCCTGACAACAAGCTGGAATGCTAGTTCCTTCAGGGGGAAACCTCCACAGCAATTATAAGGCACCTATTTGGGGCAGAGGTGGGGGTGAGAGGGAGATGTGCTGCCAGAGAAGAAAAAATTCTAATAGATTTTAAGTCACAAAATTTGATGCAAAGAATGCTAATATTCCCACAGTTTACTAAAATTAATCCAGAAGCATTACACATTTTTCAGAATAGAAACTGTCATAATTGACATTCTAGAAACACGTTAATGAGAAAGTTCTGTTTGGTGGCGGTGTCTTTGCGTCTAACAAAAAGCAATGTAAACGATAGAGAAATTGGGCAGAAAAGTCCATTTGAAACAGATTGCTGCAAAGGGCCTACCATGCAAAATCCATTTGAGTGAGTATCTCAGAACTCTAAATATACAGCTTTAAGAAGGTTCCACGGCTATTCAATGTCAATTATTCTTAACATGTTCTGATCCCAGGAGACATTTCCCAAATTAAATCATTGAGATTTATGAATGCTACCCATTGAACAGAACAGCAATATTGAATGTCATGGAAAGAATGATATTCAGGTCAACAACAATAACAAAAGCATTAAATAAGCACGACTTTTCCCTTCCTGCATCTATCATTGATGAAGACAATGACGACAGCACTTTCTTGACGTCAACTCTGTATTTCTCCGAAGCAGAAAATTTCCAAGACTGTCTTTCTAAATGAAATAAATGGAAATCTAGGATTTATTTAGAAATGTGATTGTTTGGAAGGGGGATTCGATAGTGGAAGATTTTCTAGCAACCTAGAAAGTTAACAAGATTAATAACATTACCAATTCTGTGCTACTAATAATCTACATCATTGTATTTACTTTATTTAACAGATGTTATGTGCCAATCCCTCATCTAAATACTTCAAAAATACTAAACGTATTTGATTGACGTATCAGCTACAATAACCAGTTTAGGTGGCTGTTACTGTCCTACTTCCAGTTGAGGCACAGAGAGATCAATGATTTGCCTAAAGTAACACTTATCTATGGCAAACCTCACAGCACAATTCTTTATTCTTTCTGGGATTCCTTACTAAATACTAATTTTCAATGAAATTTATATGGAGATCAACACTGGAAACAAATCTGATAATAAAAGTTTAGTAACTGAGAGTTTTCTAAGTGTCAGATGCTGTGATATTTACTGGTAACAATAACAAACTCCCACTTAATGCTTGATCTAAACAGTTCTGTAAGGATGATACTATTTTCATTTAAGTGAGAATATTGGGCTGTGGGTGGCTAACAACTCCCCTGTGGTTATATGACTAACACAAGAGAAGAGTCTCAAACTTGCCCCATGCATTCCATTGCAGAATCCACTCATTGCACTGTGAGGCTTATTGACTCCCTATTATAAAGCTGATCTTTAAGAAAACAGAATCACTTTCTACTTAAAAAGAAGAAGAAAAATTTAGGTTAAAGTCACAATAGTGGCAAAGCTCAAAGAAAGTCATGATGAATATGGTTAGATGGACTGGAAGTGGGCCTCAAGTTGTGACACAGAGATGAGGTGAGAGGGGTGTGGTTTTTATGCAAATTACCAAGAATTTTCCTTTCTATAATTTCCATATCTATCTGATAATACTCACATTTTTTCAGGTTACAATTTTTGATACTGACTTTAAATCAAAACAATCTTTTTACGTGTATTGTAATAAATCCTGTGTATGAGCAAAAATATGTAAAAGGAATTGGGTAATTTCTTAGAGTAAGTTCTAGACTTTTGAGTTCTACTTGAATAATTTATTAAAATGTTATTATAATCTGGTAGAAGGTACAGATTCAGCTGCCTTTAAGAAATGGCCTTAAAACAATTTATGCAACTTAAATTGTCTTGAATTTATTTTCACAATAGAGGACTGCACATGATATTCTATTCGAGTTCCTTTACAAAGAAAATATTTCATAATACTAAACAACTTTTAAAATATTGATAATCTATCTTATTGCATAATACTTAAGTACAAATGGTTTTGAAGTATAGACTCCAGTCATGTGTTCCTCTGAAACAATAAAGTTCGTATGATCACGCCTCTCTGACCTCTGTGCCTCCCTTGAATTTCTCCTTGCTCAAGGTAAAGAATTTTTGTTCTTTGATAGACCACCAAACATGACAAAATGCCCTGAAGCCACTCATTTCACTAAAATCCATGTTAATGCAAATGTCTCAGAAGGCAGCAACATGTGATCCAAAAGTGCTTAATTTAAGCCCATTTATCTGAGTATTAGTTCTAGGAAAGCCAACTAAAAATTCTTAAGTATAAGATTCAAATTTATATTTCCCCTCCACATGTACAAAACAGAAAATAACTTATTACACAGAGGTAAATAACTCACCTACAATCAAACAGTTATAAAGTCTCTGTTTACCAAAAAATATCCTGCAAACATTTCGGACTACCTATTAGCACAAATATTCTCAAACTTCACCACTTTTACCTCTCTATGTAGTTGTGAATCATTCAGTAAACCAAAGGCAGATCTGTGCAACTGGACAAATATTTTAGAAATTAACAAATTTATGTTGATTTATAGAATGTGCTCAGTGTTTCCAATTCTACTGAAATGTTTTGAGGCGGTGGCCAAAACCTTTCCAAGGTCATCAGATGAGGAAACCAGGGAATTGGCTTACCCAGAGTAACTTAGCTGAGAACACACAGTGCATTACAGAGTGGACTTGTGATCAGACCCACATGTTCCCCTCTAGTCGAGTCTAAGAATTTGCTCCTCTCACATCCTCATGGCTTCAGGACAGTCTCGGGGTTGGCAGCTGTGTGGCAAGGTGTGGTCTTCAGAGTGTTTACAAAATTCCTGCTCTAACTCATTCTTTCTTATGTCATGGTCACCATCTCACTAAGATCATATCTTCAGCCTCTTCTGCTAACAATTACCAGACAGAGCCTTTGTAAAAATGGTTATTTGTTCAGTAACTGGGTAAGAAGGTTTTAGAGGACACAACAGGCAGGTAAATGAAATTGCATGCCAGAAACAAACCAGGCTCATTTATTAACAAAATCTGATTTTTTTTTTGGTGAAAGTTTGCTAATTTTCTTTTCTATTTTCAAAGAATAGAATGATTTTTATGTCAATATCCACTGCTTTCAATGAAGCAGATATTCTCAGATAATACTGATGGCAGAGATAACTTTGCTGGGTAGAATTTACTAACATGTGAACATATTTTAATTTTTAGAATAGCAATTCTAATTTTAGAAATGTTACTTGAATAAACAGAGGTATTCAAACAAATCCCCAAACTTTTACATTTGACATTTAAAATTAAGTAATCAGAATATTAGCTATAATTCAAACTCTTAAAATGGTGTGCGGATTAGCCAATTCAGTTCTGTGTTCTCTGAATAAGTTTTATAATTGACAATCATTTTAATTTTTGTTTTCCTAGTTTGTATTTTGAAGACAGCTATTTCTTCCTGTGTCCAGACAAATAAATATAGTCTATGAGTGAATTGCATACCTTTATTACATGATGTTTTTCCTGGAACACAGGAATCTTAAACATTTGGCACCAATATGTTGTACCTTTGTTTGGGATGGGGACCTGTCTTAATAAAAAGGGGGAAAAAACACACAGTTAAATGATATCCAACATAATAAAGAAAAACACCCTTCTACACTCATTTTACAGTCAAACAACCTAAAACAACTTACGTCCTGATTCACCAGGTCAAAATACAGTGATGTTACAGCCAACACATTGGTTTTTTCAGGATTTAATAACCGTAGACTCTTGGTGCCCCGATTGGAATCATGGTACCTGGGCCCTGCTCCTGCCACATCTTCATGATGGTAGGCCCAGATCACTCTTGCTGTGCTGTCCTGCGAATCAGACACGACATCATTACATCTCCTGATAGTACCTACTTTTCTTTCCCCAGAGTTGGAGTTTAAAACACTCTGCTAAAGCAGGAGACAGAAATGAAGAAAATGCCAATATTTTGAGTTCTCAACATGGTCTTTAACATTAGTTGAGCAAATCTTATTAATACATTAAGAATCTGAGTAAATGGTATGCTTTTTCAGAATAAATTAAGAATTAAGGAATTGTTCCAAAACAGAATCAAGGACAATTGATTTACTAATTATGTTTTGATTAATAATAAAAAATAAATGGTTATCATACCAAAATTCTAAATTAGTAACTGGTAATTGCCAAACAAATATCCTTGCTATGTACTACAGACTTTAAATAATTAAGATACATTTTTATACTATGGAATATTTTAGAACAAATGAATAAATATAATTAAAATTACCTTTAGACTCTATTTCATCATAGATTTTTTCCCCCACATATTAGCTCAGTCAGATGTATGCATTTACAGAAAGTTCAAATAAAGATTCTGGTTTGTTTGTGATATTACTGCCAATCCATATTCATTTATGCATTCTGGGAATCTCCAAGGGACTGAAGTGGATACCCGGAGCAAGTACTATTAGGTGAAAGTTTGTTTCCACGGAGCAACCAACAGAAATCACCCAGAGGGTTACAGGGTGGGAAGGTTTGCTGGGATAAAAAGAAATTGCTCGGTCCTCCCACAGAAAAATGAATTTTGCCAGATCTTTGTAAGAAGATCTTGCAAGATAAACAATAAAATGACAGCTACTTAAAGGTTCCCTTTCCTATATTCTGTCTTAATAAATCAAATGACTATAATTATTATTTCAATTGAAATATAATTGCATGGTGTATTATGTGAAGTGATCCATGTCTTTGCATAGGCTCTCTCCTCCTTTTTACTCTTTCTGCTGTATCTTAATTAAAATTACTTCAGATTTGTTTTACTCTATTTCTAAAGCTTTAGGTTTACCAAAGATAAAAGCAACTCATGAAATTTTCTAAAGTATCACATGAATTATATATCCTTTAAGTATTTAATTTGCATATACATGGACATTACTTTTTGTATGAAGTCATAAAATAACAAATCTCATATAGTAGGCCAATAGCAATTATAATTAGCCTACTATTCATCTTGATTTTCGAAATTCACAAAGGTGATTGAGTTACAAATCATAAATTATATCATAATATAATTCTCAGTTGTCTAAAACATTTCCTCACATGTTTACTTAAAACCCATTTTCAAACCTTATAGAGATCTTAAAAACACATTCACAATTAAAATCACTCAAACTTTAAACAGCTCTTCAAAATGTGAAATTCGCACAAAAATGCCTTTATCCAAATGTATTTGGTTCACTTTTGAAGAGATTTCAAAACTATTCTCTCTCCTTATCTCTGCATATCTGCCTTTCCAATAAAAATAAATAAATCTTTAAAGAAAAAAAAAGATTCAAAACTATTCCACGAAGACTATGACATTGTTGTAAAAACATTTAAAAATATTTGTTCTTTTTTTTTCTAAGTGTTATAAAGTATATCACGTATTTTTGCATGCATTTTTCTGGATTTCTTACCGTTATACTCTTGTCATTTGTGTCACATGTATGCAATTCTCTGCTAAATTCAATTATTGTGTGTGTACTATTTTCCATGGCATATTCTAAGTGGTAATCCTGTTGAGTGTCTTTTTTCAGTTCTTTATTTGCATTTGTAAAATAATCCTGGGAAAAACAAATGGGAAAAAAATCAGGGAATTGGTATTGTAGTACAGGAGGGTGAGCAATTGAGGGATGCCCACATCCTGGATCAAAAGGCGTGGTTACAGTCAGGCCTCTGGTTCTTACCAGCTTCCTGTTAATGCGCACCCCCAGAGGCATCAGGCTTTAAAATACTGGCTTTCCTGTCATTCACATGGGAAACTCAGGTGTTATTCCTGGCTGCAGGCTCTGCTTGGCCCAGCGCTAGCTATCGTGGCAATTTGAAGAAAGAACCAACAAATAGGTATTTCATATTTTCTCTCTCTCTCTCTCTCTGTTTCAAATACATAAAATTAAATGGATGAACAATACAATTCATAGGAAGAAAGTGAGAGAGGATAAAAAGGAAGGAAGACTGGGGTGGGTGTCATCATGATGCATTAATTTTTCATACAAGAGAACCTACTGTACCCAGCGACTGAACTTGCAGGCCAACTGATTGCACTCAAGAGACAGTGGATGATGGCCTAAGTTCCTGGGTTCTTGCCACCACAGCCAGCTTGAGTTCCTGGATATTGACTTTGGCCAGGCTTAGTCATGGATGTTGCAAGCATTTTAGGAATGAACTAAAGAATGAAAGCACTCTCTGTTTTTCTCTCTCTAACCTATCATTCTGCCTTTCAACTAAACAAATAAATACCACAGGGAAAAAAAAGTAAAAGAAAAACCAGTATATCCTAAATACAGAGAAAACACATTCAGTGAATTTATAGAACTTCAAAACGAACTATTCTGCACATCTGCATTCATGTCTGTTGCAATACTATTCAAATAGCTAACAAATGGAAATAACCTAGCCACCCACCAACTGAAGAATGCACAAAGGACATGTCATGCACAAACACATCATGGAATACCCTTTCTTCAGCCATAAAAATTATGAAATCTTATTTTTTCCAGCAACTTGGATGCAAGTAGAGACCCTTTTGTTCAATTAAATAATCCAGGCACAGAATGATAAGTACCTTCAGTACCTCACTCATGTGTGAAGTATGAAGATGTTAACCCTAGAGCTGTTGTGAATAGAATGATGCTTACCAGAGGCTGGAGAGAGTAAAAAGGAAGCAGCAAAGGATGGGAAAAGGTTAGCCAGTATTAAATTATACTTTGGAGGAGAAATAAAATCTGGTATTTTATTTATGATAGGATAGCCTACCGATAATGATACCAGGTTGTATACTTTTATGTTTTAAATAATCTATAGAAGAGTATTTTCAATGTTTTCATCACAAAAAAAATGATAAATGAGATTACAAATATGTTCACTATATTGTCAGCCTTACACAAAGTATACATATCAAAATACCATCTGGTGCCACACAAATATTTACATTAGCATATGCAAAGACTGGGACTGGGCAGGAAATTTCACAGCACCTGCTGGCACTAGTGAAATCCAGGGCTGGGAGTAGGCCTGGTAGGGGAACTTCAGGAACTCCCTGGTAGGCCACTGGCTCTCCTACTGGGGAGCTTGTGAGCCAGGGTTGACAGCAGGTCACTGGCACATGTAAGTGGGCAGGCAAGACCTGAGGGCAAGGTGATCAGGGCCAGACCACAGCACCCACCTGCCCATGTACGGGCCAAGATAGAGCATAAATTACACTGGATTGGACTAGGCTGCAACACCCACTAGCAAGAGCTGAGACCAGGGCAAGACAAGCCAGATTGAGATCAGCAACCTCCAACATGCTCAAGACCCAAGGCAGGGAACAGATACCATAGGGGATCTCAAGGGACTTCCTTGTCAAGCTGCTGCTTGAACTGGTGTGAGTGAGAGCTGGGACTGGGGGAACCAATCTGGGCAGGTCTGTGGAACCTGTTTGGGTTAGGTCTGAGGGGACTATGGTTCCACACCCACTGTCACATGCAAGAGGCATAATGGGTATAGGCTGGCCAGTCAGGCACTCAGAATGTTCTGGCAAGCATAAAAACGGGCTGGGAGCAGGCTTGGTAGAAGAACCATGGGTACCCTCTTGTTAGGCTGCAACTTCCACTAGTGAGTACCAGAACCAGTGCTGGTGCCAGGTCGGGCAGAACAAGGGGCAGCACCATTTCACATACGTTTGGGCCAAGTATGGGAGTGGGACAGGCTGAGCTAAACTATAGTACCAATCTGGCACAAGAGCCACATGGGATGTGGGACAGGCTTGGTGGGCTAGGCTGCAGCATATACTGGCAAGAACAAAAACTGGGACTGGCAGTGGGTCTGTTGGGGATTATTGCGGGCTGCTCTGACTAGCCCATAGCACCCATTGGTGTGCATGAGGACTGGGAAGGTAGCAGGCTGGGCTGAGTTATATTGCACTACCCATAGTTCTACATGAGATGGGGCTGGAGTGGAATTAACCAGGCAGCTGCATCCAAAGGTATACTGGTATTTCCCCCACCACAGGGAAAATCACAAGATATGTGCTCTGATCTTGGAGAGCCTTTATTGGTACTGGACCTCTTCAGTTACTGATGTCAATGTAGTGGACAGAACAACCTGATGTACATGAGGGACATAACAGCCAACTCATCTAAGCCAGCAGAAGACTTTGAGTGTCCTGCCCAAGCTTAGTAGCAAATGTCTGGATCTGTGGATGCACTAAAGTGGACTTGGTCAGACAATAGACCTTGGAAATATTTTCTCAACCCTGGTGCAATGAAGCTGATGATGTCTTAGAGCTAAAAAAAAAAAAAAAAAAAAAAAAAAAAGCCAAGCAAAAACAATAACAACGACAACAACAACAAAAAATAGAGCTCAAGTAACACCCTTGGAACATTCTTCTCCATATCAGTGTTCTCTAAGACAGCATCAATTGACCATTCCCAGCCCCAGAGCTATTGTGGTTTGACAGCAAGGAGTTACCCTCCTCTACTTCTCCTCCAGTAGACACAGAAGAAAAGAAAGAACTGAAACATTTGCCCCTCCCTACCATAATCAGAGGCACAAATGGGGGTGTATCCCTCCCAATTTTGTAAACATTATTAAAAACAAAATTTAAAAATCTAAGCAAATTTGTGATCTTCAGAAAAAGGCAACAGATTCATCTTATGAGTTATCAAAGAAGGTAGGGTGAGTGAGCATTTGAAATCACAAGGCACTTTTACTTTCACACACAAATGAAGACAACCTTCAGCACTATTAAGTATCTTGCTCCAAAGAAAAACAACTAGGCAGCAACAGAACCAGAATTAGCCTTCAGGTCAGCACTCTTTCCCCTACTGTGACTGGTGGGGCATCTCTTCATCATTCATAAGAAAAAGAAATTGATTGCAGAGGTGTTTCTTCGTGAACATGAGTGGATTCTGCTTATGAAAAGGAAATTCAATGGGACAATATGCAGAGATGAAATCAGTTGAAGTAAAAGATACAGAAAACCACAAAAACTTTGTGTTTTCTTGATCAGTCACAATTTTTGTCCTAAACATGTTTTATACCATTTTGGGGAGGCAGACAAGTTCAACAGAGAAAGCATGGCCTTTGAAATCAAATGCCTAGTATCTTAATTTCACACAGCTTTACAGAGCTGATGAAGTCAAACTCGGAGAGTTTCAGTTTAACATTAGTAAAATTGGGATAATACAAGCTTTTGTATAAATATCAAAAGATAAAGGAAATATCATAGTAGGACTGCCTATCATAGTTAATATGTATTCAATACCAACTTTCTTCCTTATTTGGGTACTAATATAGCTTTCCTTAAGAAAAAATTTCCTTGTCTTTCACCATGTTGAAAGTAATCAAAATCCTGGTGCTAAATTTCATTACTCATTAAAGACATGAAACTTGTCATATAATTAACTTTACCAATGAAAAAAATTATATTTGAAAACTTGATTACTATGTATGACTGAGAACCTACAATACAAAAAATAAATCCTTAATGGTGTATAAAAGTCACACTCAAATGGTTAATACTTGGAATTTTCATTCCTAATAGCTTTTTAAGATAATTACTCAGAATTGCAAATTTGAAATCCAGGGTTCCTGTTCGAGATATTCTTCAATGTGTTAAGATTGGCAATTACTGGACCCAGTGTGGTGGCCTGGCAGCTAAGGTCCTCACCCTGCAATAGCTGCTGCGATCCCATATAGCCACCAGTTCTAATCCCAGTAGCCCTGCATCCTATCTAGCTCCTTGCTTGTGGCCAGGAAAAGCAGTCAAGGATGGTCCAAAGGCTCTGCACCCATGTGGGAAATCTAGAAGAAGCTCCTGGTTCCTGGCTTCAGATCAGCCACTTGGGGAGTGAACCAGCAGATGGAGTTCATTCTCTCTGTCTCTCCTCCTCTCTGTATATCTGCCTTTCCAATAAAGATGGATAAATCTTGAAAGAGAAAAAAAAAAAGATTGGCAATTACTAATAGCACAGACTCTAACCAACCTTTCTTTCCCCTGGGAACAATAACTACAAGGACACTCTATACATCAGATCCTGTTTCCACATGTTACAGTAATGGGCACTTTTTTTAACATTTTATTATTATTAGTATCATTTTATGATACAATTCCATCGGCTTCTGGCATTTCACTTATCCCCTTCCCAATTCCCTCCCCCCCACCTAGTTCCTCTATATCATTACTAAAATATAGTTCTTCATACACAGTCATATTTCCATCATTGTGGGCATGGACAATGGCAGAGAGTCCAGAATCCTATTGTCAAGATATAGTGAACAGTTTCATTGTAAGTCCATCTTTGTCTGGAAGTGGAAATGCATACTACATTGTATCCTCACATCTGGATGTTAGTCTCCATTTCACAGCTACTGTGCATCCTCTCAAATGAAAAGTCATAATACAAAATCAACAATAGAAAGAAAAATAGAAATTTACAATGCCATGAAGTTAAATGACATGTTACTAGATATGACAGTCTCCATTACACAGTTACTATACATCCCCTTAAGTGAAAAGCCACAAAACAAAATCAACATCAGGGAGCAAAACGAAATTAACAATACCATAAAGTTAAATAACATGCTACTAAATGACTAACGTGTAGCTGAAGAAATGAAAATTAAGAACCTTCTTGAAGAAAATGATGCTATGTATGAGCTACGAGTCATTGAATGATTTAATCAGAAGAGTTTTGAAGAGATGAAACTAACAGAAAACAACAAAACCCATGTGATTCAGTTTCCACTGATTTTTGTTGGTGAAGTGTGTCTCTTCTAGAAAATAAATATATGGGTTTTGTTTTTAATCCAGTCTACTAATCTATGCCATTTGATTTAGCTTAAGCCATTTACATTCAGAGTTAAATATGCATGGATGGTATTTGGTCCTGTCATTTTAGGAATGGGTTGTTTATTGGTTTAGTCACCTGTTGTTATTTTACTGTGATGTTCTTCCTGTTTGCCTTTGGTTTTGTTTGGTGCTATTCCTCCTCTCTGTGAAGAGAAAATCTTGAAGTATCATTTGTAGGGCAGGTTTGGAAGAGGCAAATTCTTTCAACTTTTCTTTACTGTGGTAGAATTTTATTTCATTTTCAAAGACAAAAGAAAGTTTTGCTGGATATGTTATCCTAGGCTGACAATGTTTTTCTTTTAGAATCTGGAATATGTCACTCCATTCTCTTCTTGCCTGTAGAGTTTCCTGTGAGAGATCTCCTGTGAATTCAATTGGCATTACTTTATATGTCAATTGATTTTTTTCACGTGCACCTTTAAGGATCTTTTCATTATATTCAATTGAAGAAAGCTTGAAGATCATGTGTCTTGGTGGAGATCGCTTTTGATCAAGCCTGTTGGGAGTTCTGTGCCCCTCCTGGATGTTGTTTACCAATTCTTTCTCTAGATTAGGAAAATTTTCCTTTATTATTTCATTAAATACATTTGCAAACTCAGCTTCTCTTTCTGCACCTTCTGGGACTCCCATAACTCTTATATTTGGCCTCAATTCTTGAATACTTTTTTTGGCCTGATCCAGCTCTGCTTCCAGTTTTTTGTTTGCTTCCCCCTGGTGACAGGAAATACCTTCCAATTCTGAGATTCTTTCTTCTGCTTGCTTCATTCTATTTTGGAGACTCTCCATTGCACTTTTAATTTGCTCTACTGTGTACTTAGTTTCTGATATATCAGTCTTGATTTGCTTTATTGCTTCCTTAAATTCTTTGAACTCTTGTATGTGCTTCTTACTGTTGATCAGAAGCTTTAAAATGAGTTTTCTGAGAGCTGGCGTGGATTGGCTCATGCCTCGCTGGGTGGGACACAAAGATTAGTCACTCCTCACCATGGTGTTGGGGATTTCCCTGCACCCCCCCAAAAAAAAAAATGTTCTGCACCTTAATTGTCGACAAATGTCTTGTTAGAGTTACAAGCCAGTGTAGATTATCCTAAAATCTGCCAAGATCAGCAAAATTACACTTCAACACAACAAATGGCTAAATACTAAAATGAAATAGACACGAGACAGCTGAATGGTACCGTATAGCCATTTTAAGGTATATAGCAGCCAGTCCTGTATATAAACTAAAATTGAAATGTCAATGAGCTAATCATAGGTTGTGGTTAAGAACTTGCTTTTTTTTTTTTTTTTTTTAACATACTGGTTACTCAAAACCATGTCAATTCCATAATGTTGCAAATTGTTGTTGATGTTATATTAGGACTCTTAATTGACTGGGATGATATTCTACCAGCTCTAACTTCGGACCAGAAATGGTCTCCCCAAGAAACTGTTCAACCCATCTGGACAATAAGTAGCTGGACTCTATGCTTGGTATACATTTGCAAGGAAAGAATCTTGATTGAATTTGAACTGTAATACTGCATCAAGGTGGAGGAATCCACCAGGGGGGAGGAGCGTGGGGGGATTCCTAGAGCCTATGAAACTGTCACATAATGTAAAATAATTAATAAAAAATGAGTTTTCTGAATTCTGTGTGCCCCATTTTCTCGATCTCTTCCTCAGTTAACTCTGAGGTTGGCACAGAGTTGTGTTCCTTTGCAGGGGAGTTTTCAGTAATATTCATTGTGCTTTTGCCTTTTCTTTTGCTCTTGCTCATTGTACTTCTGGTTAGCAGAGTCTTCTCCTTGGGACAGGTTTCTAAGCTCTGTCACCCACAGGTCTACAATGCGATTTTACTTATTGCAGTTGGTACACAGCTCTTTGCTTGCAGCCACTTGTGCCACAACCTCCAGCGAGTTCCAGGTCTGGGTTCTTATGTTAGATTTCCACCATGGCCTCCACAGCCCCAGCTCCTGGCTCACCATTCTCCACCTCCTGTGATACCATGCTGAGGCTGCACCATTGTCTCTGCAACCTTTCTCACACTTTCAGTCGGAGCAGGACCCAGGATTAGAGAGACACCAGGCGTCCTATATACTTAGATTGTTGGTGGTGGTGATCTTGCTGGAACCTGTTGAACGTTAGGTCTGGGTGCTACACGGACCTATTTTGACCCATATGATACCAAAGTCGGTATTATTTTCCTGCGGGATCAGTGCAATCCACAGAACTCAGTGAGTTCTCGCGAGATCAGCACATGCGCAGTTCACTGTTGTCCCCTGCAATCCTAAAGCTATTGCCACAGTGTGCAAAATGGCGCCTAACATACCACTACTAGAGTTCTTGATCTGCTGGCCATCAGGTCTTAGGGTTACCCAGACCTGTCTTGGGTGGAAGTGTAGAATGCCCCATTGCTGCAGTTTACTGAGTCAGAAATGAGTTCACTCCCAGCTTTGTGTATGCTCAGTCCTTTCCTTTGCCTTTCCTCCTTACACAAAATGGCGCCCAATTCAGCTCTAGGGGGCTGACTGGACTGTGAAATCCACCCTGTTCTCACACTGCCCATCTGGGATCTTCTGCTCTGTCTCTGCTCCTGGTCAAATCAAATGGACCAGCAGGACAGACAGTTCTTTATCTGGGTTTGCCTCCCAAGCTCCCAGTGAAAGTCCCTTCCCACCTGGTTGCTGGTGGAGTTCTGGCTGCTGGTGGAGTTCAGATTGCCATTAGTTGAATGCCGCTGGAGTATCAGTCACTGCAACACCACACCGTTGTGTCCACTGCTTTCCTGTGTCTGTCTCCAGGTACCCTTCTGCTGTTGTTCTGTCTCTCCTATTTCCTGGAATATGTCCTCTCTGTTTCATCCTGATTAAATGTTTTTTCTGTACATTTAAATGTGTCCTTACCCTATTCCGCCATCTTGATTCTCCAGTGGACACTTTTCCTCTTCACAAAAAATCTCTGTCTGAACCACACAGAGATTAAGTGTTCTACCCAGGATTATGCAGCTGGTCACCATAAGGGCAGTATCCCAACCCTCCTGGTTTACCTGGAATCTGTGTCCTTCAGTATTCTACTCTAGAGAGGTCACTACTGAGCTGGGACATGTTATTTTATTTTGGCTTTTCTATCTACAAAAACTTGCCACATCACACTTTTTTCTTTGTAAGATTTTTATTTATTTACATGAAAAACAAAGTTACAAAGAGACAGAGGGGAGAGATCTTTCATTGACTGTTTAGTCCTCAAATAATCACAATGGCCAGTTCTGGGCCAGGTTGAAGCCAGAAGCCAATAACTTCATCTGGATCTCCCACATGGGTGCAGGTGCCCAAGCACCTGAGCTGTCTTCAGCTGCTTCCTCAGGTCCATTATCAAGAGCTTCAATGGAGAAAGAAGAGCCAGGACTTGAACTGGCACACACGTGAGATACCAGCATTGCAGCTGGTACCTCAATCCTCTATGCCATGACAGTGGCCCCTACATGAGTTTTTAACGTTACATTTCTCCTGCTAAAGCCTTGGTTTGTCTATAAGTTTATTCTGAAAACCAGGTTATAATTGTGAGGGCAATTGAAGCAAAGCACTTTCATGATACTGCTTTTCATCCCACAGATTTCAATGTGGAAAGGAAATAACAATATGTATGAACAAAGAAACATTTAGATCAACTAATTGTTTCTTTACACTGAATTTGCCCTCATTTCATAATTTTTGCAGTCACGGTTTTTGCAAACAAAAAGAATACATTACAAACGAACCAGTTTAAAGAGCTGAATAATCATCCCAGTCTTGCAAATAAGTTCCCAATACCATTAGTTCTATAAAATATGTATCTGTGGCCAATGTTCCATTCATTTTATTTCCACTAAAAAATACCTACTCCATCTAACTAATCCAACTTTTTCTGTATTTTCAGACAAGTTAAGACAAACGATAAAATTTCAAATATCATAATAGACTGTTCAATCATCTTATATTGAAAATCCATTGAGCTCATCTGGCCTGAGTAAATCCTAACAGCTTCTATGTCAACATTAAGGTTATACGTAGAGTATGATTTTTACTAAGACATAAAATGGCCTAAGCATTTCATTTGAGACGTTTTCAAAAGGAAGAAATAAATTTTTCACTATGTGAGGATGTGAGATCTTAAGAATGAGGGGAACCCATTGGCTGTAAAGACCTGAGGGTAAATTGCTTGAAATTGTTTGCCAGAAATTCTCAGTTGTGTTTTGACATAGACATATTTCAAGTGAAGATTAACAAACAAATAAGGGTTGGTGATAAGACAACCATGAATTAGGCATCAGTTTTTGTTCAAAAGGTTGAAGATGAAGTAAATGAAGAATTTACAGTAAAAGGAATTGCATCATGGAGAGCTCCTTAAATAATAATTGAGTAGCTTTGAATAATTTTATGTTATTGCACAGTATAAAAAACAAACTTTACACCGGTTTGTAGGAGAAAAAAGGCAACTATCAATTATCTGAAATTTCTGGATCACTGTTAAAATTTGTGTTCAAACTTAGGGAAAACACAGCTGGATTTTATTAAAACTAAAATTTTAAAAAGTAAGATAGCAGAAAATATAAATCAAACATCAATGCAATGAAACAAAAAAGGAAAAAATTCTACAAACACTAAAAGATAAATGATATTATCGATAGCTATTGTTCTTTGCAGGTCAAGCTATCCCTTGCAATGCCAGCATCCCATATCAGAATGCCCATTTGAATCCCAGATTCAAACCAATTCCTTGTTAATGCACCTACTTCTAGCCCCACCCTCCGCTGCCTGGATGATTTCGATGGATTTCCTGGCTCCTGGTTCCAGCACTAGCTGTTGGCAGCCACCTGCAAAGTGCACCAACAGGTGCAAAATTTGTCTCTCTCTCTGAGATTTTTTCTTTGTCACCCTGTCTCTTAAATAAATAAAAATAAAGAGCATAAGCACTTTCATGACCCCCCCCCCAAAAAAATTGGGTGATTCCAATAAGAAACCAAGTTCTTGAAAAATATAAACCAACACAATTTATTCAGGAAAAACAGACAGCTCGCAGTTTATGCATGGCTAAAAATCCCATTCAACAAAGAAATATCTAAACCAAGATAATTACACTTGGTATTTTACCAAATACTTGAGAGAAAGTATCAACTACCTATAAATACTTCTAGAAGCACTTCTTTTTAAATATTTATTTATTTTTATTACAAAGGCAGATTTACAGAGAGAAGCAGAGCGGGAACCGGTATGGTGGTAGACCAGACTAGGCAGGGCTACTGCACCTGTGCGCCGATGCGGACCAGATCAGGGAAAACACAGGCTGGGTTGATTATTCCTACTGGTGCATGGATTAGTATGCCACACAAACAGGCAAACCAGAGTAGGGGGTGGGCCTGGTGGGGTTATTCTGTGTCGCTCCGGCTAGGCTGCAGCTCCCACTGGTTTCTGTAAGGGCCGAGTATACGCTGGGCAGGACCAGGCTGGACCGCAAACACCCATCGGTTCCAGAGGAGGACAGGGATGGAAGCAGCACCAACCCAGCGACTGCAACCACCAACTGATTGGGGTGATGGACTATGGCGGGCCCTACACTTGCTAGTACATACAAGAACCTGGTCTGGGAATACCTCAGACAAAGTTCCATGGGGGATCCCCCCAATCGAACTTTTGGACTCAGAACACTATCCATCAAACGACAAGATGGAACAAGTCAACCAGCCACCTCAGCTATATGTTGGTAATGGAAAAACTGGGCAAACAGAGACGCTATGATGGACTGTGTCGACCAGGGGACTCTCCAGCAACTGCAATCTGCTTGGAGTGAGGAGAGGGGCAGCAATGCAGACCTGTTGAACTATCGGAACCACTTGAGCAAGACCCTAGGAGCGTGCCACACATCTGGGACCTGGGGTGGGTGGGAGTCTGGACAGGGCTTCTCCTTTAAAATCTGCTTTTACATTAGGTTTCTTAAGGAAACAATATGGAACTAATTGTCTTACCCATTTTCCTGTACAGCTTGAACCTTTTTACCCTAATTATGTCAAGATTGTCAGAATAAAATCTTAAAAAAAAGAAGAACTTTCATCCACTGATTCACACCTCAAATAGCTGCAATGTCTGGAATTGAGCTGATCTGAAGCCAGGAGCCAAGAGCTTCTTTTAGGTCTCCCGTACGCTTACAGAAGGCCATGCCTTTGGGCCATCCTTGATTGCTTTCCCAGGCCACAAACAGGGAGATGGATGGGAAGCAGAGCAGCAGGAACACTAACTGGTGCCCATCTGGAAGCTCGGAGCATGCAGAGTAAGGGTTTATCCATTTTGCTGTCCACTAGATCTTAGACAGCACTTCTTAATTCACTTGCCTGACAACAACATTGCCCTGACATCAAAATCAAAACAGGGATTCGGGGCCTTGGGGTTGGGGTTGGGGGCGGATGGCATCCCCCCAAAGAGTGACATCTGTGGGGGGCACCTCTGCCAGGCCAGATCTGTGACTGGGGACTCAGCAGTCCAAAACCACTGCCAAAAGGCCGTGACTGAGTCCTTGGCTTTGGGCGGCAAGTGCACCAAATGGTGCCAGTCTGCCTGCTGCCCGCCCAATGGAGAGCTCTGGGGTTTTTAGGACATGAAATTGCTGCTTAGGAACTCCTACGAATAAGGCCAGCTTTAGTGCACATGAGAGATGAATTCTGGATGATTCCCAGTTACAGGGACCTGAAACTTTTGGGTAAGCGTGGGGACTGAGACCTGATGATTTGGAGGGGAGTGTCCATAAGATCTATTTGAGCCAGACTGAATCACCAGCCAAATTAGGAATCCTGAGATGGGCTGTTAGCATAGAGCATCACTGACTGCCACACACCGGTCCACACCAAAGCTATGGATGGGGCCTGTCTAGCTGGGCACCATGACTTGACTGGGTAGTGGAACGGTGGACTGATCACATTTGGCAGGGTCAAGACACTTACCAGCACGCAAGAGAATTTGGTCCAGGGGTAAACTCTATGGGGCAAGTGTGGGCCTAACCCTGTGGAAATACAAGTCCTGCAGGTTAGCTTGTAAGCTGGGTGGCAAGGGGCTAAGCTAGGAGTGACCATGGCATCTGCCATCACTTATGGGTAAAGGAACCAATGGCATTCTGGACAGGTCAAGGCAGCATCAGAAGAGGAGCATCCTAAAACAGGATATGGAGTGGGCTGAGCTGCAACTGGAAGGGGGCAGACTGGGCAGGGCCAAACAAATTTCACCTCACAAAAAAGAATAGAAATCAGGATGGAGCACATGTCATTCCAACCCAGGCTCTTACAACAACTGGTCTACAGGAGGCATGGGTACTATGCCACAGCATTGAAGGCAAAGGCTGAGACAGGTGAGGGGAACACCTGTGGACCTCATGTGAGCTAGATCAGGGAAGGTCCAGATTGGGCTGACTGTTCCAAATGGTGCAAGCAAAATTAGAGTAGGCAAGGGTTTGTAGGGCTTTGTCACATCATTAGATGGCAGAGACTGGCACCAGGGGCAAATTCTGTTAAGTTAAATGCCAGAACCACCTGGAGAGTGTGCAATCCAGAAGCTGGAGTGGCGTAGTAGGGAGATGGTAGGCACCTCCCTCGTGGGTAACCACTCCCACTGGAGAGCAAGACAACCAGGACAGGGACAGGGGTTGCTAAATAGAAAGGCACCTGCCAGTATGTGTGTGGGCTGGATAGTAGGCTGGTTGGGTCGAACTACGCTTCAATGCACATTGACAAGTACCAGAGCTCAATGGGAGGTGGGACAGACTCAACAAGCCTGCGGTACATACTGGAATGTATGGGAACTAGAGAACTAGGCCTGGTAGGGGTTATGGCGAGTCACCCCAACTAGGCTGCGGCTCCCACTGGCTTGCGTGAGGAGTGAGCATGAAGTGGGTAGGATCGAGCTGGACCACAATACCCATTGGTCCAAGTGGATGACAGGGCTGGAAACAGAACTGACCCAGCAGAGACCGGTCACATTAAGCAGGGCCATGACATTAACAAACACGCTAGAGAACCATATCCGGGGGAAGATTCTGTGGGGGATGTGTGGGCCAAACCCTATGGAAATTCTAGCCCCACAGGTTACTTCAAGAGATGGAGTGGTGATGGACTAAACTAGGTGTGACCATCAATCACAGATTAAAGAACCAACAACAGTCTGGACTGGTAGAGGCAGCAGCACCCGAATGTGCATCCTCAGTGGGGTGTGGGGTGGGCCAGGCTGCAACGTTCACCAGCTCAGGCAAGGCCAAAAGGAAGGCCAGCCTATGCTGGGCACTGGCCTAAAACCCAGTGGCATGTATGAGAACTGGGTCTGGGAGGGGATCAAGGGGAGAAACTTGGGAAACTTGGGAAACTCCCCTGGTGAATCATAGCTCCCACTGGTGAACAGGTGGTCCAGACCTGGGGGTCGGACAAGCTGGGCAAAGTAGCTCCAACAGCTCATCAATGTATGAAAAAGCAATTGAACGGGCGCACCAGCCAGTACTGAACAAACCTTAGCCCACAAATAAGACTAGAAACCAGGATGGAGCACAAGACATGCCCAGCTAGGTTTTTGCACCAACTGGTCTGCGCGAGCCATGGATGCTGAGCCACAGTGTCTAAGGCAGGGGTCGCGACAGGTGAGGGGCTGTGCCAAGCTGAGTCAGAGCAACCACTGACTTGTGTGATCTATGGCTGGGAACAGGCCTGACTGGGGAGCTAAGGAGACACCCTAGCTGGATGGAGGTTCCCACCAAGGGGCACACAAGCTGGAATGGGGGCTGCGTTCTGGTCAGGATACAGTTGTAGTCTCCCTTAGCACAAGTGTGGACTGGGAATGGACACACCAGGCCGGGCCAGACTGCTACACGTTCTGGTGTTCTGGAGGACCAGGGTAGATGTGGGACATACCAAGCTAGGTCTCAACCCCAACTGAGCCATGTTTGAGCTATATGTGAGTGTGGATGAGCCATTGCTGGGCTGAAACATCCAATAGCAAGAACCAGAATGGGTTGAAGGCCAGTTAGGAAAACCCACTGTTCCTGCTAGGACAGGAGGTGAACTGAGCAGTGCTGGCTCAAAGACCCACTGGTATGCGTGAAATCTGGCATTGGAAGGTGTTCTGATGGAGGAGCCTGGGCAACTCCTCTGGCAGGACACATAACCTGCAGGTAAGCACAAAAGAAGCATGGAGGGAAACAGCCCAGAAGAGGTCATGGAAAGTGTCCCACTGGCATACATTTGGCATGGGTCAGGGGCAGACCAGGCTGAATCAGTTCATGTCATCTACTGGCAAATCCACACACTGGAACAGAGCGTGGGTCAACCAGGTTCTGTCACGACAAAAGCAGTGCACAACATGGAATGCCATGGTGAGGTTGCCTGTGCCAGATGTGACAGCAGCACCCAACCAGCACATGTGAGAATCAACAAGGGAGGGGGCAGAGTCAGCAGGGGAATAAGGGCTGGTTCCATTGCTGGACAGCTACTCCCACTGGAGAGCATGAGCTGGGATGGGGGTAGACCAGACTAGGCAGGCCTACAACACCTGTGTGCCTCATGTGGACCAGGTCAGGGAAAAACCAGGCTGGGCTGATTATTCCTACTGGTGCAAACAAAATTAGAGTGGGTGAGGGTTGTTGGGGCTTAGCCACAGCATCAGCTGGCAGAAGCTGGCACTGGGGGCTAGTTCTGTCAAGTTAAACCACAGAACCACCTGGAGAGTTCATAATCTGGGAGTGGGAGTGGCCTGGGAGGGAAATAGTGGGCTCCTCCCTCTTGAGGTACCACACCCCACAGGAGGGCATGAAAACTAGGACAGGGGCTGGGGTGGCTAGATAGACACCCAACAACATCCGTGAAGGCTAGAGAGTTGAGCTGGTTAGATGGAACAAGGTTTCAATACCCATTAACATATATGAGAACAGAAGGGGATGTGGGACAGACTGGACTAATCTTCTGCACATACTGGCAAACCAGGGTAGGGGGCGGGTCTGGTGGGGGTTATTGTGGGTCACTCTGACTAGGCTGCAGCTCCCACTGGTTTATGTGAGGGCTGAGTATGTTCTGGGCACAAGCAGGCTGGACTGCAAACACCCGTTGGTTCCAGTGGAAGACAGGGCTGAAAACAGAACTAACCCAGCAATTGCAGCCACCAGCTGATTGGCACAATGTACTGTGCCAGGCCTTGTGCTTGCTAGTACATACAAGAATCTGGTCTGGGTTCACCTCAGGCAAAGTTTCTTTGGGGATCTCCCCAATCGAGTTTTCGGACTCAGAACACTAACTATCAAATGACAGAGGACCGAACAAGTCAATCAACCACCTCAGCTATAAGTTGGCAATGAAAATACTGGGCAAATGGAGACTCTATGATGGACGATGTCAATCAGTGGATTCTCCAACGACCTCTTCATACTTGGAGTGGTGCGAGTGGCAGCAATTCAGAACTGTTGAACTATCAAAACCACTTGAGCAAGACCCTCGGAGCATGCCCCACATCTGGGACCTGCGGTGGGAGACTGGGTGGGGCTTCTCCCTTAAAATCCCCTTTTACATCAAATATAGGAAGGAAACATTACGGAACTAATTGTCTTGCCCATCTTCCTGTAGTGCTTGAACTTTTTTACCCTAATTATGTCAAGATTGTAAAAAAACAATTAAAAAAAAGAAAATACAGTTAGAAACAAGAGAAAACTAAAATATGCAACCCATGGGAAATATTTACAAGCAGACATTTAGAAAGCAATTTCTTAGATGATAAATAACTCAAACAAGAAAGAGCAAAAATAAGAAAAATAGACAGGTATTTGTCCAAAGAGTCAAATTGTGAGTAAACACTTAAAAAAATGTCCAACATTAGTCAGTATGGAAATCTAAATCATGTATATAGACACAATGTATAGTGTGTATGGTTCAACACACACATGTATATAAAAGAAGAAAATAAAAAATGTTTACAGATGGGTGGAAAAATCCAAGCCTTCATACGTGCCTGCGAAAATTTAAAATAACCCACAGCCACATCTGCCTGAACATGCCCAGTCTCATCTAATCTCAGAAGCTAAGGAGGGCCAGGCCTGGTTAGTGGCGGGAGGGTAGTGTAGTGGTTGTTCATGCAAAATTGCTGTGGAGCTGCTGTCAGCACCCCATGTGGCCATCTGCTCATGTCCTGGCTGTTCCACGTATCTTCCAGTTCCCTGATAATGGCCTCTGAAGAGCAGCAGCAGAGAGGCCAAGTCCTAGTGCCCCATCATCCATGTTGGAGACCTAGACACAGCTCCTGTCATTGTCCTGCCGCAGCCCCAGACAGTGGTTCTCTCGGTAGCTCGAATTTTCAGATAAATATGTGAACTCTGTGCCACGTGAGCCAAACTCAATAAGGCTGTTTTTGTTGTTGATATTAAGATATCAACCTTAAAAATTCTTAAAACAACAATTCCTCTGATGTTATAATTATATCAGTAAAATCCTAATATTGAATTTCTCTTGTTGCTCAACAGACATTGTGCTTTTTGTAATTTTCCACGTTTTCAACTAGTAAATTTATTAGAAAGCAAAAATTAACACCCCCCCAAAATCAAAACATAGTAAAAATACTTGAAGGTTTTGTTTAAAACAGAAATAGTTGGATGAAAATTTGGCAGCAGTGAAGTCACCGCTTTGGACATGTGCCTTTCATATCAGAGTGCCCAGGTTAGAGTCTTGGATTATCTTATGATCTGATTCCTGTTAATGTGCACCCTGAGAGACAGCAGGTATTGGTACTTGGATCCCTGCCTACCACATGGGAGATTTGGACTGAGTTACAATCAGCTGTTGCAGGCATATGGGGAGAGGCTCTGAAGAAAGATATCTACCATTTATTATATATACATAATAAGCAATAATATATAAATAATAAATAATGTGTATATTATATATACTTATATATGTATCTCCCTTTCAAGTAAAAGTAGGTGGAAATATTCTTAGCAAAGAGAATTCAAAATATAAAAGTTAATGGGTATCACATTTAAAATGCAAATCACAACCATGCAAATATGCACAGAACCAGCAGACAGACCTGCTTCGATATTAAAAATCCAATCAGTGCAATTCATCATCTAAAAAGTATTATTTGAAAAGAGTTAGTTTCCCTCTCAATAAACGAACAATAGAAGGGTTCTTACATCAAACTTCACAGTTAATGATGGAAGATTAAATTCTTCCCTATCAAGTTTGGGGAGAAGTCCTAGCAACATGTACAGGATATCCCATGGTTTCCACTAGCAGAAAACTCTCACCGCTGACAGTCTATTTGACATTTAATATCTCTTACTTCTTGCCCCAATTTCCCCTTCCCATTCTTTAAGAACTTAAAGATTTCTGTCCTTGACATGTATTCTTCTTTTCCTCATATTTTGTCCTTTTGGAGTTTCATATTCAACACTTTCAAATCATCACCTTCACTCATTATCACATACCCAAAAGTCTGTTTCATGTGGAAATTTTTCATCATTTCAAATGCAATTAAGTCCAAGTATCCATTTACTCTTTACTTGTAAGACTAGTTTTCCTGGTTTTCTCAAGTCTACTGCCATTCTTCCAGACTTCCATATTCAGAACTATAGACTACTTTAATTTCACCCTTTTTATTCACAGTTCCTGATGCTGCTTCAAGCAAACATTCCTTTGCAAAAGAACTGTTTTTTCTTTCATTTCAGCTCTATCTCAGTTCAGATGCCATCATTTTCAAATTACTGTCAAGGTATTCCTTGAGAAATTGCTTTCTATATGTCAATAGACTTTACTCAACAGTATATAGTGCTAAATTTAGATTCCAAGTCCCTTATAGTTTAGCCTAACCTGGCTTACCCTTACTTCTTAGAATATAACCTGTATTATATATCTATTGTTTCTTTTTAAAATCTCACCCTTTCCCCAGCTTTTTGCTTTGTTCATTTTCCTCTCTTTCAAATCAGAGATATGCATATTTTTTGCTAACTCCATCTAATTTCAGTTTCTTCCCTTTAGGGTTCTTGATTCTACTTCCTACATGAAGTTTCCTTTGATCATAACAACTGGAAGTGATAATTCCTTCTGTGAATATTTGTTCCTCTATTTACAATCCCAAACAGAATGATTATATTTTGCACATCGTTGTGCTTTGTTAACCACATGGTAGTGGTCTAAAAATAGACCAAGACCTGGTGTGGAATATTACGTTATAAGAATATTGTAGTTTAACTTAGCAGCACCAAAATATCCCCCCAGTTGCACCCTTTTTTCTTCCTTCTATATTCAGAAAATATATGGACTGCACCAAAACACAAATTTAATGGTGTCCCTGTTGCAATTAAAAATAGTACCCTGAAAATTTTTAAAAGCACGATTAGGTGAGCGGAAAGAAAAAGACTTACGAAAAAACTGTATCAAATTTCATGTGTTTCAACTATTCTTGCTGGAAAGAAAAAAGTGAACAAAAGGAAAGAGAAGAAAAGGGAAAGAGAAGAGAGAAAGACAGCAAGTCACTCAGAACAAGAACAATCTATCTGAAAGCAGAAAACCAAACCGCTGGGTCTTGAGATTTAGACTTTCCACTCCTCCAAGCAATGCTTAATGAGTTTAAGTTTTCTGACATTTGAATGGAAAAAACATTCAAATGGATAATCAAGTAGGTAATTACTGTGGTACTATCCTTCTCTGGCAAGGCAGGGGAGGGTATGAGGGAGGGAACTACAGAATTATATTGATGCAGTAAAACATTTGCCAATTAAGAATTGAAATACTAGTTAAATCACCCAGAAGTTAACACTCCCCAAAGTATACTACATAGTATTTGTTTTGAGAACAAGAACCAAGCGACACCTTCAACCCACTTCCTGATTCCATTCAACAATTATGATCAGAACCAGCTCTATGTAAATCCGTAGTGAAGGTAATTTCCTAGCCAGGTTCTGGTGCTGCTCAGTGTCCCAAACATTTGAACTGAAAATAAAAATCATTACGCCAATGCATTCTGCTAGTTACGGCCCAATGTCATAACCACTATAAAATGTATTTTATAAAATATATATTCAATATATTTGTACATATAACAAATATAACAGAAAATATGGATAAATAAAAGCTTCAATTAAAATTATTTAAAATGAACTTTATTGAAATAAGGGAGATAAGCATGACACAGGTAATCACAATGCTGTAGAAATTGTATAAATTTTAAAATAAAAATTGGCAAATGTTTTAATAATTATATATTTCTATAATATAATACAGAAGTCACTCTTATTTGTATGTACACAGTTTTAACATTCTACAATGTGAACTGTAAGCAATGTTACTCTATATGAATGGTTTTCTGTGAAGCTCAGTTATATCCCACCTTAACTATCAAACATGGATTCCATAAGAATTACCACTTGAGTAGCTTTTGTTTCTATCTGCCTTGACTTTGTATTTAGATTGTGTATTTAAAAAAAAAAAAAAAAACATTGCTTTATATTCTGGAAAATCCGATTTAATCATCAGGCTCCAGTAATCATGTTCATCTTCATCTGTGTCACAGAAATATTTCCCTCAAGACAAGTTTGCACAAGGTATTTTTCTCCTTTTGAACATTTTATGCTTTCAAAAAATTATGAAATATTTAATTGAGGCTCCAATTGTTGTGTGGTAAGAGTAAAGCAAGCCACCATCAGTAGAAGCAGGTAGTAAGTTGATCCTTATTATTTAGTTAATAGTGTGAGTAATAACTCCCACTTTTAAACTAAGATAACACTCCACAAAAACTAGCTTTGATCACTGACAGGATTGCTACGACCTCTTGTTCAAAAACATTATTACACAGATGTTAAATTGGTTCTCACCCATGGTCAGTCTTTCTCTGTGACATAAAACCTCTGCTACAGAATAGAGCTTTGACTGATGCTGTGTTAAACAGCATGAAGTGAAAACCCTTTTGGGTGTAATAAGAGATATGAATAGATTCAGTTCAGCCTGGAGTGCTGAATGCATGCACAGCTGCAGGGAGCTCCTTAAGAAAAACGCTACCATCTGTCATCATTTTCTTTGACAGGTGCCTGTAGTTTTCTTCTTTCATTCTAAATCTCAATTGCTTTGGTCCTTCAAACATTTCTGTTTGTATTACTAATTTCTACAATAAACATTATGCTGGTTTAATAATACTGATGGCATAATTAGAAATTTCTGTTTTACTAAAGGGAATCTTTGATCTCTAAAAAATTACAGGGCTGTGCAAATATATATAAATGCACTTTTTAGATTTCAATATAAACTGACATCTTCTCTGATCTTAGAAATTTGAGTGTAATTTCAAAACGGGAGAGTACTGCCCTTGAGAAGACACTTTACATGAAAGTGAAACTCCGTGAGCCTAAGCAGGAATCTGTTAAATACCTACAGAATGCCAAAATTGGAAAGTGGAGTTGTGTTCATATACAAAAGAGGCCCACCTGTGCAATCCATTTGTTGTTTAAGGGCTCCCTTCTGAAAAAAATATATATCCTGAATTTTCTCCTATTGCCAGTAAACTCATTTTAGTTTTAGTGTAAAATTTCTTAATACAATACTGAAATTATGGAATTACCAGAGATATGGTATAAAATTTAAAATTTTACTCTTCATCCATTATAGTACACTTCAAAGGATAACACTAATTTGAGTCTACCCTTAAAGTGATACACTATTTTACTTTCATCGTGTCTCAACGTTTTAGTTTCAAAAAATTTAGATTATTTCTCTTTAATTGTCCATGACTCTTCTAAACAAGGTTTAGATTTGGGGAAGAAAGCAAATTCTTCCTTTGCTTTTTCCCCTCCCCTTTATTCCTTCCACTCTTTTTCTTATTCTCTGCTCTCCCCCCTTCCCTCCTTCCTTCCTTCTTCTCACCCGATTTTCCTTTCTTGTTTTTTTTCCCTCCTTCTCCCCATCCTTACTTCCTCCAACACATGTGCTATTGAGTGATTACTCTTCTTCAATCTCTGCTGTGGTGTTGGCCACACATAATGGAGCAGGACAGTAGATGGTATACAGGCTTTTAGTATAACAAAACTATTGAGTATTGGGATAAGGTAGAAAAATTAAAAATAAATCTGAATCATCACATACATGAAAAAATATAGATAGTAATTACCTACCAGAAAATTAAAAAGAGAGAGAGAGAGATTGCAGGAAAAGATCAGAGACTACTGTGTGTTTGGTAATCAGTCACAAAAAGATACCGAAGCTGAGAAATAAAATAGAATTAGGAGCCAAAGACACAAAATATAAAGGAAATCATTTCCAGGAAGAGGGGACAGTTACTAAAAGACAGTTTGGAGTAGTGGTCAGGCTAATCAGTCTGATGAAGCCAATAAAATCCAGTGGGACTGCACGGCCATGCACAAGAGGACAGCAGGATCAGATGGGATCCCAGACATTGTGACATTTTGTGGGTCATTGAAGAGAACTACAAAGAGGTCATATTTTTTTTTAGGGAGATTATCCACAACCTCAAAAAGAGTAATTGTGTCACTCTAATTGCTCTTTTTCTTAGCCAATGAACATTGTCAGTGTTTCCTATTACTCAAGCATCCGGAATTCCAAGAGTTCCAGCCATCCTTGAATTCTGTCACAGTTCTTTCACATGCACTTCTAGGACACTATTCCTAAAAGGGATCCTTAGGCATGAGGGCTATGTCAGTGTGACTCCCCCTGTTGTGAACACTATAGTCTAACATGGTGTTTGCATACTTAACAGCCTCAGCACACTGAACTTCAAAATGATCTAGTACTTGGATTCTTTTCACATGAATTCCCACTTGATACAGTTTTATACACACACAGCTAATGCTTTTAATCAAGTTGGTGATCTTTTACTTTTATTCTCAAGGAATTTTCAACTTTTAGTTTCCTTTTTTTATGTTAGCCTATTACTCCTTTTAGGTGCCCATTTTGAAATTTAATGTAACTAGTATGTTAAAAACATATTTTAACAGGTTTGGGTATTTTTTAAAAAAGATTTATTTTTATTACAAAGCCGGATATACAGAGAGAGGAGGAGAGACAGCGAAGAAGATCTTCCTTCCGATAATTCACTCCCCAAGT
Organism: Ochotona princeps; assembly: GCF_030435755.1. Classification (NCBI taxonomy): domain Eukaryota; kingdom Metazoa; phylum Chordata; class Mammalia; order Lagomorpha; family Ochotonidae; genus Ochotona; species Ochotona princeps. Next base: position 31,148,799 of record NC_080832.1, on the reverse strand, counting down.
GAGCCTCAACGGGCCGGTGAGGGCCGATCCGAAGCCGGGAACAAGGAAGCCTCTTCCGGGTCTCCCACGCGGGTGCAGTGTCCCAATGCATTGGGCCGTCCTCGACTGCTTTCCCAGGCCACAAGCAGGGAGCTGGATGGGAAGTGGAGCTGCCGGGATTAGAACCGGCGCCCATATGGGATCCCGGTGCGTTCAAGGCGAGGACTGTTAGCCGCTAGGCCATGCCGCCGGGCCCAACAGGTTTGCGTATTTAAATATTTATGATTATCAGGACAAATGGTTAGCCTAACAGTTAAGACACAGGTTAAGAGGTCCATATCTCACACCAGAGTGCCTGGGTTTGATTCCTCTGTTGGGCTCCTGAATCAGTTTCCAGCTTTAGCAGACCATGAAAGTCAGGGGTGACGGCGCAAATAACTGAGTTCTCTACACCCATAGGAGACTTATATTGAGCTCCTTCTTCCCAACTTCCAGTCCAGGCATTTGGAGTGCAAACCAAATGAGGGTTTGATCTTTTCATCCCTCTCTCCCTCCTAATAATAATTAATAATATTATGTTCTTATGATAATAACTAAATCAATTTTATGAGCCCGTTTTCTGCAAGAGTATCACAATAATCCCAGCAAAAACATTTGCTATTCTTAAGATATCTCATTTATCTAATGCCCTAATCTACATGTCTGCAAAATCAAATGCAAGAGAAAACATCGTGTCCTTTACAACATTATTGAAATGAGACTAGCCTCTAGTCAATACCAGTGAAGAGCTCAAAAGTACACTGCCTTAAGTGTGTCCTTGAATTTTTCCCAAAATTGTTACCCATCTCCTCCACTTATATACTCAGACATACCTTTCTCCCCAACTCGAAAAGCTAAAATGTTTGTCTTCTGAAATATATAGCCCTGTTCACAGTTCATTCAGTGACTAACCATAATAATAATATCTCACTTTTTTTTAGTAATTTCAAGATGTCATATCACCTGCTAAAAGATTTACAGTCTCTTTAACTTAATCCTCACAAAAACCCAGTAGTTAAATATGGTGATTTTCCTTTTCCCCAGAAGGAAATTGTCACTTAGAGAGGTTCGGGAGCTTGCCAAAAGACACACAATGAAAGAGCCTGGATTCACACCTAGGCCAGAGTATTTCCTGTTCCTAACTTCTCAAAAAATATGCAGCAGGATTTTCTGGAGGATCTGTCAAGCACCTGGAATTGTTTCGGGTACCTACAGAAGACTTGGCAGAACTGCCATAGCCGTCAACCTGCAAATGTTCCATTCATGCCCTAATAAAATATTAATTAAATACCACTCCTTCAACTCTCCCTCCTTCTTCTGCAACTACCGCTTGAGGGCATTCCACTGCTTATTAGCAACTGTAGAAATGTGGAGGGGAGGGAAAAGATGCCTATTTATGCAACCTACTGGGGACAGTACAGCAGGACTTTCCAAACGTGAAGGGAGTCCATTTTGTTACTGTTAATTTCAACAGAAGATTTTAGAGCAGAATAAGGCTCTTGACTTACATACATGCTGAAATTTCATTTCTAATTAAATGAAATAATGTTCCTTTGATGGCCTGAGACCATACATAACGAATAAATCTTAGACTCTGTGTGGGCAGTTATTTGTATGGCCTAAAAATACAGCAGTTGGTACCAGTTACCAAACGCTCTGTAGGTAGGTCAGACATCGTGGCACAGTAGGTTAAGCTGTGGCCTGGAATACCCACATTCCATATCACTGTCTGACAAAGAGTGCCATCTCCACTTCTGATCCAGCTTTCTGCTAATGCCTGTGCTGCAGCAGTGCTGGCTCACATAGTTAGGTTCCTAGCACCCACATGGGCTGCCAGAAGGATTTCCTGGCTCCTGACTGCAGCCTGGTCCAGTTCTGGTTGTTGCAGGCATTTGGACAATGACTCAGAAGATGAAAGATCTCCATGTCTCTCTGCCTCTCCCGTTTCTCTTTCTCCCACTTCTTTTCTCCTTCCCTATTATCTCTCCCTCTCATATCCTTCTCCACACCCTCTCTATCACTCTCACTCTTGCTCTTTCTCCCTCCCTCTCTTCTTGTCCCTTTCCTTTCTTTCAAATAGATATATATATTTTTGCAAATGTTGCAGGGAAGAGAAGGAGAATCTGCCTTCAGATTACTCCACATTTTGAAATACACCTCTATCTCAGTTCAAACACTGCTCCTTTTTTCTAAGCATATACATTTAAGAAAACACTTGGGATCAATAACTTCATAAAATTTACTTCAGACATGCTTTCATGCATTTAAAAACATTTTAATTTTTTATTGCAAAATAACAGCAAATGTCCAAGTATATGTTGCCCCTTGCTTAAAATATCGAATGATCGCTACGCATAGCCTTTGCCTGGACTCTCCATGAATTCTTAAACCCAATGCCTGGAATCCTCAATGTTTCTCTAAGTTGAGTCTCCCAATTTCTATTAAAGATGCTGACCACACAAGAGATCAGTATCCATGAACTTGTCTCCAAGTTAGCAACATCTGAAAAAAAAATCTATGTGAAAGCTTAATTCAATGACCTGCATTGTAGAGTAGCAGGCTAAGCTTCTGCCTGTAACAGCAGCATCCCACAAGGACACTGGCCACTCCACTTCTGATTCAACTCCTTGTTAATGTGTCTGGAAAAGCAGCGGAAGATAGCCCAAGTGTCTGAGTCCATGAGCCTGGATGAAGTGTTAGATTATAAGTTTAATGATGGTTGCATATCCTGCTCACACATATTTTCTGTTTTGGTTTAGCCTCTCAAAGCTCTTAGCTATCTTGTGTTACTGAAGATGAGAAACAACACTAGATACAAGAGAAAACCATTCACACCTACTATTAAGAAACTTCTCTAGATCAAGCTTGAAAGACTCTAGTTGAACTTAGTAAACATTTGTGTGACAATGTCACAGAAATAGAAAACAGCAATGTTAGAAATAGAAATAGAAATAGAAATAGAAATAGAAATAGAAATAGAAATAGAAATAGAAATAGAAATAGAAATAGAAATAGAAATGTTCAGGAACATTTGAAAAAAAATTAATTGTATTTTTCCAGGTAGGCAGCTTTCTAGATTCCAGGTATACTGAGTTAGTTGATGCCCATGCCAGATAATATATTTGGTAGTACATAAAATTTTAAATTGCAAACACTATGGCTAACTTTGAAAGACAATCTTCCAAACTTGGGACGGTTTCCCATCATTACTCAGCATAGCAAATAGCCACGTGATTGCTTCTTATCATTTCCTGCTTCAATTCCCCACACCACTCTTATATTTTTCTGAATTTTTTGTGGTTGTTTATTGATACCCTTCACCAAAATCTGAGCTATCTAATTTCGCTGATTTCATCTCATTCAAGGATAATCCCTATCATCTAAAACATTTGGGTAAACATTCGGTAAATATCGATTGAATGAATGACTGAAAATTCCCATATTCTCTGCATATAGCTGAGTGCTGTATGCACTTAGTGTTTCCCATGCTGTGTATCCTGGAGCCCCCTGATTGTTCTACCAAAATAGAGATGTAAGATATTGGCAGCCCAAGGTAATTGTGAAATTGCATGCATAGCATGTTAAAGGATTCCTTTACAATCCAGAAAATATACTGAGAATACAATGAATGGCCATTTAAACATTTGGGTAAACATATTATCATATTATAGAAATGTGTATCTACAGCACTTATAGTGGGAAAACAGCAGTAAAAGAAATGCAACGATTTTAACCACTGTGTTTTAAGATGTGTTTGTTACACATTTTTTAATCATGTAGGAAGAGATATGTAGTATATTTTTATGTAAGCCATAGATTGCTCACAGGAGAAGAAAGGGCACTAAACTAGATCTAAAAAAAGAAAAGAAAAGAAAACAACAAATCAAGGCTGCTGGTGTGCACCTGAATCGTCTCCAGCAAGCCATGTTAACAGTTACCTACGTTTTAGGTTCCTCGCCTATACAATTTGAGAAGAATGAGGGCAAGAAGTTTGAGGTTCTTAATTCTAGTCTCTTAAAAGGCAGTAAATAAACCATAAAACATTCACATTTAATGTATAAAATCTTCTCACAATTTTTGGTTACATTAATTGAATCATAAATTAAATTTGTTCTACACACTATTTGTTTTTTTATTAATTATTTTGCATTATGTCACAGTTTCATAGGCTCTGGGAATCCCCCACCCCTCCCCACGCCCCTCCCCCCTGGTGGATTCCTCCACCTTGATGCAGTATTACAGTTCAAATTCAGTCAAGATTCTTTCCTTGCAAACGTATACCAAGCATAGAGTCCAGCTACTTATTGTCCAGATTGGTTGAAAAGTTTCTTGGGGAGACCATTTCTGGTCCGAAGTTAGAGCTGGTAGAATATCATCCCAGTCAATTAAGAGTCCCAATATAACATCAACAGCAATTTGCAACATTATGGAATTGACATGGTTTTGAGTAACCAGTATGTTAAAAAAAAAAAAAAAAGCAAGTTCTTAACCACAACCTATGATTAGCTCATTGACATTTCAATTTTAGTTTATATACAGGACCGGCTACTATATACCTTAAAATGGCTATAAGGTACCATTCAGTTTCTACACACTATTTGTATAACACTCAGATGCAACATAGAATCTTATGCTTAATAAAATCATCTACTTGGAATCATTTTTGAAATAGTCTTTGCACAAATGCTGCATGCAGTTTTTATCTATTTTCTAAACACTCCAAAATTTAGCAAGTTAAAAAGATATTACATTTGGAAAAAAACTTCCTAGAGAAATATTTTTTCTATTTAAATATTCTTTGCCAGTGATAATTTTAAAAAATACAGTTTGAGGTACCCATGTAAACTTTTTTTTTATTACATATGGATTAAACATTTTCACCCACCAACAACTTTACAAATCGTGAATCAATCAACCACTTCACTTTCTTGGAAGCGAACTCTGGTTTCTTCAAGATTCCAGAAATAGGCCATTAGGCCACTGGTTGCCCAAAGGCTTGAGCCCTATTTGTCAATTCAGGTGCATTGTTCCTTTTGCTATTAGGTCTTCCCATGTCCTCAGGATAATTACAAAATCTGCTTGGCCAAGGAGAAGCATACAACTGTGGAGCATCTTCCTGGGCTGAACCATTGCAATGGACCATGTGTCCCCGTTATGAATACACAAAGAACGAAGCTTGGAAAGGTCTCTTCATCGACTGGAAGTTGCGGGGAGGCGGGGGAGCATAATCCAAAGAGTTAAAATATCTCTTAACAAAGCACCAGCTGAGCTATGTCAGCCCTGCACACTCTCTTCATCTTCCCCTTACAGGCTTTCAATTTGCTTTCCAAACATTTCTTTGTTGCCATTGGCTGGGGTGCGCTTAAAAGAAGCACATCGTTAACCACAAAGAATGCTCACTGTTTTCTGTGATTGCAAATCAGTTCCAAGCCCTTCCTCAGCAGCCCCGTAGCAATTATCCTGCGGCTGAAGACACTTCTCACAGAAAGGCTTCAAGTTATCATGATAGCCAACAAGGAAGGCTGTGGCAAATGATGACATATGTTTTGGTCTCTATTCACTAGAGATTAATGCCCCCATAGGAAGGGTGATCCATTTTTGTGTAAATTCAACAGACACATCCTACAATGCTGCTCTCTCACTCACACAAACTGGGCATTCATCAACCAGATTACTTGTCTCAAATGGGCACTCTCACTCGCTAAATGGTTCCGGTGGGGGTGGATTTGCTCTGTGTCAAAGAGGGGCAAAGAATAAGGAAAGGACATGAAGCCATCAGGGAAATGAGAGTTGAGCTGATTCATGGAGACAAAATTGTGAGATTCTGAAAAGCTAACGCAAGAGGAATGACAGCCTTCCTCCAACAGTGCTCTGAGCAGAGACAATATAGAAACCAACCTCTGCAGCACCTACCATCTGCTGATCCCATGGGTGACACTGAAACAGGCTTCATTCCACAGCCCCATCACTCCCCTTTTCTCTTCCTCATTTTAATCACCATTTGAGGCACAATCTTCAGACAAATGAGAAGGGAGAATCTTCATAATGCCAGCTTTAAAAGTATCTAACACTGTGCTCAGTGTGGTAGCCTGGTGCCTAAACCCTTCCCTTGCAACCACTGGGATCCCATATGGGTACTTGTTCATGTCCTGATTGCTGCACTTCTCTTCTAGCTCCCTGCTGGTGGCCTGGGAAAGCAGTCCAGGATGGCACAAAGACTTGGGGCCCTGTACTCGCTTGGGAGATCTGGAAGAAGCTCCTGGCTCCTGGCTTAGTTCAGATCAGCTCCAGCTGCTGTGGCCATTTAGGGAGTGAACCAGAGCTTTCTAATAAAATACAAATAAATAAATCTTAAAAAAAAAAAAACAGTAGCTAACACTGCTGCCTGGAGACCAAAAAAAAAATCCAAACTATTTTTTAACTCCATAAACAGGCAAGTATCCTACTGTTCTCTGCAGGTTGTCTCACTAAGTGGAATCCTGGATCAACACTAGCCAATGATTGAAAACTATGGAAAGACCAAGGTTCAGAATGCTTGTTGTGGAAAGGAATAGCAGGCAGAAAGAGAATTTAAAATACAAGGACAATGGGAAAGGTACCAACAGTTCATTAACTCCAGCAGTTGTGTTTGTGTGTGTGAAAGAGAGAGAGAGAGAGAGAGAGAGAGAGGGAGAGAATGGGGGAGAAATAGACACAGAAGAGAAGAATGGTGAATAAATAAACATTGCCTCTCAATTTAATTACTGTTGAGAGAGTAAATGGACATAGAAATGAAAATAGGTATTCCATGTAGTGGTAGGAAAGGGACTGTGACAACCTAGAGAGGACCAATGTGTTACAGATAAGCATATTTTCCTAAGATGGCCTCTACAACGTCTTTTATTATGTGACCAACTTATAATGTGATATCGATATAAGTTTATGTCCCCTCTTAAATAAAGTGGATCTGTGATCCAGACACATGACCTGACTTAAAGCATAAGTTGTCAAAGGTTGCACAGTTTCCACCTAGACCTCTGGATACTTTCACTCTAAAGATAACCCCCTAGTACATGAAGCTCTGTAGTCACATGGAAAAGCCACAATCCCACCCACACGGTGCTAGCTGAGCTCCAAGGCAATAGCCAACATCAACCACTGGTCACACATTCCAGAGAGAGAACCCACATATGCTTTCAATCATCCACCCTGGAGTTGACACAAAGTGGAGTACATTACTATCCCCTTTACTGCCTGTTCAAATTGCTGATCTTGGAGAAAACACTGCCATTGTGCTAAGTGACTGTGTTTTTTGAGTGGTTTGTTGCTTAGAACTGATAGCCAAACATCGGGTAAGGTGCCTCAAATTTGACCCACTTCCTGGCACAGAATTAAATAAGCCTCAAAATAAACGAAGGTTGCCTTTGTGCCTTTTAAGGATTTTTCATCTTAGCTCTTCTCCTCTTGGTCCAGAGTTTAGGTCCCTGTGGAGTAGAACCCACATTGTGTGTGCGCGCAAACCTGAATCATTGTCAATGTTCCATAATCTGATTATTTTTACATAGACACACACAACCTGAAATTTTTGTATTCTCTCAAAACAAAATAACACATAGAAGATCTGATAATTTAGACTTTGCATTCATCTGTATCAAAACTAACTGATAAAAATTCCAATTCCTTCTATCCCTGCCAATGCACTCTATCTTGGCTGTAACACATCTGTCTGTAGTACTCAACTGCACATTACTCTGCTCCATTTTTGTCCTGACCTCTACTTAATTTAGCCAACAATTCTCAAGTTAATTGATTGGTTGGTATTCATGCTTACAGAATAAGCTAGGAGTGAACGTCCTTTGTAAAACAAGGTAAACATAATTAGACCAAAGACTAAAGTCAAAACAATGGTAAAGAAACATTAGGGTTCAAAATTAAAATTAAATAAGAAAAGGTGAAAGAAAATAGTCTGAAAAAGCCACAAGATGTGGTGACTGGTACACTGAGATTGTTATCATAATGCCTAATATGTCCAATTATCAGGGACTGCTCCCTGGGCACTGAGGCCTCAGGAGCAGATACTGCCCCCTTGTTTCACACAGTTTTCTCACACAAGGGACAAAAGTACATGAAATTCACATCCCACTAATTGAATTACACACAAACAGCACTAAGGAACCCAGTTTACATTCCAGGGTAGTTGCTGAAGATTCCATTCTCACATCAGTGTAGGAAGACTCTCCAGTGGTTGTTACATAGAATATTCAACTTTAAGTCTTAGAAAATAAAATCATCTCGCCTGAATAATTCAGCCAGTATTATATATGTTTCTTTTTACTTATAATATTTTGTTTCTTTCCTCTACTTTTCCACTTTCCCAATTAGCATTTTACGATATTTTATACACCCTAAAATGAGTAGAATATTGAAGAAAGTGGACTTGTCTAGCATGTCAGCCAAATTTTTAAAAATGACCATCCTTTCTATATAAAATCAGGTTTTACTTCTTTAAGAATAAGACTGAAAGTGAAAATCCTATTTCTTGATCATTACATATATTGGGAAAGCATGTTTCTAATTTATCTCAATGATATGTATTCAACCGTTTCTTTAAGAAAAGATTCACGTTTCAAAATGAATCTAAACAGCACTTAGGCAATCTGTATGAAGAATCATGAGAAGTGTGAAAACATTCTGCATTTCAACAAAGTCTGATTTGGTGGACCTATTACAGCACACTTAATCAGGATTCTGTATTCAGCCTTTTGTTTGATATCAAATTGGGTGGGCTTCCTAGAAGCACTATGCTTTGGGGAATACATAGTATCATTAACATTCTTAGTATGCCCTGTGCTATCAGATCACCCTAGTAAAATTTCTCATGTTCCGTCAGTAGAACACACAGGCATAATTAAAGGACATGCTACAGTCCCCACCCTAAGAAAGTATAAACACACAAGTCAAACACCTTGTTTTGAATCTTATTTAAGCAAGTTATGGTTGGCTTCCTATCACTGAATTTTGTCACTCAGTTAATGAGTGATGTTTATTTGGAGTCAAGTTGTTTGCTCACAAATAATGTCTGAGATGCATAGCCTGTGCACATGTGGTGTATTCCTCAGCGACTTCAGCAGAGCATAGTTCTCATAAACCTTTACTTTATTGGCAGTTTACAGCACTTACTCAGGGAGGAAACGTTTTCTTCAGCAACAGCCTAGACATTCGGAGAGTTCTAACTTTTCGTTCCTGACACTTTATTTGTAACCAGGAGTTAGGGTTCAAAAGTGAACCTGATGGAAACAGAGCTTACAGGTTGAAACTAAAACTACTGAGTAGTGCACTGTGAAATCCCCTGGGAATATGGATTTAAACACTAGCAAAGTCTGTAGACAATGACAAAACTAGAGTTTTCTTCTGGATGTTTTTGCAAAGAACAATATTTTGGAGGAAGAGTGTTCCCTAATCACAATAAGACAAAGATGTCCATGACAGAAAGAAAGAAAGAAACCTTATTAGCCTTTCCGATTCCTGAAAGGCGCCAGAGACCAGCCACCCTGGCTACACCTTCCCCTTCAAAGCAAACCGGCAGCTGTCAAATGCTTTCCATTGTTAACTACCGCTACCTCTTAATAAGGCGCTTCCCCTGAGGATTTCAACCTCCGGAGGTGTCTAAATGCAGGTTTCTAAAGGGCTCTTTGAGTAACAAAGTCCCTAAGCGACACTTAGGGACGCCTCAAGCACCTAAAGCACCACACAGCTAAAGAGCACCGCGCCCGAGGCTTCCCAAATGTCAGCGAACGGGCAAATGCAAGATTCCCAACCCCAGACTGCAAGGTGTAACAGCTCCTGGCACGCCAGGACCAGAGCGCTCTTGTCTCCTTGTCTTGTTCAGTCCTCTGTGCCGCGCGCCTCTCCTAGTTCATCACGGATGAAGTGAAATGTGCGGCACGTGTGGGATGGGGGGGGGGGTTCTTTAGTAGGGGCTCCAAGAATAGCAAAGTGTTCAGAGATAGAAAACTATTAGGGTTCACTCGGGCTCAGCTTCCCCAACAGAAAATTAAGGTAGTGCCGGGAGAATCCAGGTAAACGCTCCTTGGACCAGGGGCATGCAGGAAAGATCGCTAATGTAAGCACGCTTCGGCCTGGGGGCGTGAGAATGCCGGGAGCTAAACTAAGGTTAGAGAGGTTCCCCAATCACACCGGCTCCCTTCGCATCAGGTTCTGATGGTTGCCCTAGGAGGAGCGCTTACCTGCAGGTAGGGCTGCCCATGGGCCACACCACCCACGACGATGTCCGCAGCAGCCATGGTCCCGGAGGGAGAGAAGCCCAAGCCCACGTAGCCGGCGGTGCGCACCTCGAGGCGAAAGGCGACCCTGCTGCCCCGCTGGCCCCAGCCCAGCCAGTACTTGCCTTCGGGGTCCAGCAGGGTGCGGTGCGGGTAGGTTCTGCCGGAGCCCCCCGCCGCAGCCCCGGGGAGCAGCCCCCAGAGCAGGAGCAGCCGCCAGCCGCACATCTTCGGGGCCAGCCGGCGGGCACCTGGGCTCCTCCACTGCTGAGCGCCCAGCAGGCACGCGGGGCGGCTGCAGCGAGCGGGCGGCCTGGGACCGCCCCCCGGGCTGGCCGCGCTGGCCGGGAGGGGCAGGAGCCGGTTTCCCCGCCCAGGGCCGCCCGCGGGCGGCGCCCTGTCCCGTCTTCTCCGACCGTGGACCCCACAGATCCTGGCTGTGCTTGACCCTTCCCTCCGATCCACCTGCCACCCCCAGGTCCCAACACCACCAGCCCCCGAATGGTGGGAAGGAAAACGAAGGGCTTGGTAGGCACAGATGAGAGAGGCTGGGGGCAGAGGGAAACGAGTCAGGGGAGGGATGTCTGGGGAACCCTGGGGAAATTGGGCAGAGTTCAGCCGGGAATGGTGCAGAGAAATCCCGCTGCCTAGGGTGACCTTAAAGTCCATCCCTGCTCCTATGCCGATGCCCCCACGGACTCTCGCCCCTCCCCAACGCATTTTCCCTCTGTCTTGGTCCGCGCAGCTCTTCCCTTGAGAAGTCCCAGCGGCACAAGGCTTAACTTGCCCGCTTTCGTTTTGGTTTGGTTTAGAGGTTTTAGAGGGGCGCAGCTTCCCCAGACTACCTCGCCAGCAACAGAGAAGGCCACGGTTGATTGCAGTTTGCTGTCGTCTCCTGCCCGTTGAAATTCTGACTCTGTACAGGTTTTAACAAAAGTTTGTTTTGTCTTGTTTGCCTTTACTTCTTACTACCGCATTCCTAACTTCAGACATAACTATAAGCTACCTTCTCCATTCGTTTGTTTTTATAATGTTTCTGAAAAAAATCTAAGATGGCTTACAAAAATATAAACAATACTAAAAAGAAAAACAAACAACTGAATATCACAGATGGAAAATATGAGTAGGCAGACATTGTAGGACTGTCATGATACACTCAAGGAGCAGAATAATGGACTTGTGACTGTTGGTGGAGGACTATACTATTGTAACGATATGGGGGAAACTATGGGGGCAGTTGAGGGTAGAAGGATAAATCTGGGTGCCTATGGAACCGTATCATGCAATTTTTAACTGAAAAAAAGAAAAAACGTGGGGAGATGTATGATTTATCACAAATTTGGAGGCTGTACTCAAACTGAAGTTAGATATTCTTTTTCGCTGAAGCTTGTATTTTTCTTGTGCCCATTTGCTTTTCCCATAACTTTTCCAAAGCTTGCAACATGCAATCAAACTATGTTCTTCTAAGGCACAGTTGGCTGTGTTGGCTGTGTCTGGAAAACAAAAGCTATTTGCACAGTCCCCTTAGGGGTGTTCGGAGAGGCGCCCAGGGAGGGATTTGTTCCAAGAGCAGAGGTAGTCAAGAGTCCAGCATCAGGGAACAGTGATTTTAAAATCTTGGAACAAAGAAAGAAGAGAAGTCATGGAAGAATGGAGATGCATTGGAGAGTGGGAACTACCAACAACTGAGTGCCTGGGCGCCAACAGAATCCACCAAGGTGACATCAGTGGGTAACAACATTCGCTGCTGCGCCTGGGGCTGGAAACCTCAGCGCTGAGTTTCTCCAAGAGCTAGGGACATTTTGGCAAGTGTGGTGCTCCCGACTTCCTCCGTGAAGACAAGGGAGATATGGAGATAGAAGAATGGAGAGAACTGCTAGACTCAGAGTCCAGGAGGGCTCAGCCTTGGCATGTTGCGAAGCACACTTGCTTCTCCCCATCCTGGGCTGCCATGTCAGGAAAGTTAAACTCTCAAATGGTGGTCAAAGGCAGATTTTCTGTTTTGTTGACATTTCTTTGATTCCCAGCATGGAAGAGCCTGAAACATACCTATTTCTCAAAGTTGCTTACGTAAACCCCAGATTCACATCTCTCAGAAAATCTTCTGTTTCCTTATTAAACTATTTCCCATCTACTATTTTTGGTTTACCTTCCATGGCTCTTATCTTACTTGCCCACTGACCACTAAAATCATGAAAATGACATGTAGGACCCTCCGTGAAACACTAACCTATTTCCCATCACTGTGCCTTTTAAGGTGGCGTGCTTTGCCAGGTTTTTCCATTCTTCTCCAACTACCCCACTCCTCCTTTTTCCTTTGAAATACTTTTTGAGACTCCTTCCCATCAGCTGCTATGCAATGAGGCCGATGGAGTGTTCTGACAAGAACTCAATGCATTTTTGACACCATGCTAGTTTTTCTTGAGTAATTACTATTTAATCAGGCACCTTATCTGATTCATTGCTGAGACCCCATTTGCTAGGATGCAAACAGACATGCAGCAGGTGCACAATAGATACTAGAAGGAAGAGTGCCTAGATGTATATTTAGATTCTTCTGGAAAAAAATTTCTGTATAAAATTGCACGATGGGGAGAAAGCTTTGCCCCCACAAATATAATGGGATATTACACTGTGTGTTGAAATTAAGGCAAAACTAGAAAAGCAGATACATGAATACTCAAAAATAATATTTAAATTGTTGATATTGTTTTAGTGAGTAATATCTTTGAAGGTGAAATTGTATTTTTCAATTGTATAATTTATTACATAAATTGTATAATATGCAATAATTATATAATATAATTATTTCATAATTTTATATAATCAAATATTTAATTATTTAGATTTTAATTATTTAAATATTTTAATTAAATACACAAATATGTTGTATTATATAATTGAATATATTTATAATTATATGGTATTATATAAATATGCAATTGCGTTATTGCATAATTCAATGGCTTTGTGTTTAGAGTGTAAGGAACATTAAAACTAATGTAATAATCTAAAGTTGACAAAGAAAAATGACTATCATTATTCATACACAGGAGACCTGGCCCTCCCTGACTTGAACTGTCTTAAGAAAAAAATAGAAATTTTAGCTAAGTGTGCTTTGTAAGCTGCTGAGTTTTCTGAGTCAAAAGCAACAATATTTTTCAGTTGCATAAATGACTCCGTTTCCCTGTTTGAAAATAAGTTACAGTTATTATGAGTCTTAGAGTTGTAAGGAAAGCGATATGACAGCGTAGGTCCATAAAAACATAGGCTGTGTGGCAGAGATGTGAAGGAAAACGATGGTAAGGGATTCCCAAAAGATTGATTTTATACAGAGGAAACGCCCATTTAAAGGGAAGAGTCAGGAAATGTTAAACGTATGAATAAATAAATAAACAACAAAAAGAAAAACTAAATCACCTGGGGATCAGTATCATGACACAATAGGTTAAGCTGCTATCTACAATTCCAGCCTCTCATGTGGCTGCCAGTTCAAATTCAGGCTGCTGCACTTGTGATTCGCATCCGTGCTAATGTGCCTTGCGAAGAAGCGGAAGACTGGCCAAGTCCTTGGGTCCCTGCACCTAACTGAAGGACCCGGATGAAACCCCTGCCTCCTGGTTTGGATCTGGCCTAGTTCTAGTAGTAGCCATGATTTAGGGAGTGAACCAGTGAGTGGAAGATCTCTACATCTCTCACTTTCCCTGTAATTCTGCCTTTCAAATCATCGTAAGTAAATCTTTAAAAAAAAAAAAAATCACCTGAAATACCACTATCCAAAAATAACCGTTGTATGTGTTCAAGAAACATCACTTCAGAGCCCAGTGCCAAAAAAGTGTTGGAGCAACAGCCTGTTGGGCAAAAGTTTGCAAAGAAACAGGTGCATTAATTCTGTGAGACTCCGTTTGAGTTAAGCAGAGTTGCTCTAAACATGCTCATTACAATCACATTTTCTTAAGCCTCTTTTTTTTTCCTGCTGTGCCTTTTTGATGCATGAATAGACAAAAGAGACAGAATAGACAAAACTAGAGACTCTAAAATCTTAACTTCAGGATGTTCAACCGGATTACTCATTCTTAAAATGAATCATTTTTCTCACAATTTTTAAAATGTACTATTTATTTTTATTCCACACCCATTCTGACACACAGCTTGAGATCAGCCAATGTGACTGCACCCATGCTGAGCCTTATCACCTCCAAACCCTCTGATACTAAGGCTTATTTATATTTCTACACTAATTAACTGCAAGAAGCCTGGAGAAGGAGTAAGAAAAAAAAAAAAACACAGGATGGACAGAAGGTGATAAATCAACATGAAGCAGCTTGGTATAAACTAGGATGGTCTAAAATAGGTTATTTCTGCTTCGGAGTGTTATAATTTTCATGACTACCGAGGTGCAACAATAATACTAAATATTTATAAAGTTCCTGTCTTCTGGGAAACTCAAAGAAAAAAAAAATGTTTATGTAAGTGATCTCAACAGTTCTTATGTGTTCAAGTAGGGAAACCAAAGCTTTTTCTCACTTTAGTCTATAAGCTAAGCCACTGTGTTGATAAAGATGGGTTTGAGGTTTAAGTTCATACCATGAGTCAGTTACAGAACAGCCAGAAATGTAACTTCAGTGGTTGTTGTTTTTGTTTTTAACCTACCTGCTCTCTCTCACCTCATCTTCAATAAAAAGCAATAATTTTGGGCCCAGCGGCGTGGCCTAGCGGCTAAAGTCCTCGCCTTGAAAGCCCTGGGATCCCATATGGGCGCCGGTTCTAATCCTGGCAGCTCCACTTCCCATCCAGCTCCCTGCTTGTGGCCTGGGAAAGCAGTCGAGGACGGCCCAATGCATTGGGAGCCTGCACCCGCGTGGGAGACCCGGAAGTGGTTCCAGGTTCCTGGCTTCGGATCGGCGCGCATCGGCCCATTGAGGCTCACTTGGGGAGTGAATCATCGGACGGAAGATTTTCCTCTCTGTCTCTCCTCCTCTGTGTATACCTGGCTGTAATAAAAATGAATAAATCTTTAAAACAAAATTTTAAAACCACTAGATCATCATAATGAAGCATTCTTTTAGTGTTACTGATATTTTTTTTCACATAAGCAAAATGCCACGATCAACTATTTGCTCCATGTTATGTTGGTTGTTTCAGCAATGGATATTTATATTATTGATGGCGGTAGAGTGGATGGAGAAAGTGAAGATACAGATTTTATTATCAGGAGATTGAGATATGTTCAACATGGTGCTTGAGGCTACTTTGAAACTGAATGCCAATTGGCCCTATAGGTTCTTTAAAAAAAAAAATCACAGGACTCAAGCTATTTCCTCTTCACAGGAGTTACATGTCAGTATTAACTGTAAACTGTGATCTAAAACATAATTGCCCTGATGTTTATATATATATAAATATATATATCATGTATATATTTTATATAATATATAAATATATATATATGGAAGAAAAAGACAGTACTCTGTTTCTTTTAATCATCAATTAGAATTTACCTCTAGAGGAAACCATGATGGTATCAATGAATTGGCAGAGAAGAAGTTGATCTGCTCTAAGCACTCATCCAATATTACCCTAAAGCCATATTGCAAAGGGAGTCCCTGGAAGTGTGCTGTTCACTGCATTCATATTGAGCATAACAAATGGAAAAATTTCCTCACATACTGACAATTCTCACTTCTTTGGAGACCAGGTTACAAAAGCTGAGGGTGATTTTTGAAGGGGGAAAAAAGGGAATGAAATATACTCATTACTAATAGAAATGTCAATCTTGGAAGGAACCTTAGACAATCTAATCCATACCTTCCTCTTGCAGATAAAGAAATTAGGTTGAAAATCAGAAATGCAACCCAGGTTTCCCACATGGGTGGCAGAAACCCTACTAGACCATCACAATTTCCTCTCAGGGTACACATCAACAGGAAAGGAAAGTAGGGACCAGAACCAGGAATGAATCCAGGTTCGTTGATGAACTTGGGCATATTGACCTCTAAGTTAAGCACCTATTTCCCTCTTCTTCTTTTTTTTGCTTTTTGCTCTTATTATTATTATTTATTAACTATTATTTTATGATACAATTCCATAGGCTCTCGGATTGCCCTTCTCTCTCTCCCCAAATTGGCTCACACACACACACACACACTGATTTCTCCCATGCTATGACAATAGTATATTTCATCACAAACAGTTGTAAGTTAATTACTTTGGACAGGATGATGGCAGACAGTCCAGCATCCTATTGTCTCAATAAATTTAACAGTTTCATTGGGATTCTATCTTTAATCTGAGAGTAGTGACACATACTGCATTGTATCCTCACATCTGGATATGATAATCTCCTTTACACATTTATTATACATCCCTTTCAACGAAAAGCCACAAAGCAAAATCAACAACAGGAAGAAAAATAGAAACTTACAACGTGAAATTAAATAACATGCCATTGATGACTAATGTGCCACTGAAGAAATGAAAAAAATCAAGTATCTTCTTGAAGAAAACGATGCTACTGTATGACCTATGAGTCAGTGAAGAATTTAATATGAGAAGAAAACTGTCTTGAAGAGATGAAAAAAAAAGGAAGAACAAAATAAAAATCCATGAGATATAGCTTCTGCTGATCTTTATTGATGAGATGTGTCTCCTGTAGGCAATAAATACGAGGATTTTGATTTTTTTTTGGGGGGGGGGGTGTTTTGTTTTTTTATCCAGTCTACTACGCTATGTCATTTGGTTGATGATTTCAGCCTTTTATATTCAGGGTTAATATGAATGGGTGGTAATTGGCTGCTGTCATTTTAGCAATGGGTTGTTCATTGATTTAGTCTTTTGGTGTCATTTTTGCTGGGATGTTCTTTACATTTGCCTTTGGTTTAGGTGAATGCTATTCTTGTCTATCAAGGGAACATCTCTGGTTATCATCTGTAGGGCAGGTCTGGAAGAAGCATATTCTTTGAGCTTTCCTTTGCTGTGGAAGAATTTTATTTCATTTTCAAAGACATAAGAAAGCTTGCTGGGTACATAATTCAACATTTTTTCCCTCTTATCTGGAATATGTCACTCCATTCTCTTCTTGCCTGTAGAGTTTCCTGTGAGAGGTCAGCTGTGAGTCTGATTGCCATTCCTCTATATGTCAGTTGAATTTTTTTTACATACATATTTAAGAATCTTAGCCTTGTATTCCTTTGAAGAGAGCTTGATTATCATGTGTCATGATGAGGATTGTTTTTGGACAACCCTGTTGGGAGTTCTGTGCCCCTCCTGGGTGTTGTTTCCCAATTCTTTCTGCAGAGTAGGGAAATTTTCTCTTATTATTTCATTAAATACATCTGTAAACCCAGCTTCTCTTGCTGCACCTTCTGGGACTCCCATAACTCTTTTTTAAAATTAATTAATTAATGAATTAATAATCTTACATAGTTGTTTAGGGTCAAAGGGTCAAGGGCTACAGGAAAGTGGGTAATACTGTTGTTTCCACACTAATACCATCATTCTCCCCACCCCCCGTATCCAGGGTCAGGGGAGAAATAAAGGGAGAAGCCCTACCCTGCCTCCCACCTATTCTTCATCCCCTAAGTGGGGCATGCTCCGAGGGTCCTGCTCAAGCAGTTTTGATAGTTCAATTGTTCTGAATTGCTGCCAACTCACCGTTCAAAGTATGATGAAATCTATTTAGAATCCACTGGCTGACATAGTCTCTTCATGGTTGGGGTTCTGAGATCAGCAGTTCAGTTGGAGGGATCGCCAAAGAAACTTTGTCTGAGGTGATCCCAGACCTGATTCTTGTGTGAATTTGCCAGTACAGGGTCCGGCACCATCCGTCACCCCAATCAGCTTACGCACATGCTGGCTGTGGCAATTGTTGGCTCAGTTCTGTTTCCAACCCTGTCTTCCACGTGAATCAATGGTTGTTGCAGTCCAGCCCGATCCTGCCTACTTCATACTTGGTCCTCACACAAACTAGTGGGAGTTGCAGCCTAGTTGGGGCTACTCCCCACAACTCCTACCAGGCCTACCCCTTACCCTGGTTCCCATACTTGCCACTATGTTCCACAGACTTTTGTTCAGTCTGTCCCATAACCCATTTAGCTCTCATAAATGTTAATGAGCATTGAAGCCTAGTTCAACCCAACAAACCCTACTATGAAGTCTACACACATACTGGCAGGTACCTTTCTGTCTAGCTACCCTGTCCCTGCCTAGTCCGTCCTACATCTATCCAGGTTCTCCAGAGCACGAGATGGTGCTGGCATCTAGCCTGGCTATGTGTACTCAGTCCCAATTCACACTGTGCCAAGAGAGTTGCAGCCATATCCAGACCAGAATGCAGCCCCCCACTCTGGCCCCCACAGTCTGCCATGGGAACCCCAACACAGCAATGGCGTACATTCACAGCTCCCCAGTTGAGCCTATTCCCAGCCATAGATTATGCATGTGCCAGTGGTTGCTCTGACCAAGTCAGTTTAGTCCCTCACCTGTCTCAGCCTTTGCCTTTAATGCTGTGACCTAGTATCCCTGGCTCATGAAGAGCAGTTGGTGTAAGAGCCTAATTTGGCATGA
The DNA here is from genome assembly GCF_030435755.1 of Ochotona princeps. Lineage (NCBI taxonomy): Eukaryota > Metazoa > Chordata > Mammalia > Lagomorpha > Ochotonidae > Ochotona > Ochotona princeps. Next base: position 31,129,954 of record NC_080832.1, on the reverse strand, counting down.
CCTGTGATCCATCCTGATTTCTTTTCTTCCATTGTGAGTTGAGGTTTGCTCGGCCCTGCATGGTCCGCCCCCTTCCAGTTGCATCCTATTTTAGGATGCACATTCAGGTGCTGCTGCCTTGACCTGCCCAGACTGCTATTGGTTCCTTTACCCATAAATGAGGGCAGGTTCCATGGTCACACCTAGCTCAGCCCATCACCACCCCAGTTCACGTGCTAACCAACAGAACTTGTATTCTCACAGGGTTCAGCCCACACTTCCCCCACAGAATCTACCCTTGGACCTGGTTTTCACGCATGCTGGTTAGTGTTTTGACCCTGCTAAATGTGACCTGTCCACTGTTCTGCCACTCAGTCAGGTACTGATACCTAGCCCTACCAGACAGACCTCCATCCATAGCCTTCGTGTGGACAGGTGTGTGGCTGTCAGTGATGCTCTATGCAAACTGCCCATCTCAGAATTCCCATTTGAGCTGGTGAATCAGTCTGGCCAAAATGGATCTTATGGTCTCTCCCCTTCAAACCAGCAAATCTGAGTCCCCGCTTGCCAGAAAGTTCCATGACCCCATTGCTGGGAATCACCCAGAAGTCATCCCTCACCTACACTCACACTGGCTTTATCCAAGGATGTCACTAGGCAACAATTACATATCTAAAAACCCCAGAGCTTGACGCTGGGCAGCCAGCAGGCAAGCCTGCAGGACTCGATTTCACTGCCAAGTGGCAATGACTTTGACCTGAGTCTCCATCGTTGGGTCTGGCCAGGCTGGTGCATGCCCCACAGCCTCCACAATGCAGGGAGCTGCTTTTGCCCCAACCCCACTGCTGAACTTCCCATAACTCTTATATTTGGCTTTTTAGTAGTGTCTCTCAGTTCTTGAATACTTTTTTTAGGTTGGCCAAACTCTGCTTCTAGCTTTTTGTTTGTTTCCCCCAGGTGACAGGAAATACCTTCCAATTCTGATATTCTTTCTTCTGCTTCATTCATTCTATTTTGGAGACTCTCCACTGTACTTTCAATTAGCGCTGCTGTATTAATTTCTGATATATCAGCTTTAATTTGATTAAACCCAGGTTTCTCTTTTTGCACCTTTTGGAACTCCCATGATGCTTATATTTAGCTTTTTAACAGAGTCTTTAAGTTTTGGACACTTTTCTCAGTTTGACTCAGTTCCTCTTCCAGCTTTTTGATTGTTTTACCATTGTGGCAATAAATATCTTTAAATTCTGACATTCTTTCTTCTGCCTCATTCATTTTTTAATGGAGACTTTCAACTAAATTTTTAATTTGCTCTATTGCATCATTCATCTCTAATAACTCAACTTCATTTAATTTCAGTGTTGCTATTTTCTGTGTGACATATTCCTTGAACTCCTGCATGCTTTCTCATTGCTGATAAGATGCTTCATCAGACCAGAGAGGGTATACCTAAGAAGCCGTTGAACTTGACTGGACAATAAGATGCTGGACTCTATGTTTGGTATACGCTTGCAATGGGGAAATCTCAACTGAACTTGAGCTGTGGTTATGCAACAAGGTGGAGGAATCCACCATGGTGGGAGGGTTTGGGGAGGGGTGGGGAGAACCCAAGTATCTATGTAACTGTGTCACATAATACAATGTAATTACTGAAGTTAAATAATAAATAATTAAAAAAAAAGAAATAAAAAAAAAAGAAGTGGTTTAAATTCTGTACCCCCATTTTCTTGATATATTCCTCAGTTAATTCTGAGCTTGGCAAAGGCTTTTACTCCTTTGCAGGGGAGTCTTCATAATATTCTTTGTGTCTCTGACTGTTCTTTTGCTCCTGGTCATTGTACTGCTGGTTAGCAGATTCTTCTCCTTTGGGTAGGTTTCTCAATTGTGACACTCACAGGTCTACAGTTCAATTTTAGTTATTGTGGCTGGTACACAGCTCTTTGTTTGCAGTCACTTGTGACATTCCCTCCAGTAAGTTTCTGGTATGGGTTCCTATGTTAATCTTCCGCCATTCATATGTTAATCTTCCTGACTCACCATTCTCCACCTCCTGTAACATTGTGCTGAGGTTGTACCATTGCCTGTACCAGCTTTCTCCCACTACTGGTTTGAGCAGTCCCCAGGATTAGGGAGACATCAGATGTCCTAAAATAATTAAGTCGGTGGTGGTACTGATCTTTCCAGAACCTGCTGGCCATTAGGTTGGGGGCTATCCAGATGTATTTTGACCCATAGAATGCTTATGTCAGTATCATTTTCCCCTTGGAATTGTGCAATGCACTGAGCTGGAACTAAGTTTGCTCTCAACTCATTGTATGTGCAGTTTCCTGTTGTCCCTCCAGTTTCTAAAGCCTTTGCCGCACTGTACAAATGGCACCCAGTTTGCCACTGGTAGAGTTCTGGATCTGCTGGAGATTAGGCCTGGGATCTATTTTGGATGGAATCTGTAGATACTACATAAGTGCAATCCACTGCACTGGAAATGAGTTTTCTCATTTCCTCAGTGCATGTGCAGTCCCACACCAAAACCTTTGCTTCCCTACACAAAATGGCACGCAATGCAGCTATAGTGAGGCAGGGATAGAGTGGAGGTCTGGGTCGTGAAGTCCACCCTGTTCCTGCACCACTGATTTGGGGCACATTGTTCTGTCTCTGCTCCTAGTTGAATCAGCAGGATGGACAGTTCTTTGCATGGGTTCAGCTCCTGGTGAACTCCACTTCCCACCTGGTTGTTGGTAAAGCTCTGGCCACTGGTGGAGCTCAGTTCATCATTCACTGACTGCCACTAGGTTATTTGGTTGCTGCAACACCACACTGTTGTCTCCACTGATTTCTGATGTCCACCAGTCTCTGTGTGCCTCTCTGCAATTTGCCTGTTCTATCTCCTGAAATGTGCCCTTTCTGTTTCACCCTGGGCAATGATTCTCCATCTGTTTAAATGTGTCCTTACCCTATTCTGCCATCTTGATTTTCTTCCCTTTTATTTCTAAAAATGTTTTTTTTTAATTATAACATTTCTAACAAAAAATCAGAAAGGTTGGTTGCCTAACACAATTAACAATAATACCCTACACTTTCAACACTTTCCTTTTAACAGTTATTTTCTTGCTTGTCTCAAATTTAATACTAGGGCCCAGCGGCTTGGCCTAGCAGCTAAAGTCCTCGCCTTGAAAGCCCCGGGATCCCATATGGGCACCGGTTCTAATCCCAGCAGCTCCACTTCCCATCCAGCTCCCTGCTTGTGGTCTGGGAAAGCAGTTGAGGACGGCCCAATGTATTGGGACACTGCACCCGCGTGGGAGACCCGGAAGAGGTTCCAGGTTCCTGGCTTCAGATTGGCGCGCATCGGCCCGTTGCGGCTCACTTGGGGAGTGAATCATCGGATGGAAGATCTTCCTCTCTGTCTCTCCTCCTCTGTGTATATCTGGCTGTAATAAAATGAATAAATCTTTTTAAAAAATCTAATACTAGTATTGATTTTGCAGTTTTAATTTTCAAAAACTTGAAGTAAAGCCATTGTGAATCTCGTGGTATTATGCACAAGCCATTCCCTAAAAATTACTGCTTGTGTTGTGCTATAGGTCTGCCATTTACATACTTAGATTTCCATATGTTTATATTCACACTTCTATGTCTTTCAATTTAAAGAAAAGTCTAGACTTAGTAAACATGAACTCAAAACTGAATACAAATTTGATTCCAAAACAAGAATGATGAAAGGATTTAGTACAACTTATTTGATTTCAAAATTCCACATGTGGTTTTAGAAGTTAAAGAAATCTGTGCTCTAATGAAAGAACATAGAGACTAGAAATATAACTATAAATATTTAATTATCCTGAAACATAATTGAGGTCATGGCAATAATTACTAGGAATAATAAACAATGAAAACAATTCCCTTAGATGGAAAATTTAAGTAACCAACAAGTATTTTTCATATGGAAACAAGCACGTATAAGACATTCTGGGAATGAATGTTTTACAAAATGTTGAAATCCTGTAATCAATAAATGAAGAAGAAAAATGTGTGCATTTATTTCTTGGCCACAGATTTTACTTCCTCTTATTTCTAAATCTAAATTCCAGTTTCAGTTCTTTGGAAGTTGCCACATTTAAAGATCCACATTGGAAAATTAATTTAGCTTTACATCAATGGAAGTTGGTTTTTCAAAAAAGCACATGTTTTTCTTCAGTTAGATAGTAAAATAAGCATCAGTAGACTTTAAACCATATAATCAGGTTGACTGTCACGTTAGTAATTGGCAAGATAATTGCTGACACTTTACTAACATAGTATTTGCCCAGAAAGGGTCTATCAAAACTCCCCATTATGAAATCAGCATTAGGACCGAAAGCATCAACAATAACAATAGTATAAAAGAACCAGAAGGGTATTGTCTAAATAGTCTGAACCAGTAACAGAAGATCTCAGAACTTTCACAGAAAATGGCAATAAGAGAAGTGCAAAATGTGTAAACTCCATGAAAGGCTTTTTTTTTTTTTCAGAATATTCATTCTCTGAACATTTTGAAGATACTTCATACCCACAATGCCTTTGCACTCTTCACACTTTCTCTTTCTAACTTGTTTATGGAAGTTAACAGTTGATATAACGAGAACCAATGGTGAACTTGAAAAATTTAAATAACAATCAATAATTAATAAGAGTAGAGTATGGAAAAAGCCAAGCACTGTTACTACATACAAATGACCAACGCCATTGCCATCACATCATCATTCATGTATTGAGTATCCCAGATTTATCTCATGAACTATCTAGTTTAATCCTATAGCATCTTCATGCAGTTGATGATGTTTTAATTTCAAGGAAATCGAGAGATAAAACTGGTTTTCAATTTATAAAAATCAGTAACAGCAGGATTACCTCTCAATTGTGAAGGAAGAAATTTCGTGTAAATATTAAATATGTGTTGTTATTATAAACTACAAAGTATTTTTAGAAAGTTTTGACATCTTTTGCCAAATAGTTGTGTTGGAGGTTATTTTTGTTAGCTTTAAATGAACAAGCAAACCATAGAAAATCAATTTTCTATAGATGTTTGAAGTTTTTCTTGAAATATCTTTCTAAAACTTTCTGTGGTTGCTGGGTTTCTAGAATAGCAGCTTTTTTACTGAAGTTGGTTACATGGCAGTAAAAAAAATACAAAACTTTAATTTTGTGTGGAGATAGAATGAGGAGAGGGGAAATGAGTTTGGGTGAAATTGAAGGAAGCTCTCTCTCTCCCTCTCTCTCTCCTCTCTCCATTACACACAGGCACATACATACAGATGCAAACATACAAGTTAAACTAGTTTAGCTATCTTTATTATGGAGAATGGTAATTATAAAATTCATTTTTTCCATTTGTTACAAAAGGAGAAATACATATGTAGAAAATCAAATCTGTGTAACATAAAGAGTGAATGTTTTACAAAGAACAACTAAGGAAAGCAAACGTAGTCATTTTTCAAGTATATAATCAATAATCAAAACCTAGAGCAGTAAGAAGTTATGACAGAAAAAATAGCTTTGATAATTTTTTTCAAATGTAGGCTTATCTTATGATCCCTAGTGATATTGGATAGTGAAGACATTTAGGCAATTCAGAATACAAGTACAGTATTAATGAATGCGTGGGTCTGAACTATTTTGAAAACCAAATTTAAAGTAGAAAAAAATAACACTTTTTATTATTGCTATTACAATGAAAGACTATTAAATAAAAAGAAAATCCAACACAAAGTGGTCCCCCCAAAAATCAGAATTTGAAGGGTGGGCATGCAGCCCAGCTAGTAAGATGTGAGTTAAGATGCCTATGTCCATCAGAGTTTGATTCCCAACTCTGCTACTGTTGCCAAACAACACCCAAAACTGGTTGGAAGTGTTAATACAGAGCCCCCAAACTGGGTCCACTTGTTTGACACTAGGATGGTAGAACAAAATAGGTATTTATTGCAAAGCTCAAAGCAATGGGGCAGGCTGCTATCCTTTAATTCCTTGGTTCCTCAAGGAGTTAAGGGTAATGTTCTTCTGCGTTAGAATTGGGGCTGAGAGATGCATAATCAGCTCATGTCCAAGTTCCTGGCTAGTCAGTGGAGCTTGTGATCCTCCTCAAAGTGGTCAGTGTTGCAGTGCTCTTTAGGCAATTTCTGATGGCAAGGTGGACTTTAGCTGGTCCGGGAGTTACATGAAGGTAGCAGTTATGTTTTGCTCAGATCTAGAATTCCGCTGCACAAATTACCCAGGGCAACACTGGCCATCAATGTTCCTATCTATTAGAGAAGCAGATGACTCCTTGAATCTAAGGGGTTAGAACCTTGTAAGGCCATCTGGATCACTCCCTTGAGTCAGTAAATTTTTGATAAAGGGTGGGCAATGACATTTTGTGTTATGGGGGTCAGTTTCACTACTGCAGTGGTGATGGCTTAAGTATTTGGGTTTTCGTTACCTACATCTGAGTTCTAGATTGAAATTCTGGCTATTGACTTTGGACACAGTCCAACACTGCCATTTGTGGGCATTTGGAGAGTGAATTCGTAAGTGGAAGACCTATTTCTGTGTCCATCAGTTCTCTCTGTCTCTGTGCCTCTTGAAAACATTTAAATTTTTAAAATTATAACTTGAGATATAAACCACCAAGATTCAAACATTATTTTTGTATCTCCAGAGTTTTTTCAACTGCCAAATCAATATTTTTATTTGAAAACTTTAAACATATCTCCTCTTTGAGACAGATTTGTTCATACAGAAAATGCTTCAGAGGCCTCAACATTCAAGGAAAGGGGAGTGAATCATGGAATGCAAGATCTTCTTCTCTGTCTCTCCTCCTCTCTGTATATCTGACTTTACAGTAAAACTAAATAAATCTTTAAAAAAAAGTGTCAGTCCTGTAAGTTTCTTTGGTGCCTGAGGAGGAAAGGAAGAGAGAGAAGAGGCACCAGGCTGAGTGCCCCTGAATGAGTCTAAAAAGGAGAGGTGTAAGAACAGATGAGGCAAGGGCCTTCCCAACAGTATTCCTGTGATCTCAGTCTGCTGGAACTCTGTTTTGTTTTTTTTTTTTTTAATATCCATCAAGAGATCAAGTGTTTGGATGATTCAAGCGGAAAACAAAACGTAGCTACAACTAGTTTTCAGGACAGCTGATCCAACAAACAACTGACTTCAGAAGAGAGGCAAGGCAAGCAAGGGTTAAGCGGTGATAAAAAAAAAAAGTAGAAGCGGGGCAAATTTGATGAGCCAGACTGTAAAAAAAAAAATTGAAGGTTAAAATACAGTTGAAACACTTATATGCATGCATGTATTATTTTTGATTTGTTTAAAAATATTCAATATAGTTTTGAAGGAAAGAAAGATAGCCATCATTTAAGACAAATTTTAGGTAAAGAAAACCAGGAACTTTAAAACCAGAAGATCTACAAAAAAAATATTGTGATTTGTATGGAAAAGGCAGTTTGAAATTAAGAAATAGTGCTTCATAGAAGGAAACATTTACAATATCCATTCTGTAAGTGGAAAATTAATGTTTTCTTTTCCTTTGAAGATTTACTTACTTGTTTAAAAGAAAAAAAAATTAGGAAGCGTGGTAGAAAGAGAAAAAAGATAGTGCACTTCCATCCACTGATTAATTCCCAAATGGCCACAACAATCAGAGCTGGGTCAGTCTGAAGTCAGGAACCAGGAGCCTCTTGCAGGCCTCCCATGTAGATGCAGGAACCCAAGCAGTTGGGCCATTATACCATGCTTTCCTAGGCACATTAGCAAGCAACTGGAATGTAAATGGAGCAGCTGGGACTTGAACCCACTCCCATACGGGATACCCAGTGCTGAAGGCTGAGACTTTATCTTCTACTCCACAGTGCTGGTCTTGGATTGTGTTTATTAATTGATCCTTTTATGAGTAACTTCCAGGAATCACAAATCCCCATATTTTCACAAATGGTTAAAAGTTGTTAAATAAGTGAAGCCAAAGAATTTAGAAGAGCAAACAGAAATAAAGTGTATTGTGAAGCCAAACCTGTCTTAGGGACCATCAAATTTAAATAGCCTTCTGAAAGAACACTTTGTCAATTCACTAGAATTAATCTTTTGATGTATTTTGCCTGTTGGAAGTTTGTGAATTTTTCATTCAGATTGGATTTCAGGATATTACTTCATTAATTTATTCACAAATACATTTAAAGACCGATCAGGTACTTGTTAGGTTCTAAACACTGGAGATACAGCCATGAACGAAAATGCATTTTGTCTCTTCAGAGAGCTTGCATTCTAGGAACTTAAGTAATAATTAATTTCTAGGTAAAGAATCAAAATATAGATAGTTGCAAACCTGATAGCTGTTTCTTAATTTCTTTTGAGTTGAACATGGAATATATTTTTTCTACAGAGTCATCTATACAATACTATTGGTTTCTTATTTTCAGTTCATTCAAAAGAAAAACAAAAGGAACCCCATTCTGAACAAAATTGAAATGCTTCCTTCACATGGGTGGTTAAGAATTGACAAAACATAGAAAATAGAATATTTATACAAAGGAGAATTGCATCAAGATATTCTTCGTAGAACCAAGACACAAATTCAAACCATTAAAACACAGTAATGTTTCCAAGTAACAAACCACAGCAAATTAAGCCTTGAGCATGTTGTTCATCAGATTCAAAATGCTCTTGCCTGTCTTTGTGTGAAATGCCATAGCATGAATGATTAAACTTAGCATATTAATTTATTAGGAAGCAAATTTAGTCAACCAAATGCAAAGTTGCATGTATGTGGAGTGGTGGATGTCGTCCTCAGAGTAGCTGTTGATGATGAAGGTTTTGTTATGTAAACAGTCTCAATCTCATGGCCTTCTCTGTTTGCTCAAATGGATCCGCACATTCACATTGATCTCTAAGCCTTGCTAGTCCAGTGTCATGGTTTTGCCTTACCTGAGTCCTGACACCACTCTCCAGGCCACCGCCACTACAGCACACATCAACACAAAATTCAAAATGTATCTCCAATTGTGAAATGTCAAACATATAGGTTAATCATGTCCAAGGATAGCTATATTTGCTCAGAGAACAACCATACACATGCACCACATCTCTTTAATTTATGCTTGCAAACGCTAAAGCCCAGTGATTGGGTCCATATTTCAAAGCAAAATACACTTTCTAGGAAGACAGTAGAAACTGTAATCCTTCTTTTGCTGTGCATATTTCTCCTTATCTGTTGTGAAGTTCCAACTCTCCTTAAAATTATAATACAATAACCTCTTCATTCTCTCACAGCCACAGTCTACCTGCAAATGAAAATCTTTGATATAACTTACAGCCAGATTTTAATGCATCATTTCACATTCTCAAGCACAGGTTCCTTGCAGTATACATAAGATTACACTGAAAGCATTTTCAACTGCTGTATACTTTAAGTGTGTGCTCCTGATTTAAATAAACCCAGCTCATCAAGAAAGTACCTGTTTCCATGCATGATTCTTTCATCCTTTTATTTTTTGGTCTCTTTTCTCCCTCTTTCTTTTTCTCTCCTTCTTTCTCCATTGCCCTCCCTGTTTGCTTTCACTCTTTGGCTTCTGTAAGTGGAACATGTCTATGGGTAATGAGATAGGACTTCGATTTTAACTTTTGGAAAAGGAAGATCATGAACTTTAGAAGAGGGTGTTTTCTGAAATTGAATCTTACCTCTGCTACCTAATATCTGCGCAATTTCACTGAATTCAGTCAACTTCTCTGTTTCATCTTTGTCATTTAACATGGGAATAAGATCAATAGCTCTCATACGACTATAAGGATTAAATGAGATTTATGTTTGTGACTTCCTTAAAGATTAGCACAAGGAAATGCCACATCAGAGTGTTTTAAACAAACAAATAAATAAACCATAAATTATCTAACAATGCCTTATTCTTCACTCCTGTAAATGATTTCTCTAAAAGAAAAACTTGAGAAATCAATGAACCATTTCTGCTGGTTTTGTTTGCCTCACATACTACACCTGTTCTAGCATATTTTATTTCAAGAAGCTAAAATGGGTTCCATTTTATTCATAAACTTTACACTTGCAAATAAGCATTCTGAAAGTTCCCTGTTTTTCTATTCCATACATAGGTCGTTAATTCAAGGCAGGATTGCTTTTGGAGTTAGATGATTTGGGGAGGCAGGGTAAAACAAGGAAAAAGTGCAGCCAAAGTGACTAAAAGTGAAATACGGGAAGCAGAGAAAAATGTTTAGCAGACCCTATGATTAAAAGCATGCAAAGAGAGCTGTTAACCTCAGCTGACTGCAATAACACAGTAACGAGAAAAATGATCTTCTCCAGCATGCCAGCATGTTTTTTGCCATAAATACAGAGGTGAAGAGTTCCAGGGCAAATAACATCAAAGGCACAGGGAGTGTGATGCGCTGACAGTGCCCCACCAAACTCCCTGGCACACTAACCAAACCTGTAGTTTTGATCCTATGTGTCCATTTTTTTTTTACCAGCTTTGCCAGCTGAGCCTGTAACTGGGGTTACAGACAGTTATCCCTGGGTACCAAAGAGTCCTCCGAAATCAGGCCGACTTCCTATCCCACAGTCTCTTGAGTGAAAACTGCCTGAGGCTCTTGAACTTGACTTGGATGAATAGAGCTTCTCTTAGACTTGCAGAGTGCCCCTGAGGGTTTTGACATCACCCACAAAGCTCGCCCTCAGTAAGCTGCTTCATGGTGACCTCTAACCTAGTAGGAAAATCCAAATCCTGAGAGTCTTCTGAGATAGCTATTCATCTGACTGGAAGTGAAAACACAAGTCTACAAGTACAGGAAATCATTATGGACTTGCTGCTAATGCTGAGAAAATTAAAGTATGAAAGTGTTTAGTTGTGTTCTATGGCTCTATAATTGTTAAGCTCACTAAATCACTATGCAATATCTACTCTCCAACAATAAAATAAAAGGTGCAGTAGATGTAAACAGTAGACAAGGAAAATCCAAAAATATTTGTATTTACATTTATCAGGAAAAGAATAGCACTTTTCTTTGGGATCAAAACAAATGTAATTTCTGAGTGTGGTAGAAAAAGATGGCCCCATACCATCTTTTTGATCATACTTTCCCTGAATATGTAACTCTCTTATACCAGTAACCAGCTTCAGCCTTGCCCTGAATAAGCCTTGAAAGTCATGAATGTAACGGGTGCTTATGAAAAGCACTATTTAGAAAAAGAATGTGCACAAATTAAAAAAAAAAGAAAAAAACTTCCCCACTAAAGTAAGCATCATGTTTCAAAGATTTATTTATTTTAAAGGCAGAATTACAGACAGAGAGAAAGAAGCACACAGACAGAGTGGGAGAGAGAACAAGAGAGAGGGGGGTCTTCCTTCCACTGGTTCAATCCCCGTATGGTCCCAACTGTTGAGCTGGGCCAGTCTCCAAGATCCCAGAGCTTCACCGGCTCTCCCACATGGGTGGCAGAAACCCAAGCACAGGAAACTGGATTGGAAATGGAATAGGCAGGACTCAAACGAGAAGCTATGTGAAATGCTGGTGTCTCGCATGGTGGCTTTACCTGTTATTCCAAAATGCCAATTATTAAAATATTATTTTAATCTTTTTCTTTTTCATTTATTCGAGAGACAGAGACAGAGGGTAAGAGATAGAGAAAAACACCCATCCACTGGTTCACTCTCCAAATGTTCACAACATCCCAAAATGTGGTTGAACCTGAGAGTAACAAATACCAGCCAGATCTCCTGTATGTGTGGTGGGAACCCAGGCAGCTGAGCCGTCACCATTGCTTTGCAGCATCTGCATTAGTAGGCAACTAGAACTAAGAACAAAGCAAGGTATGGAACCCAGGCACTTCTAAGACCTGCCCCAAATTTACCTTGTAATGCCATTTTTTTGAAATACAATTGTGTTTCTGAGCGATCAAGTTATGAAAACTTTACAAGGAACAAATAACCTACTTCTCAATTAAGGTGGTCTGTGTTGTCTTGATTATTGTAGTTTCAAGCAATCATCTGAAATGAAGACTTTTTAGTTCCCCAACATTTTCAAAATTGTTTAGTAACTTATTTAGTAATTTTGTTCTCTGTATGCGCACACACACACAAAGACACATACAGTTTGTTAATTGTTATAATTTTTCGCTAAGGAGAATTTGGGTTTTTTTTGTCTTTTATAACCCTTCTTCTTCATTTATCTATCTATTTATTTATTTATTTAAATGATCTTTCTTAGTTGATTAGGTTACAAAGAGTCAAGGGCTACAGGAAAGTGGGTAATAACATTGTTTCCACACTAATATCATTTTTTCCCCTGTATCTGGGGTCAGGGGAGAAACAAAGGGAAAAGCCCCACCCTGCCTCCCACCCATCCCAGGTCCCCAATGTGAGGCACGCTCTGAGGGTCCTGCTTAAGCAGTTTTGATAGTTCAACAGGTTTGAATTGCTACCAATCTCGCCGTTCCAATCGTGATGAAACCTATTCAGAGTCCACTGGCTGACATAATATCTTCATGGTTGGGGTTCTGAGATCAGCAGTTCAGTTGGAGGGATCTCCAAAGAAACTTTATCTGAGATGATCCCAGACCTGATTCTTGTGTGAATTTGCCAGCCCATCGCCCCAATCAGGTTATGCACATGCTGGTCATTGCGATTGCTGGGTTAGTTCTGTTTCCAGCCCTGTCATCTTCTTGAACCAATGGGTGTTGCAGTCCAGCTCGATCCTACCCACTTCATACTCGGTCCTCAAGGAAACCAGTGGGAGCTGCAGCCTAGTTGGGGCGACTCGCCATAACCCCTTCCAGGCCTGCTCCCTACCCTGGTTCCATGCATGCCAGTATGTACCGCAGGCTTGTTGAGTCTGCCCCACATCCCATTTAGCTCAAGTACTTGTCAATGGGCATTGAAGCCTAGTTCAACCCAACCAACCTACTATCCAGCCCACACATATACTGGCAGGTGCCTTTCTGTCTATCCAGCCCTGCCCCTGTCCTAGTTGTTTTGCTCTCCAGTGGGAGTGGTTACCCACGAGGGAGGTGCCTACCACCTCCCTACTGGGCCACTCCAACTTCTGGATTGCGCACTCTCCAGGTGGTTCTGGCATTTAACTTAACAGACTTGGCCACTGGTGCCAGTCTCTGCCATCTAATGATGTGGCAAAGCTCTACCAACCCTTGCCCACTTTGAGTTTGATTTGCCCCAGTTGGAACAGTCAGCCCAATCAGGCCCTTCCCCAGTGTAACTCACATGAGGCCCACAGGTGTTATAGCCCTGCCTAGTCTGGTCTGTCCCATCCCAACTCATGCTCTCCAGTGGGAGTGGTTGTCCAGCAGGGGAGCCCACATTCCCCTGCCGGCTTTGCCTCACCCCCCTCTCCCCTCCTTGCCCCCTGGTTCTCACGTGTGCTATTTGGATGCTGCAACCACATCTGGTATGGCTCACCTCACCTTGGTAATCTTTAACGTGCACTGATATGTGTTGAGACCAAAAATGGCCTGACCCACACTCAATGCTGGTGCTCAGATTCGCCAGCAGTTGATGTGAACGGGTTCAGCCTGGTCTGTCCCCCACCTATGCCATATGTAAGATGGTGGTATCTTCCTCTCGCCTGGTCTGGGTTGCTCCTTATGGTGGTTCTTGCACTCACCTGTAGGGGCTGTGTTCCGACAGAGGATTTTCCCAAGCTCCTTCTTCAGAACCTCTCGCTGAGGAGAATTTGAAGACAATTACGTTCTTAATACTTAATCCTTGAATGTGAGTGTCTCTCCATCTATTTAGATCTTCTATAACTTTTTTTTGGTGATGCTTTATTGTTTTCAGTGTGCCTATTTTGCTCTTTTTTCAAATATATTTTAATGAGATCATGTGTGAAATTATTCTGTTACTTAATTTTTCAGGGTATTGTTAGTATGATAAGGATGGCCTTGTATCTTATCTTGAAACCAATCTTGTAGATCTTATCAACTCCTAGTAATTTCTTATTGTGGACCCATGGAGTTTTCTTAACACAGAATAACGTCATCTGTGAATAAATACAACTTTACTTTTTCCTTTACAATCTAGATGCCTTTTATTTATTTTTAGAATCTTGCATACAATGTTGAATTGAAGTATTGAGAGTTGGCAACATTGCCTTCTTCCTAAGAAACAATCTTTCACAAGTAAATATGATGTTATGTATAGTGTTCTCATAGTTACCTTTCATTAAGTTGAGGAAGTTTCCTTCCATTTCTAATTTGTTGATTCTTTTTAAGTCATGAATGAGTAGCGGTTTTGTCAAATGTTTTTCTGCACTTATTGGACTGGTAGTGTTTTGTCCAGCTTTATGAGAAAATGATACTTAATGAGAAAATGATTTTAGCTTTTCATTCTAACATGAGATAAGTAGGATATACAAATGATACTGTGTTTTTCACCATCATTATTTGTTCCTTATTCATGGCTTTTATTATTCTTGCTTTTGTTAAAATCTGCCTGATTTTTAAATGTTTGTTTCATTCTTATTTTTTCTGCTTTTTTTTTTACAAATAATTACATTATGTTGTTATTTTAGCAATGATTTAACTCAAAATTTTGAGTGTCCCACTGTGTTCTGTTTTTATCGTTCTTTCAGCTTTCATTCTTAATGTCTTGTTTCTTTCTATACTTTGTAATTTTGAAGTGTGTTCCCATGTCTGTTGAGAATGTAACACACAGCAGCTGTGGAAACCACAGCTTGATGAGTTGTTCAGTCAGAGAGAATGTTTTATTGGTTTCACTGGGCATCCTAAGGCCTCCAACTCAGGACCATTTCAACTAGTTCAGTTGTTTTCTCAATTCTCAAAAAACATGTGAAACCAACTCATTCTTAGGAACACATTTTTCTCCATCAGAACCTTCTTCAATACAGATGACAGTCCCTATTTTTTCCCTGTCTTCTGGGCAGACTTTTTCCTAGTCTCTCTCTCTCTCTGTCTCTCTCCTCTCTCTCTCTATCTCTATCTCTATCTCTCTCTGCTATGAGTGTAGCAATTTTAGAGCTCCTGTAATGGTGTTAAATTTTTATTACAGTTTTTTGTCTCACTGTGTTAAAAAAAAACTGGTATAGTTAGAGGACTAATCCTTAAACATGGGAACTTGTTGTCAAATCTCTTGATTAGTGCTTTCTAATACTATGCTTTTTCAGCTTCTTCCACCTACTTCTCCATATTTCTTGACTGTATATGAAGGGTAGTGTTATATAGGTTCTAAGAAAGTTGTCGATGATCTTTGTTATTATTCACATCCTTGCAAAATTTCCTTTCATGCTGAATCTGGCTATTAGGGTAATTTGTAAATTAGAGTACTTGCTGTCCAGAGTTGGCTCAGTGAGTGCTGTGGCTCCCATTGTAGCCTCTCCTTTCAATTGCTTACTGTAAAGGAAATCATCCTCCTGTTTTTAAGGGTAATCAAGCAGTCTTTAGAAAGGTCCCCATGGGAAAAAGTCCAGGTTTCTGCAAACCATCAGCATCAACTCTCTCCAACCATATGTGAGCCACACTAGAAATATTAGTCTAGCTTTGCTGCTCCTCAATTCCTAACATTTAAAAACTATAGGAGAAATGAATGGTGGCTATTGTTGTAAGCCATGAAGTTGAGGAAATCTGAGATTTAATAGTAGATATATAATATAATAGAGAGTGTATGGGGCCCGGCATGTTAGCCTAGCGGCTAAAGTCCTTGCCTTGCACACACTGGGATCCCATTTGGGAGTCAGTTCTTTTTTTTTTTTTTTTTTTTTTAATAATCTTACTTAGTTGATTAGGGAACAAAGTGTCAAGGGCTACAGGGTGAAAGTGGGTAATACCATTGTTTCTACATCAATGTCATTTTACCCTGTATCTGGGGTCAGGGAAAAAAGCAAAGGGAAAAGCCCCACCCAACCTCCCACCCATCTCAGATCCCCAATGGGAGGCGCGCTCTGAGGGTCCTGCTCATACAGTTTTGATAGTTCATCAGTTCTGGATTGCTGCCAATCTCTCAGTTCCAATCGCAATGAATCCTATTCAGAATCCACTGGCTAACATAGTCTCTTCATGGTTGGGGTTCTAAGATCAGCAGTTCAGTTGGAGGGATCTCCAAAGAAACTTCATCTGAGATGATCCCAGGCCTGATTCTTGCGCGAGTTTGCTAGTACGGAGTCCGACACCGTCCGTCACACCAATCAGCTTATGCACATGCTGGTCGTTGGGAATGCTGGGTTCGTTCTGTTTCCAGCCCTGTCTGGATCCTGGTGCGTGCAAGGCAACTTTAGCTTCTAGGCCACCGTGCCAGGCCCTGTGTTGGATATTTTAGTTGTTACAGAAAGTATGCTCCTCGTTATTCTTTGCTAAAATAAAAAAAAGGCTATGTTTCTTATAGAATTAATGTAGGTAAGCATACTAGTTTCCAATAAACCAAAATGTTACCTAATTAAGATCTGGTCTTTACTCTCCTCTTACAAACTTTTATTGTGCCATCAAGGCACCAATTAAAGCAGATCCAATTATTGCATTAAAAGAACACAAAGGAGTAGTTGTTTTAATTGAGGCAATGCTGTCCTTAGAAATACCCCTGGAAAATAATTACTTGAACAGGCTATAGAAAGGAAGTTTTTGGCTCTTAAAGCACATAATTTTTTTAATTTATGTATTACATTGCATTATGTGACACAGTTTCATAGGCTCTGGGATTCTCCCATTGCCTCCCCGTGCCCTTCCCCCCATGGTGGATTCCTCCACCTTGTTGCAGTATTATAGTTCAAGTTCAGTCAATATTCTTACATTGCAAGCATATACCAAGCATAGAGTCCAGCATCTCACTGTCCAGATAAATTCATTGGTTTCTTGGGGAGACCATCTCTGGTCTGAAGCTAGAACTGGCAGAATATCATCCTGATCAATTAAAAGCCCCAACATAACATCAATAACAATTTACAACATTATGGCATTAATTGACATGGTATTGAGTAACCAATATGTTAAAAAGATGCAAGTTCTTAAACACCTCCTGTGACTACTTCATTGATGTTTCAGTTTTAGTTTATATACAACCAGCTTCTATACACCTTTAAATGGTAATAGGGTACTATTCAGCTGTTTTATGTTTATTTTCATTTTAGTATTTAGCAGTTTATAGTGTTGGAGTATAATTTTGCTGAACCTGGCAATTTTTTCGGGTGGTC
The DNA here is from genome assembly GCF_030435755.1 of Ochotona princeps. Classification (NCBI taxonomy): domain Eukaryota; kingdom Metazoa; phylum Chordata; class Mammalia; order Lagomorpha; family Ochotonidae; genus Ochotona; species Ochotona princeps. The sequence goes on along the minus strand of NC_080832.1, from coordinate 31,112,812 downwards.
TAAATTGGCTTATAACTCTAACAAGGCATATGTCAACAGCTTAGGTGCAGAACAGTTTTAGGAGGGGTGTGCAGAGAAATCTTCAATACCCTAGGTAGGAGTAACTAATCTTTGTGTCCTACCAAGTAAGGTATATGTGAATCCACACTGACCGTTTCCTGTTTGATTCTATGCTTTTCTTGCTATTCTCTATCCTAGTTTTTGTTTGTTTGTTTGTTTTGAGGAGGTTCTGGAGCAATCCTGATGGTCATTGCAAGAGAGGGTGGGGACCCAAAGTTGGAACTAAGTAAGGGCCAGCGCAAGCTCCTCTTCCGAGTCCCAAAGGAAGTTTACTGTTCTTCTGTTTTAAATATGCAAAATGACTGCCATTTCATCAACTGAGGCCAAAATCAGATCTTCATATAGCAAATGAACCCAGGCATTACACAGAAATTGCTTGCTATTTTATATGAATTTAGCCATGGCAGTGGTGGAACAATGAAATAAGAATCAAAAATCATTTGAAAGTAATAATCTGTCTACCCCATGAAATAAATGTTTAGTTCTCAAGAGGGTTTATCATAATAGAAAAATTCAAAAAGAAAATGTGAACTGATAATCTCCAGTATATTCTAATCATGAGGTTACAATTATTGTTACTGTCAAATTAAATGGGAGAGTAAGTAGATTTTTACAATTCAGAGTTATGTGTGAAACTTCCAAAATTCCTCTTCCTTTGTTATATCCTTAATATCTACTCTGAAAATAGTTTCTGATTCCTTAGAGAGAAAGTTGTCAAGGTATACACAAGGGAAGATAGAAGCTGTGTGTTCAGTTGCATGAAGGCAACAAGGGAGTGGAGTGGAGTATTCTCTTTATTCGTCATTCTCTTTGCAGTCCTACAAGCCATCTGGCTCATGACTTTTCAGTACATGGAGCCTCTTTTTCTTGTCCAAAATCTAAATATATGCAATTTTCCTGCAGTGAAGTTCCCCAGTGTACCAGTGCATGCGTTTGTTATTTCAGTGGGGATAACGGCTATAAGTTTATGAGAAATGCAAGTTAAACTTGAGCTAGTTGGTGGATTTTATACAGACAGTAGAATTAATGCCAACAGTTGGTGGGTCACGTGGAAGAGTTTCTGGGAGCACAGACAGGCTCAAGTCTCAGTGGAGGTGAAGATGCTAAGATCGTGTTAAATCTTAGAGAAATGTTTTTAAAAATATTTATTTGAAAGGCAGAACTACAGAAAAGATTGGGGGAGGGAGGATCTTCCATTCACTGTTCATTCCTTAAACGGCAGCAAGAAATGAAACTGAATCTGGGCTGGTCTGAAGCCCAGAGCCAGGAGCTTCTTCAGGGTCTCCCATGTGGATGAAGGGGCCTGAGTACTGGACCCATCTTCTGCTTTTGCAAGTGCATTCGCATAGAGGTGGATTGGAAATGCCAAGATTGCAGGCAGGCTCTAACAAACTGTGCCATAACACCAACCCCAAGAATTTCTAAACTTAACTGAGGAAGAGGAATTTGTCTTAATTTTCCTTATTCATTCATAGTATTTCATTGAGAAGTATCAGATTTGTAGAATAAATAAGAGTATTGCAGTTAAAAAGGGGGAAGTTTGTGATAAAGACCAGACACAAAATGAACCCCAACCCCTTACACAGAAGTAACCAAATATTTAGCATTAATTATTAATTAATTGTTTTTCTCTCCCAGTTGAAAACAATAAATATGTATTAGTTACTAACATGTCATTCACTAAAATATTTTAGGAGAAAAAGTGAAAATACAGACATTAAACTCAAGTCTTAACTGTATAACCACACCCTGCTTTGATTTTCTTAATCCCAAGGTTACACTGGTGAAATTCTATGTCCACATTGTGTTCTGTGTAGCATACAAGGCTAAATATCATATTTTAAAGTCGAATTTTAATAGAACAGCTGGGTTAAGTATTTATGTGTTTCTATGTATTCTGGATATAAATTCAATTGCTTATATATGTTCTAGATATAAATAAAATTTGATTATATATGTTCTATATTTAAATAAAATTGATTAATCTGTTCAAAACTTCTTTCCTGATTTTGAACCTATTGATTTTCATCACTTTATTAACCTTAAAATGCATTTTAGTGGGGAAAAATTCTGAAATTGAGTAAACTGTGGATGAAAATAATGATCTCTCCCTGCTCTTATCATGAGACTTTATTTATGTGTTTATAATTATTGAACATCAGGAAAATTATAACTGAAGAAAAATAGAATAAACATAGCTAAGTATTTAAAATCTTAAATTCTTTTTTAAAATAGCCTATAATGAATTGTTTTAAATATAAGCAACCCTGATTTGCAAATGTCACAAGTTACTCATTCAATTGCATTCTTTCTTCAAATAATTCCAGATGGTGTACCAATCACTATTGTGTGACATTTTAAACAAATTGAGCCAAATCAAGAAATAGCAAATGTGAAAATGGTGAAAGGCTGAAAAGAAAATTTGATATTTTCCAGTATTTTATCCTCCGTGATCTTAGTATAGATATGCAGTGTCTCTTTACTGTCATTAATTTAAAATGTAATTTTCAATATTATATGTGCTGCTTATTGGACTAATCATATTGATTTTCTCCTTAAAAATCTCTTGTCTATTTTTATTTTATCTGTATTGAATTGAATCAAACCAGATGTAAGTCAGTGTGAACTACAGTTTTTTCAATAAAAGACATTGCATTAACTAAGTTTCTTTTACTAAGAATAAAGAAATAAGTATGTCATTATATCATTCAATGTTATAAGTTTTGCTTGAGTAAAGGATTATGACATATACAATATTGGTATAATAATAGATATGGATATAGAGATATATTCTAAACTAAAATGTGCATTAATTTTGGATCAGGCTTACTGTATTCATCCTGCAAAGTCCTGATTCTATTCAATGGAATTGTTTAAAACTATATCAAATAGCCTTAGAACTTTAAACCTGTTAAAAATAACTTTTTCAGGGTCCCGGCGGCATGGCCTAGCAGCTAAAGTCCTCGCCTTGAACGCACCAGGATCCCATATGGGTGCCAGTTCTAATCCCGGCAGCTCCACTTCCCATCCAGCTCCCTGCTTGTGGTCTGGGAAAGCAGTCAAGGACAGCCCAAAGCCTTGGGACCCTGCACCCACATGGGAGACCCAGAAGAGGTTCCTGGCTCCCGGCATCAGATCAGTGCAGCACTGGCTGTTGCGGCTCACTTGGGGAGTGAATCATTGGAGAGAAGATTTTCCTCTCTGTCTCTCTTCCTCTCTGTATATCTGACTTTGTAATAAAATAAATAAATCTTTAAAAAAATAACTTTCAGATATACTAGTAGTAAGACTGATAATGAATCTATATAATATGATCAAATATACACACAGCCTTGTCCCTTCACAGAAGTACGCCTCAGAGAAAGTAAAATGAAGCTGATGCCTTTACATGTAGACTGTTGAACTATTTCACCAAGGAGCTCTTTGGATTGAAAGAAGAATCAATCCACTCATTGAACGTTTTCGTTCAGTCAGTAACGTGTCTTTCCGCAAGGTCATCTACTGAAGCCAGTAGAAGAAAGCAAACCCTTTCTCTACTGCATTAGCTGGTGTCTTCTCTAAAGAGGGTTTGGAGGTATGTTCCAAAGAGGAAATTCCTGTTTGGAAGTAAAAAGAACCAAGTGTTCCATTCAGCTCAGGCTGTTGTATTAAATCTAAGCAATCTGTGAAGAATTAAGCACAATCCAAAAAACATGGAAGATGGCTTAAGCGCTTATGTGCACATTGGAATGTCCACCACATGTGTATGTAGGGGAGCCCAAATCATGGACTCCAGCATTCCTCCCTAAGGCACGGAAAGAGCAAGGAATACCCTTCCTCACGGTTAAGCCATCCCTTGACTCAGACAGCAAAGCTGAGGTGCAATAATAAAGAAGCAGGGCAATAGGACAGCGAAAACCCCAGCAGTGATGACACAGAAGTGACCAAGGAGAGAACATGACAGTCTAGCACAGTTCAGTCCTGCTCTCCCTGGAAGTTGTTAAAGATTCTCAAGCCACAGACACAGAGACTTCATATACTGTAGCCTTATTACAGGATCAGAAACCTGCACTTTTACAAGCACCAGTTAGTGAACTGATTTCAAGTCATGACCTGATAATTATACTTCAAGAAATCCCAACTTAAGAGACATAATGGAAAGTTGTCCTGACATTCTTCTTGTGACAAAACACATAGTTGAATTGTCTTCAGTAGCGATTAATTTTCTGAAATGGTCCTTTTGCATGATCAACTTTTGTGTCTTATGTGAGATAGATGAGTTCACAAACACCGGAAGTTGTGTAGCTGACACCATGTGTCCTTAATTATAACTTGGATCACTTTTACCTATCTTCAGTAATAACTCTTTAAATTGGAACTCAAGCCAGTATTGACAAAGCAGAAGTAAGACTAAGAGTCAGACAAGAATCTACTCCTTCATTTACATAACTATTGTTAGCAAAAGGAACATATCATGTTATTCAATTGTTACTTGTAAAGATAATTGTATTATTATACATTTACATAACAATCAAGTAGCTATGCAACCATTCCATATGTCACACATAATTTCTAGCTTTTTGCTGTTACATGATAATATTTCTGATGGGATAGCATCTTTTCTTGTTTCCAGGAATGAATCTTACAAGCTCTGGGATGCAGGTTGAGAAGCTTGTCATATGGCATATGTGCTTTTTTATATTATTGTTAAGCTGTGACAATTGTTTCAGAAGAAGGTGCAGCATAACTAATTTTCCAAGGAGGTAATTCCATTTGTAGTGAAAAAGAAGTGTCACAGTGTTTCTTAAGTGCACTTCACAGCACCCGTGACATTACACCAGATTTCTCAAGAAATTCTTCAAGTGTTTGGGATATGGTAGAGGAAAGTTAATATCATTCCATCTGGATACATATGTTTTAGTAACTCACTATAAGTTAGGAAAGTTTTTTACGCTCTGGGAAAGAGAAGGGAAAAACAAATACAGTTGTTAGATCAGCTGCAGGTGTCCATCATACTTGATAACTCTACCTTTGGTAAAAGTTACACATGTTTTAAAAAGACAAATGCCTGTAATAAAGCAAGTCGTACAGCACCATACTCAGGCTTAGGCTATATTTATTCATGTTTGAAAGTATACTCAGCCAGTTCTTTGATGCCTACAGCAGCAAATATAATTTCTCTCATTTGGCAATTCTGTGACCTCTGGAACTAATCTGTACTCTACAGGCTGTGATTTTAAGAATTTTCCAATAAATTATCTTGGTAGAAACAAAGTTTTTGCTGCAGAAAAACATGAGAAAGTGTCAGTAGAATAGCAGCGTAGCTGAAAAAGTTAAAAAGACATTGACTTATCTTAATGTCACATGAATTTTAAAGGACCACTAAGATAATAAGGCTTATTGAGGATGACTAAACTTATAATGGCATTAAAGAAGAGGGGTATTGGTTCAGAAGGAGATGTAAAGAATAAGTCAAAAGGAATGGGGTTGGGGGAGCCCAGGTGAGTCTGAAGCTGGAGGCATGGGTGCTCAACTCTCCTAGCTTCGTTGCTGTGCTGGGGGAATCTGGGCTGAGCCAGGCTCAATGCATGGGGTCCTAGCTTTGTCCATCACTGACAGGTGGTGGGCAAATCTCGAGCTTGTCCTGAGGCCCAAGAAACTCCTCCTCCCACAGTAATTACACTGTGGATCAATCTCAGGCACTGGGATCTCAGTGGCTGTGCTGGGGCAGTCCAGCAGGCCAATGCTGCCCAGGCATAATCCACAGGCTGCCTGGCAATGCACTCTGGGATCTTGGGGATGTGGTCTAGCAGGGAGTCTGAGAGATGGCACAGGTGGAGATCAATAAGGACCTCAAGGTTCAGGTCCAGGTGAGGAATGACTTCTCTGGAACTTCCACTGACATGGCCACTCTACTTGAAAAGCTACTACATGGAACTCACCAGGGAGTGTCAGCAAAGGAAACAGGTTCTATGAGGCTTGACCATGAAGTGGACAAATACATGCATGAATCAGGTCTGAGGGCAGAATCTGCAGGGCAATATGTGGGCTCATCCAAGTGGAACAGCAATATCCATTGGCACGCACAAGTACTGTGGCTGGGAATAGACCTGGTTCAGGGGCTAAGGGGATGCCCCATTTGGGCTGGAATTCCCACTGATTAACTTAGGAATCAGAATGGGTGTCTAGGGCTGGCTGAACATGGCTTCAATTTCCCTTGGCATGGGTATGGCCTGGGTCTGAGGAGGGATGAGCTAGGCTAAACTCCAGCACCCACTGGTACTGTAAGAGTCAGGGAGGGTGTAAAACAGGCTGGGCTAGGTCTCAGCTCCCAGTGAACCATGTGAGAGCTGTGTTTGGATACAGACCAGGTGTGCTGGACTGCAATGCCCAACAGTAAGAACTGGAAAGGATACAGACTGATTGGGCAAGGAAACCATCCCTGCCAGGACAATAGGTGGACAAAACTAACCTGAGCCAGGGACCCACTGGTATGTGCAAGATCTGCCACTAGGAAGAAACTGGATAGAGGAGTTGGGTGAATTCCTTTGTCAGATTATAGTCTCTGCAGGTAAGCACAAGAACCAAGGCGAGGAGCAGCCCAACCCAGAGCAGGTTACAGTATCCGCCGGCATACATGGGGTCAGGTCGTGGGTTGGGCCAGGCCAGATAAGTTCATAACATTCACTGGCAAATCCAAAAACCAGGATGGGGCACAAGAAGGATTGAATCAATCTGCATCACCAGCCAGTTCATACTTGAGCCAGTACAGGGGCTGACTCTGCAGCTGAAGCACCTACTGGTGGATGATGAGCAAAGATGAGCCTTGTCAGTCTGGAGGTGGTGGGTGTCCGGTCCGTGAGCCCCGGGAGTAGGGGCTTAAACTTGGCCATAGGTCTCCTGGACCAGGTTCCAGGACCCACCTATGTAGTGGGTGTCAAGTCAGCGAGCCCTGGGCATGGGGGTCCAGGAAGGCCTGGATATCTGGCCAAGGTCCTTGGACCCGCCTGTGTGGTGGGTGTTGGATCCATAAGCCTGGATGGCGTGGAGGGGCCTGGGACTCCTTGCCCATGTCATCAAGCCTGTCTGCATGGTGGGGGCTGAGTCACTGTGCACCAGGGGTTGGGGTTCCATGGTTCCTGGATCTCCTGGCCCAGGTCATTGGGCCCACCTGCTTGTTAGGTGCTAAACCCATGAGCCTCAGGAGTGGAGGGTCTGGCTTGGCCCTGGGTCTCCTGGCCCAGGCCCATGAGTCAATTTACATAGTGGGTATCAGATCCGTGAACCCCAGAGGTGTGGGGATCCAGCAGGGCCTGCCTATGTGGTGAGTGCTTGATTCGTGAGCCCCAAGATGGGGGGGGTCTGGAGGGGCCTGGGTCTTTTGGTCCAGGTCACAAAGCCCACCTGTGTGGTGGGGACAGGGTCCATGAGCCCTGGAGTGGGGTGGTCCAGCATGGTTCTAGTTGCATGGTTCAGGTTCATGAGTCCACCTAGAACTGGTCCTCCTCAGTGTAAAGAATGGAGTGCTTGACAGCAGACCATGGTGCGCACGGAGGACATGGTAGCTCACTGTTCCTGGTGGCTTAAGAAGATTTGAATTGCATACACAAATATGGGTCTTCATACCTGCATTAAAAAATCCCAAACAATATATATCAATCAGTTAAAAAATGTTTTGGGGGAGTATAATAATAATAAGAAAAGCATTACTTTTTTACTTTATATGTCTCAAAACAGTCTAAAATAGCCATAAGTAAAGGTGGTTTCATGATCATGATTTTTTGTGTATTGATACATAAAATCAGAACCCATTGACCATGTAACTGATAGTAAAAACATTTTCAGGCTCTCTCTCTGCATATTGGTCTGTAGGATCATTGCTGTTACATATCCTAGAAGACAGTGAGGAATGAATTGCAGCTTTTTACAGTAGCCACTAGATGTCAAATGTGAAACCAGTGCCATAAAGTTGAACATTTCTTGGTCTGGAGGGAATCAGGTGACTTTCAGTGGAACAGGTCTTTCTCTGGAGAATTCTTGGTATGGAAGAAATTTATAATATGTATTCTAAAGTATCCAGAAAGCTACCCCTGCCCCCAACAGCAATTTCTCATGCTACCTTTAACTTTAAATTTGATAGATGACCCCAATTTGACAAATAACAAATTAGAAAGCTTTCCCATTTGTGCTTTTCTGAAGATCTCCAGGAAACAAGAGCAATAGGCTGTGTCCAATGGGCCAGCTCATCAGTTCTTCGTGACAGTGGCTGCTCTGGCCTCAGGAAAAGCACCTGTTCTTGGATCTCCAGCATCTGCAGCTTACACTATCAGTTACGGCCAGGGACCCATAGGGTGCTAGTCTCTCCAGTGTCATTTGTGTAGCTACTGTTTTCTTTTCAGCCCTGGCATGGACTATCCAAGGATAGCTTTCATACTCTCACATTTATTTTTTGTCTTGAATCCTGTTTGCAATATATATTCTTTTTTTCTATTTTTTTATTCATTAATTACATTGTATTATGTGACACAGTTTCATAGGTACTGGGATTCTCCCCTCCCCTCCCCAAGCCTTCCCACCATGGTGGATTCCTCCACCTTGTTGCATAACCACAGTTCAAGTTCAGTTGAGATTCCCCCATTGCAAGCATATACTAAACATAGAGTCCAGCATCTTATCGTCCAGTGAAGTTCCTCTGCTTCTTAGGGAGACCCTGTCTGGTGTGAGGGCAGAACCAGCAGAGTATCATCCCGATCAATTAAAAGCTCCAACATACCATCAGCAAAAATTTACATCATTATGGAATTAATTGACATAGTATTGAGTAACCAATATGATAAAAACAAATGTGATTTCTTAACCACATTCTGTGGTCACCTGATTGACATTTCAATTTTAGTTTATACACAACATATAACATAACATACATAAAATAACATGTTTTACATAACATCATATCATCTTAAATTAAGGCAAACATGTGGTATCTAACCTTTTGGGATTGTTTCATTTCCCTTAGCATTATGGTTTCCAGTTTGGCCCATTTGGCCACAAAGAACTGCATTTTTTTTTTTTAATAGCTGAGTAGTATTCCATGGAGTAGATGAACCATAGCTTTCTTATCCGATCTTCTGCTTATGGGCATTTTGGTTGCTTCCATGTTTTTGAAATTACTGATTGTGCTGCTATGAACATAGGGGTGCATGTTGGTTTCTCATAAAACAAGTGTTTTGGATATATTCCTAGGAGTGCTATTGCTGGATCATATGGTATGTCGATTTTGAGTTGTTTGCATGTTCTCCTTATTGATTTCCATAGAGGCTGTACCAATCTGCAGCCCCACCAGCAGTGGAGTAGGGTTCCCTTTTCCCCACAACCTTGCCAACAAGTGTTGGAACAACTGGTTAATAGCCTGCAGAAACAAAAAGATAGACCCACATCTCTCACCATACACTAAGATCAAATCTAAATGGATAAAAGATCTAAACCTACATCCAGAAACCTTCAAGCTTTTAGAAAAAGATGTGGGAAACATTCTGCAAGATCTAGGGGTAGGTCCCGACTTCCTAAAAAGGACACCAAAAACAATAGCAATCAAGACCAGAATAAACAATTGGGACCTCATCAAACTAAGAAGTTTCTGTACAGCGAAGGAAACAATCAACAAAGTAAAAAAGCAACCCACAGAATGGGAGAAGATCTTCGCGCACGACATAGGTGACAGAGGGCTAATTTCCAGAATATACAAAGAACTCCAAAACAACCAAAATGCCCAAACAAGCCACTCAAGAAATGGGCATGGGGCCTGGTGGCGTGGCCTAGCGACCAAAGTCCTCGCCTTGAACGCACCGGGATCCTATATGGGCGCTGTTCTAATCCCGGCAGCTCCACTTCCCATCCAGCTCCCTGCTTGTGGCCTGGGAAAGCAGTTGAGGACGGCCCAAAGCTTTGGGACCCTGCACCTGCGTGGGAGACCCAGAAGAGGTTCCTGGTTCCCGGCATCAGATCGGCACGCACCGGCCCGTTGCGGCTCACTTGGGGAGTGAAACATCGGATGGAAGATTTTCCTCTTTGTCTCTCCTCTCTCTGTATATCCGGCTTTCCAATAATAATAAAATCTTTAAAAAAAAAAAAAAGAAATGGGCACGGAAAATGGGCAGACATTTTACAAAAGAACAATCCCAAATGGCAAATAAACATATGAAAAAATGCTCAAGTTCCCTGGCAATAAGGGAAATCCAAATTAAAACATCAATGAGGTATCACCTGACGCCAGTAAGAGTGGCCCACATGAAAAAAATGCAATATATATTCCGATTCCAAACTCTGAATCCTCTATTTATTCAAATGGCAGTGTCATCACCCACTGACCAGCCCTTTCAAAGGAAAGTCCTCATAGCAGACAGATCCCGGTGGCAAACTGTTCTGATCTTCTTTTATTTTCCCAGGGCAATCTCATGTTGTATGATGAACCACTGATCTTCCTTACATCCAAGTACTCGTAATGAATCTATTAGCTTAATTACAACTGGATATTTTTCCCAAATGATCCTTTTGCTCTCCCCACGATATGTCTTCATTCACTTCTGCCCTCTGTACCTCTCTCACCCTCTTTAATGTGTTGGAATATTTCCACTTGTCAAAACCCAAACTCTGAACTGATTTTAAATCTTTTGTAAGGAGATCAAACTAATGAAATCATGAGGCTAATTGCCGTCTACTTTTGCATGAAAGAGAAGCTTTGAGGATCTGTTTGGCAGTGCATAGAGAAGCTCTTCAGAGGAATGTCAACTGTGGTTAGAGGCAGATTTATGGATTTGCTGAGTTATTCATGAAGCTTCACCTCTAGGGATTTTCACTTCCAACACTGTCTAACACTTGTGTTTTCATGACCAGAGAAAGAGGCACTGGTCTCATCCACACTCAAGAGCATGAAGTACTGTGCAATCTCAGAGTCACCTTCTACAACCTAAAGTGAATACTGAGACTGTAGTGGGACTGTTGTGTAAAACTAACTGCAGGCTTTAGTTTTATAGGCATAACCGATTGAACTCTTAAACATAAAGTTGGGCTTTTTGGGTGTTTTCCTGTGACTTTGCTGATTGCTGCACCAGCCAGAAACTCAAATATGATTTCCCCAGTAATGAATGGTGAAGCTGCAAGAAAGCTTTCTGAACTCCGGGTTGCCCTCAGTCATGCTGGAGAAAAGATGGGATATGTTTCTACTTTCCTGGAGAAAATACTAAAGAATATTTCATAAGAGAAGATAATCTCTAAATGTGTGGAGGCCAAAAATGTAGGGGAAACTTTTTTGTGTAGACATTGGTTAGTTAATTAATAACAGCCATGTTGATTTTCTGTATTTTGTGATGGTTGTGTTACTTGCTTTTCTTTAAAATTGCACTTTTTATGATTATTTTCTTAAATGAAATACTTTCAAAGCTATTTCATACTCATAAGTTTATTCTGTTTTCCTTAATGTGGGCACACCCACATGATGCTGGCCTCTACTCCAAAGCAAGCTCTGATTCACCCAACGTTGACCCTATGGATAAAGATGCAGAAGAAACAAAAGCTTTTAAGCTTTCTGAAGCCCGTCCAAAGTAACTGTATCAGCTGGCCATAAATTTAAGGATTATTTCTGAAATCTGTCTATTCCATTGACCTATGTGCCTATTCCCTCTTTAACATTACAACGTCCTAACTATCAAAGCTTTATAGTAAGTTTTGAACCCAAACAGCAAAAGCCTGTTATTTTTCTTTTTCAAAATTATTTTAATGCATTTGAATTTCCATATATATTTCAGGATCGATTGCTAATTTCTATAAAAATTGCCATTAGGATTTGGAAAGGAGCTGTACAGTGTTTGTATTTCTTTTTAGGAATGCTTATTATCTTAATAATATTGAGCTCCCAGTCAATAAAAAGAGTATATACCTCAATTTATTTAGATATCTTTTAATCTCCTTCTGTGATATTTTATAGTTTTCAGTGTGTGCATTTTGCACTTTTTGTTAAATTTATCCCTAAGCATTGTCCTTTTCTGATGATATATTTCAGTGTAGAATGCTAATTTATAGTGTAATAATTTTTTTGTAGATTATATCTGATTGTCATCATGAACAGTCATGCCAACTATAACTAATGACTTGGTTCACTTGTCCTATGGAAGCCTATTATTTCTTTTTCTTGCAACGTTAAACGGAAGTTGGCAAGAGTTGACAAGTTTTCTTCAAACTCAAATGGACAGCATTTTATCATTTACTATCACAGACAGCTTTAGCTTTAAGCCTTAAGCCTGAATCAAGATGGCAGATAGGGTAAGGTTAAATAAAGGGAGAACCATTAGCCAAGGTGAAGCAGAAAGGACACATTCTAGTAAAGAGGAGAGGACAGGCTGACAGCAGAGGGGCACCTGGAGACTGATAGACACGGGAAAGCAGAGGAGACAACAGAGTGCTGTTGCAGCGACCAGATGTCAGTAAGAAGTGATCTGAGCTCCACTGGTGGCTCCTGCTCCACCAACAGCCAGGTGGGAAGGAGGGTTCACCGGGAGCTCAGGAGATGAACCCAGGAAAAGAACTTCCTGTCTTGTGGATCTGTTTGATTTGACCAGGAGCAGAGAGAGAGCAGCAGAATCCAAACAAGCTGTTCAGGAACAGGATGGATTTCACAGCTGAGACCCCAACCAGAGCCACATGGGGCACCATTCTGTGTAAGGAGTCATGCACTAATAAATGAGCAAACTTAGTTCTGACTCAGTGCATGTACTGACATGACATCCTACAGTTTCCACCCAAAACCCAGACTTAACAGCCAGCAGGACTCTACCAGTGGCATATCAGAAGCCATTTTGTGCAGTGTGACAAAGGCTTTGGCAAGTGGAGGGACAAGAGTGAGCTGTGCATGAATGAGCTAGAAGCAATTCACTAAGGTGGGAGTGACTGCAAACAAAGAACTGGATAGCAAATCCAATCAGTAAAATTGAATTGTAAACCTTTGGGAGACACAGCTTAGATCTGCCCCAAGGAGAAGAATCTGCTAACCAGAAGTACAATGACCAAGACCAAAAGAAGAGTCAGAGGCACTGAGTGAATGAATATTATACTGAAGACTCCCCAGCAAAGGAGCAAAACCCTTTGCCAATCTCAGAGATAACTGAGGAATACATCGAGAAAATGGGGAATACAGAACTCAGAAAACTTGTTATAGAGCTCATTAAAATGCGAAGCACATACAGGAGTTCAAGCAATTTATGTAACATGTCACACAAGAAATAACAACACTGAAACTAAATCAAGCTGAATTATTAGAAATGAATGATGGAATAGAACAAATTAAAAATTCAGTGGAAAGTCTTCACAATATAATCAATGAGGCAGAAGAAAGAATATCAGAATTTAAAGATATTTCTTGCCACAATATGGAAACAATCAAAAAGCTGGAAAGAAACTGAGTCAAACTGAGAAAAGTGCCCAAGAATTAAGGGAAATGATTAAAATGCCAAATATAAGAGTTATGGAAGTTCCAGAATATGCAGAAAGAGAAACTGGATTTACAAATGCATTTAATGAAATTATAAAGAAAAACTTCTCTAATCGGGAGAAAGAATTGGAAACAAAATTCAGGAGGGGCAGAGAACTCTCACAAGTTTGACCAAAAGCTATCTTCACCACAACACCTGATAATCAAGTTCTCTTGATCAAATTCACCACAACACCTGATAATCAAGTTATCTTCAATAGAACATAAAGAAAAGATTCTTAAATACACTTGTGAAAAAAAATAATTGATACATGGCAATCAGACTCACAGCAGACTTCTCACAGGAAACTCTGCAGGCCACAGGAGAATATAGTGAGATATTCCAGATAAGAGGAAAAATTGTTGACCCAGAATAATGTACCCAGAAAAGCCTTCTTTTGTCTTTGAAAATGAAATAAAATGCTTTCACAATAAAGAAAAGCTCAAAGAATATGCTTCTTCCAGACCTGCCCTACAGATGATAATTAAAGATGTTCTCTTGAAAGAAAAAAGGAATAGCACCCACCAAACCAAAGGCAAATGTGAAGAATATCCCAGCAAAATAACAACAACAAAATAATGACAACCCATTTTTAAAAGCACAGGACCAAATTACCACCAATTCAAATTAACCCTGAATGTAAAAGATTTAAATCCATCAACAAAGTGCCATATATGGGTAGGTTAGATTTTAAAAAACCAAAACCCATCTATTTGTTGGCTACAGGAGACACATCTCACTAACAAAGACCAGTGGAAACTATATCTCATGGATTTTGATGTTTTTGGTTTTAGTATCATTTCTTCAAAACACTTTGTTTCTCAAATTCTTTACTGTCTCATAGGTCATGCAGTAGCAGCATTTTCGTCAAAATGTTCTTGGTTTTCTTTTTTATTTCTTAAGTGACACTTTAGTCATTGGTAGCATGTTATTTAACTTCATGCTGTTGTGAATTTCTCTATTTTTCTTCCTGTTTTGTGGCTTTTCATTGAAGGGGATGTACAGTAACAGTCCAAAGGAGACGATCATATTCAGATGTGAGGACACAATGCAGTATGTATTTCTACTTTCAAATCAAAGATGGACTCCCAATGAAACTGTTAAATTTATCTTGACAGTATAGTGCTCGATTGTCTGCCATTGTCCATGCTGGCAATGATGGATTTATGACTGTTCCTAAAAAACAATACTATTGTAATCATATAAGGGAGATCAGTGGAGGTGGGCAGAGGCGATTTGGGAATGGGGTAAGGGAAATACTAGAGTATATGAACTGTATAATAAAATATTAATAATTAAAAAATGGGGGAAAAAGCCTTAAGCCCAAGCTTCAGCCTTAGATCCCTCATCTGAAAAATAAGGTGATCATATAATTTCCTGAAAGTGTTGTTGCGAAGGTCACTGATAAATATAAGGTAAACATGTACCCTATACCTGGCGCATGAACGGTAGCAATTATTAATTGTGAAATGTTGGCATTTTTCTTGGATTTATTAAATTTTGAGCAACTTGTATCATTAAGAAAACCTAAAATTATAAATGCTTTCTCTACCCTTTTGCAAGGCAAATTCTTCGCAGCCCTGAAATGTCTTTTTTTCCTAAAGACATGGGAACACTGACTTAAAGAGCAGTCATCAGAACAAATAACAACCTTGTCCCCGCATCTCTGTGGGAAAGAAGAAGGCTAATTACAGTAAGTCCCAGTCCCAGTGAGCAAGCACAGAGGGCATAATGATGTTAACCGATCACCTTTCATTACTTTTGCATATACCCCAACACTTGAAGCCTTCCTGATTTTGTTATAGTGCCAGATTCTCAATCTCCCCCTATTTCAGTAGACTTGATCCTTATTGCTATAGTTCTGAATAAAATCATCGCCATCTATTACACTCATAAGAGGTCATTTTTCTTACACCATGATGTAGGGAGAAGTGTGTATTTCTCCTCTGTTTGGCCCAGCTGTGTAAATGTAGTCAATACACATTGGAGAGAGTATTCGTAAAAGGAAACTGTCTCTTTGCTGGTTAAAATGGAAGGAATTGGAATGGATAATACAGCATTTGTGCAATCTAAGAGGGATTATGACTCAATTATAGTGTTCCCATTGCTTTTTCTCCCCCCAATGCCTTTGAGACTAATTGAGTATTATAATTTAAATGCACAACTTATCCTCTTAAAATGCTGCTTTTGAAGGTCTATTTGGACTTTCTCTATTAACTACCTTCAGAAACAGTTATCAATGATTTTAATGAAATTACCAGGACCAAAAACTAAAACTTGGAGAGAACTTGTTATATATGATGCTTCAAGGAAAAGTACAGTAAGTTTAAGGTGAATTAAATATTACTCAACATATAAAATCATGCCCCTATATTTTTTGGCCAGTGTGTGCCTTTATTTCCAGTAGTAAATTTTGTTTCCATGAAAAAAAAAAGCTTTTCAACTAATATTATCATGATATACAAGATAAATATGTCATAAAATTTGAAAATATTCTTAAAGAGAGAAACAAAAATTAGATAAAAAGTGCCAAAATGTAAACTATGGAACTAAGCTCTCTGTTTTCCTTGGTGAAGGTAATATTTACTCTTATTTCATACCTAAGGTTGACAAACATTTTCCATTTCATTATGCAATCTCCCCACTTTTCAACAGTCAATTTCTCTTTGTTCCTGAGAGTTCAAGGAAATTTTGAGATTAAAAATAGTAATAATAATAATCACTAGACATCCCAATGAAAGCAACAGGTAGGAGCTGTTCATCTGTTAACTTATTCTTACTCTATTTTCAAAAGAAAAAAGAAAGAAAATTATACCTCATACAGTTATGAGGATGAAGAAAGAGCAGACCTTCAAGCACTCTTCTTTGCATATTCAAAAATTACTCATTTTCTTACG
Organism: Ochotona princeps; assembly: GCF_030435755.1. Taxonomy (NCBI): domain Eukaryota; kingdom Metazoa; phylum Chordata; class Mammalia; order Lagomorpha; family Ochotonidae; genus Ochotona; species Ochotona princeps. Next base: position 31,096,353 of record NC_080832.1, on the reverse strand, counting down.
GTGAAACACTCAGGATAAGTGTTTTAATTTCAGCATCCATGTGAGTTTTATAACATTTGGAAAAAATATGTATTTTGAATTACATGTGGGATTGTCCTTATAATCTTAACAATGTTTGGAACATCTCAAATCTTCAATCCAACTTTGGATGTAAAAACGCTAAATCGTAGGGTTAAGACACCAAAGATGAAAGCTAGTACACTCACAACTATTTATATTGAAAAGCTTTGCCCTCTGTAAGAACATGCAGTTTCCCAAACACTAACCTCTCTTTACAAGGTTATGCTTATTAGCTGGGATTTGTAGCTCAATAGCAACACTGTTCATCCTTCGTTCAATTCAGATTATAATTTCTTTTTAAACTACCTGACCCTTATAATCATATGGTGAGTAGGTCTGATCATTCATCTTCTTGAGGCCAAGTGCTTGGTCTGAACACAGGCTCACTTGTGTTTCTGAAGGCTTTTAGCATCATGATGATTGGGGTAAAAAACTGTCCGAAAGAAACCTTTCATACAATACTGTCATTGTCTTGTGCTTTTCCTGGAACTAAAATTTCTGATTGGGAAAACAACAATCTTTCTAGAAGCAAGAATGGGGCTTTCAGAGATAATCTTTGCTTTTAATTAAGTGTGGAAGCTATCTGCTATTTCCTTCGCAACAGTGTCAAAGTTTGCTGAATAAAGTATTTAATTTTTCTTAGAGCTTAAACACTCAGTGAATATTTATTAAATATGTAAATGAATGACTTCACCCAAACTTTTTTGTTCTGAAGTTGTATCTTCTGTTATAACAATAAAAGCTTTCATTAGTGTCTAATTTCACTGCCAGAAGATCACATTTCACACATTACCATAATTGGATCACTGGTTGAAGGAGAGTAAGTCATGAGTTCATTTGCTTAATCTAGATTTACACACATAACTAAACCGGTCATTAAGGCAAAAACAATATGACTCGGCTAACCAAAGGATGTTGAATAATGTCCATCATCTCTAGTTAGGATAGAATCAATTTCAGGCAAAGTATATGGCTACTGACCAGTAGACAACGTCACTGCTCCACAGGAAAATATGGGAGCCATTGTGCTGTGGGTGCCAGGAAGACAACCAAGATAGAGATATGTGAGGGACATGATACACACACACATATACATATATATATATATATATATATATATATATATATATATATATATATATATGAAAGATATAATGTCAAAGAAATAAGAAGAGGAGAGAGTCCCACTCCCCAATTGGGTACAATAGCCAGATCTGTGCTGACCCAAGCTAGGAGCCGGGGACCAGGAGCTTCCTCCAGGTCTTCCACATGGATGCAGGAGGCAGGCACTTGGGTCATCCTCTATTCCTATCTCAGGCCATGAGCAGTGAGTTGGACTGGAAGTGGAGTAGTTAGGATATGAATTGGTACTCATCAGGAATGCCATTGCCACAGGTGGAAGCTTAGCTTGTTATGCCATGCTTTTGCTTTTAAGGAGAGTTCTCCATTTTTCTCTGTAGTTCACTAATTTCTACATTTTTCTGTTTTGCCTAAAATTGTGTAAATAATTTTAACCTGGTTAAAATTTCTTTTATTATGAAATTTTCTTAATCCTTATTCACAGGTTGTCTTAATATATATTTTATATATATATATATATATATATATATATATATATATATATATATATATGGAGAACAGAAATTCTAAGAAGCAGACGAGGCATCTGAGCAAAGTAGGTGTGCCTATAAATGCAACATGAAGAATTTGTGGTGGAAAATGTTCTGTATGTAAAAAGTCTTTATTTCAATCGTATTCAGATCAATATTTTGGCTGTGAAATTCTGTGAGATATTAATTTGGGGGAAGCTGTGTAAAAGGTACATGGGAGAATTACTTTTATAATATCTTAAAACTGTATCTGACTCCAGCTATTTCAATAGAAGCTTAATTAAAATAGTAACATTAAAAATGTTTTATGGGGCCTAGCACGGTGGCCTAGCAGCTGAAGTCCTTGCCTTGAACATGCCAGGATCCTATATGGGCACCGGTTCTAATCCCAGTGGCCCTGCTTCCCATCCATTTCCCTGATTGTGGCCTGGGAAAGCAGTCAAGGACAGCCCAAAGCCTTGGGACCCTGCACCCACATGGGAGACCTGGAGGAACTTCCTGACTCCTGGCTTCGGATCAGTGCAGCCTTGGCAACTGCGCTCACTTGGGGAGTGAATCATGGGACGGAAGGTCTTCCACTCTGTCTCTCTTCCTCTCTGTATATCTGACTTACCAATAAAAATTAATAAATCTTTTTAAAAAGTTTTATGTTTTACAGCAAACAGGCTCTTTATTTAAAATGCCCATGTTATTCCAAAGTAAAATATTGGTTGTTTGCCTGTATTCCAGTTTAAAATGCAATATAACAGAAAAAGTTTAAAGTAGCACAAAAAAATATTTGACTGTAGATTCCAAAAAAATACAATGGGGAAGCCCTAATTTTGAACTAGAAGTATTATTTTTCATCCAAGGTAGAAGTAAGGTGAATGATATATGATAGATTATCTTACTTAATTTTTATTAATTGTATATGGGCCTTTGCAAAATAATAATTAATTAAAACCCTGGTACCTTTTAGGGAGGTTGAAACATTATAGTTGGCGCTAGAAAGAAGGCTGATACGGTCAAACACCTTGAAATAAACTCAAAGTGACCAAGCACCCAGAATTAGATAAATAATTGCAATATTCTACCTAAAGTTGGACTGATGTTTCTAGAATTATTACTGGCAGAGAGATCATCTTTAACCTGAAAGGTTTGCCATCATGCCTTTGGTTTTGAAAGTAATCCAAACAAAAAAAAGCAAAAACTGAAAACACAAAAGTTTGTATCTAAATCTTGGGTTAAATCTCTGGTTTCTAGAAAACTTATTTTCTTTTTTCCTGGTATGGGTTCAGTATTTCAGTTCTACCGTTAAATAGTGGCATAGAACTTCCAGCATCTATTAAAAACTCTAAGTTCATATTAATAAGTCTTTGTTGAGACAACTTTGCTACATTTCTACATATTCCACCAAGATTAACAGGTTTTGGAGCTAGCAACTGCTGTCTAACAGTACTTACAGTAAATACTTAAAATTTTGTACTTTGGGTTGGCCAAAGTGGGAATTAATGTCCTTTCAAGTTTATTTAAAGACTCAGTTCAGTTCTAGCGGACTCCCTGTGAAACAAACAGAGGTGTTATGCCTGTGACGATTTCACAGGAAATCTGTTTTTTGCCTTCTACCACTTGAATTTTAAGCAAAAATACCATCCTTGCATACAACCGACAGGAACCCCACTCTGAGTAATTAAGTGACCAACCTCTTAAAAACTTGCCAGAAGCAACAAAGTTTATAAAAACCTATCTAGTGTGTCACTAAATTAGTTCTAGCTCTGCATTTAAAATTACGTATATTTCCACAAAAATAAGATACTACATGATTTTTCTTTTAACTAAAAGAACACTAAATCCAAAGACACATTGATACAATAATTATAAGAAAACATATTACATGAGCCATTAACAAGATTTTCTTTGTTCTTTTCAATTAAAAAATAAGGACTTGTCATGAGACTAAATTAAAACATTATTCATCTATTTCAAAGGTAGTGTTGGTAGTGCCTTTGCATGTGCTTTGGTGAAACAATAATTGCAAATTCCCTTGACCTCTCTTCCTTCCTTTCCTAGTCTATTAGGAACAGCAACTTGGTCAATGTATTGCAAATAATGTTCCTATGAGACACACTAGCTATGAATTTAACTACTACCATCACCAGCACAATGAAGGCATCACACATATTATCATTCAAATTAATAACTTCTTAGTGAACTGTTACTATTTTAGTATCTTTTACTTGAGCCAAAAATCAAATCAAATCGAGTTAGTTAGTAAATGGAAAATAGGATAAGCAAGAGGCTGGTTCTAAAGAAAGATTGACGCCCAGTTAGTCGTTCAGTAGATGTTAGTTGGTCTAAAGAGTGGTGAATTCATCCTCAATTCCGTTTATTCCTTGTCTGCTTTTTTCCCTCCTACCATTTCCTTTCTTTTAACATGTCAATAGCTTTTCATATGGCAAATGTCAAAATATTAGTTCTTTGAGGCCAGACATCATATTCTTTTAGTTCATCCTTAAACTTTCTATGTCAAGGCATGTAGAAATCTGCCAAAATGGTGACATACCATCAGTGCCAAATGATGTCAAAGATTCCTTGAGCAACTGCAGTAACAGGGATGGAGGAATAGGAGAACACAGAGAAAGAAGAAAACTCTGCTGTTGTGTTGGGAACTGGGGGTCCTGGAGCCTTCATTTTTAAAAAGGTTTATCTTTATTGGACAGGTGGAGTTACAGAGAGATAAACTCAGAGAGAGACTTTCCATCCACTGAATCACTTCCCAAATGGTTGCTGTGGCTGGAGGTAGGCCGATCCAAAACCAGAAGTCAGAAGCTTGTTCCAGGCCCCCGACTCCACTGCTTTCCCAGGCTATTAACATGGAGCTGGATTGGAAACGGAGTATGTGGGACTTGACCCAGCACACAAGCGAGATGGTGGTGCCACAGGCAGGGGTTAACATGCTATACCATGGCTCTGGGACCCCTTTATCTGTTTGTTTATTTATTTATTATTTTTATTTTTTAAAAGATTTATTGTCAAGGCTGAATGACAGAGGGAGAGAGAACATGTGTCAGCTGTTGGCTCACTCCCAAAAGGCTGCAGGGATTTGGCTGAGGCTTGGAACTAAGCTGAAGCTAGGAGCTAGGAACTCCATCTGGGTCTCCCGCATGGGCGTCAGGAGCCCAATCACTTGAGCCACCATTGGCTGCTTCCCCAGGTGCCTTAACAGGGAGCTCTCATAAGGGGTGCTAGTGACGCAGGAGGTGCTTTGACCCCTGTACCACAATGCCAGCCCATGGTCTTATTGCAGAGATTCAGTTTTCATGGGAAAAAATGAACTTACTTGCCATCTACCAACAGGGCTTCTAAATTTTTCCATTGAAGAATCCCTAACTGAAGAGCCTAGGAGTGAACAGCGTCACCAAGCTAAGAAGTTTCTGCACTGCAAAAACAAACAGGGCCTGGTACTGTAGCCTAGCAGCTAAAGTCCTCGCCTTGCCTATGCTGGGATCCCATATGGGTACCAGTTCTAATCCTGGAAGCCCCACTTCCCATCCTGCTCCCTGCTTAAGGCCTGGAAAAGCAGTCGAGGACGGCCCAAAGCCTTGGGACGCTGCACCTGAGTGGAAGACCTGAAGAGGCTCCTGCATCCTGGCTTCAGATTGGCGCAGCTCCAGCCATTCCAGCCGCTTGGGGAGTGAATGATCAGATGGTAGATCTTCCTATCTGTCTCTCCTCCTCTGTATATCTGACTTTCCAATAAGAAATAAAATAAATCTTAAACAAACACAGAAAAAAATTAGAAAAAATGAAAAAGTAACTTACTGAATAGGAGAAAATGTTTGCCAACAATGAAACAGATAATGGATTAATATATAAGACTGTAAAGAGCTGAAGAGACTCAACAACAATAAAGCAAACAATCCAGTCAAGAAGTGAGTCAGGGACAAGAAGAGGCAGTTTTCAAAGAAGAAAATAGAAGAACCAACAGACATGTGAAAAGAGGTTCAGGTTCACTAGTCATCAGACATACAAATAAAAATCAGAATGAAGTTTCAGTTCTCCCTAGATAGACTGGCTATGATGCAAAAAACAAAAAAACATCAAATGCTGGAAATGATTGGAACAAAAGATACCCTAAACCACTGTTAGCAAAAAAAAAATCAACCAATATAACTGGTATGGAAGACTGTATGGCAGTTCCTCACACATCTGTAAATAGATACGCAATATGATCCAGTCACTCCACTCCTGGGACTCTACCCAAACAAAATAAAGTCAGCACATGAGAGTCATCTGTACCCCCAGGCTTATTGCAATTCAAGTCATAATAGCTCAGATGTGGAATGAACCCAGATGTCCATCAACTGGTGTGTGGATAAAGAAAATAAGGTATAAAAACACCACAGAATACTACTCAGTCATAACAAAACTCTGTATTTTACAACAAAATGGATGCAACTGAAAGCAATCATACTTAGTGAAATAAGCCAGTCTCAAAAAGACAAATACCATATGTTTTCTGATACATAACAGTTAATGTAGAATAAAAGGTATTTGGATGAAATGGAGACTCTGTTTTGATTCCAATTTTTAGTCCTTGCTTAAACTCTAGCGGAACTGTGATCTTCCTTTTACTTGTTCAATGTTACAGTGGAAAATTAAGGCTGTGAATACAGTTGGGATTAAAGATACGTTTGCAAAAACTGATGAAGAGAGGGTAATGAAGGAGAGAAACCCAGGAGAAGGGGCAGGGAGAGGAATGTGATTGTCTCTTTGGAACTGTACCTATGGAATGCATGAAATCCACTCTCTTTATACTAACAAAGACAATTTTAAAATGAAAATAAAAAGCAGAATAAACGTTTTATCATTGGGACTTGCATGCAGCTGAAGATGCTGGTTTAATCATGGGAAAGAGCAGGTGCCCTTACGAAGAAAGACCATAATGGAGTAGGCCTGGTGGTCTTGTGCTGATCATGGAAGAAGTGGTACTGCTATGATTTCTCCCTGAATGGCCCATCTGCACATTAAAGCAATCAGAATGTGGCAACACAACATCTCAAAGTTCTAATTACACACACACACACACAAGCTTGTCATGGCTCCTTTTGGGGGAGGATTCTGTTTTGTTGACATCCAAAGGAGCTTTTAGCAATTAGTTCAAAACTAGTCCAGATCTCTAAAATAAGAACTGTAAGTAAATACATCAGATTGCAAAAGATGTAAAACGGTTACTGTGCAGGTGGCTACAACTCCAGTGTTGAGATTTCAGGGAGCACAGAACAAGTGAGGTCAAGCGTTGGCAACTTCTGCTTCATCAAAGAGATCTATGGGGACATCTTTCAAATCACCTTTATTGTGGTTGCAAAGACACAACGAACTTCCTCAAGTTTTATCTGTTCCCATTTGAAGTCTCAACTTGTCATTTTAAACTGCCTTCACTAGGAAACTGCTATATAAGAACATTATAAAATACAAACCGGAAGCTAAGCTAATTCTCTTTACAGTATTCAGATTAGTTAAAACAACATTGATTATAAGGATGAGGGAGCTAATTTGCAAACACCCAATTCCTTTTCTGATGAAAGATGGCGCAGGTGACAAACAACATCAACACTAAGTTTCAAGCATTAGTTGTCCAATACTAATTAACTGTGGGAAAGTTATTTCCCAAAAGTAATTCTGACTCACAGATTCACAGCTAATCATTATGTTATAGTCCTTGCAGAGTTCAGTGGACTACAAGACTGGATTCCTTAGAAGTGAGGCATAGTAAGTATTGGTATTAGTTTCATTCTCCTCCTCCAAATGACATTAAACACTCACAGTATCACTATTTCCTCTGCAAATATCACACTTAAGCATATCATATATAAAAACAGTCTATCCTTAGTATCTTTACTAGGCAATCTACAGCTAATGCTTACTATGTACATATCAGGAGTATGAGATATAATAGGACATTTCTCACTGATTTCATTCAGAGTAATCAGGGGCCTCAAAAGAAAACCAACAGTAAAAGAATGAAAGAGATCCTCTGTGCCGTTTGTGAGCCAGACCAAAAGTCACAAACAGACATGTAAGTTCTAAGAGGTATGGAGAGAGTACTTCTCTGTTGGTCCAAATAAAAAATTAAAATTGAGATTTTTAATTTAAAGTGACACAAATTTGGGTACATGTTATACAGTGACAGAGAGATACACACAAAACACTCACAGCTTTAAATTGACAAATTCCAGAAACTAAATCAAACAGGATAAATAAATTATATATGAAAAATCCATACAATTTGCGGGAAAAAAATAGCAGTTATGAAAAACAAAAAGCCTGGAAATTACACCAGCAATATTTAGAAAAAACTTTCATTATTAGAAAATACTAGATTTAATGCAAAGGAAATTACCCCCACCCTCCATAAAAATAACAAAAGAATAGCTGTCCTCTGTGCAACAGCTTTGAAATAATAAAAATCTGGTTACGGGACTCTCCCCATGCGATCAGACAATGTAGTGCAATAGTGTGCTTCCCGGCCACTAGCTGCTCAGCTTCCAGATGACGACACCGACAATCACAGCGCCAATGACGAGGACAAGAATGATGATGCACATGGTTTTTCTGGATTTCCGCTGCAAATACAAACAGAGCCACAGGTGTAGTGAAGCATCTCTACATACTGAGTTCATATCTGCAGTGAGTTCAATAGCTTACTGCCTTCAACTTTAGGGAGAGCAGTATAATTTTTGTTTTTCAAAGATCTGCCAAAATACATTAGAGCACTATTTCAAAAATATTCTTCTGGATTTAATGCTGTAACTGAGTAAATTTTTCCTGGTAAGTTTTCTGAGCATGCTGGTTGGGTTTAACAAGTTAAAGGGATTATAGTTACTGATTAAGCAGTAGATTGAGGTAACGTAAAAATACACAGAGCAGCTTGAAAATTTCACATTCTTAAACTTTTATCAAAAAGTTGCTATTAAAAACAAATTCTCTGTAAATGCTAGTAGGTATAGCTCTTTGGCAATATTTTTCTACAATAAATTTAGCTTCCAAAGTCATTTTTGTTGTTTAGCATTAACAGAAACTGCCCTAAAAAGCTCAACATACAAATAAAAACTACACAGTTAACAAGGCATTCAGCTAGTACTCAAAACACAAAGATTAGGACCTTTGTTCCATTCTCCATTCCTGGCTCCACTTTAGGTTTCTCTCTTTTTTTAATGCCTTGTATTCTTCCCACCAACATGTAGAAGTTGTTTCTTCTTAAAATAGAAAAACTTGCACATTTATGATGTCAATTAGAAGTAGCACAAAATTCACTAAAAGATAACACTTGTAACTCTTTAATTATCCTGAAAATCACCAATACTTTTAGAATCCACCTATTCACCTGCTTTTCAACTGAATACTTCCTGTGCATTAAATACAATTTCTCTAATGTTTTAATGTTATCATGTGTAACTATCTTCTCCCTACTCAGTTACACAGCAAAGAGGTAATGTGCCTTTCTGAGACATCCCAGTGTGCCACTGCCGTCTGTTACCAAGAGACACTCCCCTGGCATTGGGTAAGATTAGGGCCTTTCCTTTCTGCTCACAGTTCATCCAAACTAGAATGATCCATGGTTTGCAGAAACTAAGGTTTAGTAAATTTAAAATCCAGGCTTCGAGGTAGAAATATTGGAAATCTGCCTCTTTGTTAAGCACTGCGTTGTCCTGCTCTCCTCTCACACTAATTCTCCAGGGCCTCTGGAAATTTGCCTAATGGGCAAGCCCTGGTCCTAGGGTCCAAGATCTGCAAGGAAGAGAAAAACTGAAATCTGGATATTCATCCACGTCCTCCAAAAATCCAAAAGCAAAACAAAGTCACAAATCAGCCTCACCACTGAGGAATCCTGGTTTCAAGTAACTAACAACCTTAGGACTCCAAACCCTGAATTTCCCATTCCTTTGTACTGCAATAACTCTGGTTCAACCCTTAAGGCTACGCAAACAAAAGGCAATTTTAAACTGCCTAGCATATTGCCGAACCCTTTCACAAGATATTTCAAAATTTAACATCTCCAGGCACCTTCAATGTGCTTATACACATACATATACTTGTGCGTGCTCCGCTTGTTTCTCTCCACCCTCTGAATGCCTATCAAAAGGCTAATTTACAGGACCTTACCTGATAATCGGCTGCCCTTGACAACTGCTGATTGGCTTGTTGAACGTGCACCTCTGCATTTTCTACATTGGCTTCTATACTATCTTTAAAACAAAATGCACATGCACAAAAGTGTTAAATACTGATGATACCCCAATCATAGATCACTAGATTTCATTCAAAGTAAGATTAAGTATGCTTACCAAGTTACTGTTTTACTGTATCATAAGGCAGATTTGTTTTCATCTAGCAATAATTTTTCTTTAAACTATTTCACCAGTGACTCAAACAACATACAAAGCATTTGAAGGAAAGAAACCTGGTGATCCTCACAACAATGCCACCTACGGTTTGACCTGGCAACCCCTGGGGAAGTGCTGTCAGTCTGCAATGGCCAAGCCACAGAGTCAGCACAGACTTGTCTCACTCTCAAATATTGCTCCATGTCAAGACCAATGTGCAAAATCTTCCCAGCACCAAAGATTTTCTTCACCATGTAGGGAAAAAACAGTATTTTGACTTTTCAAAGCATACTATTTCCTCAGAAGAAAACTCACAAACAAAAAAATCTGATCACTAAAACTTGGTCATTATTAAATTATCATCTTGTTCCATAAAATTTCCCACCCTGGGTCTTTGGAAATGCAATCTATTTTAAATGCTTAGAACATAATATCTGTGTCTTATCTAGTTTGCATTCCCTGATGGCTAACTCAGTACTAGGCTTCTGATGACTTTCATCTAGGATAAATATAGCTATCATCAACCTGTATTTGTGCAGAAAACTAGCCCTCACTAGTCCTCACAAGGGCCTGTGTTCTCAAGTGGCAGCAGTCTCATCCCACCCCCCCGGTGGCCTGCGGGTGGAACAGGCATCCCTTCTTAGAAGAGAGATCCCTGCCTCTTTCTCTTTGGTAACAACTTCCTGTTTTAAGCCTCATGCTTGATTTATTCAACTCATGCAAGCTTTCTTGATCTCCTGGTCACAGACATCCACAGATTTCCAAGTTCTTTCTGGTCTTTCCTTGCATTTTTCAGATTCTGATTCGCTGACGCTCTCTTCCACACTCCTGATATTCAGGGGTTATTTCAGCATTCAGTGGCCGATCCATCTGAAACCCTGGCCTCTCTACTCATTCAGCAGAGTTTTTCCAAAGATTTTGCCCGTTACTCCAGTCAACCAGTTTCATGGTCACATTCCAAAGCTTGTCACTACCAGTAACTCCAATTGCTCCACCATCTCAACTGCAAGTGTCTAACCTCGTGAACACCATCATTCTCTGCCAGTTCACTATCGCTAACATCCAACTCCACCAAGTACCCCATTACCTTTTCACTGTCCATCACAAAATTCATGACCTAATCCCCTCCTGGCCTTAGACTAAACAGCAATTGTTTCAATCATTCATGCTTTTTCTTCTAATCTAGCTACACTTACATGACAAAAACCTAGTTAGCATCCAGGTAGCTGAATATGTATGTACAAAATAGCTTTATGCCTACTTATTTCACTGTTTAGTCATGGCTGCCAAGTCAACATCATTTCTGTAACTCTTGGAAGACTGTCAACACTTTCTCTTTCCCATGCATCCTTTGTATACCTCCTCAGGCATTATAACTCTGAGTCAGCATTTTGATTTCCAGCTCATTTAAACAACATGAATGGGGCCCACACGGTGGCTCAACAGATAATCCCTCACCTGTCAGTGTCGACATCCTATATCGGTGCCAGTCTTTCCCGGCTGCTCTACTTCCCAATTAGATCTCTGCTTATGGCCTGGGAAAGCAGTGAAGGACAACCCAAAGCCTTGGCACCCTGCACACAAGTGGGAGACCCAGAAAAAGCTCCTGGGTTTGGATCAGCTTAGCTCTAGCCGCTGAGGCTATCTGGGGAGTGAATCAGCAGATGCAGGATCTTTCTGCATCTCTTTCTATCTGTAAATCTCTTTACAATAAAAATAAACAAATCTTATTTTAAAGAACTACTACTATTACTACTTCTCCTCCTCCTCCTCCTCCTTCTTCTCAGTGGAAGAAGAAGAAGGAAGAGGAGGAGGAGAAGAAGGAAGAGGAGGAGGAGAAGAAGGAAAAGAAGAAGGAGGAGAACAAACAGCAACAGGAACCATCAGAAGGTACATCTGCACTCTCCTATGGACCTCCTTTACCAACAGCTGCAAGGTTCCTGTACCCTGACTTCTTTCCTGTTGTGGGGAACTTCCCATATCCCCATCAAGAGTTAATCTCTCCACTATGTATTTCATCCCGATCCTTATCACTTAACTCAAGGACATCAGCCCATCAATATTCTCCATCGCTTATCATTAAACTAACATACCCAAGAATCATTGATATATACTCATCCAGACTTGCTCTAGCTGCAATTCTCCATCTCCAAAAACAAATCCATCATTTCAGAATGGGCCAGGTCCTTAAAGTAACCCTTCAATTAACTTTCTCTCTCATGTACATAGTTACACCCAGCTAGCCAATCATCCTTTGGGGCTTTATACCTTTAAAAATACACACAATTCCTTTACCACTTTTAAGCTCCTAACCTGATGTAAGAATAACTGAGCCAACATGAATGTTTACCTGAATGACTGTAATAACCATTTAAGTAGTCTCTTTGCTTTTAAGTCTTGCTATCCCAAAGTGTTTTCTCAAGCCAGAAGCCAAGGGAATTCAAGCCAGCTCACAACAGTCCTGAACCTACATCCTATGGCTTCCCATTCATCATCAATAACCACAGTCTTCTCAGTAGCTCAGGTTCCTACACGATGCCATTCCCTCTGATCTACTAACATGAGCTCCACCTCCTCCTTGCTCTACTTAACTTGCAAACTGCCTAACGTGCTTCTGCCCAAGCACCAGAGGCCTTTGCCCTTGCTGCTTCCTCTGTCTGGAATGTGTTCCTGTGCTTTGCCCCTCACCTCTCTGAAGACTTCAGCGCTCTTCCATCCTCCATGACATTCTGTCTACTCTACATAAGGCAGCAACTCCTCTACCCATAATGCCTAGACATAACAGGTCCTTAATAAATATCTTGTGATTTACTGGAGCCACAGAGAATGCTAAGAATGTACAAATAATAATTGTATTAAACTAACAGAGTATGTACTTCAATTGAACCAAACGATATATTTGACTTTGATGTGCCCAGAGAGGTATCTTCACATTTCAAAGTGATAAAAATGACCCAGATCTTGATGCAATTTCACATTAATAGAAAAACTATTACATTAAAAACATAAATGGATTCTGAGTAATTTCTTTTCAAAAATACTTTCAAAAAGAATGCCTAGCATCTAAATAATAGTATTAAATTAATCAACCAAAGTCTATTCGAATAAAAGATGAAACTATTAAGTATTCCTTAGAAACTAAGAAAAGATAGCATACAACTACAAAAATTACAGGTTTCTCCAACTCATTGGTGTAATGACAATTAAACTGGCATAAAACTGAAACTAGAGGTTCTGGAAATAAGTTGAAGTTATGTTACAGGGTGCCTTCCAAGGTCTCTACAAAGGTGGACCCTGATTAAATTTGGGGCATCTGAAACAGAGCTGGTCACGTCCGCCAGGAGGAGCCAGATCTGAGGTCCGGGACAGGTCATGTCCAGAGCGATGCGTGGTCTGCAGAAGAGATTATGCTTCTGACTTTAGAGAATTGAAAACAGCAAGAAAAGAAACAGTTACTCTTACTTGAAAAACCAGCCACAGGTAAACTCCAGGTTGCTTGCCAACACCCTGTGAAATCTACATCAGTACAACTTACCTATCACATCTCCCTGCTCATGAATCATCATTCCCAGATCTTTAAATATTTCATTGATATCCATGATATCAGCCTAAAAGAAAAAGGCACAGTGTCACCAGAAATTCAGTCCCTGCTCCATGAAAAAGGAAAGTCCAAACTGACACAAGGAAATGAGCATGCATCTAACACACACATTATGCAAATGTCAGGAAATTAATTTACCATGCAATCATAAATAAGCAAACTTTGAACAAGGGTTACCAGTTCTGTAAAATTAATAATAATAACAATAATAATAATAAACATTGTATCAGCTGAGGCAGAGTGGAAATAAAGTTTATCCAGGGAAGAATTATGGGCGGCTGAGATTATTTTATGCAACCCCATAATTCTGTTATCACAAGCATTTCCGCTTGTAAAAGTATCAAACAGACTTATGACACCCTTCTGTAGGGAAAAATAACCCATTAGCTTGACAACTTAATAAAATCTTAGGTATAAATTCAAAATTTTACATTAAAAATTCAAAAATGTCTGTGTGAGTGGTGAGGGCAGCACTTTGGTTCAAAGGGCTAAGGTGGCGTATCAAAGCACAGGTTTGAGTCCCAGATGCTCTGCTTCTAATCCCACTTTCTGGGTACCATGCTCAGGGATGCTGGGAAGCATGGCCTGGGGAACTTGGGAGAGTGCCACCCATGTGGGAAACCCAAACGGAACTCTGGGTTCCTGGCCATCACTCTCCAGCCTTAAAATATAATAATAATAATAATAATTGAATGTTCAATAGATTATACTGAAGTCATAAATGTCACTGCTGGATAAGGAAGTTAAACATTCTCTTTTCTTCAATATATGATAAAGCTTTTCTTCCCCCAGTTAAAGAGTAAAGTTCAAATATTTTCCTCAGGTAGGTCATGAAATCACATATTCATCATGTGCCTGAGTCTCCCCTCTGTAAAATGACAATGGTAATGACACAGTGAACTAAGGGAACATTGATTTTAAAAGTTCATGAAAACATGTATTATTAAAAAAAATCCAAAGGCTTCAAAATATTTTGCAGCAAAAAACATTTTAATTCCATTCTTTCATGACCATTTAAAGTCCTGTTACAGTTCATAGTTTTTCTGAGTGAAAGAGTTAATATAAAGAATTGATCATATCCTGTCTGGCATAGGGAAGATTCTTGACAAACTGCAGCCATTTCATTTGTTCTTCGATCACCTTCTAGGACCTGGGCAGGACACAGGAACTGTGACCTTAATCTCTTCAGTCATAAACATCTCACAGAGAAATACAGTGGTAACCCACCCACCCACTCCACAGACCAGGAGAATATAAACAAAAGTAGAACATCTATATCACCCACCTCCCTCCCTACTCCGACCCTCCCCACCCTAATCACAGCTATGTAAACAATATTAAAATAAATTTTAAAAAACACAATGTCTTAAAATCCCCTGGAAAGTTTTATTTTCACTGTTATGAGATGTATCATGTTTCAAGGGAGGCAATCAGGTTAGACAGACTGACATTTTCTCAACACTGCGGTGACTTGAAGATGACTAAAACTAAATTTTTAAAAAGGTAGATGGGGAATTATATTCTCTAACCTCAACACAAATACTAAAGAGCTATTTTAAGAAGAAGGTATTACTCTAATTATATATTAAAAATACCACAAAACTGATAAATTCATTTGATTTGCTTTCTTGATTTGTCTCCCAGCATTACTGAGGAATCCAGGAAGCAAACTCATGAACAGCAGAAGAGCAAGCCAACCTT